>NC_135787.1:100671666-101284583 GCF_051106095.1 Pogona vitticeps | reverse complement strand
AGAAACACTTCCAAAATGGGATCTTTCTCTTCAGCTGATTTCAGGCTTACTTCTAGATCTTTGACTTTTCTTCTTCTTTTTTGGTCAGGTTTAGTTCAGTTTCTATAAACATAATCTTGCATTGAATGGCTACTTTTTTAAGTCTGGATTTTTTAGGAACTGGAATTTACTTTTAATTTACTTTATTACTTCATAGCCAGTCGGACTGCACACATAAACAGAAATAAAATCACTCTTAAAAGGTAATACTGTAGTTGACATCTAACATAATTTCGTATAAATAATCAGAAAGGCATAAAATAATAAAATAAGCATTCTCAAGGAAGTATCACATTTATAAATAAATCCCACTTCTCTTCTTGAAAAGGACCCAAGGTGGTTTATATCCAAAGTCCTTTTGCAGATGACCTGTGAATAGTAGTTAAAAATCCTAAGGAATCAATAGAAGCTTTAATGTTGGAATTAAAAGAATTTGGTGAAATGATAGGGTTAAAAATAAACCACAAAAAACAAAAGTTATGACTAAAAACATTCAAAAACAGTTTGTTGAATTACTACAAATTACAAATTTTCAGGAAGGAAGGAAAGTAAAATATTTGGGCATATTCTTCACAAAGAAAACAAGCACTCTTTTGAAAGATAATTACTGGCTAAAATAAGCACTCAATTTTCAAATGTATGTGGAAAATGTAAACAGAAAGAAGGGACATTTTACCACATGTGGTGGATATGTAAATAAGCCCAAAAATACTGGACCAAAGTCAACCAGATACTGCAAGAGATATTAGAAACTTCAATATCGATGATACCAGAATTTTTTCTACTAAATATTTTGCCTAATACATTAGATTCTGAAAAAGCATTCTTAGCCATCCATATGATAACAGTGGCAAGAATAGTATTCGCGTAACACTGGAAGGAGTCTGGAATACCACAAATAAACAGACTGATAGGGAAAGTAATGGAAACCGCAGAAATGGATATGCTAACAGAATGGTTGAATCCAGAAAAGAAAAGGGATCATCGGGAAACTTTGCTGTCACTATATACATGGTTGCAAAAAAGACCAGCTACATAATTAATAATGGGAATTACAAAATACCTGTCTGAATTTAGATTTTTCTATATAATGTATATATTTTTGTATGATAATTAGAATTACTCTTAGAAGGGACTATTTAGAATTATTATGGGGGGAAAATACTGATTTCTAATGGGACCGTTCAAATCCACCTCCTCTAAATGTACCCTTATCCCAGTCATCCCTTACCCCACCCTACCTCTATAAAGAGAAAAATAAATAAATAATAATAATTTAAAAAAACAAAACAAAGAAGGCCCTCTCCTGCGTCCCCACCAAATAAGCCTGTGACTGAGAGAAAGGCCTCCCTTGATGCTCTTAACAGCAAAGCAGGCTCATAAAAGCAGACTCGAGCTGTTTAGGGCTTTATAGGTTAGAACCAGCTCTCTGAATTGTGCCCAGAAACTGACCAGGAGCCAGTGGAACTGCTGCAATGGGAGGGGCAGTGTTATGTGATCTCTGAGACCAGTCACAGTTAGCAATCTGGCAGCTGCATTTTGGATGTGCTAAGCTTTCCAGACACTTTCCAGAGGCAGCCCCATGTAGAGTGTGTTACAGTAATCCAGCTGGGACATAACTAAGGCATATGTCAGTATGGCCAGATCAGATCTCTCCAGGAACAGGTGTGGCTGGCACACTAGTTTTAACCGTGCAAAGGCACTGCTGGCCACCACCAAAACCTGGGCATCAAGGCTCAGAGATTAATCCAGGAGCACGCTCAGGCTGCATACCTGGACAATCTCCGGCCAGGATGTCAAACAGAATCCCCCAGCACTATGAATTATATGCATTCCAGAATGTGGAGAATTTTTTCTGAAGAGAGAACAAAAGCATACATTACAGATTAGGTGGGGCTAATGTTTTGAAAAACAATTTCTATAATGCTGCAGGATAATTTGCTAATAATAAAGATAAATTGTTATTTGCCATCAAGTAGCAACTGCCTTAGAGAGACCCTAATAGAGCTTTCACGGTAAGTGACTTTTCCATTTCCACGCACACATTCATAAGTGTCCATGGTTGACTGGGGATTTAAACCAGGGCCTCTTGTGTCCTAGTGTGTTACTCTGTCCACTACACTACATTGGATATTCCAAAAACATACTGGGATAGTATCAAGGCTTTCTCTTTAAAAGACTAAACCATGGTCAGTGCTTAAAAGAGATAGGGATAGGTCAGTGATGGCTAACCTTTTTGAGCCAGAGTGCCCAAACTGGAAAACAAACAAACCAGCAGGTAGCAGCAAGTGGTGGCAGAAGGGGGAATCCCGGGTACGGAGGTGCCTCCAGACCCCACTCTGGATCCGCCTCCAATTGTGCCCAACCCCTGCAAGCACCAGCTTCTCCACATCCTGGCCCTGCTGCCTTTCGGGGCACTAGCACTGTGGCTGCAGCCTCCTCCCCAGCAATCCGGAGACTTATGGCTTGCATGCCTGCTGAGAGGGTTCTGCGTGCCAGCTGTGGTACACATGCCATAGATTCACCATCACTGGTATAAAGCTGTTTTCAAACAATAGATCACCGATGATAGAATTTGCATGTATCATTTCTCACCAGGTTTCCATTCACAGACAAAGGCAACCGTTTTCATAAATGCCGTGATTTACATTAAACATGTAGCACAGGATCATGATACAATAAAGACTATTTCTGGATGTTAATTAAAGACTTGAAGTTTGAGTGGAGAACATGGCCGGCCATAATGCTACTGTATTTGAAAACAAAATGCCACTTATAATAAATTCTTAATAAAATTGTTCTGCACCATCAGCATTGGTCTTCAGAACTAAGTGAAACAGCCCACCATTCAAAGCCAGGAAGAGTTACTTCCTTAATCGGACAATGACTTCAAGAATCCTGTACCTAGCATGACCAGCAGCCATACCAGATGATGGGTTCTAAGATACATTCTACCTTCATGCAAGCAAGAGTTCTGAGAAGCTCCTTTTTTGTAAAAAACCCAGATATGTTACAAAGAAAAATAGAACATTTTGCCCAAGAAGTTTTGAAACAATTTCTAATACATAGTTGTGAACTGTGTTTCAGGAATGGACACCAAGAGTATTTTGCATCCATTTTAATTTTGTACAAGAAATACATTTCCTGGTGCCGTAAATTGAATACTCTCAAATCCTCTGGATTTCAATAGCATCTAAAACCACTAAACCTTTGTCTGGATTGTGCCAGTAACAGTGTTACTCCAAGTCCTTTTGATTTATTGAAAGTTGTTTAACGTTTTAAATAAATAAATAAATAAATATAAACAGTTAGAACTGGAAATACTAATGCAAGCAAGGTCTTATCAGACCTCAGTTCCTGATTGTTAACTATGTTTTAAGCCACATCTCATTTCAGCAGGAAGACTAAAGTATACACGTTTCTCTCTCCCCCTCTGCAATGGGATCATTAGAAGCATACTGACAAGGGCATAAATCCCACTAGATCCAATGGGACATACTGTGAAGCACTTAACTTCTGTCTGGGCTGGATCCAAAATGAGTTACTGGCAACCATTTACCATAACTCAGTGAGTAAGATATCTGGCTATGGAGCCTAAGGTTCAATTTTCCACTATGGCTCCTGAGAGTAAAACCAGCCTGTGTAGCCTTGGGTAAACTGCACAATCCCAAAGCTGGCCCCAGAAGGAGGGACTGATAAACCACTTTAGGGTATTCTCTACCTCAAAACCCTGGAAAGGGTCTCCATGTCAGAATTTACTCAATGGCAAACAGTTATTATTGTAAAAAGCATTTTCAAAGAATATGCAGTAACGTAACTAATGTTACATACACACTGTCTGTACAATATACAGTACTAGATAAGTTGCTTTTTTTGACCACAACTCTCATAATCCATCTGGCTGTGGAATTCTGGGAGTTGTAGTTCAAAAAAAAAGGATCAAGAATTTTGTGGCACCTAGACTTAAGAATTTTTTTTTATTAGCCATAGGTTATTTGAGGAGTACAGCCCATTTTATGTCACATACTTGTTAGCAGTTAAAAGGCTGCAACACTCTTGCTTATTTCTGCTGCCAGTCTATGGATGAGGGCCAAAAAACACCCCATCCCTGTTTTTGTTTTGTTTTTTTGGAGCTTTTCCAACTTTGATCCACTAAAACTGTGTCAAAATACAATTGTTGGTCTTTCAGTCGTTTAGCATTTGACTGCAGAGACAAAGACTGAGAGTTCAGTTCCCCACTGTGCCTCCTTGACAGGGGCTGGACTCAAGGATCCATAGGGTCCCTTCCAGCTCTGCGGTTCTAAGATGATGATCGTTAAAGTGCCAAGATATTTTGTCATTGATTCCTCCCACCTCCTCCGCTTTTGCCAACATTTTCTGAAGTAAAAATATGTACACAAAGCCATAAAAATGAATGGATTACTGTATTCCATGCAGGTTGAAGACCAAAGTTTCTTGCCCTGGGCCAGTGGGTCCCAACCTTAGCTGACCCAGGTGTTCTTGGACTGCAATTCCCAGAAGCCTTCCCCATCAGCTGTGCTGCCCCGGGGTTTCTGGGAGTGACAGTCCAAGATCACCTGGGTTACCATGGTTGGGAATCACTAAGTTAGGCAAACTACCTATGGAGCTTCTAACCAGGACAGCATCCTTACAGTTCCCGCCGCTGAGGATAACTCTTCCCCGCCCCCGCCACAACTCCCGGAATAGTCCGTATCCACGACGAGAAGGCGTATGAATCCCATGAAGTAACTTTCTCCAAACTCTGCGTCTGAGTGGGCAACTGAAGGGGGTACAAGGGCTTAGTCGCGCTGGAAGAGCACACGCCCCGCGAGACCCCGCCAACCATCCCCACGACCTCTTTGTCTCCTCACCTGGCCCTGCACTTCCACTTGAGGTTGAGCTTGCAGAGATGGAGTCTGTCACAGCCCTCGCACTCCTTGCGGACGCAGGTCCTCACGGCGGAGACGGCCAAGACCCAGGTGGAGGTCCCGTCGGGTCGCACCAGGAATCTCTCCTGCCCGGGCTCCTCCAGGATCTGCCGCAGCTGTGGGTCAGGGAGTTGCACTTCGCTCGCCAGCCTGCTGTACTCCACGCGGCCCCCTTTGGAGCAGATCACCTTGGTGATAAAGCTGCACACCACCGGGTCCGACATGCTCGCTCCCTCGCTCGCGCTCTCCACCCTGTGAGGGAAGGAAGCGCTCGAGACGCTGCTTTTCTTCTCCTCCCGCCGCGCGCCCGAGAGAATCGAAACTGAAGGGACTCCCCGGGGAAGTGGGCGTGGCTCGGGCGACCATTTAGCGGAGCCCGTCCATTTGGCTGAGCGCCCGCCGGAGAGTCCTGGGAAGCCGCCCGGGCCGCCCCAGGAAAAAGGACGGCTGAAGTTCGTTTGTAGTTCGGGTCCTTTTTTTTCTTGTATCTTTTTGGCACACATTTTTTTATTATTATTCAGAAGAGACACCTGAATAAGGAACGGAAGTATATATACTGGAAAATCGGGGTATAAATGTGATAAATATAGCCGCCCAGAGACCTTTGGGTAGTGTGGGCGGCATATGAAATAAATAAATAAATAAATAAATAAAATATGTATCTACGTATTTATTTATTTTAATTTATATGCCGCCCACACTACCCAAAGGTCTCTGGGCGGCTATATTTATCACATTTATACCCCGATTTTCCAGTACAAACATGAGCGTTCAAAACTGCTTACAGACTTCTCTAAAGAATGTGGGGTGGGGTGGGGTGGGGTGGGGTGGGGGGAGAAAGGAACCGAATTTAGCTAGAAAATCCTAACACCAAGCAAACCATCCTGACTAAAAAATCATGAACAAGCAACTACGTTAAATCAATGTAAAAACAAAGGGATCAGTAAAAGAGAGAGACTTAGCACCTCACAATGGAGTTTTCTCAAGTCAAAGGTTTCCATGAATGTATTACATGGAGCTCTGTCTCTGGTAGCGAGTGTTCTTGTGGAAAGTGCTTCACAGGTCAACCTCCCCGCACCCAAGGCCACACGTCTTATGAATAAGATCAGGTAGTATGCATGGCCCCTCCAGACCACGCTGCCCGATATCAACCTTTTTCAATGTGCAAATGAATAAGGAAATGTGATGTGCATTCCAAAGGTGAACTTTGGTGCATCCCTTCTCACCATCCTCCTGGAAAGCCACTGGAAGATGGATACATCATCCTGGCTCTTTCTGAATGTGGATGTGGCTGCTCAGTAAAGTATTCATCCAAACCAGTTTCCATGGCTTTTCTAATACTGTTCTCCTTCCCTTGTTTATTTTATCTTCAATAATTAGCTGTAACAACTTGTATTTTTAGTTTATCCTTACCTGACCAAAGTATTCAAACTTTCTGCATTTATTTTAATTTTGGAGCTTCTGGGGCTTCTTGGTCTTTTTTTTTTTTTTTTTTTTTGGTCTTAATATTTCCTCAGTGGTCACACTCTCAGTCCAAGAGGTTCTTAGCATCCTATGATAAATCCCCATTACAATTCTTCTCAAATAGCTATCTGTATTAAAGTCCACAATTCCAAGTCATACAGCAGAACCAAGAATATTCCCTATATTCTCAAAACTAATGTTAAGCTTTCTCACAGTTTTCAAAGAAATATCCATGTTAGTTTGTGTTAGCACATTGGCAAAAGAATGGAGAGGGGAGGAAGCAAAATAAATAAATCAGTCTTTAAAGTGCTAAAAACTTTGCTTTTCCCCCCTCTTTCCCCCCTTTACTTTTGCAAATATCCTAAGTTTTGTTGCATATTGTATTCTTCATCTTAAAGAAGCTACTCCAAGCTGTCTCTGGCTCACCTTTACTGCAGAGCTGTGACCTCAGTGTTATTTTAACCAATTTCCAACTTACTTATATTTGCCAGCAAATTCCAAAATTTCATTTTGAATCTTCACCTGCATTTCTTGAGTTGCTTGGGTTTTTACTGATTGAAAATTAGGTCCTTCATTTTTCCCAGTGGGCAAAAGGTGTAACCAGAGATGATCTGAGACTATCCACAGGTGCAATTAATTTGAAGATTCATGTGAATCACAGCAGATAAACAGGAAATAAGGTCCATGAAATGAAGACACAATACAAAAGAAATAAAAGGAAAATCAGTTAATACAATACAATGTTGAGAAAAGTACAAAGCAGAAGAACTTGTATTAAAGTACCAGATTAAATTATAATTATGCAAAATCAGATACAGTCAGCCCTTTATAAAACACTGTATTTCCCTCTAAGCTTCAACCAGTGCTGTAGCTGAAAGTCTGTGTTCCAGCTGTTTGGCCTAAAGACTGAGAAAATAAGACATATACAGGTAAATATTTCATGGAACAGGTTCCTGAAGATTCAGGGGAATGTGCAGGAGAATTGATCCTGAAAATCAAGAAGAAAAATGTAAAAGTAGTAAAATCTCTTTCTCTGTGTGTGTTAGTAAGGGAGGTGTAGAATCTCCCAGAAAGAATAGTTTATCCCGCTGGTTCTTAATCTTTGTTACTCAGATGTTTTTGGACTGCAACTCCCAGAAGCCTTCACCATCACCTCTGCTGGCTGGGGTTTCTGGGAGTTGCAGTTCAAAAACACCTGAGTAACAAAGGTTAAGAACCATTGGTCTATCCCATTGTAAAAATGGAGGTTTCTTTCAGAATCAGAACAAACTGCAAAAGTAAAAATCACATGAGAAACAGTGAACTGAGAAGCATCTGCGTGTGAATGTGAGTGAGAGTGTCCTTGTCTCAAGCAACAATTGCTTTTTGCTCCACTGATGCCCCAATTTTCCTGCATTCAAGGTGGGTTCCTTACCTTTACCCCTAAAATTCAGTTCTGTATTAGTAGGCAGCAAGCTGGGAGCAAAAGTGCATTGCACCAACTTTCTTTACTCCCATAAATAAATTATTCCTCTGTCCTATGATATGATCATAACATCTTATCAAGATACACCCTGGGCCTGCAGCCATTGAAAGTATTTAACCTTGTAGTCTCTCCACACTGCTCCGTTGTCTTCCAGCTCTGGCAAAGCCTTGTAGCCACCACAATAATGTATCTCTTTTTCCCCCTTTGCATTCTATCATGCAAAAGTCCAGGCTTTAAAGCATCCTTATGCCTTTTCACCAACAGGAAACAGCCAGCTGTGCAGTATATAAAACAAACCAAAGAGTTCTTCTATAGGCAGACCATTCTTCTAGTCAGTAATCCAGTCCATAGTCCATACAGTATATATGCAGGGCAGTTCAGTCCGCAGGCCTTTTGCTGAGTGTACCCTTATAGACTAAAAGCTTAACATGATTAACACTGATTACCACGAATGTGGTAACGTTAAGCTTTCTTAACATTCTTTAAGATCATGTAGGCAGACTGATGCATCTTGGCTTCTCTTGGGTTTTTTGGGAGGAAATTGTTAGATTGTACTCTCGAAGGTTTTCATGGCCGGGATCCGATGGTCGTTGTAGGTTTTTTCAGGCTGTTCGGCCATGTTCTGGAGGTTTTTCTTCCTAACATTTCGCCAGTCTCTGGCCAGCATCTTCAGAGGACAGGAGTTAGAACTCTCCCTGTATTCTGGTGTAGTGTGTAGGACAGCTGAGTTAGATGATTGCTGTTAAATAATTTCCTATGGAATCACTTCCCCCTTTTCCAAGAAAACCATTTAGTCGTTTCTTCTCCTTCCTCTGCAACACTTTGTTGCACACTTGGAAGCTACCTCTAGGGCTTGGGAGCGGGTGGAATAATTCTGGCAGCTAATTGTGGGAATAGGATAAAAGAGAATCTGGGTAAATGAGCCCAAAATCTAGGTAAGGACATACTGTAGCTAACCAGGTAAGATGGAACCTCAGAGCCGAGCAAAATCAATCAGTTACCCAATAAACAGAATAAAATTATCACAATCAAAAGTATAACACTTGAACAAGGCCTCAGAGCACTATTAAACTTTATAACATCCTTTGGTAGTTTGAGTCTGTAGTGGAGTGTCATGGCTGAAAATTTATCCCTGAAATGGTTACATGCTAGTATGAACCAGATAATCATGACAATCATATAAAAGTTAATAAGAGTACCAAGGTATAAGTCATTTACTTGCTCCTGCCTGGCTCTTCAGGTTTGTAACTTCCAAAAAGGCTCCATCTCTTTTCAGAGGATGAGAAGAAAGCACTGTTTTCTCTCACAGTTAAGTAAACAGTAAATTTATTTACTGTTCTATTTTATGCTGTTAGCTGCCTAGAGTGGTCTTAATCGACAAGATAGGCGGGATATAAATAAATAAATAAATAAACAAACAAACAGAGAAAAATGAGCCGAGGCACCACTAGCTTGTCTATTTATACAAGCTTTATTCACTAACATTACATCTATGTTCCGTAAGCATGAAGATGTTGTGGCATTTGCCCAGGTCATGAATAGTCATATGCTATTTGCATAGACCAATGGGAGTGCTGGAGAGGCAGAATCATGAGGTATAAGGGACTCAGGAGGAGGAGGAGTTTAGATAGACATCGTCGTCGTTTAGTCGTGTCCAGCTCTTCATGACCCCATGGACGAGAGCACGCCAGGCCCTCCTATCTTCCACTGCCTCCCGGAGTTCTGTCAATTTCATGTTGGTTGCTTCGCAGACACTGTCCAGCCATCTCATCCTCACACTTTCCTAACATCAAGGTCTTTTCCAGGGAGTCTTCTCTTCTCATCAGATGACCAAAGTACTGGAGCCTCAGCTTCAAGATTTGTCATTCCAGTGAGTACTCAGGGTTGATTTCCTTTAGAATTGATAGGTTTGTTCTCCTTGCAGTCCAGGGGACTCTCAAGAGCCTCCTCCAGCACCATAATTCAAAGGCATCAATTCTTCGGCGATCTGCTTTCTTTATGGTCCAGCTCCCACATCCATACATCACGACAGGAAAAACCATAGCTTTGACTATTCAGACTTTTGTTGGCAAGGTGATGTCTCTGCTTTTTAAGATGCTGTCAAGGTTTGTCATCGCTTTCCTCCCCAGAATCAGGCATCTTTTAATTTCGTAGCTGCTCTCTCCATCTGTAGTGATCATGGAGCCCAAGAAAGTAAAATCTGTCACTGGTATTAGATAGACATAGAGAGGGTTTTTTTAGGTTTTTTTAGGTCCTTTTAAAAATTTATATATTTTATTTTCCGACATATAGTTTAAAAGCATATAAATATAACACCATATATCTTTAAAGGATAACCATAAATTGTAAGCTTAACCTACAAGCTTTCTTATTTATTGGTACAGTGGTGCCCCGGATTAACCTTCGCTATGCGAAAACATCGCTGTACGGGGCAGGAAAAGCCTATTGGAACGCATTAAACTTAGTTTAATGCGTTCCAATAGGTGCCAAAACTTACCCCTCCAGCGATGTTTTCGCTGGTCCGGCGGCCATTTTGGAGCCACCGATCAGCTGTTCGGTGGCTCCAAAATGGCCGCCGGACGCCCCAATCGTCGCAAAGCGAGTGCGGCGATTGGGGCAGCTCCATATAGCGATCCCCAAAAAGGGATCGCTATACGGATTCTTTGTTATAAGGTGCACTCGTTAAGCGAGGCACCACTGTATAATTTTTCTGGTGAGATCCTACCCTATAGAATATTTAAGAGTTAACAATATTGCTTGTTCTGTCAACACCTGTATCAATTAACAATTTCTATTTGTTTCTTTTAAAATGACAAATGGCCTGGACATCTATCATTAATAATAGGTATTGTTGATGAAATGAACTGGTGGCAGCTGAGGGGCACATGGCATGAGCTCTTTGGTTGGTGAAACAATCACGGGCCAAGTGGAATGGTGACAGATGTGTACTTCAAAAGTTGAAAACTTGTAACTTTAAAGAAGTCCCAGATATGTCACTACAAACACCATTCTTACAGCTGTGAAAAATGCTGTAGGTACAAATACTTTACAATATATGAAGATGGATTTCAAGTTGTAGATGAATACTTAAGTTAGACAAATATATTTCAGTTATCTCTTAGAAAAAAAAACTGCATACAAGAACTTAAGTCTCATCTATCGAAAAATACAAGAGCTTATAGCCTTAAAAAGCGCATCATTTAAAAAAGTAAAAATCAATAAAAGTAGAAATACATTTCCTAGCCTTTTAGATTTGAATGAACACATGGACTGGTCTACTAGTCAATATAGCAGTGGGCTTGGTGACAATGGAGCCTGAATAATCAGTGGGGCAGGATGCAAAGAGTATGAAGCAAAGGACACCGGGCCCAAAGTGAATTCCTGCCCCGTCTGTAGCCTTGGAAACACTGCGGACGGCCAGGCATGCGACTTCTTAGGGAAACATCCCAATATATCTCTGGTGGATGAGGGATATAAAAGGGGCCCTGTCACAGGATGGAAGAAACCCATCATCAGAGAGAACCTGCAAAGAGCAGACTTGCATGTCTGACTTTCCAAACCCAAAGGGACAGAAGGAGAAGACATGTAAAAGGAAACCTAGAGGACACTCCAGAGAATTTCTCAGGGGCATATTGGGAAGATGTCTCACCCAAAGAAGACCACGAGCCACCAGGGAGTGGGACTAACACGATAAAGAAGATCCCTGGTGCAGGATCATTGTCCAATTGAGGGTTCTTCACGGATTGCTGCCTTGTTGTGCCGAAGGGGCTTAGGTAATTCAGAGAAGCTATGGGCTATGCTGTGCAGGGACACCCAAGACATACAGGTCATAGTGGAGAGTTCTGACTAAACGCGATCCACCTGGAGCAGGAACTCACAAGCCACTCCAGTATCTTTGCTAAGAAAACTCCATGGACAGAAAGAAAAGGCTAAAATATATGATGCTGGAAGATGGGACCCTCAGGTCGGAAGGCGTCCAACATGCTACTGAGGAAGAGCAGAGGACAAGTACAAGTAGCTCCAGAGCTAATGAAGTGGTTGGGCCAAAGCCAAAAGGATGCTCAGCTGCGGACATGCCTGGAAGTGAAAGGAAAGTCCGATGCTGCAAAGAAAAATACTGCATAGGAACCTGGAATGTAAGATCTATGAACCTTGGGAAGCTGGATGTGGTCAAACAGGAGATGGCAAGAATAAACATTGACATCCATTCAGTGAACTAAAATGGATGGGAATGGGCAAATTCAATTCAGAAAATTATATCTACTATTGTGGGCAAGAATCTCGTAGAAAAAATGGAGTAGCCCTCATAGTCAACAAAAGAGTGGGAAAAGCTGTACCGGGATACAGTCTCAAAAATGATAGAATTTCCAAGGCAGACCTTTCAACATCATAGTAATCCAAGTTTATGCACCAACCACCAATGCTGAGGAGACTGAAACAGACCAATTCTATGAAGACTTACAACACCTTCTAGAAATAACACCAAAGAAAGATGTTCTTGTCATTATAGAGGACTGGGATGTTAAAGTAGGGAGTCAAGGTATAAAAGGAACAAAAGGAAAGTTTGGCCTTGGAGTTCAAAACAAAGCAGGACAAAGGCTAATAGAATTTTGTCAAGAGAACAAGCTGGTCATAACAAACACTCTTTTCCAACAATACAAGAGGTGACTCTACACATGGACATCACCAAATCAGCAGTATCGAAATCAGATTGATTATGTTCTCTGCAGCCAAAGGAGGAGAAGCTCTATACAGTCAGCAAAAACAAGACCTGGAGCTGATTGTGGCTCTGATCCTCAGCTTCTTATAGCAAAATTCAAGCTTAAACTGAAGAAAGTAGGAAAAACCACTGGGCCACTCAGGTATAATCTAAACCAAATCCCTTATGAATACACAGTAGAAGTGAAGAACAGATTTAGGGAACTAGATTTGGTGGAGAAAGTGCCTGAAGAACTATGGATTGAGTCTTGTAACATTGTACAGGAGGCAGCAACAAAAACCATCCTAAAGAAAAGGAAATGCAAGAAAGCAAAGTGGCTGTCCAACGAGGCCTTACAAATAGCAGAGAAGAGAAGGGAAACAAAATGCAAGGGAGATAGGGAAAGTTACAGAAAATGGAATGCAGATTTCCAAAGAATAGCAAGGAGAGACAAGAGGGCCTTCTTAAATGAACAGTGGAAAGTAATACAGGAAAATAATAGAAAGGGAAAAACCAGAGATCTGTTCAAGAAAATTTGAGATATTAAAGGAATATTTTGTGCAAAGAAAGACATGATAGACAAAAATAGTAGGGACCTATCATAAGCAGAAGACATCAAGAAGAGGTGGCAAGAATACGCAGAGGAATTATACCAGAAAGATCTGGAAGTCCTGGACAACCCAGATAGTGTGGCTGATGAGCCTGAGCTAGAAATCCTGGAGAGTGAAGTCAAGTGGGCCTTAGAAAGCATGAGTAACAACAGGGCCAGAGGAGATGATGGCACTCCAGCTGAACTATTTAAAATCTTAAAATTTGACACTGTTAAAGTGCTACACTCAATATGCCAGCAAGTTTGGAAAACTCAGCAGTGCCCAGAGAATTGGAAAAGATCAGTCTACATCCCAATCCCAAAGAAGGGCAGTGCCAAAGAATGCTCCAACTACCACACAATTGCACTCATTTCACACGCTAGAAAGGTTATGCTCAAAATCCTCCAAGGCAGGCTTCACCAGCATGCCCCTGAGCTGCAGCAGTTGCCAACGAGGGCCTGAGTCCCATGCTTCCTTACCCACAGCAAACAGAACACAGGGGTTTTATTTATTTATTTATTTATTTATTTATTTATTTGATTTTTACCCCGCCCCTCTAGACCATGTCTACTCGGGGCGGCTTACAAAATAAAACAAAACAGTATAAAAATATATAAAATCATAAAATTACATATTTCAATTTAAAACAATTAATTTAAAGAGAGGATTACCAAGATGGAATAGCCAAAAAAAGAGAGAGAGAAACAGAGAAAAAGACTTAATTGACTGGAGGGAAGGCCTTCTTGAATAACCAAGTTTTTAACTGGCTTTTAAAAACACCCAGCGAGGGTGCCAGCCGAATTTCTGTTGGGAGGGCATTCCACAGCCGAGGGGCCACCGCCGAGAAGGCCCGGTTTCTTGTTTTTTCCTTCCGGGCCTCTCTCGGCGTCAGACCCCTCAGCCGCCCCTGCTGGCTATATCGGGTGATCCGGGTAGATCTGGGTGGGAGAAGACGATCTGCCAAATATTGAGGTCCCAAACCGTTTAGGGCTTTATAAGTGATCATTAGCACTTTGAAGTCAATGCGGAAATGGATGGGCAACCAGTGCAAAGCAGCCAGGGTGGGGGAGATATGCTGGTGTTTTCTCACCCCACTAAGGAGCCTGGCTGCTGCATTCTGGACCATCTGAAGTTTCCGCGTCAGCCTCAAAGGCAGCCCCACGTAGAGTGCATTACAATGGTCTAATCTCGAGATTACGAGCGCATGGACTAGAGTAGTGAGGGCCCCCCGATCAAGATATGGTCGCAGCTGGGCAATCCGCCATAGATGAAAATAGGCAGAGCGGACCACGGACGCCACCTGGGTTTCCATGGTAAGCGCCGGGTCCAGATGTATTCCCAAGCTGCGGACCTCACTCTTTGCGGCAAGGGTCGTCCCCCCAAAGGAGAGGGAGTCACCTATGCCGCTGACGGAAGGGCCGCCCACCCTCAAGACCTCCGTCTTGTCCGGGTTCAGCCTCAATCCATTTGACTGCATCCATTCCAGTACAGTGTCCAGGCAGCGCTGGAGGGACCGGACGGCATCCACTGAAGTTGGTGTAAAGGAGATGTAGAGCTGTGTGTCATCAGCATACTGATGACACAATGCCCCACACCCCCTGATGACCCCGCCCAGCGGCCTCATATAGATATTAAACAGCATTGGGGAGATGATCGACCCTTGTGGAACCCCACAATTGAGATTCCACGGGGCCGAGACCCTCTCCCCAAGCTGTACTCTCTGGGGGCGGTCCTCCAGGAAGGAGCGGAGCCAGGCAAGTGCCAGGCCACCGACTCCCAACTCGGAGAGCCTCCCCAGGAGGATACCGTGGTCGACGGTATCAAAGGCAGCTGAGATGTCGAGGAGGACCAACAAGGACATGTTGCCCCCATCGGCCTCCCTCAACAGGTCATCCAACAGTGCGACCAGTGCTGTCTCTGTACCATAGCACGGCCTGAAGCCCGACTGAAATGGGTCCAGAGCATTGGTCTCATCCAAGAGCGCCTGAAGCTGATCTGCCACCACCCTCTCAACCACTTTGCTGAGGAAGGAAACATTGGCGACGGGCCTATAATTGCCAATTTCATCCGCCGCCAAATTTGGTTTCTTCCTAATGGGCCTAATGAGTGTCTCCTTGAGGGCGAGGGCTCTCCAGTTGCTCCCTGGGCTTGTAGAAATGTCAGCCAGAAAACTGTTATCTTCTCCAGTGGTATCTACAGTCAAGAGATCCTCTAAGATCTTCAGCAGTGGGAAGAGTAGTAGCAGGCCAATATCTTATAAGATGCTGCAAGGGCTCTTCAATTTGATCAGGATTTTACTCAAATTCAGTCCAGATCAGTTTGGACCCAATCCCACCAAATCTGGATCCTCAATGAAAACTGAAGGCTAGAAATCTGAAACATGCTACTTTTCATTGACTTCTGTTGGGAAACTGACATAGCCATAGCATTTTTTATTTTAAAAAGTGCATTAAATGTGGAGGCATAGAAGCTACTTCATCATGCATGAATTTTGCTAAATCTCTTCCTTGAGGACAAGAGAGAGGTGTGATAAGGAATTGACATCAGCAATCCTAAGAATAGTAATCTAAGGTCAAATGAATGTCAACAGAGACCAGAGCACTTACAGGACTGTCTAAGAAATGAGAGGAGGTTATCTTTCCCCTCCCTTTCCCCATGTTTAAACAAACATTTTAAGCTCTTCTGTCTTTTTTCTTTGTTGTGTTAATCAATTGGAATTCTAACTGTTGTTATTGGCTGCATGTTTATGCCATGAGCCACCTTGGAAGGATAAATGTGATGAAAGGTTGACTAAAAATTTTCTTAAATGAGAGGGAACGAGTGTGGTGAAATAAAAGTGGGAAAATAAGAAAATGAAAGAATTACAGAAAGGTGACCTATTCCTGCTCAGAAAAATAGTACCATACTCTTATTAAAGAACCAACACTCTGCTTGCAATATCTTTCAGAGCATTTTAAAAAAAGGCTCAGCCAAATTAGAGTCTGCAAGTCCAATCTATGTACACTAGATGGCACCAATACACCATCCTTTACCTCTTGAGTATGTGTTCATGAGTTACATAATGATAGCATCATCCAAAGGGACTGGAAATAAATTTTGTTTCAGTAGACTGGCACTCAGAATACCAGTGAAAATGCAATTCATGGAAGTCAAGTGTTGAATTAGTGCATTTAATGGGTGATGCTGATTATTTATAGATTTGCTTAGTTAAACTATCATCTTGCAAATTGGTCAGATACCCACAAGTATTCTGGCATAGTCCCCTTCATGGATTGCTGCCTTGTTGTGGCGAAGGGGCTTGAGTAACTCAGAGGAGCTATGGGCTATGCCGTGCAGGGACACCCAAGACGGACAGGTCATAGTGGAGAGTTCCGACTAAATGCAATCCAACTGGAGTAGGAACTGGCAATGCCACTCCAATATCTTTGCCAAGAACGCCCCATGATCAGAAACAAAAGGCTAAAAGATATGACGCTGGAAGATGGGCCCCTCAGATCGGAAGGCATCCAACATGCTACTGAGGAAGAGCGGAGGACAAGTACAAGTAGCTCCAGAACTAATGAAGTGGTTGGGCCAAAGCCGAAAGGACGCTCAGCTGTGGACGTGTGTGGAAGTGAAAGGGAAGTCCGATGCTGCAAAGAAGAATACTGCATAGGAACCTGGAATATAAGATCTATGAACCTTGGGAAGCTGGATGTGGTCAGACAGGAGATGGCAAGAATAAACATTGACATCCTCGGTGTCAGTGAACTAAAATGGACGGGAATTGGCGACTTCAATTCAGACGATTACCATATCTACTATTGTGGCCAAGAATCCCATAGGAGAAATGGAGTAGCCCTCATAGTCAACAAAAGAGTGGGAAAAGCTGTACTGGGATACAATCTCAAAAATGATAGAATGATGTCAATACGAATCCAAGGTAGACCTTTCGACATCACAATAATCCAAATTTATGCACCAACCACCATTGCTGAGGAGACTGAAATTGAACAATTTTATGAAGATTTACAACACCTTCTAGAACTGACACCAAAGAAAGATGTTCTTCTGATTCTAGGGGACTGGAATGCTAAAGTAGGGAGCCAAGAGATAAAAGGAACAACAGGGAAGTTTGGCCTTGGAGTTCAGAACGAAGCAGGACAAAGGCTAATAGAGATTTGTCAAGAGAATAAGCTGGTCATCACAAAGACTTTTTTCCAACAACACAAGAGGCGACTCCGTACATGGAAATCACCAGATGGGCAATATCGAAATCAGATTGATTATATTCTCTGCAGCCAAACATGGAGAAGCTCTATACAGTCAGCAAAAACAAGACCTGCTGGAGCTGACTGCGACTCTGATCATCAGCTTCTCATAGCAAAATTCAAGCTTAAACTGAAGAAAGTAGGAAAAACCACTAGGCCACTCAGGTATAATCTAAACCAAATCCCTTACGAATACACAGTGGAAGTCAAGAACAGATTTAAGGAACTAGATTTGGTGGACAGAGTGCCTGAAGAAGTTTGGATAGAGGCTTGTAACGTTGTACAGGAGGCAGCAACAAAAACCATCCCAAAGAAAAGGAAATGCAAGAAAGCAAAGTAGCTGTCCAACAAGGCCTTACAAATAGCAGAGAAGAGAAGGGAAGCTAAATGCAAGGGAGATAGGGAAAGTTACAGAAAATTGAATGCAGACTTCCAAAGAATAGCAAGGAGAGACAAGAGGGCCTTCTTAAATGAACAATGCAAAGAAATAGAGGAAAATACTGTAACACAAAAGGAAAAACCAGAGATCTGTTCAGGAAAATTGGAGATATTAGAGGAACATTTTGCGCAAAGATGAACATGATAAAGGACAAAAATGGGAGGGACCTAACAGAAGCACAAGACATCAAGAAGAGGTGGCAAGAATACATAGAGGCATTATATCAGAAAGATGTGGATATCCCTGACAACCCAGACAATGTAGTTGCTGACCTTGAGCCAGACATCCTGGAGAGTGAAGTCGAGTGGGCCTTAGAAAGCCTGGCTAAAAACAAGGCCAGTGGAGGTGATGGCATTCCAGTTGAACTATTTAAAATCTTTAAAGATGATGCTGTTAAGGTGCTACATTCAATATGCCAGCAAGTTTGGAAAACCCAACAGTGGCCAGAGGATTGGAAAAGATCAGTCTACATCCCAATCCCAAAGAAAGGCAGTGCCAAAGAATGCTCCAACTACCACACAATTGCACTCATTTCACACGCTAGAAAGGTTATGCTCAAAATCCTGCAAGGTAGGCTTCAGCAGTATGTGGACCGAGAACTCCCAGAAGTACAAGCTGGATTCCGAAGAGGCAGAGGAACTAGAGACCAAATTGCTAACTTGCGCTGGATTATGGAGAAAGCCAGAGAGTTCCAGAAAGATATCTACTTCTACTTCATTGACTATGCAAAAGCCTTTGCCTGTGTGGACCACAGCAAACTATGGCAAGTTCTTAAAGAAATGGGAGTGCCTGACCACCTTATCTACCTCCTGAGAAACCTATATGTGGGACAGGAAGCAACAGTTAGAACTGGACATGGAACAACTGATTGGTTCAAAATTGGGAAAGGAGTACGACAAGGCTGTATATTGTCCCCCAGTTTATTTAACTTATATGCAGAATATATCATGCGGAAGGCTGGACTGGATGAATCCCAAGCCGGAATTAAGATTGCCGGAAGAAATATCAACAACCTCAGATATGCAGATGATACCACTCTGATGGCAGAAAGTGAGGAGGAATTAAAGAACCTTGTAATGAGAGTGAAAGAGGAGAGTGCAAAAAACGGTCTGAAACTCAACATCAAAAAAACTAAGATCATGGCCACTGGTCCCATCACCTCCTGGGAAATAGAAGGGGAACACATGGAGGCAGTGACAGATTTTATTTTCCTGGGCTCCAGGATCACTGCAGATGGAGACAGCAGCCACGAAATTAAAAGATGCCTGCTTCTTGGGAGGAAAGTGATGACAAATCTTGACAGCATTTTAAAAAGCAGAGACATCACATTGCCAACAAAAGTCCGAATAGTCATAGCTATGTTTTTTCCTGTAGTGATGTATGGAAGTGAGAGCTGGACCATAAAGAAAGCAGACCGCCGAAGAATTGATGCCTTTGAATTGTGGTGCTGGAGGAGGCTCTTGAGAATCCCCTGGACTGCAAGGAGAACAAACCTATCAGTTCTAAAGGAAATCAACCCTGAGTGCTCACTGGAAGGACAGATCCTGAAGCTGAGGCTCCAGTACTTTGGCCATCTCATGAGAAGAAAAGACTTCTTGGAAAAAAACTTGATGTTAGGAAAGTGTGATGGCAAGAGGAGAAGGGGACGACCGAGGATGAGATGGCTGGACAGTGTCATCGAAGCTACCAACATGAATTTGACCAAACTCTGGGAGGCAATGGAAGACAGGAGGGCCTGGCGTGCTCTGGTCCATGGGGTCACGAAGAGTCAGACATGACTAAATGACTAAACGAATGAACGAATTCTGGCATAGTGCAGTGAAAGTGAAACATATTTAAATCCTATTGATTTGTGATCTTAAAGGAAACCTGAGATTTGCCCTGGGTGACTTATATGAGATGAAAGTTATTTGAGATATCTATACCCACTTTTCAAAATACAGTGGAACGTCCCTAGCTATGAACAATCCAACTTACGAACAGCTCTGTTTGCAAAATTTTGCTTCTACTTGCGAACGGAGCTTCAACATACAAATGAAAAAAGGCACGGGAAAAGGGCGGGGAATTTAAATTTGGTAACCATTGGTGGCGAAGAGGCTGCTTCTTTGTAGCTCTTTTGCCCCAACGGTTAGGAAAAGGGAGGGTCAGCCTCCCGGGCTTCCACCACTGCTGCTACCGCTACTGGGAGGTGAGCCGCTGGACCATCCCAGGTGGGCTCAGCCTCCTGCGCTTCCAGCGCTGCTGCCACAGGCTTTCCCAGGGCTCGCCGCAAGCACCGCCTTTCTCCGCTGCCATCCGTTGGGCTTCTCGCAGAGAAAGGTGGCGCTTGCGGTGAGCCCTGGGAGAGCCTCTCATGGTGATGGTGAAATTGCACAGTGGAG
Source organism: Pogona vitticeps (assembly GCF_051106095.1). NCBI lineage: Eukaryota > Metazoa > Chordata > Lepidosauria > Squamata > Agamidae > Pogona > Pogona vitticeps. The sequence continues at coordinate 101,264,328 of NC_135787.1, read as the reverse complement.
CCCGGGAGTCCTCCTGTCAGCAGCGGTCACAGCGATGGAGGTAAGGTGCTGCTTTTTGCTTTTTTAAAACTTTTTTTTGTTCTTTTGCAGGGTGGGATTGGGCTGGTGGGGTTATGTTTATGTGTATATTTGATTTGTTTTGTTTTTTGCAGCCTCAGTGGATTGCAGTGTTTTATTTGGGGGGGGGTATTTTTTCCTTTGGCCGGAACGGATTAATCAGTTTTCAGTGCATTCCTGTGGGAAATGGAGCTTCTATTTACGAATGTTTCAACTAACGGATATCATCTGGGACGGATTAAGTTCATAAGTAGAGGTTCCACTGTACAGTACATTTCCAAAGAGGTAATTTTATACTGAAATGAAGGCATAAAATTACTATAGGTTTTAGTTTAAATCTCACTTGTTTAAGTTGTAACTACACACTATATTTAATGTGTAAAGTACACCAGGAAATGGGGATGAGGGTTTGAAGGTTTTTAAAACACCACATTTAAATGTGAAGTGGCTAGCTCCAAACTGATTCCACCACACACAGGTTTGAAGCCATCCACCAAGCCATTTTAAAAAAATACATAAAGCCGCCACCACACAAGAACAAAAACAGCATTTCTAAATAAATAAGCAACAGGACATTAACATTAAAACTATAAATTAAAACAAAGCATAATATAAAAACATAAAACAGAAGCTGTCATGATGATGGGATATGTAGTCAGAGAAATATAAAATAGAGTCAGATAGGTTCTGTGTGAAGATGATTTCAGAGACATTGGAATGTGTTTTTCTAAGCCTCATGAGAGTGTTTTCCTGAAGACTGTTGCATCCTGGTTCGAGATAACGATGAAGGCCAGTGGAAGACTCAACATTCCGAGCTAGTTGGAGAAGAGATAAACAACACCTGGACTCTCATGGGAATAAGGGGAGGAGAGAGGTGTTACAGCCTCTTAAGGTTAACTGGTTAACAGCCAGAAAGGCCAAGAAGAGGGAGGAGTTTGGGAAGGAAAAAAATGGACGATGGGTTATGTGGAAAATAATTCAATTCAGCTGAAAGTAACAGTATGTGATTCTGATGGTTTGTGTGTTGTTTTGATCCGGATTCGAGAGGATGTAAGTAAGGAGAGAGAAGGAGGTGGGGCTAGCCCACTATAACCCACCTTAGTTAGCTTATTAGTGTTTATTATTTTAATGGGAAATACTGTACTTCTTTTATTTAACTGCAATGATCTTTGAATATGTTCTTGATGCTAAAGCTTGTGCAATATAAACTGATTCTATGAAACTCTATTTTTCTAATAAAAATTAATTATAAAAATTCTACAAAAGGACTGGTCTCTTGAACAGCAGAGTCTGGCTAAATCCAGGAGGTGGAGAGGGCCACAAACTAGCTATCATTTAAGAGTCCTACCTAACTCAGCTTTAGTGAGTTCTAAGGAATCATAAAGCCCATGTGCCCATACATTCAATGTACCAAGTAAGTGTAAAGTGTTCTTTTAAGGTCAGACTTGTTCAAAGGGCTTACACTATGCACTGCTGAGGTCTTGGGACTCCCCCCAGTGCAAAGGTGGTAGGTAAGTGGCCTGTCGAACTTTCTGACTGAATTCCAGTGGCCCTTTAGGGGGTCCAGAGCATCACAGAAGCTTCCAAAATATACATTAACAAATTAATAGTTGAGTAATTACCTGTCTTTCCAAAAACACTCCAAAGCAAATGGGCCTTGCATTTCCTGGCTAAAACATTTTTTTAGCATTTTTCAGGCTAAAAGAGAGGACAAAAACCACAATGGATTTGCATAAAATGTGCATATACTAATCTACATGCATGAATGTAAATTGAGAAATAATTGCTATAATTTAAATAGAGAGGAAACAGATTTGATTGTCATGGAGAGTGTCATGGAGAAATAATTCTCCATCTTTTTTTCCTTTTGTGTATATTTGTGTGCCATGTATATTAAACATTCCTTCTAGATGGGCAACTGCTCTCATTTCTGGCAGTTCTTTGAACCTGTCTGGAAAGGATGCCTTTAAACAGGATGAGTTGTAACCTTCTGGGTACTGAGTGATCTTAACAGGCTGAAATGGGCAGTGGGACTCATCAAGAGAGTGGCATTTTTTAAAATCTATACTGTATTATAGTTCTGTTGTTGTCCAAAATGTGAAAACATTGAAAGCCCACAAAGTAATATTCTGCAGATTGTAACATATTCAATATTTATACTGTGATGAAAACTCCAACCACCTGCCACTTAGTGAAGGAAAAAAGCAGCATGGCTGCTGCATGGAAAAATATATCTATCTTGTGGCTATGTGGCAATTATTCTTGGACTGTAGACCAGTTTATCAGAGGCATGTCCCATCTCAGCTGGCCCACTATTGTACGCATACTTTGGTGAATGGGATATTGTGCTCAAATCAAATCAGAGGTACTTGAAATGGCCATTAACAAAGAATATTTGAGTCTTGTTCTAAGAAGACAGCACTCACTGGAAAATAGATAATAGTAGGAAAAACTGAAGGCAGGCAAAAAAAAAAGGTGAAAGATCAACAAATCAAATATACAATAAAAGCTACAATGACTAAACTGAGGTTATTGTACTTTGAGAAAGATAATACTGTTGGGGGAAAAATGAGGACAGCAGAAGCAAAAGAAGACTGAATCTGAGATAGATTTTCTCCATAAACAGAACTCCAGCCTTCAGTTTCCAAAACCTGACCTAAGCAGGACTGGTAATAAGAAGATTTAGGAGGAGGAGGATGTGCCAGTTCTAACATTAACAGCCCTGCTCAGGTCAGGCAATGCTAACTCAAGGCTGGGCTTCCTTTATTGATTCAATCCATCCCACATTCAGTCTTTCCCTTCTGCTCTCCTCAAATTTTCCTAGCATTACTATCTTATGCAGTCAATCTACTTTTCTCATGAGGTGCTTATACTATATTAACTTTAATCATTTTTTTCCTTCTAGGGAGAGTTTAAACTTGATTTGTTCTAGCACCTACCTTGTCTTTTGGAGGTACACAATATCCATAAAGTTTCCCCCCAACACTACACTTCAAAGGAACCATTTTCCACCTTGTCAGCGTAATTCACTATCCGGTGTTCACTTCTCTACATAGCATTAGGGGATACCATAGTATGAATGAGGTTGATCTTTATTTCTTGTGACACACCCTTACTATTAAAGATCTTTTCTAGATCTTTCTTTTATAGCTAACCTCAGTCTTTGATTTCTTGATTGCAGTCCCCGTTTAGATTGATGATTATATCATGGCATAGAAGATTTACAATAATTTATTAATTAATTTATTAATGTTTGTTTCAATTTCTTCACCATCTTTCTCCAGGTGAGGGGACCCAAGGCAATGCACAATGATTAAAACAAATTAGGCTAAAATCATAATAAATTACAAAGTTAGAAAACAATTAAATACATAATAATTATTACAATTATTAAACATGAAAATATTAAAATCATGTAGTATAGTTTATGTGCTCATTTTAAAAAGTTTTTAAAAGTTGTAAACTGCCATGAGTCCCTTAAATAGGGAGAAATGCAGTATACAAAGAAAGAAAGAAAGAAAGAAAGAAAGAAAGAAAGAAAGAAAGAAAGAAAGAAAGAAAGAAAGAAAGAAAGAACGAACGAACGAACGAACGAACGAACGAACGAACGAACGAATGGTAGAGCTGCTGACAGATGAAGCAATATTTTCCCCTGCACCAATTTCCAGATCTATACTGCATCTTCCAAGCTTCTATTTGCCTTGTAAAGAAACAGGCAAATAGTGGGGAGACCTATTTAGATCTGACCTCCTCTTTCCCACAATTGCTTTGAACTGATACCAATGCTCAGGAAATCTAAACACAGCCAGTTACCCTATAGTAGATATGAAGATTCTGCAGCTCTCCATATCTTATTGCTGAACTCCAGTTCCCTTAGGAGGGATGATGGCTGTGGTAGTTCAGCAATATCTGGAGTGCCATTCCCTACTCTCTAAGAAAAATTAGAAATAAAAGAATACAGTTACAGCAAGTGCTACATTTCTTTTTGTTTTTCTTTTTTGATAGATATCCACCACTCTTGCTTTTTTGTTTTTATACATGCTGAACCAGACTCGTATGGCTACCTTTTGATCCCATTCTAATCATTTAATTTGGCCTTTTTGCTTACTGTGATAGGTGGCTATATTGCCAGAAACAAAGTTTGTTCTGTTTATTATATGGATTTGTAGACTGGAACAGATTTAATAGATTGATCTGTTCATTAATTTATTCAATAGATTAATTTATTGATATCTGATTAACCTATTAAAACTCATACGGTCAATATATATACAGTATTTGTGTTAAGGATGGTCTGGATAACAGACAAAGTTATTTCACTTGTGGAGGAACTAAACAAATGCTCAATACTCCTTTAGAAATGAACAAAGATCTAAAATGTTTTGCTATGCCTGAATCATGCTGCACACTTTTGTGACTGTGCTTAAATTAAACAGTTGCATTTGTCACTTTAGAAGGAAGCATTTTGATTTTTCTCATAAGCTGCTTAGGAAGTTGATCCTACTTTGCAGGTGCAGTATTGCACCACAGTGTGTAATCAATTATTAGGACTTAAGGGAATTAAATAACATGCTTAATTAAGTCCTAGATCCATGTGTGGGAGGGAAACCCTTGATGAATGACAATACAATGAGAAACACAAACACCTGCCTTGCAATGAAAGGGAAATGCATGGATTTTACCACAATACCACAAAGGATACAGAGCTCTTGGCAGCTCAGTCTGTTCTAATTGGCATTCACTGAGTTTGGACTTCTGGACTTCAACTTCTAGAATCCCCTCAACCAATATGGTGGGGTCTAGCAATCATACTTTCCAGAAGTAACTTTTTCACACTCCAAAAGTGTTGTGATACTTTGTCAGGGGATTCAGCAGGTGAAAGTCCAATAAGCCATTTCAAGGTCAGAAGTCCGGGAGATACAAAACAGATGCCAAATTGTCAAAGCCAAAACACAAACTATAGTCAGAAGTCAGAGTCCAAAAGCCAAGGATCAAGAGAACAAGGTTCAAGGTAAGCAGGAGCCTGAACACAAGCCAGAGAATTGACTTGTTGCTTCCAAGCCTCTAGGTAGAAATTATATAGCAGCAACAATAATCTAATTCCTAGAAACATTCCATCCTGTTAAAACTCAGGGCTGGTCAACCTGATGTTCCTGTGAGAAGCATTCATGCGAGCCTCAGACCTCCCTGTTATGAGTCTCTTCTAAAACTTATCTCTCACTCTGGCTAGTGGAGGAGGAGAATCTGGTGGTGATTCACTTGTCTGTGATACTAATTGTCCAGCATTTTTCTCAGCTGTAATTAACCCCTCTGACTCCAGATCTTCTTCAGCTGAACTCATGACATACTTATCAGCAACTAGCTTTTGCTTAAAAAGAAGATTTAAAGCTGTAGAGAGGCTAGTCAAGCCCTCGCCCATAAAGTCTCTTCTATGTATTTCTAGTACCACAATTTCAATTCCCTCCAAACACTCTTTTCTCAAAGCTGGTTGCTTTGTTGTTATTGTTACATGCCAAACAGTCACTTTGATCATACAGAGACCCCATGAATGAGTGATCTCCAGAAAGTCCTATCAGTAACAGCCCTCCTAGATTCTAAAAACGCACAGCCTATTGAGTCAATCTACTTCACCTTAAGTCTTCCATTTTTCCTGCTGTCTTCAATTTTTTCTAACATTATTATCTTTTCTGGGGACTAAGTATTGCTTTCCTGTAATAAGCCCAGAGGTAACTAGGGAACAGGAGCACAGTTCCCTAGTTCCCCACCCTCAGTGGGGCTGGATTTGCTCTCAGGCCAGTCCTTACCAAGAAACAATGCCATGCAGATGTGCTGTGGAATGTCGCTCCCCATTCATCGTTGTATATTGTTTGAATGCAGAGTTACTAATTGAAAAGAAGGGGGTGGGTAGCAAAAGATAAACCACTCGTTAAACATCTCACATACCTCAAAAACTCTATTAGGCTTGCCATAAATCAGGAGTAACTTGATGGGACATAACAACATAAGGATCAAGGTTTTGAGAAGCATTGTCAAAAAAGGCAGGAAGCATTTCACAAAACAGAAGACTATCGTTGATAGAAATATGCATAAATGTGCACATGCTGATTTATGTCTATGGACACAGATTTAGAAATAGGTACTATAATGAAAAATAAAAATACAACCGATCTCATCATTGATGGCAGGCAATGTCATAAGGCCGCTGCTTTCCCTCCTGAGGATTCTTTACCTTTGAAGTGGACTTGGCCTGGAAAGACCAAGCAAAGTACAGAAGAGGACTATTCTTCCACAGCCCAGCTAAGTCAATGTCTGTTAACACACAGTGCTGTGTATAGAATTAAGACTGACATTATATACATGCTCTGCTGGAGTAAATCCAGTTGGGGCTTAACAGTACTTCTGAGAAGAAATGCATAGGGTTGCACTGTGCTTGGTTATTTTCATAAATAAATGTATACTTTATTAAACAATACCTTTGGGGAATATTTATTCATTTTGTTTACAGCCTGCAATGAGCTTAAGACAGAATACATGGCTCTCTTCTTCCCCATCTTATCCTCACAACAACCGTCTTGTTGATTTGGACAGGCTGAGATAGAGCGAGCAGCCTACATGAGTTAAATGGTTGAGGAGGGACTTGAATGTGAATATCCAGATCCCAATGCAACACTCTATCTGTTACACTTATGCTGAATTTGATACAGGTCTGGTACTGCACTGTAACAAAGCAGAGGGAACTGCATTGGGCTTGAAAAATATATCATATACTATTTTAAAGACTGGTTTAATCTATGCTCTTGTGTACAGCCTGATCAGCTATAAAACAATAGAGTATTCAGATTTGTTTCATCTTTTTCCTCCCAATACCAGGAGGATGTGTGTTCAAGGGCATGATATGTGGGGAAACAGTTCTTGTCAAGGATCTCGCTATAGCTAAGAATAGAAACTCCACTTTCAGAGGGAGTGTACCTCTAACTACCAGATGTTGAGAATAAGCAACAGACTCTCCCTTGCTATATGCTAATGTTGACTTCTCAAGTTGATCTTGCCCCATCTACAGGAGAATGGAGCCAAGGCAAGATGTATTTTTGTAGTCATAGTCATGACTTATACTCCAGATGAATGTGGTACTGAGAAGCAATTGAGACATCACTGGAGATTCATACCTGGTGCCAAGACTTCGTTGATATAATCATAGGTTTGGGCATGTGGGCAACAATTAAATCAGGAACTTTATCAAAGTATGTATAAGTATGTTGCCACCTAGATGGTGTTGACATCACACTCCCATTGTGCTTCCACTCCTTTTCCCCAGGGAGGAAATCACAAAAGGTTTCAGCTGAACCAGGACTGCCAGGTTCCATGCAGCATTGAGGTCCACTGAGGTATACAAAAAAATTATTGAAAAATAATCCCAGTCTCTCAGTTCCCTTTGAATTAATTCCCAATTAATAGAATTAGCAACTAAATTAATGGCTAATTGTACAGGATACGGTATAATGTTCTCCCCCCCCCCTTCTCCAATGATGATGTTTTCTTTATTTTTTGCTCTTTTCTTTATAACCAGGATATTTCTGGGGTAGTGATGGGAGAAGGAAAGACATATGCAGGTAAGTTTCAATGTGTGTTTGATTCTTAGCAACAGGTGTTTGCTTTCAGTTTTATAACACTTTCATATACAAAGATGATTGACACGACACATAATTTGGCAGCAATCCTACTCCCAGGTATGCAATATTATCCCACTGAAAGCAATTGGCCTAAGCACCTGTGATTTGACATAACTAGGTTAATGTATAGAGGGTGGGTGTGGGGAGAAACGTTGTGGTTTGTGGTTGCATGATGTGTTGCTAAAAGGTAAGTTTCCAAGATGACATCAATTATCTGAATATTTGCAAATTCATTTTCTAATAATAAATATTCTAATTATCAAGTTCCTGGTTTGTGAATGGAGGCTGCTTAGGCACCTCTTGTGGGTGACCTACACCAGCTGATGAACAGCAGGAGTGGAGTTCTCCTGGACCTTTTTTGTTTGTTTGTTTTTTTAAATATCATTTTTATTTAATTTGAACATATAAATATATCAGCTACAGTATGACCAGATAGGCGGGATAGAAATAAAATAAATAAATAAAAATAAATAAACAAATGTGCAATATAAGATAAAGTAGGAGAAAGAGAAAAAATGAGGGGAAAAAAAGAGAGAGAGAAAAATTTCCCTTCCCCCTTGAAGACAGAGATTCAGACCTCATTGAGTCCCAAATTTCCCAAGTTTCCAGAGAGCATTGAAGGAAAAAAACACATCAATCAATTTGCCCTATCCTTTGGTCTATCCCTGAGCCCAAACATATATTAGGTTCCAACTTTGTTTTACATAGTCCCTTGATTGTTCTCGTAGAGCTTCTGAGAGTGTATCTAGTTCTGTAATGTCCAACAGCTTCTTCAGGAACTCCTCCATTGTAGATATGTCTTCACTTTTCCATTTTTGGGCCCAGAGTAACCTAGCCACTATAAATATGTACATCAAACAATATTTGATTTTCTTGTCAGCAATTTCTGGCATAATATTTAGTAGTGCTAACTCAGGTTTGAAATTTATTTTCTTTTGCGTGATCCCTTTTATTATTTCCCACAGCTGTAACCAATAACCCCTGGCTTTTTCACATGTCCACCACATATGATAATATGTTCCTACTTTTTTTTACATTTCCAACAAATATTGCTGCTACCCTCTGACATTTTTGCCAGTTTTGCAGGGGTATGGTGCCATCTGTAATACATTTTGAGGATACTGTACTTTCTCTTACGTTTACCAGCTTAATCATCTTATAACAATCTTTCCACATCATTGTCCAGTGATCAATATCAATATTATAACCAAAGTTACTTGCCCATTTTATCATCATCTCCTTTACCCTCTCATCCTCCAGCTCATATTCCAAAAAGTATGTATACATTCAAAAAGTATGTATACATTTTCTTTATTATTTTCTCATCAGTATGAATCCATAATTTATCCACTTGGACTTCACCCTCAAAAAAGCCCATGTTTTTATCTTTTTTATATCTTGATTCTATAGTTTACTCAATGACCACCAATCTGTCGCCACCCCTAGTTCCTCTCATTCTTGCTTTTTTATATTTTGTTCTCTGTCGAGTAATTCTTTATAAGTTAGTAACATTCCTTTCTGATTTTATACTTTCAACGTAAAAGCTTCCATAGGAGCTACCCATATTGGAATTTTCTTGTATGTTTATGCTTGAAATTTATGCCACACTAGACCCAATGCTTTTCTTATTATATGTTCTGTAAAGTGTGATTGTTCCTTATATTTCCCATACCACACATATGCGTGCCAGCCCATACTCAAGTCATGCCCCTCTAGTTTCAATAATCTTTGGTTTACAAGAGTTATCCATTCATAGCACACGCCTTATAATATAATAGCCAATTCGGTAGTCCTGCACCCCCCCTTTCTTTCAGATCCTGTAATAGCTTAAGTTTTATTCTTGGTTTCTTAGTCTTCCACACAAATTTTGTTGTCAGGCGGTCCAATTCTTTGAAGTATTTGAAATTTAGTAATATAGGTAGATTTTGAAAGAGGAATAAAAGTTTAGGCAAAAATCATCATTTTTATCGTTGCAATTCTTCCCCTTAATGACAGTTGTAGCTTACTCCATTCTTCCAGGTTTTTCTGAATTTCCTTCTGTATTCTAAGATAATTCTCTTTCATTAAATTGCTGGGGTTTTTTTGGTGATGATGACTCCTAAATATTTGATTTTTTTTGTACTGCTTCAAAATTATTTTCCTTCACCAGATTTCCAACTTCTTCTTTCTTTATGTTTTTAATCATAACTTTTGTTTTTTGGTAATTGATTTTGAGACCTGCCACTTTTCCATAGTCTTCTATAATTCTCAATACTTCATCTAGGTCTTCATGAGGATTTTCAAGAATTATCACCAGATCGTCTGCATAAACTTGTACCTTGAATTCTTTGCCTCTAATTTTTAGTCCTTTAACTCTCTCATTAGCTCTTATCTGCCTATTTAGGATTTCCAAAGTTAGTATAAATAAGAGGGGATAGTGGACAACCCTGTTTTGTGCCTTGCTCATTCGATATGCTCTCCATTGAATTCCCTTCCACTCCCATTTTCTTTAGTTGTAGCATCATAAATTCCCAATTGACATTATCAAAGGCTTTCTCTGCATCTAAAAAGATTAGCATCATCTGCTTTTCTGGATGTAATTCATAATATTCTAAAATGTCTATTATTGTCCTTATGTTTGATGATGATTTCCTTCTAGGGAGGAAACCTGTTTGGTCTTTATGTATTATTTCTCCCAATATTTCCTTTAATCTTGATGCCCAGATGGTTTGAGCAGCACATGCTATTGTCAGTCTTGGTAACTTCTGGACACCCCTGCTGATGAAGGACAAATGGCCAACATCCTGCAGTGATTTTGACACCTGCTGGTACATAGGTCTTCTTAATGCCTCCAGGGGAGGCAAAGGGAGATTGTCATCAGATACATTTCACCTTGGAATCCACAGGTGAAAATCATGGCCTATAGTGTGCCTTTGGCATCCAGGGCCATTTTTACAACTCTGCCATCTCATTAAAAATAAAAGAAAATAAATTGGAGGGGGGGGAGAGAGAAAGAAAAAGTTGAGAGACTGCTCATGGAAGCCATCAGAAATGGTGACTATTTACCTTTGAGAGTAGTTATACATCCGTTGTGCCTGCACTCTGTTCCTTTTTAATTGGGTGTGTTCTGTTTTAAAATGGCTCCCAGCTACTGTAGCCCCACGTTCTTCCATGGGGAGGGGCTTTTGTGTGCCTCCAGGTAGAGACACATAACTCTGGAGGCAGGCAGATCATTAGCCTTGGCTCCCCAGAGTCCTTCCTCTCCCTCCATTTTCAATCATATTATTCTCTGAGCTCTAGTGTCAGTATCATGCTGATAATGACACCCAGATCTATTTCTTCTTTTCAGCTCACTAGGAGTAGCAGCTGTGCTGCGTACTGACGCTGGAATCAGATACAGCCTCAGTTAGGGCAAATTAAAGGAAAATTAATCAGAGTGAAATGGCATTGTTGATGCTGAGGGAGGGAGGTGCCAAATGATGAAAAAATTACATGCACAGCATATTCTGAACTAGGTTGTACTCTTACTGGGGTTACTGGGGTTAAATCTTGGGCATTCAGTGTTGCTGTCAGATGTTCAAATAGCCTACAGGGTTTCCACAGCCATCATGAATATAACATAATCTGGCAATGTCACCCATTTATTTATTCTATATAAAATATGTTTACTCCGCCTTTCTCCTTAAAAAGGACCCAAGGTAGCTTACAGCATTAAAAGGCAAAACTGAAAACAGTAAGTATACAGCCACTGCAAAGGATCGAACAGATACCACATTAAGAAATTGCAAACAAAAGCAACACCCAAACATATTCAAAGCACTAAGACACAACCATCCATTTAAAAACTTCACTCAGGCAGCCAGTCGTTAAGAGAAAGTGTGCCTGAAGAGAAAGGATTTTTTGTACTTGCAGAAGGACAGCAAAGATGGGACCAGCCTATCTTCCCATGGGAGGGAGTTCCAGAATCTGGGAGCAGCAACAGAAAAGACTCTCTGCCGTGTCCCCAATAAGCACACTTGTGAAGGTGGTGGAACCAAGAGAAAGGTCTCTCCTAGTGATCTTAACACCTGAGCTGGCTCATAAAGGGACTGTGATTGTAGAAAAGATGTGACATAAATGTAACTACAGCAAACCTCCATGCTTACAACCTAATTGGCTCCCTGGCAGCAGCTCTAAAACAATTTGTTGCAATCAAGCCCTATTTCTCCATTAACCACAACATTAAAATAGGATTTTAGTTCCTGGAGAATGTTCTTATCTGAGGTACCGTATCTTCCTATATGATCCTTCTTGACATTAAAGATTGCCAGAGGAAGCCGTCCTCTCAGTCCCATTGCCAGTGCAGGCATAGCCGATGGGAACATGAGAGAGGGCCTTCTCTGTGGTAGCTCCCAGGTGATGCAATGCTCTCCTCCAGGAGATCAGGCTGGCCCCCCCTCCCTTTTATCCTTCTGCTGACAGCTGAAGACCGATCTTTTGAGGCAGGCTTTCAGCAACCATGACTGAGTCGCTGAATGCCCTTTTAAAGTTAAAATAGTTTAAAATGTTTTCTTGCTTTTAATTATTGAATTGTATTTTAATTAGCATATAAATTGCTTTTTAAAAATGTTTAACTCATTATGTTTTAAATTCTTTTCTTTTTCATATTGTAAGCTACCTTGGGTCTCTTTATCAGGAGAAAGGTGACCTATTAATAGAGCAAATAAATGAAAACGAGAAATAGCTTAGAAATTAAACTTTTGCTGCCTTCTCCCTCACAGGCCATCTCTCCTTTCTGCTTGATGGGCATTTCCTTTTAGCCTCTGCTGACCTCTGACTTCTCCATCTCACCTCTTCTCTCCAGCTGTCAGTCCTCCTCTGTCTTCCCACTTATCCTTCACACCTCTGCTCTCTTGCATGCTTGCTGGGCTTTTCCCTCCTCTGCTGTCTGCTTGTTCTATTTGATGATGTAAACATACGCCTTTCCAGCGCATCTCACAGTGGTTGTTAAAAGTGAGTTTTCCATGCCAGGGCACTCAGAAACACTGGAATGGTCATAAAAGGGGCTGTGAAGCAAGCCACTGCAAAGGGGGGAAGCCCCCCACCATTGTTTATCCAAAAAGTCATGAGGAATTGCCCTATAAAGTGTATGAGACAAATGTTTTGGTTCGTGGGCTTTCATTTGGATTCTGAGCCCCAAATAAAATAACTGATATTGGTCTTTAAAGCCCTAAAAAAAAGTCTGGGTCAAAGTTGCAATAAATACCTAACTTAGCAATTTACTCAGAACATGTACTTCATGTTCAGCAAGAGAGGCTGTTCTTGTGGCTAGACCGTGGAAACTCCTTCCTGTAAGGTTTCACCTGGCTTCCTCCTACAAAGGTTTCCCATCCTAGGGCTTCTGGAAACATTACGTGTTTTCAGACCATGGAAATGCTATTTAGTTTTGAACTACAGATCCCGGAATTCCTCAGCCAACCTAGCTGGTGGGGGATTCTGGGATCTGTAGTCCAAATAAGTAACATTTCCTACTCTTGTTCTGTGCTGAGAGCCAAGAGCAGTTATGATGTCCAACTTGTTTCAGAGTTGGTGGTTTTTGTTTCAATGTCAGTTGCATTGTTAGGTCTGTTGTTTCTATTTGATGAAATCACATGACATACATATTTTGAATAAATGAATAACAGAACCACCAAAAAAATTCCAAATAAGGATAATGAGCATGCAGGTGGCAATCTTGCTTATGAGTAGGCTTTTTCCACTCTCACTTGCAGCTTAAATAAACAAATAAATAAATATGCAATATTCATGCACTTCTTTTATAGGTGAGTTAATAGATAACTCCACCAGTGTCAGCCAATTTTACCATATTTCTACTGAGTCTTAATTGACATATGATAGTAAAACTTATTCACTGTTGCATGGTTCAAGCCCCCCACCCCTTTATTCCCCTGGTGGTTGCATCTATTTTGAGCTCCGGAATACCCACAAAGCTTGAGAAATTAACTTTTAAAAGATACAATATCCAGAATTCCCAACATTGCATGGCCATGCTAGCTGCTGGATGCTGGAAGTTAAAACCCAAGCAAATAGCTGTTCCATGTTCTGAAAATGTGTTGGGGTGAGTGATGAAGGGGAGTATGTTACTGAGGTTGTATAGTGCCCTTTCCTCATCACATCCTATATCCCTCTGCTCCACTTGCCTTTTATCCTATTCTCAGAATAAAAGACTGACCAAGGATAGATGGCATCAATTTCAGACCCTTTTTAAGCCCCGTCACTTCTATTTTTAGGGATTAAACACCATAATAATGTGAGAGATTTGGAGTGGGAGGAGTAATAATAATCTTGGGTGGGTGGGAAAGCATGGCTAATATTTGATTCATGCTGTGAAAGTATATCAAGTGGCCATATGCAGTCATTGATCCATCTTGCTTATCTATTCTAGCAGCAACTCTCCAGGATCTTAGACAGACACCTTTCCCAGGTCTGCTATTTAAGATCCATTAAACTGTAGGTACCAGGGTTACAGTCTTGGGCCTTGTGCTTGTATGGAGCCAGAGAACTGTTACAGAGTTTTTGGAATTTGGCTAAGTTCCTTTAATGGCACAGCAGAAGTGCAGGAACTCACAGAGAAGAATTAGTTCAAGTTCCCCAGAGTAAATCATCCCTTTCTCTCCTCAGCTACCACTTACAGTCTCAACAACCCATTGTGAGACATTAGTAAGAAAAATAATAAAAAGTGTCATTACCTACAGCAACAGCATTACTTTTAGTAACAGCAAGATAAAAACATGATGGACTGACCTTCAGCAAAAAGCCTCAACAGACTAAGTGCTTCCAACAGACTGAGGAAAGAGAGGGGGGGAAAAAGATACAGAGCAGAGAGTTGGGGCTCCCTTTGAATTCAGAGGCATGGAATGAACAACTGGTTACTGCTGGATAGATTGACAGTCACCTGAGCCCAGAAAGGTCTCTCACAGCTATACTGTACCTATTAGAGGTGGCATGCAAGGATGCAAAAAGAAAAAAGCCCTCCAACAAGAACCTCTCCAGTGCAGCATTGAAAAATGACACTCATCATGCAACAGTATTGTAATTGATAATTATGACAACACACATATGAAGTAATCATTAGATAGGCAAGAACAGTCATGTTGCTATAAAATAAATTCCAAACTCTCTATTGATATTATGTGTAAGTATTGTGTGCTATTAAGTTATGGGGACCTTAATAGAGTTTTTGCAATGTGTGAGATGTGCAAGGACTGGTTAACTGTTGTCTCTAGTCACACCCGTTAGTTTCCATGGCCAAGCATTGATGAGCAACCCAGGTCTCTTGAGTCCTACTCCTTTACTCTGATTACTATATTACACTGGTTATAACCACACATAAATACATAGACTTTGGAGGACATTATTCCTTCATCAAATGAGTCAGTAAGAAGCATGAGCAATTTTTATTCTTTAAGACAGAAGCCTTAAAATGTCTAACGTACCAGTCCTCAACAAGTCTATGGACAACCCTGAGTGAAATGAAGGATTGCAGCGTCACTCCGTGAAACACAGTGCTTTGTGTAACATAACCCTCCTTCATTACACCCTGGAACAACAAGCAGGATACAAAAAGTTAAGATCAGCTTACCTCCATCTGTTTCTCCCACCTCCTGCTTGATTTTAAGATTTCTCCTATTGATGGAACATTATTCCCCAAAGTTCATGTATTTAGCATGTCTCCACGCATGTCTTTTGAGTCTTTTTGGTTCGCCATCAAGATATTATTTCAATATGGGATTTGATTATCATAAGATTACTTCAAAGGTTCTGAATCACATACCTTCATGTTGGGATACTCAAATATCACCACTGTGATAATGACCACTCTGTGGGAGAGAAAGATACAGAGATCCTATGTTTTTATCTGCCATGCAAGGAAAAGCAGCTTGGATGCTGGGGAATTCTGAGCAGAAAAGTGACAGGAAATAAAATAAAAAGCTCATGGTCCTTTGTTTTCCCAGTCTCTATCATGTATCCCCCCCCCCCAAAAAAAATCTAGGAACTATTCACATACCTTGCATGCATGGGAAATACTGGCTATTGGTAACTTCCGCATCTGGCTGTACACCCTGCTTAACTAGATAGGGGCAGACTGTTAGTTGAACCAGGGCACTGGCTGGAGTGCTATTCCTCATACATCATCTGATCTCTAGGAAATAGCTCATACTGGATCGCACCAGAAGTGGCACAACATGTAAGCTATATGACTACACGATTGCACCGTTAATAGCAGATCTAAACTCTATGATAACTGGAAAAGCAAAAACACAAAATCAACACCAGGGGCTTCCAGATGGATCATTTGTGCTGATATAAGGCAAGATTCTCATGCTGATTCCTTCAGGGATGTTTTTCACCAGCATCTATATAATGTTGTTTTTATTTTGCTTAATACCAAGTATTTCCCTTTGAATTCCAGCGCTTTTTACAGTTCATTAAGTGAAGGTGGCCTTTTTTAAGCCTTTCATTTTCTTTCTTTTCTCAGACTTGTAATTGCTACATGTCTGTCCCCAAAATGCTTCTCTTGCCCTTTGGCAGTATCGCCCTATGTTGTCACCAGCCCCCCCTTTCAGGGACGATTTCAAACCTAGCATTAACCAAGGACATGCCTGGGGACAAGACTGGCTCTGAAATTATTTCCCAGCAACTCCTAAGCAGAGCAGCATATTAGTGCATTTGCACATTGGCGTTAATGAAAGAACTCACAAAGGGAAGCATGGTCCTTGACTGCAGCTAGTTAAGTTTGCAGGTCAGCATGAGGTTGCTGTCATTATTTTGAAAAACAAGCAAACACACACTAAAGCATCATGGCAGTTTCCGCAGGGACCAAAGCATTGTAGTTAGGGAATAGGGAATCTGATAGATGGATGAAAGGAGGAAGTGAAGGACACTAAAGGCGAGGTGGCAGGCAGGATGAAGAAAGAATGTAGACTGTAAGGTAGCAAGAGAGGTAAACAAGGAGAGTGGGGGTGTGGTGGTGGTGCAACGAGAGTAGGGATATTATTTTATAATGCAGATCAAGGGGTTGAGTGTGTCCAGAAGGTATTGGCAATAATTGTCAACACATGTGAAGAACACACCAATATGTTTGCATGTGGATATCCACTTTATGGGTGGGGGACAGAATATAATACAGTACATGACTTGACCTGCTAGCTGATTATAACAGGTAGGGCAGGGGTGGGCAATGTGCGGCCCTCCATGTATTGCTAGCCTGCAAATCCCAACACTGTTGGCTGTGTGGGCTAGGGCTGATGGGAGTTGCAGTTCAGCAACATCTGGAGGGCCACACTTTCCCCACCCTTGAGCTACAGCAAAGAGAATTTAGAGCCAAGGTTTTATGACCTGTCTACTTGTTAATACATATGCCTTCAGCTGCTGTGCCCTGCTCTAAAGGGGATGTTCTTACCCATTATTCTTATCACATGTTACTGCTTTGAGCCTCTCAGCCAACCTCCAATAAAAGTATCTGTGAACCGTCAGAGATCTGGGTGTGCAGCAGTTACAAGCGGTGGTAGCTCAGCTCTCCCTTGACACAGAAAAGTTCTGCTGCTCTTTAACTGGGTTGCTGATGTCAGGGCATTTTAGGGTGGATCTTAATCTCAGGGTGGGGCTAGGATAATAAGATACTCATCTGCTTTGGCTTCCCTCATTATTGCTCAGGGGCCCGCATTGAGGTACAAGGCAAAACACTACCAAAATGTTAAGGGGATATATCACAACCCTCTCTATTCCAGATCTCCATCATACCAGAGTCATGTGAATCTTTTGCTTGGTATCCGGGCCAATGCCAATACATTGTGTCATGCTGTTGACTGAGAAGTGTGAAGACAAAGAATCTCTTGAATACAATCTCCTGAAATACCCATTTGCCAGTCTGGAAGATGCAGATGTTCGAATGTGGCTCGCTAAGGAGACAGAAGCCGAAGCCCTGCAAAGGAGAGAAAAATGTTGAGTTTTTGTGGCTGGCTGGCTAGCAAAAAACAAGCTGCCTCATTGCTCTGGCAGAGCCGAGCTTGCCTACAAGACCCATACCATCTACACGCCTCTGGATCAGAATATATGTTTGGAAACAGGTGTTACAAAAAACAGCTCACCAAAAAATTGTCCCTGGGAATCTCCTTTGTGAAGGAAATGGGTACTAAAAAAGAAATATTGTACCTTAGTAGAACAACCTGTAGCTTGTTACAAGAGGCTCTGTATTTGGTTTTCTACCTTCTATCTAAGGTGGCTGCCTGCAAAAGAAAGCAGGGCTTCTGCACCTGTAATAATTGTGTGCCATCAGGACAATTCCAACTTATGGCAACACTTTCTGGGGTTTTCTAGGTAGGCAATAAAGAGAAATGGTTTACCATTCCCTTCTCCTGGGGGGCATCCTGGGACTGTGGAGCCTGCTGAAGGCCAGACAGGCTGGCTTTACTTGCAGGAGACACAGTGAAGAATCGAATTTCCAACCTCTGACTCCACAGCCAGATACTTAAACCACTGGGCTATCTAGCCAACTGCACCTTTAAGCATGCAGATGTGAGTAGATAAATAGGTACCACCTTGGTGGGAAGGTAACAGCGTTCCATGTCTTAAGTCGCACTGGCCATGTGACCACGGAAGATTGTCTTCAGACAAAACGCTGGCTCTATGGCTTGGAAACGGGGATGAGCACTGCCCCCTAGAGTCGAACACGACTGGAAAAAAATTGTCAAGGGGAACCTTTACCTTTACCTTTAAAGAGGGAATATCAGACAATGTGGCTTGCACAGCGGACAGCCCTGCTGAAATTCCCTTTCCTCCACAGTTGTTAAATACCCAGCAGCTCTGTCCCCTTTTGCCATCCTGCTCTGTTCTATTCATCATCAAGAAAGAGCTACAGTTCTTTTTGTTTCCTCTCTCTCTCTCTCTCTCTCTCTTCTCCACCTGCTTCTTTCACAACCTCCTTCATTTATCACCATTTGCCTTTCCCAAATCTACTATCTTCCCCTCCCTTGACCTTGATATGCTCCCTGGGGCTATTTTAACTATTGAGGGTTGCTTATTGGGAAATTAGCTTTCTTTCATCTGCCAGCAGGGAGACACCTAAGTGTTGTGGTTTCGGAGCTGAAGCCAGGAACTGCTTGGCTTCCCTGTCTCTGACTCACTCCATGGCCTTGGGAGGCCCATCTACCTTCCCCCCCCCGTGTGTAGAAAATGGGAACTGTTAAATTTTTAATTATTCATTTGAAAGGCTATGCCTATCTCCTCTTCCCAAATCATGCTTAAACTTTTCAGTTGGCAAATATTTCAAAAGGTCTCTCGGTTCAGGAGATTAGCAAGACACAGTGTTGCATGCTTTGCCCCACCACTAATGGGTGGCCATTTTACACAGTTGTGAAGGGAAACTGAGAGCTTCCCTCAGCGATTGCTTGAAGTTCAGAATTTTTACTTTTAGAGAACACTTTGCAAATTGAATGGGGTGCTGAATCCTCCATGCATTGCAAAAGATGCTTGGCCATGTATTTGGCTGCAGAGTCAGTTCATCTGGAATATTGTCTAGATTTATGGGGACTCATTGATTGAGAGGCTGACTGCATTCCTGTTTTGTAGCAGGCTGGAGAGGACCAAATAGGGTCACTAGGAGGTCCAGTATGCCATTTGGTGTGATCCTCACATTCAGATGGCGCACAGGCCTCAAGCAACCCTAATTGGCCTCTGGTCTATTTGCTATATTATGAAGGGGCTCAAGAAGAAAATCACTTCAGGATACTGAAAAACAACAGCACTTCCTGGAGAGGCCAAGGAAAAATAATTTTAAAAGATTATACAGTATTAGGTTAGCATTAGTTTAAAAAATAAAAATAAAAGGCAAATGGAAACCATCACAGAATGTCTAAATTGTCACCTTCCTATACTGTATCGCCTCTATACTGGATATAATTGAAAACTTCTCCATTGACAATGACATCATAATTTGTATTAATTAATACTTCTTGAAAGATGTTCTCAGAGTACATATTGAACAGCAGCAATGAAAACATACATTCTTATTGTCCTCTCTTGCCTTTTGAATTTCAACTTTCACTGCAGTTTTTTTTTCTTTTAAACTGATAGTTAGGTATAGAGATGTTACAAATTGGGTAGATAACAATAATGGAAATATTCCACCTGCTTAATCAATGCAGTGTGATAATTCTCCTTCAATTATTATTCACCAAAATGTTGTTGCATAAATTATCACAATGGAAGGGTGAAGATGTCACTGGCAGCAGACATTTCTGGTAATTAAACACTTCCTGCTTCTGTCCCATAACTTGTCTGACTTGTAAGTAACCTGTTTCACTGCATGGAACCTGTTGGAAGTGCAGGACGAAAGGAAGAGGAATTAAATAACTGCAATTCTCTCTCTCTTGATACCAGCCGTGGAGATTTTCAGTTATTAGAGATTCTTCCTCCCCTTGCCTTGCCTTCCACTTCTATACTGTACAATGGAACTGATTACTTACAAGCTGAACAAGCCATGGTATGGAAGAAGCAAATCTTTAACAAAAAGCTTCCCTTGCCAGTGATGCAGCACCTTTCCACTAGTGTAACCTATACAAGGTGCTGATCGTTATTTAATTAAATGGCCAAAGTTTTGTAAATAACGGCTCAATCACACTTGAGAAAAGAACCCTAGGTATACCCACTCTTTTCATCCCTCTCTTGTACCGATACATTTTTTCAGCAGTCACATAGTATACATATTGGCAAGAGTGTTTACATTGTTTTGAACTGCATTGTTGTATTTCTTTCTATTTGAACTATTATAATAGGCTACACTGCTCTTCAATTTTGCATCGATTAATTTTCTCTACTGTTTCTTGGGACAATCAGGACCCCCTTGTCCTTTTTTAAAAAAAACATTACAAAAGCGATATATTGATGCAGCAGTATGAGCCTTTTTCTCCTCGCCTTTTCCCTTCCCTCCTTTACTTGCTTACTCCTTTTTTCCCCTTTTTTCCCCTTATTTCCCTGCTTCTCTCTCTCTCTCTCTCTCTCTCTCTCTCTCTCTCTCTCTCTCTCTCTCTCTCTCTCTCTCTCTCTCGGTTCTTGGCTTTCATTTTTCTTTTCCCTTTTGTACAGCATCAGAAGGAGGAAGTCGGTTTTAAAAAACTTGCAAAGTATTGTGAAGAGCAGGGTTTTTTTTAAAAAAAGAGAGATGTTAATGCTATGCCCCTTGCTTTACAATTCAAAGGAGAAAATGTCCCTTTCTGATGCCCTTTTCACCCACAAGGGGGGGAAGAGGCTGTCTCCTGCTAGCAATTTACCGATATCCCTTTTTATAAGTGAAGTGGCCACAGCCCCAAAAACCTGACTACTTTGCAAAAGAAACAAATAACAGAAACATTCACACATGCTGTAACAATAAGGAACAAAGTAAGGCAGAAGCCACAGCAACTCATGATGGGTGGACCCAGGGAGAAGAATGGATACACATGTGTACATGCATATATGCACAGAGAGGTGTCTTAACCCAAAACACACAAAGGAAGGCTAGTAACATAACATTACAGAACAGTCATATACAAAAACTATCTATCTCAGGTGTGCAGGCAAGTGGAAGCGGAGCAGCTGGGAATAGCCAGAGCCTAAAGCAGAGCAGCACCCCAATTGACCAAATGCCTGAAGCAACAATGAGGATTTTCTAATGAAATAAAAAAAATATCAGTCACACCATCAAAGGCTCTTTTATCCGCTCATGTCCAAACATGATATAACAACAAAACAACAATCGTCATTGTCATCATCATAGACACAGGCCTTATTGAGGTGGAGGGTCATGTGCTTCAGTGAGATTGAGAGCTATTCTGGTGGTAGTGTTGCTACCTGAAGGGTCTCCCAAGCCAGACAGGTCTCAGCTGAGAAGCCAGACCAATGGTGTCCACCATCCAATCAATTATGATGAGAGGAAATAAAAATAGAAAACCATATTGGTTCAGTCATCACCTGGATCAACAAGGACTGTGTCAGATGCTATAGCCCCTGACATCTGTTGACAAATGGGCTACAGGGCTCACCAGACCCTCTTAAGGAACCAGGACAGGCTACTGCAAAAGTACTGGAACAATGCAAATGCAAAAACTGGACTCTTGCTGAAAATTAAGAAATTATGAAATACTATTACAAGACAAACCCAACATTCAATAAAAGAATGATGGAAATCTGGAAAATTAAACACCCAGATAGTGACGTAACTGAACAACAATTAATGGACTAAAGAAAGTTTACTGTCCAGAGTAAAATGTTTTCAGAACTGGAATTGCAAGAACTAGAAAAGATAGCAAAAGTAAAATCTGCACAGGACAATTATCATAGTATGGAAGACAAATGGAGAGTAGAGGTAGACACAACAGTGGAAGAGAATGTATTAATAGAGAAACAACTTATGCAACAATGCAGAAAGTATGAGTTGACAGAATGGCAGACATCAGTGAGGGGAAAAATAGTAACCCATATTAACCAAAACACAGAAAGACAAAGGCTTCCCATTTTGCACAAATGAGAAAGTAAACCAGTAAAAGATCTACTGATACGTGCAATTGTAGTAATCAGAACACCAACCAACATGCTAAAGGAAATAAATCAGCTCATATATAGTACAGCTAACATCATAACCATGGAACTTGGTTACAAGTTTCAAAAAACCCTAAAAATCCTGGTACTCCATAATGGAAAATTCGGCTGAAAAACTGAAAAAAACAAATTATGTGCAGACTGTAGCAAATTGAAAGTTTCAAAACTTGAAAATGAAAAAGTAAAAGCCAGACTATGCAAAATATATAACCTAGAAATGAAACCAACTGTTGAAATTATGGAATAATTAAAACAATGGGTAACAGCTATCTCAAAAAAAAATAACCTCTGAAAGATAGGATGTAGGCTTGATTTAGAAATAACCAACAATTTTGAAATAACCAACAATTATTCTGTCAATCACTATGAAAAAACGCAGAGCAAAATATAGTAAATTAGGCCCATGAAAAGATTATGCTCTCAAATTTTGGAAAGAAATCTGGGAAAGTCCAACTGAACATAACAAAAACACCTCATGGATGGAAGATATTTGTAAATAAACTCAAGGAAAACAAATGGATGATATTGTAATAACAATCGAAATGATCAAGAGGCAAGTAAAGGCTGTGAAAAAATGGAGTGCACCTGGCCCAGATGAGCTGTACAGATTTTGATTAAACCATTTAAAAGTCTCCTTCAGTGCAAACAGTGCAATTTAATCACTTACTTCAAAATTCTATAACTGACGATTGGATTACAACAGGCTGTACATTTCTGAAAATAAAGGATCACTAAAATGGCAATTAATCTAGTAATTATCAACCAATTAAATGCCTTTCAACAATGTTCACATTTCTCACAGGAGTACTTGCAAGATCAACATATAATGATTTAACTGAAAACTCCCTATATCCAACTGAACAGACAGGGAAACTGAAAAAGTCAGGAGACATTAGTAAAAATATTCAGAAGTTCCTCAAGAAAAACATGGAAAAATGGAAAACTGTCTTAACAGCCTATAGTAAACAAATTGGGGCAGTCAACATCAAAAGAGGAATATTTCAAGGGGATTCTTTGTCACCACTGCTGTTTAACATCTCACTAATCCCCATGTCAATAATTTTAAATAAAATTGGATTGGGCTACCATATTTCAAAACAAGCAGGGAAAATCAATCATCTCTTATATATGGAGGACGTAAAATGACATATATGCAAAAAGTTCCACTGAGATAGAATGAGTGCTAAACACACTGTGAATATTTAGTGAAGATATTCAAATAAAATTTGGAATTGACGAATGTGTAGCTCTGTCTATACAATGTAGCAAGATCAAAAAAACTAAACGGAATAGAGTTTAAAAATGGCAATATTATAAAATCACTATCAAGTGATGAAAATTATAAATACCTTGGAATACTTGAAGCAGGCAACATCCTGCACACAAAAGTTAGAGAATTGTCAGAAAGGGAATACATCAAAAGACTCAAAAATCTTAAAATAAGAATTGAATGGTGGAAATACAATCAAAGCCATAAACACATGAGCAGTTTCAGTAATTAGAAGCCGAGCTAGAATAATAGATTGGAGCCAAAGTGAATTAGAAAAACTGAATTAAAAAACTTGGAAACTAATGAACATGTATCACACATAACATCCAAAAAGTGATGTTGACAGATTATGTTTATGATGAAAAATTGGAGGCTGCAGATTACTGCAAATATAGCAGGTAGTAGAGGGGTAAAAAAATAAGTCTAAATGATTGTTGTTGTTTAGTCGTTAAGTTGTGCCGACTCTTCATGACCCCATGGACCAGAGCACGCCAGGCCCTCCTGCCTCCCGGAGTTTGGTCAAATTCATGTTGGTAGCTTCAATGACATAGTCCAACCATCTCGTCCTCTGTCGTCCCCTTCTCCTCTTGCCTTCATTCTTTCCCAACATCAGAGTCTTTTCCAGGGAGTCTTCTCTTCTCATAAGATGGCCAAAGTATTGAAGCCTCAGCCTCTAAATGATTATATTAGTACAATTAGAGATTAATTACTTAAGGCTGTGAAAATGGAGAATATTTTGAAAAAAAAAGGGATCAATATAAGGAAAAACAATTTGAAAATAAATTAAACAGTTGGAAAAAATAAACCATTGCAAGCACAATGCCTGAATAATATTGGTGGAAAGCATGATAATAATTCAACATGGGCATGGCTAAAACTGGGGACCATTAAGAAAGAAACCAAAGGCCTGATTTTTGCTGCACAAGAACAAGCGCTTCAAACCAGTGTGATGAAAGCTAAAACCCAAGGAATTACTGCTAAAAGTAAATGTCAACTCTGCCAAGAAAAATATGAAATTGAGTCACGCTTCATCTGTGAATGTCCAAAGATTGCAGCTTGCCCAAGGCCACACAGGCTGGTTCTACTTGCAGGAGGCACACATTCCTAACCTCTGGCTCCGCGGCCAAATACCTAAACCACTGAGCTATCCAGCCAGACAAACATGATACGTGACATCAATATTTTTCTGTTATTACAGAGACAAAACAGTTCAGTGTTTCTCTAAGAACATTCTGTCACAGATCTTAAATAATTTAAAGTTGCCTTACTTGGGATAAAACATTTAAAAATATATAGTAATACAAAGCCACTGAATTGGAATTAATTAGCAAATTTGACACTGTGGAAATTTGTCTGAACACATCCAGGGAGTGTCTAACTCATTAAAGAAGGTAATTGTTCCACTCTAGGTGTTTGTTTATACTATTGATCTTGCTATGTGTATTCATCAGCAGTGGCTGCTAACCAGTTGGGACTGGATCACTCCCACACTGATTGGATACTGCATATTTTGATTGGATTTCATATTAATGTATACTCTGTAGCTGTAGTGACACGCCTACTGCTGCCTCTTGTGTTGCTTGAACTTTTGGCCTCATTTTGTGCAAAACCACTCTCCTTCTAAATCTTAAGTTAAGTCTTGGTGGTCCATGGCAACAAAAAATATTTCAAGGGGATCTATGGTAAAGAAAGGGTTAAGAACTGCTGCTTCAGGAAAATGGTTTTGGCTCTTTGTACCTCCTTATAGGTGTGAGGCCATGAGTTTGTTACTGTGTTGATCTTTGGCACAGTTGCATACATAGAAGCCAGATCGAGAGGCTGTTGTATATGTTTTGTCCTTTTTAATATGGAATGGATTTCCTGAAACATTAAAAGTGACATTTCCCCCTTTTCCTTACCATGGGTACCCTGAACAATTGTTCCTAATGCACAGTCAGAAACACGACATGCTGGCCAGATGCTATTAAAACAACAATAATAATTGTATATCAGTAACCTTAGCACCATGTCCCCAGTGCGGCTTAAACAGAAGCCTCTGTGCTGCAAGGTCAGAAGACCAGCAGTCGTAAGATCGAATCCATGCAACAGAGTGAGCTCCCGTCGCTTGTCCCAGCTCCTGCCAACCCAGCAGTTCAAAAGCATGTAAATGCAAGTATATAAATAGGTACCACCTTGGTAGGAAGTTAATGGTGTTCCGTGTCTAGTCGTGCTGGCCACATGACCGCGGAAACTGTCTATGGAGAAATGCTGGCTCTTATGGCTTGGAGACGGTGATGAGCACTGTGCCCTATAGTCGGACACAACTGGACTAAAATGTCAAGGGGAACCTTTACCTTTAACCTTAGCAGTTGTCAGTTTCCTTCCTTCAATTCTAAGGGCCTTAAGTCTGGTAAGTTATTTTAGAAGTGCATCGAGATATCCCAGCCAAACCAATCATAATAGATCTCTTTTGCTGAGCTGGTGTTTCGTTTGCTGCTTCTACTCAAATTGCACAAAGAGCAATTTAGTCTTTTTTATAATTGCCAGAACTTAAAGTAGAACACCTGATAAGATCTCCTTTCGGTTTTATCCAGGATTAATCACGAACAAGGCTTCCCTCCCAATTTTTCTCATTGGCACATGCATATTTACCAGTGATAATGAGGCATCTTGAACTCTGCTGTGAAGTCATAAGGGAGTGAAACACCATATTCAATGATCTTTAATGAGTTATGAATTAGAGATGGCATGGGAAGTATCATATCAGCTCAAGGGATGAATACCAAGAGACATAAGCTCCATTTTTTTTCCTCAGAAGAACCATGCAAGAACCTTAGTATTTGCCATCAAGGACCCAGATCTATAACACAATGAATGGTGTGGAAACTATGAATGGTGAGAATCTGCTTTTTTTTCTAATAATACTTGGTGGTTACATAGTGGAGTGGCTGGAGATTCTACACACAGAAAAGAAATACAAGTTTAAATGCCCTTAGGAAACTTATTATGTACTGCAATTGTGACAGTCCCTAGCTTGCATAGGTTTAAAATGATTTGGGAAGTTCAGAGAAGGAGGATTAGTCTGGGTAGCTACCAGCTGTAACAGCTAAAGCTTTCTGTTCAGTAACTTTGAGCAAGGAGCAGAAAGGATATTAATCTGAAGAGACATGCTAAACGTTCTCCATTATTTTTGAAAATATTTTGCTGAAAACATGTACAGTACTTCATGTTCAGGATATCTTCTGTGGGGCACTACTTTTCTAAGTGCAATGTATGACAGTGGTTCAGTTGCTAATAGTTTAAGAATAGCTTGTTTCCCCTATTACTTATTATTATGTATAGGCAGGCCTTCCCTTCCAGTTAATTCCTGTCCTCTTTCCTTTTTTATTCTTTTTCTCTTTATTTGATTTATTTTGTATTTTTCCCATCTTGCAGAATCATTTAATTAATTAATTGTTATAAATTTTTCTTGAACTTGTTATCCTTTATGTTGTAAGCCGCCTAGAGTGGTCAAAATGACTAGATAGGTGGGGTATAAATAAATAAATAAATAAATAAATAAATAAATAAATAAATAAATAAATAAATAAATAAATAAATAAATAAATAAATATAAATAAATAAATAAATAAATAAATAAATAAATAAGTACTTCACTTATCATTAAAGACTTATTTTGTTTTACCAAACATACATTAAAATCAAAATCATCTTGTTAGTCATCTGATAATACTATATTCAGGCCTGAGTTAGGTGAGTGTTGCCATTTTATTTTCCCCAAATGTTGCCAACGTTGCATCATCCTGGGGTCATTTTGTGGGGAAGGAGAACAGAAAAACAGCAGCAGCAGCAACAAATTTCCCCCAGTGGCAGGCATTTTCCCCAAGACTATCTTGGAATGATGCAGCAAATGGGGCATTTTTGTGAAAATAAAATGGAATTGCTAGGAGCAACCTTTTAGAGTTCCCACTGGAGAAAAGAAAAAGAAAAAGCTATGAACTTAATGACCACAAGTATAAATACCAATTAATTCCTCCTTGAATTTATTTTGAAGCAAAATCAGCCAAATGAATGGGCATGCATGCTTTCCATTATAATAAGAACAATATTTGTTGTACATATTGTTTAAACATAAATAAAAGCACAGAATGCAGATTGACATGATCCGAGGAAAGTTCACCACTTTTAATCCCATTGATATTACTGGAAGAGCCTTAAGGAGGTGTAAAATTTTCACTGAAAGCAGTGGATCTTAGGCTCTCCTGTTGTGTTCATTGGCACATAAAAACCTTAACTCTTACTACTAGCATGGAGTTAATATCATGTTCCATTCCCTCTTTTCCTTCTCCATGCCACATCAAATTGTATTTTGAATTCTCTTCGAAGCACAGTGTATATTACTACTACTATCCAGTGTGGTGTAGTGGATAGAGAAATGGGCTATTACTCAGGAGATTTGAGTTCCTGCTTGGCCATAGAAACTTACACAGATTGGTGAAACTGATAAAACTGCTCCTTCAAAATTTCACTACCTCAAAAGCCCTACTACGGTCATTGTAAGTTGGCTCTGAATTGACAGCACATAATGATAAGAAAATACTACTGTTGCTACTAATAATAGAAAATCTGAAATCTCTCTAAAGCAAATGGCATGAAACATAATAAACACATCTGGAATATGTTGTTAGAACAACAATTCTGTTGTTGTTTTGTTGTTTCAGTCATCGTGACTCCATGGACCAGAGCCCTCCTGTCTTCCACTGCCTCCCAGAGTTTGGTCAAATTCATGTTGGTAGCTTCAGTGACATTGTCCAACCATCTTGTTGTAACAGCCACCCTCAAACCTCAGAGAGTGGTTGCTACTTTACTGTAAAATCTCTGCTGCCACCAACTTATCCTTATAAATCAAGCAAAGGACAAGTGTAACTTTGAAAAACAAAAACTGGTTTAGTGATTACAAAAATAAAGATAGTAAATCACTGGTAGAGAATTAAGTTGTCAATCACTGTTAATAAACACTGGCTCACACAGACTATTTCTCCACTGACACGCTCACTCACTCACTCTAACTAACAATCACTTTTAACTCTCAGCTCAGACCTTCATCTCCAATCTTCCCTCACACACTCCTCACCCCCCTTTTTATACTAGCTCCTCCCCTTAAGTTCCACCCTCCGTCACACCATAGGTCGATGACTCACTGCCCAGCTGTGACGGACATGTGATGTTATGTCTGCCCGTTACACTTGTCCTCTGTTGTCCCCTTCTACTCCTGCCTTCACACTTTCCCAACATCAGGGGCTTTTCCAGGGAGTCTTCTCTTCTCATGTGATGGCCAAAGTCTTGGAGCCTCAGCTTCAGGATCTGTCCTTCCAGTGAGCACTCAGGGTTGATTTCCTTTAGAATTGATAGGTTTGTTCTCTTTATAGTCCAGGGGACTCTCAAGAGTCTCCTCCAGCACCACAGTTCAAAAGCATTAATTCTTTGGCAGTCAGCCTTCTTTATGGTCCAGCTCTCACTTCCATACACCGCCACTGGAAAAACCACAGCTGTAACTATGCGGACTTTTGTCGGCAAGGTGATGTCTCTGCTTTTTAAGATGCTGTCTAGGTTTGTCATCGCTTTCCTCCCAAGAAGCAGGAGTCTTTTAATTTTGTGGCTCCTGTCACCATCTGCAGTGATCACGGAGACCAAGAAAGTAAAATCTGTCACTGCCTCCATATCTTCCCCTTCTATTTGCCAGGAGATGATTGCACCAGTGGCCATGATCTTAGTTTCTTTGATGTTTGTTTGTTTGTTTGTTTGTTTGTTTGTTTGTTTGTTTGTTTGTTTATTTATTTATTTTATTTTATTTATATGCCGCCCATCTAGACATAGTCTACTCTTGAGCTTCAGACCATTCTGGTGCTCTCCTCTTTCACCCTCATTAAGGTTTTTCCCTTTCTATTATTTTCCTCTATATCTTTGCACTGTTCATTTAAGAAGGCCCTCTTGTCTCTCCCTGCTATTCTTTGGAAGTCTGCGTTCTATTTTCTGTTACTTTCCTTATCTCCCTTGCATTTTGTTTCCCTTCTCTTCTCTGCTATTTGTAAGGCCTCGTTGGACAGCCACTTTGCTTTCTTGCATTTCCTTTTCTTTAGGATTGTTTTTGTTGCTGCCTCCTGTACAATGTTACAAGACTCAATCCATAGTTCTTCAGGCACTCTGTCCACCAAATCGAGTTCTTTAAATCTGTTCTTCACTTCCACTGTGCATTCATAAGGATTTGGTTTAGATTAGTGGTTTTTCCTACTTTCTTCAGTTTAAGCTTGAATTTTGCTATAAGAAGCTCATGATCGACTTCCGGCTTGACGTCGCAACGTGACAGCAGCAGGAGGACAGAGCTCTGTCCCCTGGGCTGAATTCTGACCTGTTTTGGGACACCGCAAGGTGTCGGAACCACCCTGGAGGGGTGGCGAACTGGGGAGAAAGCCTGTTGATCACGGGGGGCGGCGGCCACCCCGGTTCGATCCAGGAAACTCCCTAATCAGCCAATGGGCAGAAATAAGCAGCTTCGGCGAGCTTCCAAGTCGCTGGCAACCGTCTGAGAGAAGCAAGGAACAGCACCTGGCATCGCTGTTTTTCCATCGAGTGAGAATTCTTTTGCAACTAATTGTCTACGTACCCCTATATATGGAAAAAAAGAATTGCTATCTTATCTCAGTAACTTTTTAAAGCGGCAGAAAATCTGGTGAGAGGGATAGCTGAAGAAAGTAACTTTTTAAATTACACTTAAGAATATTTACAACCTGGCGTTATAAGCTTAAGAGACCTTCTTCAAATTAAGTGTGGACATTGTTTTGTCTATCTAAAGTGTTTGGAATGATTCCCAGAAGAGGTGGCCTTGGACATTCTGTTGTTGCTTAAGGCTGAAAAACTGTTTATCTCCTCGTGAGCTTCTCTTTGCATTTGGCCGGAATTAACCCTACAGTGGACTTTTCAAAAACTGTTCCTTGGGTCGAATTTGGTTCAACTCTACATAGCCAAAGCAGAACTCCTGAAATGACTCTGGAAATTTGGAATATCTGTTTATAAGCACCTAGGCAGCAGAAACAGAATGGCACAACAAGGACAATTTTGGAATGAAGTAAAATTTAGGCTTCAACAAATATTAACGATCGTGACATCTCATTATGAAGAGGCAAAATTATCCAATCAACATCAGAAGGACTATAGTCCACAAGCAACTGAAAACAACAAAGAAGGAAATGGGAGTATCACAGATGATGTATGCCAAACTAAGCAGCAGCTTGAGAAAGTTAATCTAAGAGAAACATCAGTCTTGGATCAGAGGAGAGTACCAAGGGAAGACAAAGGGGGAAAAACAGCAAAATTAACCAAAAAAAGCCTGGAAGACTCATTGAAGATAGATCAAGTACAAAAAATGGACATAAATCAGATCTACAAAATGGTTTTAGAGGACATGAAAGATGACAGCATGTTTAGAGATATAGCAGGGAATGAAAAAAGAGGAACCAGAGAGGGAATTACGTAGAGAGATGAAAAAAGGGAAAACAAGGAAGGGCCCCTTAATATTGGAAACATGTTTATATTTATCATTTGGATCTGTAAAAGGGTATATTCTATATATTAAAAGGAGAACTAAATTGAAATAAGGGAGCCCGAATCAGGGTAAAGATGTAATATGGTGACTTTTAATTTTTATTTTAGGCAAACTAAACTAGATATAAAGCTGGGTCATGGATCTGGAACCACTTTCAATAAGAATGTTATTAGAAGATCTTGAGAACTTTATATAATATGAGAGTAATATTATGATAGTAGCTATACTATATACTAAAATCTGTATATGAATGGTTTGAAAGAAGGTCGGAATTTGGGGAGGATAATCGAGAAGACACTGAGATGTAAAAAACAAATAACTGTAAGCAAGTATGTAACATGATGTCTGATAAGCACAAACAATGTAGATAGATTGGAAAATTAATAAAAAAATGTTTTTTTTTAAAAAAGAAGCTCATGATCAGACAATCAGCTCCAGGTCTTGTTTTTGCTGACTGTATGGAGCTTCTCCTCCTTTGGCTGCAAAGAACATAATCAATTTGATTTCGATACTGCCGATTTGGTGATGTCCATGTGTAGAGTCACCTCTTGTGTTGTTGGAAAAGAGTGTTTGTTATGACCAGCTTGTTCTCTTGACAAAATTCTATTAGCCTTTGTTCTGCTTTGTTTTGAACTCCAAGGCCAAACTTTCCTTTTGTTCCTTTTATACCTTGACTCCCTACTTTAACATCCCAGTCCTCTATAATGACAAGAACATCTTTCTTTGGTGTCAGTTCTAGAAGATGTTGTAAGTTTTCATAGAATTGGTCAATTTCAGTCTCCTCAGCATTGGTGGTTGGTGCATAAACCTGGATTACTGTGATGTTGAAAGGTCTGCCTTGGATTTGTATTGAAATCACTCTATCATTTTTGAGATTGTATCCCAGTACAGCTTTTCCCACTAATTGTGGACTATGAGGGCTATTCCGTTTCTTCTACAGGATTCTTGCCCAGAATAGTAGATATTGTAATCGTCTGAATTGAATTTGCCCATTCCCGTCCAGTTTAGTTCACTGACACCCAGGATGTCAATGTTTATTCTCACCATTTGCTGTTTGACCACACCCAGCTTCCCAAGGCTCATAGATCTTACATTCCAGGTTCCTGTGCAGTATTTTTCTTTGCAGCATTGGACTTTCCTTTCATTTCCAGGCATGTCCGCAGTTGAGGCTCCTTTCGGCTTTGGCCCAAACACTTGTAGTTGTCCTCCACTCTTCCTCAGTAGCATGTTGGATGCTGTGGTGGTATCTGGTGGAATGCCCACATCACTCCTGTCCATCATATGGAGCTCATGTGCAGGAGCCTATGATAGGACAGGAGGGGGAGTTAGAGTGACAGTTGGACACCTAGAGGAAAGAGAGAGAGAGGAGATTGAATGGAGAGAGGGAGTGTATTGAATTGAGAGAGTTAAGACAGAGATTGGAAAGTTGGAGTGTTAAAGAGAATAGGAAAGAGTTAGAAGGAATAGCGACTAGATAGATAGTCAAAGAGTATTGTTGAAGTGGTTATTGTGAATAAGTATATGCAAGCAAACATGTAATCAAACCCAAGCACTTTAATGAGAGATCTTAAACAGAAATAAAAGAACATCTGTGATTTACCAAATAAAAGATCAATAAACCTGTTGTATTGGCAGCATGCGTCTGAGATACATCTATTTGGTATAGTGTGGACTAGATCCACTGGTGGCAGTGTAAAAAGAGTAAAAATATCCAGAAGGTGGACCTGAGTGTTTGGGGAGAACAAACAGGGGACAATGAGTAGACGTGACAGATGCCTTCCAACCTGAGGGGCTCATCTTCCAGCATCATATCTTTTAGCCTTTTGTTTCTGTCCATGGAGTTTTCTTGGCAAAGATACTGGAGTGGCTTGCCAGTTCCTGCTCCAGGTGGATTGCGTTTAGTCGGAACTCTCCACTATGACCTGTCCGTCTTGGGTGTCCCTGCACGGCATAGCCCATAGTTTCTCTGAATTACTCAAGCCCCTTTGCCACAACAAGGCAGCAATCCGTGAATGGGTAAAATAGCTTAAGGTCTACTAAATGGAAAGCTGCTGAAACCTAACTATTAGATCCCCAGAGGTGGACAGAATGATTTGGAATATCTCATTTAGACATTTTTGTATCAATGTATCAAGTTTTATTTTATTTATTTATTTTCAAAGCCAAACCAAAGCTTTATCATAATTGTATCAGATTATTTACCTGCTCAGGCCTTATAGTTTCCCTGACTTTCCTCTACCTTGTACTCATAAAATGAAATACCTACTTAGCTCCTTTGTATTTTCTTTATTGCCAAAATTATATTTTGCCTTCAACACCAAAGAGCATTTCTTCATATAAGAGAACTTATTCTCCTTCATGGATTGCTGCCTTGTCATGCACTGAATTATGGAGAAAGCCAGAGAGTTCCAAAAAAAAAAAAATCTACTTCTGCTTCATTGACTTTGCAAAAGCCTTTGACTGTGTGGACCACAGCAAACTATGGTTCTTAAACAAATGGGACTGCCTGACCCACCTTATCTGTCTCCTGAGAAATCTATATGTGGGACAGGAAGCAACAGTTAGAACTGGATATGGAACAACTGATTGGTTCAAAATTGGGAAAGGAGTACAAGGCTGTATATTGTCCCCCAGCTTATTTAACTTATATGCAGAATACATAATGAGAAAGGCTGGACTGGATGAATTCTAAGCTGAAATTAAGATTGCCAGAAGAAATATCAACAACCTCTGATATGCAGATGATACAACTCAGATGGCAGAAAGTGAGGAGGACTTAAAGAACCTCTTAATGAGGGTGAAAGAGGAGAGCGCAAAAATGGTCTGAAGCTCAACATCAAAAAAACTAAGATCATGGCCACTGGTCCCATCACCTCCTGGCTAACAGAAGGAGAAGATATGGAGGCAGTGACAGATTTTACTTTCTTGGATTCATGATCACTGCAGATGGTGACAGGAGCCACAAAATTAAAAGACTCCTGCTTCTTGGGAGGAAAACGATGACAAACCTAGACAGCATCTTAAAAAGCAGAGACATCACCTTGCTGACAAAGGTCCGCATAGTCAAAGCTATGGTTTTTCCAGTAGTGGTGTATGGAAGTGAGAGCTGGACCATAAAGAAAGCTGACCACTGAAGAATTGATGCTTTTGAATTGTGGTGCTGGAGGAGACCCTTGAGAGTCCCCTGGACTGCAAGGAGATCAAACCTATCCATTCTGAAGGAAATCAACTCTGAGTGCTCACTGCAAAGACAGATCCTGAAGCTGAGGCTCCAAGACTTTGGCCATCTCATGAGAAGAGAAGACTCCTTGGAAAAGACCCTGATGTTGGGAACATGTGAATGCAAGAGAAGAAGGGGACGACAGAGGACGAGATGGTTGAAGAGTGTCATCGAAGCTACGAGGGCCTGGTGTGCTCTGGTCCATGGGGTCACGAAGAGTTGGACACGACTTAGCCAACTAAACAACAACAACAACAAGCTATTTTATCAGAGGGAACTTGGATTAAGTTCAGAAGTACATAGGATAAAGGTTATCTTCGTAAAACTGGTTATTTCGAGATGGGTTTATGATCATTATTTTTGGTAGGATTGAAGAAACAGATGCTTCCCACTTGGTACAGTTTTCAGAGGCTGCCTTTTACAGGAACAGTGTTCTAGTGAGAAGGGGATATGGGTCTCACAAATGATGTTTTAGCAATATTTGAATATTTAGAAATTTACCTCAGTTTCCATGAAAGAGCAGGCATGCTAACTCTTTGTTAGAAGCTGAGGGGACTAGAACCAGTAATCCTCAACTTCTGTTGTTTGCTCAGTGAGATGAAATACCTGAACTGACCAGGCACTTAGCACTAACAACTTTGCATCCCTGGGGTGTCCACTGGGCTTCCAGAGACAGGAAGTGCTATAACGGGCTTCCTGTTTGGCCTCAGATTTTGCCTGAGCAAGAACAGTCTTTCTGGCTGTGGTGTGTCCTTTAGTTCTGACTCCTAGTTTGGTCTCTGACCTCCGATTCCCTTGCACAACTCCTGGCAATTTTCCCAGACCAGCCCTGACAACCAGCCAGGAGGTAGTAGTCTTTCATGCCGTCTCAGTTTTCCCAAAATAGCATCTCTGTGCAATCCTTCCCTTAAAGGATCCATGGTCTCAGCCAGCTGCGAAAATAATAAATAATAGGAAAGAAACAGCTCCTTTTCTTTCTCTAACTATCTCCAAATGGCCAAAGAGTTCCTTCTGAGTGCTTGAAAGCACTTAGTTGACAGCAGACATCCAAAGCTGTTCTGCCAAAAAGGAAAAAAGGGGGGGGAAAGCAAATTATTCAAAGTCCTGAAAAAAGATAACTTTGCATATCTGAAGAGAATACTTTCAATAATACGTATAAATTAATGGAGGATAAATGTATCAAAAAGCATTCAATCTTGAGCCTGAGATTGCCAGTAACTTAAAAATATTGCATTACAGCTGTGAATAGTCCTGAAAGTTTGGTTCCAAAAAAGGCCTTTCCTCCCCAAATGAGGCACTCAGGCATGGAAAGGGAGGTATAACCACAGTATGAAGGAAGATACTGTACTGTAGAATATCCACAAATCTTAACTGTTGACTGGCCAGCTGTATGGTGAAACAAAGAACTCATTATTTGTTTCTCTCTTTTATTGGCTAGACAATCTAGCAATAAAAACCTGAAGTAGCTGAAGAAATCCTGCCCCCTCTTGTGCATTTTAAATTAGCAGATATTTTATTACTTTACTTGCATTTATTTTTCTGTTGGAATGTACAGATAATGGATTGGCAATGTACTGTTTTGGAAAGTAAAAAGGTTCAAGTTATTTAAAGTTGCTTTACCTGGGGAGTTAAAATAACACATAAAAATCTGTAGTGTCTGGTCAAATTTTGTTTGTAGTTAGTCTGTTTTATATGACTATGCTAACCATGTTCAGGTTATTAGAAGCAGTGACTCGTAATGTTACTCATATTTTAAAATTTATTTTATGTCCATATCTGTAGAATACAGTGGATGCATTCTAGCATTTGTTTATGTACATTTCTACCGATCTACTTTGTATTACATTTCCGTTGTAATTTTACTTGCAGTTTAATAATAACGATGTGCTCTCAAGTCAGTTCTGACATGGTGGCCTTTTTCCGAGGTTTCCCAAGTAGAGAATACTCAGAAGTGCTTTACCAAACCTTTCTTCTGGGGTGTGTGTGTCCTGGGACTGTGCAGCTTGCCCAAGGCCACACGAGCTAGTGGAGCTCACAGGAAGCACAGTGGGGAATCGGACTCCCAACCTCTGTCTCTACAGCCAGATAACTAAATCAGGAGTCCCCAACCCCTGGTCTGCTTCCCGGTGCTGGTCCGTAGCCTGGGCTGGACTGGGCCACGGAGACAGACCTCCCCCTGCCCCTTTGTGCATGTGCACAAGTGCGAGGGGGTGCCCCACCTTCCCTGCACATGGACCCTGTCCTCCCCCAACCGGTTCGCAGTGTCAAAAAGGTTGGGGACCACAGCCCTAAACCAGGGGCCCCCAACCCCCAGTCTGCGACCTGGTGCAGGTCCGTGAGTTTCTCGGAACTGGAACGTGGAGAAAGATCTCCATCCCATCACCTGGTGGGCATGCCATGCTCGGGGAGCATGTCATGCTCGTGAAAGGGGGATGTTGTGCTTGCATGCATGCTCACGAGTGTGACACACCCCTGTGCAAGTGTAACACACCCCTGTGAGTGTGACACACCCCCTAGGTTGGGGACTGCTGCCCTAAACAACTGAGTTATCCAGCCAGCTTACTTATGATTTACTCTTCTAAAATATTCCATCAAAAAGAGAGATTATAATTATACAGTTATCTACATCTAATTCCCACTAATTTCAAAGGATAAACTGAGCATGTGTTTTATTCTTTCCTATTGAAAACAGTGCACTCTTGATTGTGTTTGGACCAAGTAAGGCTAATAACATTTGAAACACATTGGTCAGTTAGATCTGCATAATCCAAATGGTGTAACCTTTTCAGGAAGATTGTCTTGAATTTGGGAATCACCATAGACATTATCTGTTGAGCACTGAATTTTGTGATTTATTACATAACAGATAATGTATATGGTGTTCAGTTAAGGCAATTTCTTCCCAAAGGCTACAACATTTGTGTTGTGCTGGAATAGGTATGCAAGAGGATATATATAAACTTCCTTTGCCTGTCCACAGAGGAGAAGGACATAAAGTGGCTGTCTTCTTAAGCCACTTCATGATATGGGAAATTCAAAGAGGAAGGCAGGAGAAGGATCACTTTGATTTGTTTCCAGCAATAACATGCACTGGAAATGAACCAAAATGGAGCAATCCTACCCATACCAAAAAAGTAAAAGCCCTTGATAGGGATCCAGAAAAGTGAAAATAGGAATGCTCTAGGGTGGCCTGGTTCACTCTAGCAATGATGTTGTCTGATTGCCAGTTATAGGAGCAAAGTAGCCCATCCCTGCAGTGAATCAAAAAGCAGACTAAATGCTAGTGTGGGGACTCTCTATGATGATAATCCAAACACTCAACCGCTAACCTGTATTTTAGTGGGGGAGGGACTGAATAAGGGATTTTTATTGGTGGAGAAAAACATTAACATGCTGTAGAATGAAAACATACCTACCAAGTGCATAGAGGCATTCTTACTTACGGTATAATCGTAGATATGCTGCTCAAAATTAAGCCCTACAGTAAAGGTTATTTTGAGATAAATGGGTATAGAATCGTAGCCTAAGGAATTATGTGCAACTTTGGCTATTTCATTCTTAGTAAGGTGCTTGGGTACCTTGTGGATTTCCAGATCCATGATTTCACTCTTAATTTAATTATCTGGATTCTTGACAATTTGGTATAGGGACAAAAACTGCCTTCTCCACACTACTGAATGGCTGGCGCTTGGAGAAAGATAGCTGGAGTGTGATGGTGCTGTTTCTCGCCAGCTTTTCCTACTATCATCAACCATGACAGCCTTAGACAAGTCTTGCTTACTTAGATAATAGGTCTGGGCATTCTTGGAATATGTAGTTCCCAGAAGGTGGTGCCAAAAGACTACTATTGCGGCCATTGGTTTATGGGCTACTTCAGGGCTCCACCTTGTGCCCCAAATGTGTCTACATCTAAATGCAACAAGTAGGTAATTTGGCCTGCAGTTTCATCGATAAATGGATAACAAGCAACTTCTAATTAATGTCAGAACTCGTTTAGTTTGGACTGCTTCTCTATGTGTTTCTGTATCCATTTTAAGTTGCTGAGTCTCACCTATCAGGCTGGAAACAGGCCTCTAAAGTCTATCTTCTCTCCTTCTTTTATATTCTGTCCAGCCACTGAAGCCAAACTCTGTGTTCCCCACCAGCCAAGGTATTGTGGGTGGCTATGAGGGACAGGACCTTTTCAGCCACTCTCTGAAGTGTCCTCTCCATTTAGCTGTTTCAGTGTATGATTCAGGTGCTCAGAAAAGGCTTGTTTGTTTCAAGGAGACTTTGGCACTGTTTAATTTTCTTCCTGCTGTGATGGGACTATGACATTCATTCAGCGTTATTTTCAGAATAATTGTTATGGGACTGTGTCAGTTTGATAGTGTTTATTTTTTGTCACTTTGTTACTTTACTGTATCATTTATTTTTAAGTTTATGTTTTCGTGTTCTCACTAATTGTTTTCTTTCTTGTCTTTGTTTTTTAAAAGATGGGTTTGCATTTCTTTAAAAGAATAAATGACTGACTGCATTCATGTTCATTGTATGAAGTATATGTTGTAAAAATCAATGTCATTAAGAACGTTTAATATTACTTTAGTCATAAATGCAAGTTCTGAATATATTACGGTAGTTAATTTACTCTTAGCTCAACCCCATCTTAGCCCAACTAGAAGGAGCCCACTTTTATTTATTTATTTATTTATTTATTTATTTATTTATTTATTTATTTATTTATTTATTTATTTATTTATTTATTTATTTATTTATTTATTTATTTATTTTCGATTCCGTCTTTGTATTGTATTTGTCATAGTATGATTTGTGTAATTTCTGTATTATTTTATTGTTTACATTATATGGAAAGCCGTCTAGAGTGGTCTTATAGGCCAGATGGGCGGGGTATAAATCGAATAAATCAAATAAATAATAAATAAAATTGTATAAATAGTACATTGATTTCAGTGGGTTTACTCCAGTTAGAATGAGCATTGGATTTTGCCTTCCAGATCTTTCTCCAAAATACGAAGTGCACTTCACAGACAATTGTTTTGTATTCCATTACAATCGCCATGGCAGTGGCTAAGAGAGAAGGTAATATCCCATTAGTTCCCAGGTGGTACATGAAGCAGGGGGCATTTTCCCCAGTGGACACTGTAGAATCTTTAAAGCCTATCTAAAGAATTAGGTAGGCTTTAAATATCTAAAGACTGGGCAGCACTCCTCAGACATTTTATCCCAGAATCTTCACCAAGGCATCACTGACTGCTTAAAAATAATTCTTGATTAAGTGTATTAGTTTTCTTTAATTTGATGCCTGTTGTGAGTCGAAAGGGTAGCATATAAATATCAGAAATAAATAAATATAAACAAAAATCAGACTTCCTGGTGGAAATCTGGCACTCCTTGCACTGTGTTGGAAGTATACAAAAGACATTGTCACCTGCTATTGGCCAGTTTCTGGTAGACAACTCCCAAGAAATAGCTGTGTTAAGTCTGCTTCAGCATGAATGACAGTTTTGTGGCACCTTTAAGAGCTTTTGTGGATATCAGTCCACTTTTTCAGACACATGGAGCATAAGCAATAGGTTTCTATACATAGCATAATTGGTTGTGGTAGCAATGAAAAGGGATACAGAAGTTAATCGCTTGGCTGTCCAGGTTGGTGGACAACCAGTTACTGCCTGCTGACTGCTAAAGTTTTTGCAAAACAATAAGTACACACACCCCAGGTGGACTTCGATATGATGCATCAAGACACTTTTTCTGTTCCTAAGAAAGAATGCAGTCTCAGGCTCTTTTAAAAAGTCATAGTTAAGATATGCCATAAGATCTTGCTTGGTAAATGTAAAAACATGCAACATGCTAGGTTCTGTCCCCATAATCACCAGTTTAAAATGTTGCTTGCATTTTGGACACAAAAGTGCATTTTAGGGTGTGCACAGGCAAGTGAACGGATACTACATAAATCCAACTTCTAGGCAGATTCACATTGTCCTCAGTGCGTTTTGGACTGGAGTTCACATGGGTTCTGATTAGTCGTAATATGTTTTGCCAGTTGTTTGCCTAGATACTATGTTATTCAACAGTAATACTGTAACTCCTCTCCAGGACAGCAAAGGAATGCTGCATTGGTGAATCGCATTACACGTTGTCACACAGTGAAATCAGAACTGAGCTTTTGGGTAATCTCATGAAGTTTGTAGTCCTAACAGCATCCAACTAGAAAGTAAATCCACATGAACTGGGGGAGGGGGGCTTCCTTTCAAGTAAGTGATAGTTACACTCTACTTTTCCTCTAACCAGTCCAAAGCAGTCCATGTGGATTGCCTCCTTGTCCTCCTCGCTTTATTCTCACAACTATGGAATGGTCCTGGGACAAATAGTGTCCTGGGGGAGGAGTGTCTTCAGCACCCCCTTAGTCCTAGCCCTGTAGGGACAGCCAGCAGGTTTATGGGGCCTGAGGTGATATGTTGGTGGCCTCGCTGCTGCTCCCTCCATGTATGTGTGTATAAAGTCATGGGCCCCATGCAAGAGTTATTGTAGGCATAGATTACATCTGTGAATTGTTGCATACAGCTCATTGTTGCTTGTAGGTAAAATAGGCTGGAAGATGTGCTTCTTATGTGGGGATTAAAGGAACGCATGTTGTGGCTCTCCTGTTTACCCCCACCCCACCCGACCCCTATTCCAAGCCCTTTCCAGCAGAACTTTCAGTCTCATAGGCCCATCCATCGGTTGTGGCTTGTTGCCTACCTTCTCCACTACTCAGGAAGAATGGTTTCTTCACAAGGCAAGGCCTCAGATTGAGGGGAAGGGATTAGCCCAAGGTTACTGATCAGGTTTCACGCCTCAAGGAAGACTACCAGAACCTTGGGCTCCCAAGTCAGTTAGACATTTTAAATCACCACACCAGTAGTGCTCACTACTCCCTTCCTTTTTCACTGGGGAAAAATAAACAGGAAATTGTTTTTTGTATCCTCCGATGTTTGAATGCATTCCCCCCCCCCTCACCTAAAACACCCGTGTCAAATTTAGCAGATTATTTCCAAGGAACAGCACTAATCTAAAAGTGAGGCAGAACATGTGGCCCCTTTCAGGTTTGGAAAGAAGGTGGGAAATCTAACGTATGAATTGTTTACAAATCCATGTTACTAAAAAAGGAAAAAAAACCCAGTTCCTTTCTTTTCATAGAGTTGCGAAAGCAAATTCTGACACCGCCTGGCATCTCCCGTTTGGTTTTAATATTATTTTTTTAAAACAAGCTCCGCTCGTCTCCACTGCGGGCCCCTTCCGCCTTTGTCTCCACCGCCGTGCGTGTGTATCTGTGTCCCGCGTTGCTCCCCCTCCTCTCCCCTCCCCTCCTCCGTTTCTGTAACCGGAGCTCTCATTTCCTGGTAGAATGTCTTAAAGAGGCAGGGCAGAGTAAACCGTCACACAAAAGCCTATTGTCTCGTTTCCTTCACCTTTCCGCCTTTATTCGATTTTTTAAAAAAAACAATCACGTGCTTTGGGGGGCTATCAGATGATCTCCTCTGTCCCCAACAACGCCTGCCTTTCAAGCGTCAGCCTGATGCCCGCGGTGTTTTTATTCTAATTTCTATTCTGGGCACTTTATAACCATCTTGTGCTGCATTTCTAAATGCGCCGTCCAGTCTGTTGATATGTTTACTCGGTAGTAAGGGGGTAGGGTAATTAGGGGCGATTTTACACTGTCCTGTAAATGCACCTAGGATAAAATACTTCTTGGAGGACCTTGTACATGTTACTTCGGTATCTCTGCCCAATTCACAGGGACCTACTCGAGAGCAAGCGGGCTCTCTTGCAGCCTGGCTTTCTACGTCCGTTCCCAGAGCTAGGACTCACGGCGTTCAACGAGGTTTTGCATCCAAGCAAACAAAAGAGGATCGCCTCTGCTGGGCTAAAAACCTGAGAGGACCCCCCCTCCCGGAAGTAAATCCCTTTGAATTTAGTGGCACTTGGCCTCCGTGTAATTGTCCATAGAATTGCAACTCACGGGGAAACAAGCCTTTACTTTTAAACAGCGATTTTATCTAGCCCAACCGTGCCGTGTGTCCTTGTTCTCTTTTCCTGTTTCCTGGTCTGAGGCAAAAAAAAATATTGATTTTTCTTCCTTCCTCCCTTTGCCAGTCAACCGGTTGGCGGTAAGGAGGGGAGGGGGTCGCCGTTTATTCCTCCGGCTTCCTCATGAATGTGGAACCAGCTTTTGTGGCGGCCGATTCTCCTCCCCCTTTCCTCTTCAGTAGATCCTTTTAATTTTATTTCCTTGTAACCCGAGCTTGGTTTTTTTTTTAATTTCCTGGTGGATTCGGCTCCTTTAAGAGGCAGAGCTCAGTGCTGGGAACTCACGTCACTTTTCAGCCCAGAAACTCTCCAGATCAATGACCGAAGAAGAAGAGCTGCTTTTTCTCAGTGGTGTCTTTCAGTTTTCTTCTTCCAGGAAAGAGCCGGGGAGGGGGGAGGGAGGGAGGAGAAGAAGGAAATCCCATATTCACCAGAGCATAAAGAGAAGCTAGAGAGAGAAGGGGGGAAAAGTTAGGTGAGGGACAATTTTGAGGAAGTGCCAAATCCAGCTCTTTGGGAAGCTCCGTGTATTCATAAAGATCCACCCTTGCTAATTTCAATTAAAACAACAACAACAACAACACCAAAGCCTAAAACGCAAAACTAAACCATGCCGGGCTTTTTTCTCCAGGCTGATGTGCTGCAAGCCCGCTTAGGGGATCGTCTTTTGGGGGAAATGATTGGAGGAACTTCTCTATAAGCCGCCCGCGGTTGGCTGGGAAAGGATTTCTGCTGGGTCTGGAGGAAGAGGAAAGGGAAAGAGGAAAGAAAGAAAAAAAAAGAAAGCGGAGAACTTCCTGGTCTCTCTATTTCCTCCTCTTCTGAGACATGTCTGAGGGTCCCGGCCAGTGTTTTATCAAGGTAACAAATCTCTTTTTCAAAAAAGGAAAAAGCTCTTTGACATTTACTTAGATCTGAGAAGTTTGTTCTGACTGCAAGTAACGTGTAATTGTTATAGATTTAATTGATCTGTCGCTTTTACGAGCCGTGTTGAAGCGGAAATAAGCCAACGGGCGTCTTATTTTCTTTCCAGCGTCACACCGTCTTTTCTTTAACCTTGGGTTTTTTTTGTCTTTAACAGCGGGACCAATCCAGATCCCTCTTCATCAACCGGAGGGGGGAACGTTAGGGTCAAACTTGTTTTCGATCTGTTTTTGCATAGAGAGTTTGGGCTGTAAACACAAGAGTCGGATTGACTTCTTTTGCCCCGCAAGTGTGTGTGGCTTTGCACAGGGAAGTCTGGACTTGGGGATGAAGTTGGTGCGCCGCTGCGGGGGACGGGGTGGAAAGAAAAGTTTGGCCCTTCTAAACCAGAAGCCTCGCAAAAGTCCTACCCTGGAGGAAAAGGCCCCCCTCCCCACGTTCACCCCTGTCTGCAGACGCTTCCGTTCGTGTGCACGCTCCTCTCTGACTTGGGAGTAGCGCTCCTCGGGAGTCCATGGGGATATGCTGCTCAGTCATATGCATTGTTTACTTGGATGCAAGAGAACTGCAGCCGGCTTCCCAGTTAGTACTGGTAGCAGAGGTGGGCTGCAAAGGTTACTTTTAAGATCCTGGATTCAGAGCCTCTGTATTGAGCGATGAGCTCCTGTTCTGCTGAATGAGACTTGATTCCCAAGTAGAGGTATACAGGATTCCACCACAAGGGGGGAAAACTAGTTTC
This sequence comes from Pogona vitticeps, assembly GCF_051106095.1. NCBI lineage: Eukaryota > Metazoa > Chordata > Lepidosauria > Squamata > Agamidae > Pogona > Pogona vitticeps. Next base: position 101,220,201 of record NC_135787.1, on the reverse strand, counting down.
TAAGGGCTCCATGTTTTAAAAGTTTAAAAGTACAGTACAGTATCAGCCTCTGAGTTGTATGAATACTCGTTGATACACATGGCACTTTCTTAACGTTCAGTATTTTGATCTGGACTTGTCGGTGACTTGGGTATTGTGAGTGGCCTTTTGACAGTTCGGAGACCAATATTATATTAGGTAGAAGATTAGGGTGCAACACATGCTGCAGTATGGCATGAAGCCTTTATGTCAACAAGTGTTTTAAAAATCAATTGAATAGTGTGGCTTAGGTGATTAATTCAGATATTGATTGATTGATATGTATAGCAACATTATGTGCTTTTTTTCTTTCTGTTGTAAAGTTGTTCTTTCTTTTTTACTTTAACAAACTTCCCCCAACTTCTCTGAGACCTTTGACGAAGCAAATAAGTTGTATTTTGTTAAGCAGCCAGATTGTCTTAATTTGTTATTATTGAAGCATGGTTGAGTTATCTGCTTCTGCAGAATGTAGCTTTCCCAATTTCTGTTAAAAATATTTTCTTACAGCCACAGCTATGTTCACAACTAGAGCTTGTATGTGATTGTGCACAAGAGTATAATCAACACATTCTTAAGTTTCATGGGACCTGTTTCTAAATCAACATGCATAGGGTTAAGGTGCAGTCATAAATGCACTCCCAAGGGAACTAGCCCTATATAATCCAGGAAGGTTTGCTTTGGATCACATAGCAGTAGTTGCAACATACAGGAGTCCAAGCTCTGGTGCAGTTCCCAGGGACATAGTGTTACAGAAGGCACATAAGTGTAGTTCTGGTAACATAAAGAACGGCATCGTTGGTGAATATAAAAGTTGTATCCTTGAAGCAACATTATCTTCTCTTTCGGAGCTTTTTTGTGCAGTGACTGTCAGTGTGACTACTGAAACTGCTAGTTTAAATGTTGCCAAATTCCCAAGAAACTTTCACCAGCCAACCAAAGCGGCAATTCTGAACTTCTGTGTCATCAGCCACATTGGGGGGGAAATCCAATCGCTTGCCTTTAGAGGGCTGTTTAAAATGCATGAAATGCCCTGCATAAACCTTGTATATCCTTATCTCTAAACATGTATTATGTGGAAAAAGTCTTGTATATTTTGTTACTCATGTAAACTGGCCCTGGCCCTATTTATGTTTATTCAAAGTTAACTCCCACTGATTTCAGTAATAGTTGTGGATAAGAAAGCGGCCTAAGGCACAAACAGTAATTTCTTGATTTGTAGAATAGTGGTGTGTAATAAAGGTGTTTTTAAAATTTTAAATGGGCATCTCTATACATTTCATATCCTTGTTGTGTTGCCTGCAGATATGACTGATCACATAGATTTGTGAAAAGAGTTGAAAGTTTTCTTTCTTCTTTTACAGATTAATGTTTTAATTTATATTTTTCTTCCAGACAAGTTGTGTTCCTTCACATTCAAGATCTTAATTTTGACATACTCATAAATTGTTTCACTGGGCTATTCATTAAAATGAAATTAAATGAAACCAACCCAACTCAACTCACTTCTGTGGCCGTGGAGGATTTAATAGCCATGTGCTGTTTTGTGGAGATTTTTGTTCTTTGTTTAAAATATATGCATCCCCTCCCACAGCTTTTAGGTTGTTTCCACTTCAGCTTACATATAGTTAACACAAGTTTACAGGCAGGCCTAGAACAAAAGCAAGAAGGGATGAAGGAGGCAGGAGGGAAAAGCAAGCATTCTTTCAAACGGGCAGGTGGAAGGACCTCTCTTCCTGTCTTATTACTCTGTGCCACAGCCTGCGGGTTGACAGCTATTAATTAAAGTAAATGGGAGAAAAGTGGGATATACTGTACAGTAAATGCAATGAAATATCTACTTCCTCATCATTATGTTGTAAGCCGCCTAGAGTGGTCGAAATGACTAGATAGGCGGGGTATAAATACAATCAATCAATCAATCAATCAATCCTAACATTTATGTAACATTTCTGCCCTTAAAAGACTGGCATTTGAGCATCTGTGATTAGCAGCAACTGGTTATTTATGAAGACTGAAAGCAAAAGCATTCTGTTTTATTTATTTTTTCTTTGTTGGAGCTACATAAACTCCATAACCCTAATCTATAATATTATTCTCTCTGCAGTACTAAGTACAAGCTAAACTTTTTGCTCCGAATATGTTCTGTTTCTAAAATGCAGATGCATTTATTTTTTTTCTGTGCTGTAACACACAACACATAGTATGGCAGCATAAATAGATAGGAAATATATTTTTAAATTTATCTGTGTTTACAAAATTCTGTCTCATCATTCAGGTGACTCTTTCTGCTAGTGTATAGCCTAGTTAAGTCTGAGACCTTAATATTGAACTGTTTGGGTCCTGTTTAGTTTTAATGGATCTAAATTGATTGAATTCTTAATTGATTGAGGATCTCCCTATTTACTTTCTCTGCATTTGCAAGTCACTTAGTTCCAAATGTAGAAAGAAAGTCTGTTCACCTGTGATTTAAAATATAAGATCTAACAGGAGTAAAAAAACCTTGAACCTTCCTGATATCACGGTGCAGGATTTTACATCAATATCTCCCAAACATTTGATATACTTTCCACTGATTTTGCTGGTACTTTGTTAAATTTAGAAGTGTATTACATTCCAATTTCAAAAGGCAGTTTTTGTGTTTTGCTGATCAGCTTATAGAACAACAGTTGGGTGTCTCAACTCTGCAAACGTGGGAGATCGTAGTTAAATCTGGCTCCTTTTCTTTGCCCAGTTTGTTAGATCAGCCAAGGCCTCTCTCTTCAAATGGGTAGGGAGCCATCGCTGCATCCCATGTAGTAGTTTGACAGAAAGGACATTTCTGTCATTTGCACATCTGTGCTCTGGTATACAATTTTAGCACCACTATGTATATACTGTTATTTTCTTAAATAATTTGTTGAGCATTCATTTATGGAACTCAGCTAAATCTGAAAAGTAGTTGAAGCAGTGACCCCATTCATTGGCTTTATTTTAGGACACAGAAATGCAAATATGAGACATAAAAACCATAATGTATTTCTAAAGCAATGTGATTTTTCAGTAAAGTATCTTACATTTCTATACATTTTAGATGTCAAATGTAGACTAGATTTTTAAAACATGACTTTTAGTTACACTTGGATACATACGCTCGGTGTTGCTCCCAACCCTGCCTTACCCGGACATAGTAATTTACTGTATTAAGTAAGAATAATTTTGGAAATCACAATAAAATGAACTGTTCCCCCAAGGGATATCTCCAATGAGTAAAAGGAAAACAAATAACGAAAAAGACAAAGGCTTGTTTTTGCTTTTAATAATATTATATGTTGCAACATATATGCCAATATGGCATCTTTGAGATTCAAGAAATGTGAGTTTTTGTGTGGATAATTTGTGTGGTAGCCAACTTCTAATCTGAAAAACCATACCTTGGAAAAGATACTGTTTGGAGCATGGGCAGAATCCTGCTTGTGGACTGTCTATTGCTTAAACTCCTGGACAGTTTCTGAACTTGTGCAAGGATGTATTGCTAGATATTTTTTTGTGTAAGCTCAGAAATCATCCAGCCACTCACACAATAGACCATTGTGGGAGCAGAAGGAATAAAGGCAGTTCTTCCAGATATCTCTCAGAATCCTCCGGTGTGAGCTTTCAAAAATTACAGTGCAGTTCCTCAGACACATACAGTACAATATTGAGCCACAGGTTGATATATACAGGGCACACCGCTCTCAAGTTGAGGTGGGGACCATGCAAGATGGGGTACAAACACAAGTAATGAGCTTCAAAGGTAAGCTGCTACAGTGGTGGCCTGTGTGCAGGGTGTCCTGGTTGCGGGTCAGCACATACAACAGAATATGGGACTGTTATTAAGATGGGCTTGTCATTAAGATGGGCAGAGGAAAAGATGTGTATGGCTCTTAACACATTTCCTAGGTAAGCGCTCCTGCAAAAGTAGCTTCAGTGATGACATGTTCTCTACATTTATCCTTTAAAATGGAGTAAGATTGCATTGACCTTTCTGCCTCAGGTTCTGCATTGCTATGTGGCATGTTCCAAACCCTTGATTTGTATCTTAGCTTGATTTCTAGTTGACCTGAATTGGTAGATGCTTACTTCCCTTGAGGAAAAGTATCCATGTAGCATTTACGTCTTTCCTAAAGGTGTCTGTACACAGTCACAGTCCTTTTGCTGGAATGTGACTTTTAGCTGAGATTGCAAAGGAATGTTGTGCTGTGCATAGTTTATATACTAACTTGTGCAACACACTTCCTAGCTTGTGTACAATGAGGTAGTGTTGCATTTGTGGTAAACTCCATTGATATAAGCTTTAAAACTTGTAAACTACTTTGGACAACTGGTTAGCTTTTTTGTCTGCTTTTTTTTTCAAACAGAAAAAAGCCTGTCATCCTAGTTGACGTTTCATGGGTTTTATAATCCTTTTCCCCTGGAGACTCACAAAACTTTAGGATTGTCTTTCATTTTTGTCTAGAAGTGTGACAAGGCCAATCTATGTTGGATTTTCCCCCTGAGACTGTGTCACTTCACCCTGTAGGTGGAATGGGAATTAAAAAAACACCCTATTATCCAACACTTTTGCATGTAAACATGTAGAAAAACATGCAAAAAGGAACACATGTTTATTATATAGTTCTCACACAACTTGAAACGGTCTCATCTCTTTGTCTGTTCTGCTTGTTTTTCACTTTTGTTTATTTCTGTCCTTTAGTATAAGAGACACCATACACAACAGTGACCATGTGTCATCTTTTTACAAAGGACAGTCCTCTATTTGAAGGAAACAGTCCTTTTTTTGAAAGTGTCATCTATACAAAGGTCTGTCCCTGTCCAAATCTGATTTAAAGATAAAGAAACTTAAGAAGGGAGATCCGAGACCCTGGCGCTACCCATCCACAATGAGCATCTGCACAGCAGGGGTACAGATCATCTTGCCAAAATCTTCCCCGCTCAAGGGAGACATATTATAAATCTGTTTTAATCATAGACATCATTTTGGTTTTTGCACATCTGCATTTCAGTTACCACCAGCACCAGTAATTTTATGCAAATTAGTATCTTTGTCCCCTTCTTTTGGTGATACATTTCTTTATAGGTAATGTGTAAGTAGTTGCCCAGCCACAAGCTAGAATTCTACATACTCCTGTTACAACAAATAAACATTTAGCATAAGATATAACAGCTGCCACAGAAGTTTAGTGCTATTATCCATGGCTTTGCACTGGAGTCATGGGCTTATCCTGGGCTCAGTAATGACTTCTGTAGAAAACTTTCCACCTCGAAACATTTTTGATATAATTAATGAATAACATAATATATGCACCCAATGCCGTTCAAATTGATAAATTTCAACATTGTAGTTAACATTTTCTGATTATTACACTTGATAAATATCTAATGCACAGCTCTTTGGGTGTGCTAAAATTAGTGTGGTAAACAGTTGCCAGTACCTCAGTTTCTCCCCCACCCCAGCTAAATTATGTAAGTGGAGTGCATGCTATTCAGTTACCCTATTTAAAATATTTACAACTATTCAAATGCATATAAGTTCCAAGAAAAAATTGAGTTCCACATTCAGGCTTGGTTATGTTTATAAAGCTTTATGTATTTACCTGGGAGTAAACACCTTTGAACTTGGTCGGGTTTGTTTCTGACTATGCCTTTATAGGTTTCTGCTACAATAGAGCAATCCTACATGTGTCTATTTTGAAGTAGACCCTTTGGTCTAAATCCAGTTGTTACTCCCAATTCAAGTAAACCCAGGGAGTCAGTGGGACTTTAGCAAATCAGCTTACAGAACTGGAAATGGCCGACCTATGGAACATCTTAAAGATGTTTTAGGTGTTGCAGATCAAGCTGTAATAGCTGGATTTTGAACTAATATTTTCCAAGGCTCTTGGCCCTGTGTGGACATTTGCAAAAAAAGATGTGGGTGTGATGGCACACAATGTGACCTGTGAAATCTTGTGTGGTAAAAAGCTGACTCCATTCACTGCCTGCTGCTCTCCTTTGGCCTGACAGTGGTGATGCTCTTTGGGAGAAGTTGTACAAAGGGGCTTTAAATATTATTGGCACATCTGTTCTGTGCCACTAAATTAATTTTATTTTGGAACCTGCTTCATGGTATTCTCTCAGCTTTTCATGGAATGTACAGATAACATTTTTCTATGGTATGGGCCATAATCTTTGAGTTGGTCCTAAACTCCAATTATAGGCAGCACAGGCACTGTAATGTCATCCATGCAAGTTGTGGCAGTGTGCCATTAAAGTTCCATACAAACTGTAGAAAGCATTGGTATGGCATGGTGGATAGGCAGACGAGCTATGAGCTGGAGAGTTGTTTCCCTGTTCAAATCTCAGCCATGCATTCATTAGATGGTTGCTGTTATTTGTTATATGGAGGTAGTAGTTCTAGCCTGCTGTACAGAACAGCTGGCTGGATAGTTCAGTGAGTTAGATATCTGGCTGCAGGACGAGATGTTGAGAGTTCAGTTCCCCACTGTGCATCCCAAAGAGCCAGCCTGTATTGCCTTGGGCAAGCTGCACAGCCCCAGGATGTCTCCCGAAGAAGGGAATGGTGAACTACCTCTGAGTACTCTCTACCTAGAAGACCCTGAAAAGGGTCACTGTTAGTCAGAATTGACTTGATGGCACACAATTATTATTACTGTATAGAACAGGTGCCTTTCAGCACTTGAGCTAACATCTCAATCTAATTGGTATTGGCTGTGGTAGCAGAGTTTGAACAGTGCAACATCTAAAGGAGACTTTTTTTCTCCCTTTTGGGAAAAGGTTTTAAGAAAGGAAATTAACAGGCTGCACTTCATGTGGTAGCTTTCTGAGTGGCAATGAAATAAAATAGCAGTTGTGATCTAATATATTGCAATTAAATGGAACCTTTCAGGTTCCATTTATCTCAGTCATTTAGCAAATTATATTTAGTAGTCTCCCATGTACTGAATGTTATCTATCAACACAGGTCTTTGTTCCTTCCATCCTGTAGAGAAGGCAGTGTAGTCTGAAATTCCCCTGAGTTTTGTGCCTTACAGAATGTGAGCATGTGACAGTCTGTCGCAAATTCTCGACCCAGCCTTCAAGGGATAGTGGTGACTTCTTGAGCAACTGCTTGGGAAGATGGTTTTTTTTTTTGTTGCATGCTTGGTTTTCAGGGCTGCAGATGGTCTCGCTGACATGGGCTTAGGCAGCTTTTGCTACAGTGGGATGTGGAAGTGTACAAAGCAGCCCATTCATAAATTCTGGCCCAGGTACAATTTCTAGGTCTCTAGCTTTGTCTTGGAGTTTCAGGCTTTACTTGCCTCAACAGGGGGAGGAATAAAATGATGGAACAAGGAGGCAGAATAAAGAGACAGCCATTTTCTTCTTGGCTTTGGAGTGTTAACACCTACCTCAGCCCAGTGTCTAGCCACTGGTGGACTCTTCTCCTGACTGACCTCTCCACATACAGTTCATTCTATTCTCCCTTTTTTTTGCTGCTCAGACAGTACTAAAATCTATGGCAATTACTAAGAATAATTGCATTATATAGCATTATAATAATAGGAAGCAAAAGGATTTAAACATTCCATGTAGAGGACAGTGGTCTAAAATGCATAAAGATAGTAGTAGAGAAGCCTCATGATGGAGTGGTTAAACTGCAGTACTGCAGCTAAGACTCTGCTCCCAACCTGACTTCAATTCCTGAGTTAGTTGGCCTAAGGTTCACTCAGTCTTCTGCCCTTCTGAGATTGGTAAATTGAGTACCCAGCTTGCTGGGGGGCGCAGGCGTAATGTATATCCTGCATAATTAAATTGTAAACCACTTGAAACACTATGGAACAGTATACAAGCAGCACACTTGGCTTTTAGAAGACTCTAGTAAGATTTCAAAGCAGAAAATATAATTTATATAAGTAACCATTAACATTGTACATGAACATGAAAGGATCTTTTGCTTGCTAGAATGATCTTAGTGAATGTAGGATGTCATTTGGCATCTGTTCAGATAAGATGCCTCCAACAATATTTAAAATCCTTTCTTCTGTGATGTCATTTTGGTCTACAGGAAAGTGATGGCGAGATAAATTCTTATTAATAAACAAGATGAATGTCATACTCCAACAGATGCTGCCTTCAAATAGTTTTGTTTTGTTTTGTTTTGTTTTTTTGTAATTTCAGCTGTTCCTGTTAGCTCGAGGGCAGATATAATTCCATTTCTGCAATCAGTAGCTGCATTGGCTCGTGGTCCATTTCTGGGCATAGCTGAAATTGGTGTTTGGGCACAGTTGAAATTGGCTCTATACAACTTGGGTCCAGGCTATCTGAAAGACTCTACCCCCCCCCCCCCCATAGAGGCCTACCCAAGACTTAAGAGTTGCTACAGAGGCCCTTGTCATAATATCACTGTGAGGAGGTGGGACTCAAGTGAGGGCCTTTTTGCTGATTGTGGCCAGCCTCTGGAACTTCTTGCCAAGGCAGGCCAAGTGCTATTCTTCCAGTGACACACAAGTACCATTTTATTCAGGTAGGCCTTCAGAAATAACTATGTATATGATTTTATCCAATATGCTGGCTCTCTTAAAAAAATATTTTGAGGTACTGTACCTCCAAATGCCAGATGCAGGGGAGGAGGGGTATCAGGAGACAGCCATCTAGTTGCCTCTTGAGCTCCCAGAGGCAACTGGTGGGGCTACTGTGAGATATAGGAAGCTGGTCTAGACGGGCCCTTGGCCCGATCCAGCAGTGCTCTTATGTTTTTATTTCCAATCTAATATGTTAAAGTGTTTTAATTTTAATATAGATTGTAACCCTATATAGCATTTGTAATTTTATTGTATTTATATTTTCTGTTGTTTTTGACTGAATCAGTTCTGTTTCTGAAAAAGAGGTGACACATAAGTACAATAAAAAAACAGACATTTTTTTCTGAAAGGGTATAGAACCTATTCTTAATGTCCAGGCCGCTCCCTTTGTGTCCTGCTGCAGCCTTAGCTTCAGAAGATCTAGCAATTAGATATTTGTGAGAAATTCCATCTTCTGGAAGAGGTCCACAAAAATTTGAAATGTGGCTCTGTGCGTCTTGAAGCCTGCAAATCTGTGATCAAATTCCTCCTGTAACTTCAAAATGACATCAACATACTTCTCACCACTGAATGGTGTGCCTACATCCAAGAGTGCCTGCATGCTGGGAAATGGCAAAGGTTTGTCTGAGAGAGCTGGGCTTTCCATAACACAAGTTTTGTGGAGAATGCTCTCACGTTGTCATAGGCAGTACTGACAAGTTGCCCCTGGCCTTGTAACTTCTTGTTCAGTACATTAAGCTCATGTGTGATATTGACCAGAAAAGCTAAGTCCATGAGCCATTTGGGATCACTTAGCACAGGAACAGCCACTCCATCCTTCTCTGTGAAGGTTTTCACTTCTGCTCTCAACTCAAAAAATCTCTTCAATACGTTTCCCCTGCTGAGCCAACATACCTCGGTGAAGTAGAGAACATCCCCATATTCCGGCTCCATTTCCTCTTAAAAAGCATGGAACCTTTGGTGCTTTAAGCCCCTGGATCTGATTTGTTTGATGCATTTCTCAACAACAGACATCACATTGTCAAACTTCAGGCATTTGCTGCAAAGGGCCTGCTGGTGGATAATGCAGTGCAGAGCAATGACTTCCTCCACACCCTCCTCTTCCAGTTTTTGTTTTTTTTTTGAACAAGTGCCACCAGTCCATTTTTCCTCCCTGTCATTGATGGCACTCCATCGGTTGTTGTTCCAACAAACCCTTCCATGGCAAAACTGGCATTCTCAATGGCATCACACAGCTAGTGAAATATCTCCTGAGCGGAGGTCTGGCCATGCATTGGAATTACTGTGAGCAACTCCTCCATCATTTCAAAATTGTCATCAACACCACAGACATATATTGCGAGCTGGGCAGTGTCGGTGATGTCTGTGGTCTCATCAAGAGTGACTGAGTATACACTGAATCATTTGGCTTTCTCACACAGTTGGTCATAAATGTCACTTGACAGGTCAGGAATGCACTCTGCCACAGTGTTGGCAGAAAGGCTGATGTTGCTAAACTGACCTTTCTTTTCCAGACAGAATATACTTGCAGCCTGTAATATGCACTTTTTGACAAATTCACCTTCTGTGAGTGGCTTTCCTGCTTTAGCAATCATCTCACTAACCATGTAGCTAGTTTCAACTGCCGCATTATTCTCTTTGGTTGCTTTCTTGAAAAAATCTTGTTGCCTCAGTAGACATGTTTTAATGCATATCATCTCCATGGTATTGTGCATACTCCTCAGCATGTCTAGTCATGTAATGACGTTTCAAATTGTATTACTTGTGCGCTGTAACTTTCTCTGTGTAAATAAGACATGTCGGGGTGCCCCTGTGCTCAACAAAGAAATACTGCATTTCCCACTTTTCCTGAAATTGTCTGTGCTCATCACCAGTCTTTCTCTTCACTGCAGGCTTTGAAAAAGAGATGTTTGGACCTGTGCAATATATATATAATTCCACTTCATGTCACTGTCGCATTGAAGTTTCAATCAAGCGTTTAGCCAACGCATGGCGAACATCTCAACGCATGGAGAATGTCATTTCCGCTTCTTTTTCTTGTAACTGTAGCACAGCAGTTGGCGGATAAAAGCCCGGTAGTAGTCTCCTTTGTTTTTACGCTTGATGTCCATGACTTTTATAATGACATGAACACCGTGGCATTTTTAGATGGTAGAAAGTACCAGGATAGTGAGCGCAAAAAAGGCGACTGCTCACAGACTGTTATTCGCCGTTCTGTTGTTACAGGAAAAAGAAGCTGAAATGATACCATGCTATTGTTGATGTCATTTGTTTTGACTACTTTTACATCATATAGAAATACAGTGGTGCCTCGCTAGACAGTTACCCCACATGACAGTTTTTTCGCTAGACATTGACTTTTTGCGATCGCTATAGCGATTCGCAAAACAGTGATTCCTATGGGGGAATTTTGCTGGACAGTGTTTGGTCCCTGCTTCGCAAACCGATTTTCGCTATACAATGATTTTGACAGCTCCATCCGCGCTCGCAAAACTGATGTTTTCGGGACCTAAGCTTTGCAAGACAGCTATTTAAACAGCTGATCGGCGGTTCGCAAAGCGGCTTTCCTATGGCCGATCTTTGCTAGACAATGACGATTCTTCCCCATTGGAACTCATTAAAGAGGTTTCAATGCATTCCAATAGGGAAATGCTTTTCGCTAAACAATGATTTCGCTAAACAGCGATTTCAGTGGAACAGATTATCATCGTCTAGCGAGGCACCACTGTATATACAATGCTCATTGTGTGAGACAATGCAAATAGCATGATGCAAATAAAAAACAATGACCGACAAATAATGGCGCAACCCTATAATTGGTCCGGGTTTCCAGGGACATATTGCTGATGGACAGGTGTCGCTATGTGACTGCAGAGTACATTAGGCTGCATTGAGTTCCTTACTTTTCTTTTATCCTGCCATGTACACATCACTTTGGTTTATTTTGTCAGAGAGAGAGAGACCTCATATTAACTCTCTAAGTGTCATTGGCACGTGTGTGTGTGTCTACATTTACATACATACATACATACATACATACATACATACATACATACATACATACATACATACATACATACATACATACATACATACATACATACATACATACATACATACAATGTCCCGCTGGGCAGCAACTTAAAAAAACTTTTTTGAAGTGTTCTGAATGCAGCACACTGGGACAAATGTCCGCATGTGCCCAATAGAAATGAGGCAGCCAGCCAGACACGGAAGAAAACACTCCATGACAACGCCGCTATAACTTCCACTCATTGAGGAATGGATCTCTGCTTGCATCAAGCCTGGCCGATGTCCCGCCCCCGAGAGCCATATACCCCACCGTGATTGGTAGGTTCATTCAGCTCCACACACAACACTGTAAAGTGCCATACATATCAAACTCGCAGGCCGCACTAACATAAAACTTTCAAATTAAGACGGGGGCCACAAACTTGTCCCATGGGCTGCAATTGGCCACAAGTTTGAGACCCCTGGATTATATTAAGACTTGAGTTTAAAACAATCTAAAACATCCTTTGAAAATTGCAGCTCTGAGATGTTAACTAGATCTGTCTTTAGTCACACATTTTTTTTTGCCAAAAGCCTGTGTAACTTAGCAGGTCTTTGCCTCCCACTGAAAGGTCAACAGAGAGCAGACTGGACCAGCCTTTTTGAAAGGGAGTTCTATAGCCTGGGAGCAGCCACTGAGAAGATCCTCTTTCATGTCTAGACCAGCATTTGATCTGCAGAGGTTTCAGAGATCAGGTGTGAGACCTTGTGATGTGACTGGGATGAGACAGACAAGGAAGGGGTAGAACTGTTTTCTAAGACATTTGATTGTGGAGGTTGTCATGAGTGGAATCTGGGCAAACGAGACCAATATTCTGGTGCAACTTGGATTATCAGGTGACATGATAAACTAGAACCAGGAAAGAAGGCTATTTTTGGCAGTTGGCCAAGTGGCCAAGTGGATCCAGCAGCTGCAGCAGTTGTTGCCATTCCCACTAGGGGCTCTCATTTCATGTGACCTTGTTTAATACACATAATAATATCTAGGAAATTTGCCCAGGACTTAAGGGCCAGGGGCAGATGGAAGGCTCTGTACAGGCTCGCAGGACATTTTCCCCCTAGATCATGTTCTGAGGCTGCCAGGGTTTATTCAGCACAAAAACTCCAAAGTTGCAATGTGGTGTGCACTTGACCTTTGTCCAAGTGGCATGATGGGCCCATATGCATGCATCTGTTGGCTCTCTCCTCAGTTGTCTCCTCTTGTTCCTGGCTTCTTGGTATGCTGACACATACAAATATATGCTGTGTTAAACCAGTGACCCCTAGCGCCAGCTGAGACTGGGTGGAGATGGCTGCCCAGGATTTATAGCTACCTCACAAAAATCCCAGCATTTCTTCCACAAGTTCTGTTTGCCCTGCCATTTGTCTCCCTACCTGAAGAAACACGGAAACATAGCAGTTCCCTAAGACCTCAGCCAACACTCTGAGAATGACAGCAAAGATAATCAGATGTTAAAGAGCCCCCCCCCCCCGCCCAGCATTCTAGAAATGACAATTTCCTCAGGACAAAAGGAATCCTTAAGGATCACTAGGATGTGGGGGAGAGAGCAGAATGAGGAACTTATATTTTCTCCAAAATGTCCGTGATTGGTGATGTTGTCTGAATTGCATGGTATAAAATTGCACAGCAGGATTCGACCAATTTAAGTCAAACTCTACTTTTTTTAAAAAAGGGGGAGTTAGCTCTACAACAGGGGTATGGTTTCTGTACAGTTCTAAAGGTTTAGTTCCACCAATCCCTTCTGTTTTCTGCCATCTTGGTTGCTCCTAATGTGCACTCTCCCATTCTCTTTCTTACCCCATCCCTGTCTCCCGTCTCTTGTTTTCTTCTGCCCATTATCTCTGTTCTCCTTGTCTTCTGTTGATACACTTCCTGACTTCAGTGTGCACATCACTGAAGTCATAAAACTGAGCTTTGGATGCTGGCATATGGGGAGGGGGCTGGGGCTGAGAGAAGGGAGTAGGTTGCATTGGAGTGGCTGAAAAATGAAGATCATAAAATGAGCTGTCATAAATCTGGGATCTGCTGTAGCTTAGAGATTATTTGAAAAACCCTGAACTTTGTGTCCTCATACTTGTGTATGAGCATGCTGTGCACCTCAAACATTAGCAGTCTAGGGCACACAGACACACAAGTTCCTAGCACCATCTGAATCTCTCTGTTCTGGAGAACTTGGGCCTGGCAGCTTACCTGACCCACGTGGGTCAGAGAAAGAGGATGTTGGCTGCCTCCTGCTGCCCGCAACAATAATAGCCTTACAGTGGTGCCTCGCTTAACGATTACTTTGTTAAACAACAAATCTGCTTTACGATGGTTTTTTTGCGACTGCTATTGCGATCGCAAAATGATGTTCCTATGGGGAAAATTCGCTTCACGATGATCGGTTCTCTGCTTTGGAAACTGATTGTTCGCATTACTAAAACAGCTGATCGTCGGGTTTCAAAATGGCCACCCGCTGTGCAAAATGGCTCCCCGCTGTATTAAGGACGGATTCCTCGCTATACGGGCACCAGAAAATGGCCACCCTATGGAGGATCTTCGCTGCACAATGAGGTATTTCGGCCATTGGAATGCATTGAACGGTTTTCAGTGCATTTCAATGGGTTTTTAAATTTCGCTTGATGACGATTTCGCTTAACAGCGATTTTAACGGAATGCATTATCGTCGTCAAGTGAGGCACCACTGTATCAGTTCTTCAGCCAAGCTGAAGCTGGTCCTCTTCCCATCCCACGTTAGTGTTCATGTGGGCACATTATGAACCCGTAATACTGTAATAATTCCTGGAGGTCCTCTGCCTGGTATACATTGGTGTATAGCACATATATGTACAAAACAAAACATCTCTTTCTGAAAAATTGAGACGGTGGAAAGACCCACAGGAGAAAAAAATCGAACAAGCCTTCCTTTTAATAAATTGGCCTTTTCTTGGCTGGGAACTGGTCCTGAGCCAATACCCTGGCCACAGCTGGGTCTGTCAAAAAGTGATAATCAGGGCTGGAAAAGGTTTTTGCTTGCAAACCTTGGAGAACAGCTGTCAGAGCAGCAGGAGATTTAAAATGGGCCAGTGTTCTGAATCTGTGTAGGGAAATGTTGTCTTTGCAAATGCAGCTTTGGAGAAGGGAATCTGTGAAATACTTCCGTACGTTTGCATGTACTTCTTTTACATGTCCTTATTAGTATGAGACCTTGGCCCAAATAAAGTGGAGAATGAATGAACTGTAAGCAAAGGTTGCCCCAAATGACTTCCTTTCTGTCTGCCCTGCCTATCTGTTACAATCATATACCTGGCCTGCCTGGTCCCCCTGGCCTGGCCTGGCCAACTGGACTCCAGCAGAGCCTGCAACTATTTCTTAGGTCTGGACTGGCTTATCTCCAGAGTCTTTCTTGTGCCAGGTCTTACAGGTCTCCTCTTCTTTCTTGGGCATCTTTCTGTAGCTTTCTTCTCAAAACCAGTGCATAAGATAGATTTGTATTATTAACAAATCTATTAAGAAAGGCAAAAGATAATCTTGAATTTCAGCGCAGCTGTAAATGCCTCATTTGGTCTTTGGGCTGATTTCATGCAACAGAACTGGTGGAATGAGAATATCTGTTGTTCTGGAGAGCAAGGCATTATTTTCTCTGTATAACCTCTGGACCTGATCCAGAAAAAGTTACCTACAGACAGTTGAGGTGCGCCATTTCCTCTAACCTTAAAGACTGTACACTTGGACATCTACCCTACACTATTCAGTTGTAGCTGTTTGATACCGCTTTAACTGCCATGACTCCATTCTACAGTGTTCCGGGATCTGTAGTTTGGTGAAATATTTAGAATTCTCTAGTGCTCCCTCCCCAAACCCCAGATAAGACAGTTCTCAGCAGTTCACCAAACTGCACATCCAAGGATGTTGTAGGATGAAGCCATGGCAGCTAAACCTACTGGAACTGTGTACAAGAGATGCACTTAATTTGTTGGGTGGGAGTGGGGCGGGGTGATCCTAGATACACTTGCTGGAGAGAAAGTCCTCAGGTGTTTATCCCCCCCTTTTTTTAAAATTTTGAAAGGATGGCAGTAGTGAGGGTGGGGATCAAATCCGTGTTGTGGATAAACGTGTTTGGAAGCATGATCCATCTGATGACAACGAGATGATTGTCCTGCCATTTGTTCTTGATCCCCAAACTGATCTTCAAAGAAGCAAATAAAATGACTTCTTTATCCTCACAGACTTGTGAAACTTCTGGCTGCATAAGCAGGCAAGTGCTGCAGGGGGAAAGAAAGGAGGAAAAACTGGCATTGTTGCGTAGGGACTTTGTGGAAGAGGAATGATGGGCTCAGCCTTTGAAAAATGAGGTTCTCTGGCTAAAAAGACAACGCTTCCTTTGCTTTCTGGAATCCAATGAAGTGTTCAAGTTCTACCTGTTGTCCAGAAGCTGTTCACTTTAGCTTGTTTGTTCCACAAGTTGAAGATAGTAAATTGGCTGGCTTGAAAAACTGCTTTCTAAGCAGAATTGAATAAAGTTGCTGCAGCTTGGTTTGCTTTAGGTGATTTGGGGGCGGGTTTTAGGCATTTCCGCAGACTGATGCCCCCTCCCCCTTTGCATGGTTCATTTTTATGTTCAGTAAAACCCCAGCAGCTGTTTTCTTTGACCCTGCCAGCTCTCTTGGTGTCTGCTGGTTCACACATCAACTCTCTTTCAGACAATCTTTCTGCTTCAAGATTTGGCACTGAAGTTTTTACCTTTATACTTACCTGGTGCAGCTCCTGCAAATTGTAGTGTGCAAAGTGGGAACCAGCTCTAAGAATGTATGCTTGCCTACAGGATAGTTTGGTGTGAATTTCCCACAGGATTCATCTATAGTGACCACCGCTCAGAGTCTAGAAAAATCCCCCCCCCCCATGATAGCAACCATAATCTCTTAGCCATACTGTTTGGGAAAGCGTTTCACAGCCTGTGGGTCTCCAGATGCTTTGGAGTTCTGTTCTCAACATCTCTGACTATTGATCATCCTGGATAGAGCTTCTATCCAGAATGTTCATACAGAACATTTAGAGGTCCAAAACTTGAGAACCACTGGATTGGGAGATTCTGGGAGTTGTAGTCCAAAAGAGGAGTTTTTCCACCTTTTACTGCCACACCCCACATATTCTGTTGCTTAGTTTCAAAGTCAATTGATTAATAAATGTAAGGTTCCCCTTGACATTTAGTCCAGTCATGTCCGACCCTAGGGGGTGGTGCTCATCCCCATTTCCAAGCCATAGAGCCAGCGTTTGTACATAAGACAGTTTCCGTGGTCACGTAGCCAGCGCGACTAGACACGGAATGCTGTTGCCTTCCCACCATGGTGGTCCCTATTTATCTACAGTACTTGCATTTTTACATGCTTTCGAACTGCTAGGTTGGCAGGACCTGGGACAAGCGGCGAGAGCTCACTCCGTCACGTGGATTCAATCTTAGGACTGCTGGTCTTCTGAGCCTGCAGCATAGAGGCTTCTGCGGTTTAACCCACAGCGTTACCACGTCCCACATCTTCATTAAGTACCCCATATGTAACCTTGAACTTCAGCACTCACCAGTGAGTTGATAAACTGTGGATATCCTCTTTGCAGTTTACATCTATAGAATACTGATATTTAAAAAATGAAGCATTTGTATGCACAGCTGTCTGTGTATATGGTAGTAGTGGGCTGTCTTGGTAACAAATGAGCAAGACCAACCTGGGTTTACTTCTCCACTCACCTCATAAGGTGACCTAGAGCAGGCCGCAGCTGAACCTTCTTCCTAGGACAGTTGATGAGACCACAGGATAATACCATGCTTGTCTGACCTCCTCCATAAAATAGCAGGATGCAGATATATTTTCAAAGTTGCTTCTGATTTCTAATCCTGGTAGTGTTTTCAAGGAGTGTAAGATGTTCAAGCAGTAGTTGGCCATTGCTATTCCCCTCTGTGTTTCCATGACGGAATAAGGATTGAACTCCTATTTCCTGAATCCTCATCTGACACTCTGTCCACTACCACGGGGAGTCTCGGGTTCTTAAATATGTTCATTTTTGTGAAAAGGAAAGTTTCATCAGGATGGAGAATGTTTAATACTTCTAGGACCAGCCCAAGCTATTGCTTCAGTCAAAACAAATTATTGAAACTGTGATGAGTAACTATAGGGATGTTTGCTAAAGGATGATTGCTCATGGTTGCTTCATGGAGTAAAATGCTTGATTAAATAGGAATTAAATTAAAGTTGTAAAACAAATCCTCTGTAGCCATTCATAACTTAGGCCTAATTCATGTTTTATTAGAGAGTTGTGGGACCAGTTTCCTTGTGTCTCTTTGCTGTCACATGTCTTTTTGACCCCACGGGGAGAAATCTTGTACTTTTAGCTTAAGTTCTGCTTCTATTTTTGAATCATATTTTAACATCTTTACTGCATCCTGAGGTTGCTTAATTGAACAACATAATAAAATCACATTTTAAATCGAGATATCTTGAGACTTACATATCTATTGAATTAACAAATGCTCTTCATTCACTCGGTCTGCTCTTTGGATTAACAATCAGATTAAGTCCAAAATTTGTCTTTATAACTGCAGGGAGAGGGAATCCGGATCTAGTGTCTGTCTGTATTTTGTAATTCCAATTTTTCATCTAGTATTCCTCTTGTACTTGGACAATCTCTTATTGATAACTGGCATCCATTTTTCCTTGTAGGCTCAGTTTATGTGCTGGATTGGGAACCCTTTAAATGTATTAGTTAGCCATCTCAGATGCAGCGAATCAGTATTTTCTTAACCAGTATTGCCGCCCAGAGTAGACCATCTAGGGTGGGGTAGAAATCTAATCCAATCCAATCCAATAAATAAATAAATATTTTAGTGTAGCCTTTATGCCACTGGTTTTGATCAACTGGCGTAGAGCTGAAACTATGACATGAGACTTCAGAGACACCACAAGCTGAACAGGGGTTCAAGCAGGGCCTGCTCTTCTGTTTCATCAGCAGCCTGATCCTCAGGATGCCTGGTTTTTGATGCAAGATCTAAATTGACACCTCTGTTCATCTTTCCACTTTTTCTCATTCTTTCTCTCATCCTTTCCTTCTGCATCCTGGCACTATGGCTTTTTGGTTATGAGTAGCGTGCCCATGACTGATGCCTCATTTTCCCATTTGGAACAGGAGTGGCTAAATTAATGTGGGCACATTCTCCTTTCTGGTCCATTTGTCTCCCAACAAAAAAGAGAAGGAATTAATGTGTATTTGTGTTTGGTTGCTCTGTACTATCCCTGAATGGTCAGTAGTCTGGAGGAAAGCTTGGAAACATTACTAGGAGATGCTTATGGCCATGGTGATTGGGGAGTTCTGGGAGATATAATCTTAAAAAAGTAAGGTTTCCATCTCATCTAAGCATGGGAAAACTCCTACTTTTGCAGTTGATGGGACTGGTGTCTGAAGCAGATGATTTCTTACATCTCACATGGTAATTTTCAATCTTTCTCTCTCTCTCTCTCTCTCTCTCTCTCTCTCTCCCTCTCTCTCTCTCTCTCTCTCTCTCTCTCTCTCTGTCTCTCTGTCTCTCTGTCTCTCTCTCTCTCTCACACACACACACACACACACACACACACACACACACACACCACACACAGAGAGAGAGGGGGGGGGATAAAGTTATTTCTTCTTGTTCCTGGAATGCAGATGACAGTTTCTTGAAACAGAAGGTGAATTGCCAGCTGGGATACATAAAGTCACAAATATCCACACATCACCTTTGCCAGACTCAGTGTTTAAATAAATTAAATGTAGCAATGTGGCTTCAACTGGAAACTCAAGATTTATCATAGCTGCCATTATGGGCTTCCATTAATGAGGCAAAGTAGAGATGGCATATGAATCTACTATTTATTGAGAGGCCAATATCATCGCATCAGCAATGCAAATGTTGGAGCCTGCCAAGGAAAGTACCAGGAAGATGCTTTGAAGCAGAATCACATGATTGAGTGTTGGGTTGTAAATAGGCAGTTTCCAGTTTTGCTTGGTTCTGAGCATTGGGGTTGCTTCGGTGTGCAGGATCCCTAAGCTTTGATATGAAAATAATTTGCTGGCATGTCCTGCGATTGGTTGCATATCTTGCTAAATGCCATTTCTTGAGCCAAATAGTGATGCTGCTTGCTGAAGGAGAGCACTATTGCTATACTTCTCTCTGTACAAAATTAGTTTCACGACAATAAGTAGATTGTGAAGTAAATACCCAGATCCTTCTGCACTTCACCTGTAGAGTACATACAGGATACATGGTATTCCTTATTAGTAGTGTTACTGACAAGAGTGTCACAGATAATTTCCAGGCCTAAACAGAACAACATGTGTATTAATGAACAGCCATATTGTAGAGGTGTGTAAGATTGATGAGTCCTGCTGACTCATAGATGCTGACTCATGGATGATGTAACATCTAATGTGATTGGTCACATGCAGATATGTATATGTATATATATATATGTGAAATTGTACAGAAGATGTATTCCTGATTTGTGATGAATGCTATCTTGTTATGCTGCCAGACTGAACTGCTGTATATATTCTGTAAATCAGACCTGGGCAAAATGTGGCCCTCCAGATGTTGCTGAACTGCAACTCCCAGCATTCCTAGCCCACACAGCCAATAGTGAGGAGTGTTGGGATTTGCAGTTCAGCAACATCTGGAGGGCCACATTTTGCCCAGGTCTGCTGTAAATACACGTTGGTGTTGGGAGAAGCTGCCTGTGTGGGCGTGAATTATTTGGACTACCTGGACTGATCAATACTCTCCTGATTCTGCTGAATTTCCACTGATTTTGCACTAACAAGGGGGTTTGGGCCCAGCGACATGTCCTGTGATACCTGCCTTGCACCAAGGAAGCTGGTGAGTACCAGAGGGTGCCACAGAGGCATATGGAAAAAGTCTAGGAAGGTGAGAGTTCTGCCGTTGAGATCCCAGGAGGGGAAAGAGAATGGAGGACTGAGAGAAAACGCAGCAAGATGCAGTCGTTTGGGGCAGCAGGAATGGGAGGTTTTCCCTTATCGAAGCTAAATGAAAAGAATTATTAAACATGGTCGGTTAAAGCTGAGATGTTGCTGAGAAGGGAGGACTTGTGGCAGATTGTTTCCAATCCCCCTGCTGCATTAAATGAGGAGGAAGAAAAACGGAATGAAATTGCTTTAACCACGATAATTCTGTGCCTGGAGGACAGCCAGTTAATTCATATATGTGGATTGGCCTCGGCTAAAGAATGCTGGGAATCTCTGAGACGAATTTATGTCAGAGACACAGTGGGAACCAAAGCAACTTTGACCAGAAAGCTGTATAGAGCCAGGCTTGAATGTGGAAGGAGCATGTCAGAGCATCTGCAGAAGATGAAAAATCTATTCATAGAGCTTGAACAGAGAGGCATGGAGTTCACGGAAAGCCATAAAGTGTATGTAATCTTGAGCAGTCTCCTGGAGGATTTTGATGTGTTGGTGACAAGCTTGGAATCCATGCCAGAAGATGACTTAACTCTTGAGTACCTAACAGGCAGACTGCGGGAGGAAGAGCAAAGGAGAAATGAAAGATCCAAAAGCAAAAGGAGAGATGACATCCCACAGCAGAGGAGAGATGACAGCCCTGACAGCGGAGGAGAGCTGCTTCCAGGAGGGGAGAGCAGACGAGCAAGGCTTTGACTGCGAGACACTATTTTGAGTGCAGTTCTGAAAAACGTTTACAAAGGAACTGCAAAGAAGCTGGCCACAGAAGCGATAGCAAGAAACAAGGGAGGATTTCTCTCGTGCGGGCTTCTGATACAGCTGGATCCTGGCCAGTAGAGCTGTGTGTCATCTAACTGACAAACAAGACTTGTTCTCTTTTCTGGGTGCTTCGGAATAGTTTCATGAGCCTAGCGAATGGAGAGAAGTCTGCCGTCACTGGAGAAGGGACTGTGTTTGTTCCAGGTTTGAAAAGGGAACTTAGTGGTGTGTTATTAGTTTCAAAATTGGATTGTAATATACTGAGCGTCTCTAGTCTTGATGAAGGTTATACAGTGTCATTTGCTGAGAGCACCTGTACAATTAAGAAAGGAAAGAAAATTTGTGCTACAGCAAAGCTTGAAAATAATTTATATGTGTTAAAAGGGAAAACACAGAACAATGTGACATAGTTAGGAACACACCTCAACATGACCAGTGTGCCCACTTGTTGCATAGAAGGCTTGGACATGCAAATTTCAGAGTAATACAGAAAATGGAAAACTTGGCTAAAGGTGTAAGAATGAAGCCTTGTAAGAATTACTTAGACTGTAATGTGTGTAAACTTGCAAAATCAAAAGTACACCCAAAAAACAGAGAAAGTACTAGTCAGACACAGAGGCCATTTCAGTTAGTCCATGCTGACATAATTGGGCCTCTTTCGCCATCTATGGGAGGAGCGAAATATGTTCTAGTCATTGTAGATGACTACACACATTATTCTTTCTGCTACTTGATGAAAAACAAAGTAGAAGTGTTCAATCATTTCAAAAATCGGGTGAACTTTGTGCAGAGAAGATATGATAAGAAAGTAGTCCAATTACAGACAGATAGAGGGTCTGAATTCATGTCAGGAAAGTTCCTGACATGGTTGAACAACACAGGAATATTCCACAGAAAAACCAGTCGATATTCTCCTTTCCAAAAATGGAGTCCTGCAAACAATGAAGGATGCCTATTAGCAGATGCTAATATGAGCCATGTGTACTGGAGTAGGCATTGTTAACCTCGAATTACATTGTTCAGCTATAGAGCAAACCTCATATTATATGTTGCATGGGAAAGAGCCTTCCCTACAGCATATGAGAGTGTTTAGATGTAGTGCCTGGGTGCACATACCAAAGGAAACCAGAAGAAAGGGGAGACCGAAAGCTAAGAAAATGAGGTTTTTGGGCTATGAAAGAGGGTCCAAGGCATATCGTTTCCTGGATGGAAACAAAAATGTAGTAATATCCTGATCAACTAACTTTTGTGAGCATGAAAACTGGGACAAGGTACACGCAAATTCCAAATATATATTCCCATGAGAGAAAGTGAGAAAAATCAGGGAAATGAGATAGAGCCAAAGCAAGAGGCTGAAGAAAGCTCAAGCAAGAGCACCTCAGAAGAAGAGGATGATGGGGAATGTAGTGAGGTAGAAAGTCAGCCTGCAATTAAAGAAGAACCACAAATCCCCAGAAGGTCTGAAAGGGCTAATAAAGGAATCCCTCCAATAAGGTTTGGTGTAGGGGAAATAAAAGTGTGTCATGTATATCAAGAGCCCAAGAATTTTGAGGAAGTGATGCTTCTTCCAGAAATAGAGAAAAAGAAATGGGAACAGGCCATGAAGGAGGAATTAAAGTCCATGAACGAGCATGGAGTATTTACAGAGACAAAGTTGCCACCAGAACATAAAGTAATTGGTAGCAAATGGGTCTATAAAAGAAAATTGCAAAACAATGGGGATTACAGGTACATAGCAAGACTAGTAGCTCAGGGGTGCACACAAAAGAAAAATGTGCATTATGACGAGGTATTTTCGCCAACAGTAAAAGCAGAAACAATGAGGTTAGCCTTAACTCTGGCTGCTTCTAGAAATTATATAGTAAACCATTTTGACATTACAACTGCTTATTTAAATACAGAATCACAGGAAGAATTGTATATGGTGCAGTCACCTGGTTTTGAAAGCTCTAAACCAGGAATAGTATACAGATTAAACAAAGCAATTTATGGATTGAAACAACTGGTGAGAAATTGGAATCAGTGTCTGCATTCAACACTGAAAAGGTTAAAATATAGAAACAGTTTGGCAGATCCATGTTTATATGTGAAAGAATGCAGAAAAGAGCTAAATATTTTGTTATCTTATGTAGACAACCTATGTTTTATGTCAAAGGATCAGCGCCAAATTGATTTATTTGAAAAACAGTTGAAAAAGGAATTCAAATTGAAGAACCTAGGCCCAATACAAAATTATTTGAGGGTGCAAATTCAGAAACAAGACAAAAGTTACGTGTTAGGTCAGAAAGTGAAAATAGAACAAATGTTGGTAAAATATAACATGCTAGAATGTAAAAGTGTACAAACTCCAATGATAGTGGACTTTCAAAAGTCAGAAACTGAGAATAAAGAGTTTGAAAATCAGGAAATATATCAGACAGCAATAGGAAGACTGATGCATCTTGCCAATTGGACAAGACCAGACATTGCTGCAGTGGTGAATATTCTGAGTAGACATGTGTCAAAACCTACACAAAACATTGGTTAGGAGTAAAAAGGGTGTTCAGATATTTAAAAGGAACACCTGACAAATGTTCAGTCATAAAACCCTCAAATGAATTGAAATTAAAAGTGTATGTGGACAGTGATTGGGCCAATGATGTAATAGACAGAAAATCAGTTTCTGGGTTTGCAGGAATGTTTGCAGATACTTTGGTGGGATGGAAGTCAAGGAAACAAAGTTCCATTGGCACATCAACAGCTGAAGGAGAATTTGCAGCATTGTCAGAATTGTGCTCAGAAATTGTGTGGTACAAACAATTACTCACAGATTTAAGAGTTATAGTGGATCAGGCCATAACTGTGTATGAAGATAACATTACATGCATTCAAATGACATCCACTGAAAAGATGAGAAGCAGGAATAAGCACATTGACATAAAGTATCATAATGTCAGAGAAGCAATAAAAGTTAATTGAGTTACAATACTGCGAGACAGAGAAAAATGTAGCTGACATTTTGACAACCTCAGAACATACAAAAGCACAAGGAAATGATTGAAGAATTGGGTATATGTTCTGCTCAGGCATAAATTGGGAGGGGTGTCAAGGATAATTTCCAGGCCTAAACAGAACAAAGTGTGTTTTAATGAACAGCCATATTGTACAGGTGTGTAAGAATGCTGTGTCATGCTGACTCATGGATGCTGACTCATGGATGATGTAACATCTAATGTGATTGGTCACATGCAGGGGTGTGTGTGTGTGTGTGTGTGTGTGTGTGTGTGTGTGTGTGAGTGTGTGTGAAACTGTACAGAAGATGTATTCCTGATTTGTGATGAATGCTATCCTGTTATGCTGCCAGACTGAACTGCTATTTATATCCTATACACGTTAGTGTTGGGAGAAGCTGCCTGTGTGTGCGTGAGTTATTTGGACTACCTGGACTGATCAATACTCTGCTGATTTTGCTGAATTTCCGCTGATTTTGTGCTAACAAAGAATCTCACCAATGTGTTCTTACTAAGCTATGCCTTCCTATCTGTTCTGTTCATTTATTTAAATCACCTAGGTCTTGCATTCTTGCACCAGAGCTCAAGACTTTGTAATAATGCTCGGTTCAGATCCCTACTTGATTGTTGAAAATTACGGTGGCGCTGTGGGCTAAACCGCAGAAGCCTGTGCTGCAGGGTCAGAAGACCAAGCAGTCGTAAGATCGAATCAACGCAACGGAGTGAGCGCCCGCCACTTGTCCCAGCTCCCGCGAACCTAGCGGTTTGAAAGCATGCAAATGCAAGTAGATAAATAGGGAGCACTTCGGTGGGAAGGTAACAGCGTTCCATGTCTAAGTCGCACTGGCCATGTGACCACGGAAGATTGTCTTCGGACAAACGCTGGCTCTATGGCTTGGAAATGGGGATGAGCACCGCCTCCTAGAGTCGAAAACGACTGGACAAAAATTGTTAAGGGGAACCTTTACCTTTACCTAAACAATGTTAAATGGTTTCTTGAACATCTCAAATACTTCATTTATAAGGTTGCCGTAAGTTGGAAGCAATTCAATGTCATATATCAGAGGCACATCCCAGAATAACACACATTGGTGCCGTAATAGCTCACATTGTATCAAACTGCTACAGTGATAGTGTAGACACACTCACAATATGGATGGCCACAAAGAATGAGCAAAACGAACAATGTTCTTGAGTACAACACGGTTTAAGAACAGCTGGGCTAAAGTTCGTTATGTGTCAAAAAAAGAGGGGATTGCATGTTCAGTTTTTGAAAGCTTTTTCATATTCTTCCTCTTTAGTAATAACAGAAGAGTAGGAAATGTCCAAAGTAAATATTTGCATATAGATCTCTTCACATGCTTATTAGGCTGGTTTTATTGCTTCTGTTCCTACTTTCTCTTTACTTCCATTTTGCTTCCTCCAGAATTTTCTTCATATGTTCCCACAGGGTAGCAGTTAGCCCTTCGAGTTCATTGATTCATGTCTTGCTCTCTCACAGACACCCAAGAGCTAGAAAACCCATAGCAAAGTAAGGCAAGCCTTTGTGGTGGTAGCACCTATCCTTGGGAATACTCTCTCCCTGATGGCACTGGAAAGGGCTTTAAGGTTTATTCTTTTAAAACTGTTTTGAAATTGTTTTACTTTTGTCTTTTTATCTTGTTTGTATGGACACCATGTTGCAGTTTTACTGCATTGAGAAGAATATAAATAAAAGGAAGAGGTAGATAGGCTGTTCTTCTTTCTATTACTACTGTTGCGATGTTAATCCATGTATTCTTAAGAAAATCACAATTTCCTGCCAATAGATGCAGGAGGTACCATTGCAACTTTGAATGAAAATGATCACTTTCTTTACCAATTTCTTCAAATTTCTCTCCTTCCTTTTTATGCGCATGTGCCTGTTACAGAGCTCCTACGTGTTGCAGAGGAGATTTAAGTGTCTTGCATCAAGAAGTAGTTGTCAGTTATTAACTCTTCATATGCTTTGACTGACAGTTCCTTGATCCCTGATCATCAGCTGTGCTGTCTTGGGCTTCTGGGACTTGAAGTCCAAGAACAACTAGATACCAAAGTTTGGGAAGCACTGATCTAGGGCATGCAGTGCTTGCCAACTGTTAAGCCACAGAACCTTGTGACTCATCTTGTTTAGAGAAGCTTAACTATAGTTTGGTGTGATTCTTGAAAAGAAAAACAATACATGTAACCATTGCTCCTTCTCCAGTGGCAATTAGCATGAGACAGAAGGTCTCATTGGCATCCATGGGAGTTGCTAGCATTTATTTTATGTCACATAGGGTAGAGGAATGGGCAGGGAAGGATTCATCTCCCCCCCCCCAGTGCATTATGGACTGAATCTGGATTAGGAGCCTGTATTTTTTTTAAGTAAAGATAGCTCTTTATGGATCTGCACATTTTCTGTTAAACCTGTGATGCAGAGGTAAGCAAATCTGGGGGAGAAATGGGAAGGCAGATGTACCCTTTTTAGTTCCAGGGGATGGGCTTCAACTAGACCTCTGGAATTTGCCTGCCCATGCTGTACTGCATAGCTTTTCCTTGAACATAAGAGGAAATCGAAAAAGCTGCTCATGTTCATGAAGATTCAGTAAAAATTATTAAAAAAAACCCCCAGCTTTTGAGCTGTAGAAAATTGAAGGCCTGTAGATTGTCAGCCTGATGAAACCTCATGAAAGCTGATTCCAAAGAAGTGGTACCACAGAAAGTGATTCTTCCCTTATATTCACCAGCCTAACCACCTTTGGCAAGTGAGATTCTTGTTGTTCAGAAAAAAAAATCAATGATTAAAAAAAATCAAATTGATTTAAATCATAATTTAAACCACTGCAGTCTGGTTGTATTACTGGAACATTACTGGAAATGTTCCTCTGAATACAGAGAGATGTGCTTTTGAATCATGAAAAGGAGGCTGGATGACTGTAAGAGAGAGATTTGGAGGCACAAAGTCTTCCCCAAAATCAGGAGAGGTGTGTAATGTCCAAAAGCTTTGAATCCTCAACTCCACCCAATATGGTTCGTTTTCCTGCTCTTAATCTTTTGAGGTATCAAGAACTGAAATAACACACTTGGGAAAACATTGTAAACAGTAGCAGTGGCTGGGGTGCACATCTCTGGGTAAAGGTGCGGGTTTCCTGCCAGATTTCTAAAGTGCTAATCTTGGTTTGAGATTCTGGATGTATGTATGTCGGTTTCTTCTGTTTGTACTTTGAAAAATTTCCTTGGGATAAAAATGGAGAGAGGACTTCTTCCAGATCTCCTCCTTGGTGAAGTTTCTGTCCCTTTAATGTATGGGAGAGCTGTCCTTCGGCAAAGACAGTTTTTTCTGATCATGTAAGCTTCACAGGAGAAGGGAAAAGGTTGTCTTTCACTGGTAGAGAAGCCAATCTGAAAAATGTATGGAGGGCACACATGTTGTAGGATAGTATGAGGAGGTAGTCACCTGGAACAGGTTCTTTAAAGCAAGGAGGAGCTACAGTGGTGCCTTGCTTGACGAGGATAATCCATTCCAGCAAAATCGCTGTAGAACTAAATCCTCGTCAAGTGAAAATAAAAAACCCATTGAAATGTATCAAAACTGGTTCAATGTGTTCCAATGGGCTAAATACCTAATAGTCCAGCAAAGATCCTCCATAGAGCAGCCATTTCCCGGTGCCTGTAAAGCGAAAAATGCCTCCTTTGCACAGCGGGCGGCCATTTTGAAACCCGACGATCAGCTGTTTTCAGATCATCCTAATGCGAAGAATCGGTTCCCGAAGCAGGAAACTGATTGTCGTAAAGCGATTTTTGGCCATTGAAACATCATTTTGCGATTGCAAAAACCTCACCGGCAAGCGAATTTTTTGTTTAACGAGGTAATCGTTAAGCGAGGCACCACTGTACAAATATCCCTAGCTTTTGGAAGAATGGCCTTTCGATTGTGCAGACCTAGAATTCTTGTACTAGATATTATGTTGGGGACTCACAGACAAAGCAAATGATGAACCAAGAACCTGAAGAATTTCAAGGCAGTTTATTTTTGTGTGGCTAGAGAGAAGCAACTGTTGGCAGATGAGCCAAGAAAACTGTTTCAGAACAGTGGGGCTTAGTAGGTCAGGGAAGCTTCCTGGTTCCTATAAAAATCGAACACGTTGTACTTGCTCGTTACTATAAAAAAATGGGATTCGGCTGTATGCTGTATTTTGCCATACTCATTGGAGGTGATGACTGCAATAAGATGGGGCTCAAAATAGCATTGCCAACAGAGGTAGAAGAATCTGTATTTTGGAAGTAATTTCATTTCATTTCCTAGATATAAAATTGGAAATAGGGGGTGTTCAAGAAAGTTCCTTTAAAAAAAAAAACTACATGTGAGGCAAACATGGATCCTTCTATTGCTGTAGCTATCCTGCAGGGCTTCCTCCTTGTGTTGAACTAGCCTCCATATTTCTGTCTTTGCACAATCAGTGGCTTTTTTCTCTGGGGATGATGAGAATTGTTATAGTCTAACACAGGGGTCCCGACCCTTTTTGAGGAAGAGGCATCTGGAGCGTTTTGTTCTTTTCTCACTGCTGATGGCAAGAAGCCACCTTCCATTGGATTATAATTCTGATGGATGTATCAGCTTCCCCCTAGCTAGTGGCCACTTTGGTAACTTCCAAGCTTTGCTTGAGACCTGGGCATTCCTTTTACTGCATGACATGTAACTTGGCAAAAGATCAGTATGGACATCTAAACCTGTTATATTCAGAGAAATTGGATATTGATCAGCCTGCTGCCTTTGGTGAATTTGTGAAAAATCTTTTCTCCCTTTTATCTTCCACAAATATTTCAAATCTTTTTTTAAATCAGTGGCCGTTGCCACATCTTGTACTATTCTGTTCTTTCTTGTACAGAAATTACTTCCTTTTATTTTTCTTGACACTTCTGACAATCAAATTTATTGGATGATCCTGAAATTCTGAGGCTGTAGAAGAGAAAGAGAAGGATGTCCATCTGTTTGCTTCATACTCACCATCCTTAATAGAGATGGCAAGGAGTGTGTTTGCACTGTTGCCTTAAACTGAGGCAGTCTCATTTGACAATGGTCACGTCTTGGAGATGTTATGTTTGACTACTGCAATGCACTTTGTATAGGGTTGCCTCTTAGATAGTGCCTAGAAACCTTAGTTGATGCAAAAAAAAATCAGTTAACTTGCTACCCCTTGGTATATCAACCCATTATCAAAAGATCTGCATTTTTTCTGGACTGGTTCAAGGTATTGTTTTAACCTCTAGAGTCCTAATTAGCTTAGGCAATGGCAATGTATGAAGTTGTGGCTATTCCCAGTTACTCAGCTCTGCAGGAGGGACCCTTCTGTAGATACACTATCACTTACAGAGGCCTTCCTGGCTGACTTGACAGATATGAGAGAGTTTTTGCTCATGCCAGTCTCAACTTGTGGAATGCCTTTGTCATTGAGATGCAGAAGGTCCCTGCTTTCTCTGCTTTTAGGGAAAAAAAACGCAGAAACACCTCTTTTGAAAGCAGCTTTGAATTATAACAATTAACGACCAAAACTGTTCTTGAAAAAGATTTGCTGAAAAGTAAGTCCCAAATTCTGTTTTAAAAAAACAGGACAACATTTCTTCAAAAGTTTGTGTTTGTTTCTAAGGGGGACATCACCGTATCTTGTTAGCATCGTTTTTCTGCTTTTGGGCAAAAGGTTCACCTTGAACTCTGATGCTGATAGCATTTTAACAGTGATAGCTTTTGTTATCTACTGAGACTGGTACAGTGAATTCTGCAGTTGAGCACAGTGGCTAGTCCTGATGCCATGACATGGGATTACCTGAATGTTTTTATATATTTTTAATAAGCGTGTGGGCGGTATATGAAATATGAAAGCTTGTTGCTGTCAGTTTGCCTATGTTTGGCAGGTTGTTTTTAATGGTAGCGGCCTCAGGGAGAAAAAAGCCATGTATGGAAACCAGGGCACCAGGAGGAGTTGACGGCTTGTTCACCCACATTATTATTAATTTCCTCCCCTTCACTTGCTGAACTTGAATCATGTCCTGTACTATTGTTTTAATTACCCAAACTGGAGAATAATGGGAGAGTTCTGCTGACCAAACCTCTCAGGAGGTGAAAGCTCTCCTGTTTCAACTGTTTGTTTTGTCAGCGCATATTGAAATGTTTCTAACAAACCACACTATTTAGATGTCAGTTCTGTTAAGTAGCAGAAACCTGAATTTATTAGCAACATTTCTATTACTGTCGTTATTTCTCTAAACTGAATCATAGGTGTTTGAACACACGTGAGTTAAAGGCTGTTTTTCTGTGTGAGAGAGGAACATGGTAAGGGGATAGTAAGTGGTAAATAACGTGGCTGTATTTATATTTATGAGGGTTTATGGGAAAGAGCTTCTGGGAGCTAGGATGGGCTGTTCTTTATACTTTCTCAGGTGGGGCTATGATAGTGCCTGGGACGATGTTATTGAAGTAGAGATGGCCACAAATTAAGTTGTTCCCCTCCGTACAAAGGCCTCCACGTGGCACCATAGGTGCCGCACATTCTCTTCTCCCATCCCCAGGGGGCTGGCCCACTTACACATTGTTGCACACACTGCTGGGGTCCTCCTGCTGCGGTGGCCGGCCAGTACAGGCAGGAGCTCGACTGCCCTTCCCCACGCTCCACCAGCAGAGAAATACTCAGGCGAGGAGGCGGCATGGGGATTCTTCCTGCGCAGCCGCTGAGTGACTTAATTTGTGCCCATCTCTATATTGAAACTACTATGGCACTTGTAGCTAGCTGACCATCCAACGAGATATTACCAAGGCTTTTCTTTTCCTTTTGGAAAGGACACTCCCTATTTGGTCTCTGTTGGCTCACATGAACTCGGGTCACTTTTGATTAAATGCATATCGAACTTTCTACAGTTGAAAGATGTTCCCCTGAACATTACATGGACCAAGAGTAGACCTTGCTGTACAACTTGCTCCAGGGTGCAGGACATGATATGTTTCTTAATTGAATGTGCTTGTATGCTGATTTGAGGGACCAATATTTTGAACCTTCGACAATTGGGATCAGAAATATTTCTCCACTATGTACAGTTTTATTTTTATTAGCCAGCACAGACTACTAGCATCTTTTAGGAGCACTAAGTTTGTTAAATGAGCCATGGAAAAATGAAATTCACTGTTTGCTTCAAAAATTATTGGGCAAAATCCTGTTCTGTAACTTTGCATTTAATTTAAAGTAATTAAAACTTTCTTACCCCTTCTTTTAGGTTCTGATGAGGAGGAGCATTTAATATTAGGACTGCTGCCACTAGGGTCAAGACTGCTGTGATTTTTTTCTATATATTTTCTATTTTTTAAAATATTTTTCTATTCATTTTTTCTTCATTTTCTCTTTTATTCCCCCTTCTCTATCTCAAGTTTCCCAAGTGCTTCTTAAGAGCAAAAGGAAGCCCTAGACTGGAGTCTCAGAACCTACAAGGAGGGTGGTTAGGAAGCTTTTCATTAGTTTAAATGTTTCCTGCACCTAGTCCCAGCTACACTGCTGTAAATTTACACCAGCAAGGTTTTGCCCATTATACATGATGCTATTTTTGTATGAGAATGTTCATTTTATCCCTTTGATTATTATTTACATTTACCTAGATGTTAGATGTCAGCCGTTAGTTACTAGCAGTAGTTTTAATTTTTGTATATGCATGAGGCCTGGTTGCCTATTGAGCAGTAAAAGTAAAAAAGATATTAGTATTGTATTATATATTAAATATATTTATTACTGTAGCGTTTCTGTTGGATGGAGGAATTATCAAATCATCAAACTGTGTTGCATTTAAATTTCCTTTTCAGCCAGGGTATTTTGTTTTAAAATGGCAATTGTAATAGCGGGGAAAAATTAAATAAATTAAAAATAAAAATAAATTAGCCATTATATCTGTCATTGGGAAATCTGGCCCCCAGGAACCATTAATTTAATTTTGAAGGGAATTTTTTTTCTCTTAATACATTTCAGAGTACCTCTGCATTAGAAGGCTATACATTTTGTGCAGTGTGGGTAACCAGCTGAAACATGGACTTGTCGTTCAGCTCTTACATCAACGTGGTGTCATCCCCAAAGTTTAAGATGTTAGGAAGAGTGTCCACCTGTCAGGCTTTGAGCAGGAGAGGATGACGTGACTTGGTCCAGTAGGAGAATTGCTAGTAGTGATTAGTAATAGTAACATTCCCTTATCAGAGGGGATGAGATACTCTTATGGGGAGTGAGTCCTTAGATACCTGCCTAGCATACAGTTTGGTAACTGACTAGTGAGAGGTCCTGAAATAGAAATGTGAACTAGTTTGTAAGAGCAGGGCTAGACTATTACCAAATGTTCTCGGTGACTGTCTCAAGGCTTCTGCTAGCAGGATGACAGCAGTAAAATGTGTCATGTGGAATGTAGTTATGTGACCTTTGCAGACATCTCCTGATACCTGGACACTTTGGAAACTATAGTCCGATTGTGGGGAAATACTATAGTTTGTGCCTGTAAATCCAGAACAAACACAGAACTCCCACCTTCCATGTTTTTCAAATAATTTTAGGGTGTGTGTTGTCTTTTTCCATGTAACTAAGTTGAGATTTGAGGACTGATATGTTTGCCTTTTAAAAGCCCAAACAATTAAAAGTTGGTCACTCTGTTTAGAAAGCCGAAACAGTTGAAGGTAGCTCAACAGACACTCTGTTTTCTGAGGACTAATCTCCACCTTTTTATGACTGCAAATGTATCCTGTATCACGTTGCTGACAGACTGTCCAGGCCTGTTTAGCTATGTTGAGGAATGAAGACTTTTCTACATCAAGAGAGGATATTTGCCCCATTTGGCTAATCTAGAGGATGTTCCCAAGTTTCAATTATTTATTAATATGGTGTCCTGGGAACATGTTTAGCAAGATAATTTTATCTGGCTTAATGTGATGTTTGTGAACCTTCTGATAACTGAAGCACACTTTTAGATTGAGGCCATAGTTCATTCTTACCCTTGGAAAAAAATGTTTTTGAGACCATGTGGAAATCATTCAGCTCACGGGCTGCACACATGGCTCATAGAAGCCATTTTGGAGCCTTTGGAGGGGGAGTGAGGAAATTGCAGCATTAAAAAACGTTTTGAAAGGACATCTCCCATACATGCAATTCTCTGGACACACTAAGATTAGAACAGTTTTAAGGATGTCATTCACACAGCCATAAAATGATATATGCAAAGGAAGTGTGTGCACGCTTCAGTCATCATGCCTTCAGATACCCGTTTCCCCCAAAATAAGACCGGGTCTTATATTAATTTTTGCTCCAAAACCCACATTAGGGCTTATTTTCAGGGGAATTTTTTTAATTATGTTTTTTTTTTCATGTACAACAATCTACATTTATTCAAATACAGTCATCTCATCTTCTTCTGGAACATCGTCATAACTCTCCAAACCCCAAATTATGGACCGAATTTTTTGTGACTCTCTCCAGGGTAGGGGAAGTGGTGGTTGCAATGGTGGTGTTGGCATTAAGGGCCCCAACATGAACTGGCCTCAAACCCCTTCCACCACGGGACCAGACGGCTTCTGTCTTGTTTCAGGAACACACTTGCTTGTTGAGGTGGTAGGAGGAGAGGGGGAAGTATGTATCCTGCTAACCCGTGTGGACAAGATAGAGGCAATCCCGGTTCCTGCATAATGAGTCCCTGGTGGAGAGTGGAGTTTCACTTAATTGGAGCTTATTTTTGGGGTAGGGCTTATGAGCATCCTGAAAAATCATACTAGGGCTTATTTTCGGGGAAACAGTATTCACAAATATCCCAATAAATACAGTTCTCATGTTAAGCATTGTCTTAGGTGAAATCTAAGAATCAAACCATGCAACTTCGTCATATCTATTTAGCAGTACCTTCCACTGGGTTTAATAGGGCTTATTCCTAGGTAGGTGTTAGAGTTTAGCAGCAAATACAAAAAATGGTATGTAATCCATTCATAGCAGCAAAGTCCAAGGTTGGGCAATACCTTTCTAGGATCACTAAACAGTTACAAATAAGACAGGCTTCTAAGCTTTTTCAAATACTTTATCAGTCAAATAGTTTAAAAGCTGAAGGGTGGTCCAACGCATTACATCCAGCCCAATTTTCAAACTATTTGCCTTGGTCCAAGAAAAATGTTCCCCAACATCAGACTTTGGTGTTATGAAATTATAGTCCAAGTGTGTTTTACTGATATCGTTTTCTTTTAGTTCAGCTACTTCCTGCTGTCAGAAAAAGTATGTATTTAAAAAGCATTCAAAATTATCATAGTGCATGTGTGTATAATGTTCAGTTATATTAGCTAAATATGAGTTCAACATGCTCAATTATATCGTTTTTTTTGGAGTTCAAAATTTTCTGGAAAATTCCATTCACTTAAGGCGAGTTAGCTCAGTTAATGGGAGTTTTTTTTAAAGAAGTTTTTTGTTGCATAGTTGGGTTTTTTAATCTTGATGGGCTGTGAAGAAAGCTTTTATTTATAAACAAGGTAGTTACAGACAAGAAATATAATGCTTTTATGGAAAATGCAATTCTCTCGTTTGACTCTTCTATTTGTTAATTTGTTTTAAAGAGTTATGGACTGTAATTTCATTCAAAACGGAATTTGAGGATGGTATAGTCAAAACACTGATGTTCGGTAGAAACATTATAAAGCTTACAAGTAAAATGGAGAGGCATACAATTATTTCAATTACATTTCAATAATACATAACAAGTTTGAAATTAAAATGTAGGGGGATAATGGAAGGCTGCCGTTCTTTGTTTCCTTCTCACCAGAGAAAAGCAGCAGATCTCAGAAGAGGAGTCTGATAACAAACCATATTTGGTTGAGCTAGTCTAGAAAAAACAATCTTACATTAATTTATATTACTTGAAAAGTCTGAATGCATTTAAAAAAAACAATTAGACAAAAGACACAAAGGACAAGACCTATTAAGTACTATTAATCATGTCACAGGAATGGAACCTCCATGTGCAGGGGAAATTTACATTTGAACTCCATATGTTAGCAACAAATAGCCTCAGAAGGGGGAGCTTTTGGTGTGTATGCAGCACTGGTAATCTTTGGAGAATGTGATAAATAAGGTGTGCATCTTGCTGTTGCCACTTCTTACTGCTAAAATCAGTGCTATAAATAGTAGCAAGAATCCACTTTATGACTTTTTCCCCCCAAGTTACTTGTAATCTTATCAGAAATTTCCACTTGATGGTTTGGCCTTTCAAATTCAGCCGGAAGTCATTATCTTGAATGATGCTAAGAGTCATGGATGCAATCTGCCTCCAACAGTTGATGCCTTCCATGTGGTTCAGTAGGACAGCCTAAGTGACAAGCGTCTATTTCTGCATACTGTAGCTGTTTTTTTATGGGAGCTTTACCATGCTTCACTCCCGAGAGCTCCTGAAGGGTTGTAATTTTGTTGGCCAACAAAGCTGTCCTCCTTGTAAATTGACATCTTGTTGTGTGTTAAGAAAGAAGTAGTGAATCTAGTAGATTTAATGTTCTGACATGGATTTCCATTGATATTGTGGATGGATTGTATGATTTGGCGTGAATTATTTGACAGTAACTGACTGAGTTGGTTTTTGGTTGCCACTGACAGGCTGATTTGCTGTGATATCAGAGTAGGGCAAGGCAGGCAGAAGAAGAACTGTGGAGGCTGATGGTAAAAGGTTGAGGGATTGGGCCTGATTAAGCAGGAAGTCCCACAAGGGAGCAGTCCAGAGGAATGAGATGAAGAAGAAAATGCTAGAACAGGGGGGTTGAAAGGGAAAAAAAAGGTGGTTGCAGAGGAGATGAATAAGACACATACAGTAAGGCGTCCTTGGCCAGAATCCCATTTACTTATGACCGCACAAACTCAATCACATAAACAGTTCTATACCTTCAGCAGTCTATTCCTCGCACTTCCCTGTATCTATAGCTCACACAAATGATTGCACAAATAATTACATCATATAATGGGTGGCATGCCAAAACAAGTATGGGTGCTTTCACACCTGATTTTCCCCAAGAACATTTTGGCTGTTGTTTTTACATTGATATAAATTCATAAGTCAGATGTTTCATTGCTGGCCTTAGTTGCATTCAGTTCTTCTTTTTATTGGTGAAAATGTTTAGTGCATGTGGAGTGAGATAGTTCTTTCATAGAAATAAATGCAGTAGCTGGTGCCATGTGTGGGGCCTATGGTTTCAAATATTACCTATTTTGAGTCTGTAAGAATGTCAGACCAGGAGTGGCCATCTCTATGGAACTGGGGGGGCATTTTCAGATTTTTCTGGCAGCCCAAGGACTGGACTGATGAGGGGTGAGGTTAAAGAGGAGGATGTGACCAAAGAGAGACCTCAAAACATGACAGAATTGCCTTACATCCCTTAGAGGGACAAGAGGAGCAGTTTTTTAAAAATTAAAAAGGGGGCCACAGAAATACTCTTTGGGGAATCACATTTGGGCCATATATCAACCCGGTTTAGATGCAAATAGTTGACTTATTCTGGGAATGGAAACAAGGATAAACTTATGTGCAAGTTGATGCTCAGCTTACCCCACAGCATTCAACAGGAGTTACTAAGCATAGTCTCTGCACTTACAGTCTACTACTTTGCTGTTTCTGAGTTACAGTATGACAAAAAGATGGCTGTTGGAAAGAGGGAGAATGCTCTCCAGCAAGGCAAGAGGGCACTTCCCCACTCTGTAGATTATGAACAAAAGGAGAAGAGAATTGCCTCAAGGCTTGCTTTGGGCAGTGATTTGGAAAACACACACACACACACACACACACACAGAGAGAGAGAGAGAGAGAGAGAGAGAGAGAGTCAAATTGCATTGAGCCGCCTAGAGTGGACGAGCAGTCCAGATAGGCAGGGTATAAATCAAATAAATAAATAAATAAATAAATAAATAAATAAATAAATAAATAAATAAATAAATAAATAAATAAATAATAATAATAATAATAATAATAATAATAATAATAAGAAGAAGAAGAAGAAGAAGAAGAAGAAGAAGAAGAAGAAGAAGAAGAAGAAGAAGAAGAAGAAGAAGAAGAAGAACTTTGCTGATGTAAATATGGCAGTAATAGTAGGAGTCTACCCAATGGTTAGTTACTGCCTGTAACCAAAGGACATAACAGTGGCCATGCTGAAGGGGATTATGAGAGTTGTCATTTAGAAAAGTACATTTTCCAAGCTTTTGTTTGTGATACAGCAATCTTCAATTTACACCTTAAATTAGAAGCATGACACACAAGTTCATAAGGCTGGCATTCATATATGCATAATGCTCATTCTAACCATATTTTTTAGTATTTCCATTAGCATAATGGAATGCCTTATATCCCTTAGTCATCTGTCTGATGTACTAGGGTGCTCTTGTGTTGTTTTGTAAGAAGATGACGGGTCGCAACTCTCAAAGGGCTCATCCCAGAATCCTTTGCAACATGGCACAGAATTCACATTTATTCATAGGTTCCACTCGGTGCATTTGTTCTATTAAGCTGCTTGGCTAAATTTAACCACGGGAGGGAACAGGTTACTGCTTTAACACCCTCTAACTACAGCCTTCTAATGTTTACTGGAAAAGTCTAAAGAGAAAGTATATTAACTGTGTTCAAAGACATTTCCTTTCATAGGTTAGAGCTACTATGATAACCTCATTTATTTTTCCCCCTCCACTAGTGTGGACAATTATTCTGAAGTATCTGTATGTTCATGTCTGTCAGCCAGGTAAAAATTGATGGCTGGATGTACAAACATTCACGCAAACTAGGCAGAGGCAAGAGTGGGGGGACAGACTGTGTTCATTTCCAAAGCTACATTTAGGTAGAGATGGCCATCAGCAGGGCATTGCTTTCAGTGGAATGTGTAACTTGATGTACATTCTATCTATACTAAGACAACTTGTCTATAGTGCAGGTCAAGTTTTGGAATGGTGTTCTCTTTGTGCGTGAGACAGATGGACAGGAGGAGAAACAGAAGCAAAGGAGAGCCAGCACTTGAGCAGACACCTATCTAGAAAAGGAGATGAATTTTGCCCATCCCTAGTAAAGGCTAAAGAGCAACATCAAAGCCACAACCTATGTCCTGTGTGCCTCAGTTTTTGCCAGCCATTTAAGAACTACCTTCAAGTTTGCTTGTGTAACAGGTTGTGAGGGTAGGGAAACAAATGGGAGTGGAATCCAGCAGTTGATGGTTCCATCATGAAAAGCCCAATGGTGAGGAGGCTCAATGCTTTGGATTAAACCAGACTCATAAACATCTTTTAAAATGTCTCCTTGCACTCCCTACATTTGTGTTCATATCTGGCAATGTGACTGAAATGGAGTACTCATCTTGGACCGAAATCTAAATTCAGGACATATAGCAATTTAATTTGTAGGAATGTACTGCATTTTTCTGTGTATAAGACGCCTCCAAATTAAGAAAAATAAGTGGGGCTTAGCAAGTGTAGGGGGAAAGGGATCAAAGCACTGCAGGATCGCTTTGATCCCTGCTTTCCCCTCCACTTGTTTTTGTTCTCTTCTCAGCTTACTTCCGTGTATAAGACAACCCTCAATTTTTAGTCTAAAGATTTTAGACAAAAGTATAGTTTTATACATGGAAAAATACGGTACTTTGGAAATCTGATCACCACTGCCATTGTGAACAGCTTGCTATGAATTTTATTTGTTAGTATATTACAATACATCATAATTCAATTTTCCCTCTGAGTTTTTATCCCGCTGTGTGGGAGCCTCACTACCTGTGTGGGTAGGTGGGAAGGGTTTCATTTGAAATGGGAAGTAAACAAACTGGCTTAGCTTAGAGGGAGCATTAATTACATTATTATAGCATATTATACTAAACTAATATTTGTAGTAAATGGTAGAAACATCTAAATATACAGTGGACCCTTGACTTACAGACGGCTTGACTTACAGACTTTTTGAGTTACAGACTTCTCTGGCCGCAAAATTTAGGTTTGACTTGCAGACTGAGATTTGACTTACAGACCAGAAAAAAACCAAAATGGAACAAAAACGGCCTGTTACGGGATTAATCGGTTTTCAATGCACTGTAGGTCAATGGAGACTTGATTTACAGACTTTTTGACTTGAGAACCGCCTTCCAATACGGATTAAGTTCTCAAGTCAAGACCCCACTGTAATTAACTTATGCACTGCATTATAGTATAATATATACTTGAGATAGTGTTATTTTCTTAGGGAGCTGCTCTGATTCCTGATATTTGCTTTGGATCTAGAACAGTAAAGCACATCTGTAGATAGTAAAGGTCTCTAATAAACTTGGTAGTAAGAGTTACAGAGGCTGCTCAAGAGAGAAAAATTGTTCTGTGTCTCTGGACGAAAGTTTCCAAACTTCCCCAGCCAGCATGGCCTCTGGCAATGATGATTAGGGCAGTCTGGGAGTTGTTGCTCAAAAGGAAATATTTCCCAGGCCTGGGACTTATTGTTTGTTTATGGCTACAGTTGTATGGTTGATTGCACTGTGTCCCTGTCTCCGGTTTCTGATCAAAAATCTTTCCAGCCTTTAACTTCCTTTAAAGTCTGTTAAATACCCAGTGTGCTGTAGTCGGTAGAGGATATGACCAACAGGGATTAGTTGTGCAGTTTGGTCCACTTTGGGAACAGTCAGGTTCACTCTTTTTCCTGGTGACCACATGATGTACAGCAATTGTGAATCAGCCTATCCCTTATTCTTGCATGCCTGCACCTTTTTGGGTCCCTGTCAGGGGCTTCAGCTTGCTAGTGCTGCTGCTGCAAGTAGAATTGCTCTGTTTTGGTTCATTTCCAGCATGTGTGATCACCAGGATGGAACCAAAGTGAGTGGCTTAACTCAGTGGTCCCCAACCTTTTTAACCCCGTGGACCGGTTGGGGAAGGTGGGGACCCCCGTGCTTGTGCGCATGCACAAATGAGTGCATGGGTGTGCACACGCTCATGCACAAAAGAGTGGGAGGGTGCTCATGCAGGCACTTGCTCGTGTGCATGCACGAAGGGTGGCACGACACTCGTGTGGGCATGCTTGCACTCGTGCACATGCATGAAGGGCAGTGCAGCACTCAGGGGCACCTGTGCACATGCACAAGGGGGTGGGGGAGCGCTTGTGTGGGCGTGGGTGCAAAGGGGCTGTGGGGGAGTGCATGCTGGGGTGGGGGGAGGTCTGCCTCCCTGCTCCGGCTCAGGCCGCGGACCAGCACTGGGCCGCGGACCAGGTGTTGGGGACCTCTGGTTTAACTTCTCACTTTGCTTAAGCCACTCAATTACTAGGAAAGTTATTAGCTTCTTCTCACTTCCCCACCGAGGGGGCAACAGAAGAGAATGCAAAGTTTTATGGGTTTTTCTTAAAAGCCCTTGTAAGTCCACTGAATTGGTTGATTAACCAGGCAATTCAGTAGTATGTCTCTTGAAATACAGTGGTGCCTCGCAAGACGATTGCCTCGCAGGACGATTAATCCACAAGATGATTGGTTTTTGCTATCGCTGTGGCGCTTCGCAAGATGATGTTTTCTATGGACAGTTTTCGCAAGAAGATGATTTTTCCCATTGGAACGAATTAATTAGATTTCAATGCATTCCAATGGGGAACTGCGTTTTGCAAGACGATGTTTTCTATGGACGATTTTCGCAAGACGATTTTTTCCCCATTGGAGATTTCAGTGCATTCCAATGGGGAACCGCGTTTCATAAGACGATGTTTTCACAAGATGACGTTTTTCGTGGAACGAATTAACATCGTCTTGTGAGGCACCACTGTATTTCTTTTTTAAATTTAAAGCTTTCTTCTGCTCCTTTCTGTCCTTCAGAAGGAGGAAGGGCTAAACAGGGGCAGTTGCAATGTGGTGCTGGGAAAGGTGGACGACAGCAGGAAAATAGGAAGATCAAATACTGTATGAGATGGAATGAGTCCCTAAAGGGACTAAAGGCTTGAATCTACAAGACCTGAGCAGGGTTGCTTGAGGGGGGGGGTATTTTGGAGGTTGCGTATTCATTGGGTCACTGTAAGTTGGAGGTGACTTGACAGCACATAACAATAACAAGGTGTGCTCTAGCTTTTCTCCTCCCATACCACCTGATTCTTGCATGTGAATGCCACACCTCCAAGCAACCCTGTTTAGGATGATCCAGCCTGGTCCAGACCAGGGCAATTTGGCCATCTACAGTCCGTGCATCCAGAGTTTCAGACTAGGATCTGGGAGGCCTGGGTTTGCTGCGTGAGCATGGAAACTTACTGGGGAAGTGGTATTGGTATAGTGAGTCTATAAACGTCGCCCTTACTTTGAAAGCCCTGTTAAGGTCACTATAATCGAGTTCCCACTTGAAGGCACATAACACACAAACACATATTTGGAGCAGTTGGCTTGCATTGAAAAGGAAGTGCTTTGATATTT
This sequence comes from Pogona vitticeps, assembly GCF_051106095.1. Lineage (NCBI taxonomy): Eukaryota > Metazoa > Chordata > Lepidosauria > Squamata > Agamidae > Pogona > Pogona vitticeps. The sequence goes on along the minus strand of NC_135787.1, from coordinate 101,178,381 downwards.
ACATTTCATTAGTAGTTTTAGTGGAGTAGTTAAAATAAAGTCATCAAAGAAAGTAAGTTGGCCACATACCCATAATTAAGTTGAAGAACAGTGATAATGATCCATATTGATGCAATTTTTAAAAAATCTATGTTTAGTAACACTGTCAAGCTGTGCATACTTACCCAAGCTGTGCAACAGGTAATTGTAACGTATAATCTGGTTTAGTTTGGATAATATTTACATTGCAGTCCTTTATTGTCATTACTGTTTCTATAATTCAGGCCAGATTCTTTTCAAGTAATGCTTCCCAACATTGCAATCAGGGTTTTTGGAGGTGAGTCAGTGCCTGGGGGGGAAAAACCCTCCTTGGCTACTCTGCTGCATTGGCTTCTTGTCAAGCATGTCAATCTCAAGAAAGATCACTCTGAGCCCCTTGGGATAGTGGGACAGAATTGCCAACTTTTACTAGGCTTTATTCCTGTGCATTTCACCATCAACTTTATTGGCACAAGCTAGCAAGTGCTTCTCCTTATGTCCACGTGGACATCTGTAGATCAAGACCTGTTTCATGCTCATTTGCTCCTGCAGAAAGAGATGCATTTGCCTGTCACCCGGAGTGTTAGCAAAACAAAATATAGAAAAGTAAAGAAAGAAAAATTGTGGTTGCCCCCAAAATTGTATTTTGCACAGAAACCATGTGATTTGCATAAAATCCCTTACGTTTTGCAAAAGATGGAAGGGATCTGTGCAAAATGGAAGGGGAAAAGTCTCATTCTCTCACCCAACGGAGATGAAACATAATGATGCCGGACAAACAGAAGTTGATAGAAAAATGACATGGTGCTACAAATTTGTTTTGCCATATGAAATTAAACTCTACTTGGAAAGATTTAAATGACGTGAACATTATCTTATATATATTTAATGACAAATATTGTTTCAGTTTTATTGAAAAGTATTAGGTTGAAGATGAATGCTGGATATGTCTTATAGACAAATATGAAAAAAATATAGGGGATTATAAAATGATTATCACCACTAATGAGGCATCCTGATGTTGTGTGTAGATGGGTTTGTGTTAGTTATCCAAGCTTTTTTTTTGAAAATAAATAGAAATATTTCAATCCATTTATTGCATCTTTTTGAAAATCATTTTTTAACTTATTAATCTCTCACTGTTTTTATAAAAAATTAAATATTATCTTTAGCTTATCAGTCATTTTGTTTATTAATTTTCTGTGAAGATGTATTCGCAAACCTTTTGAATCAACAGGTAAATTCTGAGCATAGTGCATAGGCTGTGTTGTATCAGTGTTGTAACTTATGTTTCATAATTTTTAAAGTTGTATTTGACACAAATGTTTCAGCTCTACCTTATCAACAGAGATGCTGTTTGTGGCAGGGCAGAGGTATAGTGCTGAAAAAGATGTCCAGCAAGATTTAAAAATGGTGGATTTGATTTAAATCAAATATATTTAAATCACAGTTTAAGTTTTAAAAATGAATTTTTTGATGATTTGAATAAAAATAAAATTTTGATTTAAGTTAATTTGATTTTAAATAATGATTGATTTTTATCCACACTTTTAAAAGATCTATCCTTTTGATAGCAAAGGTAAAATTGCCAAAGAAAGGTGGTGTTTGTTGCAGTTGCTTTTTAATGAGTCATAGTAAATTCATAGCAGTGTTAATGATGCAGGGCAAATCATTTACTTTACTTTTTTTAAATATCTGATTTATTCTCTTTACGCACTTAACGAAACGCAAAGTGTATTATGCCTATTTGGAATGTGAAAGCACAAACCCCTTCTTCTGTGGCACTTCTTCTATAGCAGAACTAGACACACTTTCAGAAGCATTGCGGGAACAGCCAAGAGACTATGTAAAACAAAGCTGGAAATTAATATATTTTTGGGCCCAGAAAAAGACAGGAGTTTATGGCAAAATTTGGTTTTTTTATGCACACAGTTCTCACTGGAAACAATGTTGGAGTCTCTGACCTAAAAAGGGGGAGGCATTGTTTTAGTTAGTAGTGAGTTATTTCTTTTATCTTTTGTTGTTTGTCTACCTGGTTGTCGGTTTGTAGTGATTGATGAGTTAGTGTTTTTCACTTTGTTTTGTAATGTCATATTTTAAATAAAATTTTACTTGTTTTAAAAAAAGGCCACTGAGATATCGAGGAGGACCAACAAGGACATATTGCCCCTGTCAGCCTCCCTCAGGAGGTCATCCTGCAGGGCTACCAATGCTGTTTGCCTGAAGCTGCCACCACCCTCTCGACCACTTTAATCATGAAAGAAACATTGGCGATGGGCCTATAATTCCTAGTTTCATCCGCTGCCAAATTAGGTTTCTTTCTAATGGGCCTAATGAGTGTCTTCTTGAGGGCAGGGGGAACCATGCCCTCCTGGGAGATACCCATTAATTATTGGGGTGGCCCATTCTATTGTTACCGGCCTGGCTGCTTTGATGGGCCAGGCCTGGCAAGGGTCTAAAGACGTGGTGATGGTACGACAGCGCACAAGTACCATGTCCATCCACCTCATTGGATGTCACAGGTTGAAAGCAGTTTAACCTTGCTGGGCAAGATAATGCACTGAACATCTCAGCTCTACTGCTTGTAAAAAGGGATCAAGGTCCCGGCGGATGGCCTCCACGTTAGAATTTAGAAATGCTGCAAATTGGTCCCAGGAGTTACTAGAGGGAGGCCTATCACTGCAACCAACTTTGGATGGATTGCGTACCATACAGAAAAGTTCTGCCCGCTGGTTGTGGGCTTCGCTTATCCGGTCAGCTCTTCTAGCAACCTTTACCCTAGTTAGGCAAAGATTAGACGTGATCCTGGCGGTTTTTATTTTATTTTATTTATTTATTTTATTTATTTGATTTATACCCCGCCCATCTGGCCTAAAAGGCCACTCTAAAATTATTTTCTGTCGGAGCCTTTCTCCAGATGCTCTCTTGCCTTCTCTGATTACGCTTCATAGCCCACAGCTGCTGGTTAAACCAGGGAGCTGGTCAGGCTCGGCAACAGAGAGGGTGTTTAGGTGTGATCATATTGACCGCCCTGGTGGCGGCTGTATACCAGCTGTCCACCAAGGCATTGACAGGAGTGCCAACCAAGTCAGCTGGAATCCCCCACATGATATCTTTAAATCCATCAGGATCCAGTAACTTGTGGGGGCGGACCATCTTAATGGCTCCAAGCTTTCTGTAGGAGGGAAGTGCCATTAGAGGCTGCATTTAATTAGGTGGTGATCTGACCATGACAAAGGGGTGGATACCAAGTTGGCCACCATCAGAGCACACTCAGCAGCAAAGACCAGATCCAGCATATGGCCGCCCACGTGGGTAGAACCATCGACTTGCTGGGTCAAGTCCAAGGAAGCCATAGTTTCCAGGAACTCATGAGCTGGGCCAGAAACCTCAGCCTCCATGTGAATGTTGAAGTCCCCAAGAACCAGTAGTCTGGGGGACCCCAGAAACGCCATGGAGATGAAACTCGCCAGCTCCGGCAGGGACTGTGCTGGATCGCAGGGAGCACAGTAAGCCAGCACAATCCCAAAGCCACCCCTGGCCCCAACGACACATGGACAGCCTCTATACCTGGGCTTTCCACTGCAGAGAGCCTAGCAGCCTCAAAGATATCCTTATAAACAATGGTGACTCCCTCCCTCCCCCCTGCCTTCCTGGTCTGCCCTGGAGTTGGATGGCATACCCAGGTGGGCATATGAGGGAAAGAGTAGCTCCGCCCTCAGCGCCCACCCACATCTCAGTTATATAGTCCAAGTCTGCCCATTCCTCCAGAATCAACTCCTGGATGAGCTGGGTTTTGTTGTGGGCAGATCTGGCATGTATCAACACCAGGGTCGAAGAGGGAGGCCAGCTAAGCTGGTTACCTTGGTTCGAACAGGTGGCAGCAGAGCTAGAACAGGGGACAGACTTCAAACTTCTGTCTGCTATTCTTCTGCGTTTGATTGATACTGTGCCAACACCATATCTTCCCCTAGCTGTAATTACCCCTATATTTGAAGCACTCTCGCTGGAGTAACATGCACCCCACTCGATTGTAGGAAGAGGAGGGAGGAAGGAAAAACCTTGCATCTGGCCAGGGAAGGAAACGTTAGAGCCTGGGATCGGAACCAAGTGCCAAACTTGGGGTCTTCTGAAGCAGCCAGCGCTCCCTCCAGCGCCAAATCTTCCCCTCCCTGTCACCACTGATATTCCATTTTGCCCCCACATAATCAGTTCTCCAGCTGATTTGCAATTTGTTGTTGCTTAGTCGTTAAGTTTTGTCCGACTCTTCATGACCCCATGGACCAGAGCACAGCAGGCCCTCCTGTCTTCTACTGCCTCCCAGCAGTCAAATTCATGTTGGTAGCTTCGGTGACACCGTCCAACCATCTTGTCCTCTGTCATTCCCTTGTCTTGCCTTCACACTTTCCCAACGTCAGGGTCTTTTCCAGGGAATCTTCCCTTCTCATGAGATGGCCAAAGTATTGGAACCTCAGCTTCAGGATCTGTGCTTCCAGTGAGCACTCAGGGTTGATTTCCTTCAGAATGGATAGATTTGTTCTCTTTGCAGTCCAGGGGACTCTCAAGAGTCTCCTCCAGCACCACAATTCAAAAGCATCAATTTTTCAGCGGTCAGCCTTCTTTATGGTCCAGCTCTCACTTCCATACATTGATACTAGAAAAATCATAGTGTGGCGGAAGGTCCATGTCCCACCTGTCCATCATGTGGCGCTCTAGAGCTGGAGCCTATGAGAGGACAGGAGGGCGGAGTCAAGGAGACAGAGAAACAGTTGGAGAGAGGAGAGAGGAGGGTTTGAAGGTTTATGAGAGAGATTGGAAAGTTGGAGCCAATCTAGTCAGATACTTGGAGAAGTGGCTGGAACAGGCAAAAGTAGAAACTTTAGATGAGATGAAAAATATTGGGTTAGAACAATTCTATTCAGTTCTGCCTGGAGAACTAAAGTATTTGGTTAGTGACAAAAAGCCCAAAATTGTACAGCAGGCCAGTGAAGCTGATTACATCTCAGAAATAAAAAACCCAAAATATTCTGAGGTGAAACTTGGAGGTAAAATCTGGGAGGAAAGAAGGAAAGAACCCAGGGATTACCACAGAAACAATCAAAATACTGGAGGCCATTTTAGAGGCAAGCACTCAGAGCAGAATCAACAGAAGATTAAAAGCTTTGAAGGGAAGGGAGACAAGTCCCCATTTTACAAACAAAAAGCCCCTAAAACACCATATTTTGAACAAGAACCCCTAAAACATGCTATGGGTGTGGAGAAAAGGGCATTTCCCAGTGCCAAACCTTAAAGAATAAAGAGGTTCAGAAAGGAGGGCGAAAATTACCCAAGAAAGTGTACTACGTGCAACAGCAGGGAAAGACAGTTGAGGCAATTGAAAATGGCACTGAAACAGAGATGGCAGAGGGTCAGGAAAAGCAGTTGCCATTAGCCAACACTGTCCAATGCTTTTATATAGAAAGTAACCAAGAACTGCTTCGGCGTTCTGGGGAAAACATTTATATAAATGATACAAAATATCTAGCGTTGAGAGACTCCTGCTCTCAGGTAACTTTGTGTCATCCTGATATTATCCCTCAGGAAAATATAGTGAGAAATGAATACATAACCATAAAAGGGATAATGACTGAATTGATTACACTACCTATGGCACCAATACCACTGAAATATCAAGGGTGGAATGGAGTGTGGAAGGTAGCCCTCATGAATCAAATTCCTGCTCCCTGTTTGGTTGGGTTAGATTTATCTGAGCACGTAAAGAGTGTTTTAATCACTACTCGCTCCCAGATAGAGAAAAGAGAAAAACCTTAAGACAATAGTGAGATCCCTAATGAAATTAGAGGAGGAGATGAAAACAATAAAACAGCTGAGGTGGTAGTTATAAGGAATTCTCATGAAAATGTGTTTAAACAAGAGCAAAGACAGGATTCTACATTACACCAATGCTTTGAGTCAGCCAGAGAAGGAACACTAACCCCTGAAAGCCTTGAAGGGTTCTGTGTGGAAAAAGACCTGCTATATAGAAAGGTCTTAATAAATCCTCAGAGGGGAGGGGAAAATCTTCATAAACAACTGGTAATCACTGTTAAATACACGGAAAGGATTATGGAGAAGGGACATAAAGACACATTCGTGACTCATTTGGGAATCACACGCAAGAAGCTGAGAATACTCAGAATTTCTACTGGCCAGGAATGGGGAAGCAAATGAAATCATACTGTCAAAGCTGTGATGTATGTCAAAGGCAGGGTATGGGCAATGATAAAACAAAAGCTAAGCTGTGCCCTTTACCAATCATATCAACCCCATTTCAACATATTGGCATGGATATTGTGGGACCCTTGCATAAAGTAACCAGAAGGGGAAACAAATTCATATTAACAATAATAGATTATGCCACTACATATCCAGAAGCCATTCCATTGCGAAATATAGAAACAGAATCAATAGCAAATGCCTTAGTGAATTATATGTGTTGCATGGGCTTTGCTTCTGAGATTATCACAGATTTGGGAACATCATTTACATCCAAATTAATGAAAAGGCTGTGGCAACTTTGTGGCATAAATCATATAACATCTTCCCCATATCATCCACAAACAAACGGTTTGGTGGAAAAATTTAATGGGACCCTAATGTGAATGATCCGGGTGTATACAACATCAAATCCCCATGACTGGGATCAGAGATTACAACCCTTATTATATGCTTATAGGTCTGTACCCCAGGAAAGCACTGAATTCAGCCCTTTTGAATTGTTATTTGGGAGGAAAGTGCAGGGACCCTTTGATTTACTAAAACAAAATTGGGAAGAACAGAGGGAACAAGATACGGAAACAGTGATCCAGTACCTAGATACCCTGATGAACTCCTTGCAGCAATCTCTGAAGCTAGCATCAGAAAATTTGCAGAGACAGCAAGAAAAGCAGAAACTATGGTATGACAAAAAGGCCAGAAAAAGATCATTTAATCCTGGAGATGAAGTCCTGATGTTAAAACCTATAAAATGGAACAAACTGCAATTAAATTGGGCAGGTCTTTTTAGAGTAATCTCCAGGATGAGTGAGGTGAATTACATAATCCAGGAGGAAGGTTGAAGAGTTGTACACATTAACCTGATTAAAGCTTATTATAGAAAAGAGAAAGTTAGCCTATATGCCATGAAGGAAGTGGACAATGAAAAACATGGATTGCAATATTGGGAAGGATGGGGTGTACCCCAGTATAACTTAGAGGGAGTAGTAATCAGCCAGAAGAAATAAGAGTAAGAGTTTTGTTAGGGATAGCTGGCTATTATTGTTGTGTAGCATCCAATTACAGTGAGATAGCTGCTCATTTGTTAAATTTAAAACACAAAAGAAGGGCTGAAAAGATCCCGTGGTCAAGTGAATGCGAGAAGGCCTTCAAGAACCTGAAGACTGCTAACCAGCCCTGTCCTAAAAGCGCCAGATTTCCAACGCTGGTTCACTGTCTTCACGGATGCTTCCAACACCGGAATAGGAGCTGTGCGGAGCCAGTGGGATGATGATGGAAACCTGCATCCAATGATTTTTCTAAGCAAGAAGCTGCAAGCTGGCGAGAGACACCTGTCTACCATAGAATGAGAGTGTCTGGCGATTGTATGGGCGATACAGAAACTGAGGCCATATACAGTGGTGCCTCGCTTAACGAGTGCACCGTATAGCAATGTTTCTGTATAGCGATCCCTTTTTCGGGATCGCTATACGGAAACATACTCGATCTTCGCAATGGGGAAAACCCGCATTGCGAAGATCGGGTATTGCGGCGGCCATTTTGGAGCCGCCGAACAGCTGATCGGCTGTTCCAAAATGGCCGCCGGAAGCCCGGAAATGGCTGCCGGCAGCCGTTTTCGCGCCCTGCCCTCGCTTAGCGAAGGCGCGAAAATGGCTGCCGGCACCTGGAATCCTCGCTGAACGGGTAAGTAACAAAGGTATTGGAACGTATTAAACGAAGTTTAATGCGTTTCAATACGTTTCCCCTACCCGTTTAGCGATGATTCCGTATAGCGAGGGTTAATCTGGAACGGATTAACCTCGCTATACGGGGCACCACTGTATATGGGGTAGACATTTCATACCGCCCATTCCCCAATGCTATGGTTGAGGACAATTAGGGCGAATAAAAATAAATTAATGAGATGGGCCCTACTATTACAAGACTTTGATTTCGAGATCCAGAACGTGAATAGTGGCCAGCACCTTATCCAGAAGACCAGAAGAATGACTGATGGAAAAGAAGAAGAATGTAACTTTTAATGGTATTAAAACTGTTCTAAATAAATATTCTAAGTGTATATGTATATGAAAAAAAAGAAAATGCAATTTATAAATGAACTAATGGTGAATAAGGAGAAAAGTGACTCAATTGATTCATAAGTAATAAAAATGTTGATTAATGTAATTTAAATGCAAAGTTATAAGAATGATATGCTGTCTACTGCGTTAAAGAGTAAGTACTGTATAGAGTAAGTATATATTACAAATGTGTATATGAAAATGGCAATAAAAAAGTTATTAGAAATATTAATAAGTAAAAGAATACGTTGTTGATGAGGGTAAACTACCATAAGTTTTACCCCATGAAACAAACTTTCCAGGAGGGAGGTATGTGGCGGAAGGCCCATGTCCCACCTGTCCATCATGTGGAGCTCTAGAGCTGGAGCATATGAGAGGACAGGAGGGTGGAGTCAATGAGACAGTAAGAGAAGCAGTTGGAGACTGGGAGAGAAGGAGAGAGGAGGTTTTGAAGGTTTATGAGAGAGATTGGAAAGTTGGTGTAGTTGGTTGATGTGTTAAAGTATAGTTAAAGGGTGGAAGTATAATAAAATAGATATACAGTTATCAGAGCTTATTCCAGTGATTGATGTGAAGTAATACAAATAAAGAAACATGTTTAATATCCAAGTTTAATAAGTGCAACATAATAAAACATCTATGAACCTACAGTGCTTGTGTGATTCAACAACCAAATAATAAATAATCAGTTGTATTTGACAACCCGTGTCTATGCAACATTATTGGTAAAGTGGGGATAAAGATCCACTGGTGGCAGTAGGCGAAAGGAGAAATACATAAGTCATGTCCAAAGGAGGACCTGGCTTTGAGGGAAACAAACTAGGGACACTGGGGGTGTGCGACACATAGCTTTGACTCTGCGGACCTTTGTCAGCAAGGTGATGTCTCTGCTTTTTAAGTTGCTGTTGAGGTTTGTCATCACTTTCCTCCCAAGAAGCAGGTGCCTTTTAATTTTGTGGCTGCTGTCACCATCTGCAGTGATCATGGAGCCCAAGAAAGTATCCAGTGAGTTGTTTCATATCCAGTTCTAACTGTTGCTTTCTGTCCCACATATAGATTTCTCAGGAGATAGATAAGGTGGTCAGGCACTCCCATTTCTTTAAGGACTTGCCATACTTTGCTGTGCTCCACACAGTCAAAGGCTTTTGTGTAGTCAATGAAGCAGAAGTAGATGTTTTCTTGGAACTCTCTGGGTTTCTCCATAATCCAGTGCATGTTAGCAATTTGGTCTTTATTTCCTCTGCCCCTTCGAAATCCAGCTTGTACTTCTGGGAGTTCTCGGTCCACATACTGCTGAAGCCTAACTTGTAGGATTTTGAGCATAACCTTGGTAGTGTGTGAAATAAGTGCAATTGTACGGTAGTTGGAGCATTCTTTGGCACTGCCCTTCTTTGGGATTGGGATGTAGACCGCTCTTTTCCCATCTTCTGGCCACTCCTGAGTTTTCCAAACTTCCTGGTATATTGAATGTAGCACCTTAACACTATGCATTAGTGATCTCCAAAAAGTCCTACAATTCACAGCACTGCTAAGGTCTTTTTCTTTAAAACCCTCCTTGCTCTGGACAACCCTTCAAACAGAGGACACCTTCCAAATGAGTTCCATCCTTTGGCAGATCTTTAGTGAGGATGGTAGCCTGTATCAAAGAGGGCACATCACTGCTCTGCTTACTCATTGTAGTTGGAGGGGGACTCTGTTTCATGTAATATGTAATGGTCTGGACAATGATGATAAGAGGAGAGCTGTAAAAACAAAGCTGAAGTAGTAAAACAGCTCCTTGCAAAAGTTCCTACTTTCTGCCAGCTAATTAAGGTAAGCCACATAAGCTGTCTGTGAGCTTAGGTGCAAGCCATGTTAGATTAGCATCTATACAAAGAATGGAGCTCTTCAGTTCTAAAACATGCCAGTACAAAATGTTTCTGCACCTAAAGTACACATGAATGAATGCACATCAACATTCTAAATACTCGTGTGTTGTGTCACAGGAGGGATAGGTTGTTATCTAGTCTGTGGTGTTTGTAAATGGGACCAATGAATTATATTTAGCATTCCCCTTTTCAGTCTATGTCTTCTAAATTTGCAGGTGTTTGTTAATGTTTGATGTTTAGAATTTGGCTTTTTCTAACAAAAGATTTAAAGCCATGCAGCAAAAAACCAAACATGCTGCTCACAAACATGAATTGTCTATTTAAAAAAGGTGTTGTGGGGGGGGGGGGAAGCAAAAAATGTCATGTTATGATTGCTTAAAACTTTTTTCATGAGGCAGAAAGGAAGTTTCTGCCACTAACAGACATTGGCAGCATATACAACGTTTAATGTTGAGAAAATGTATATTCTGCTTTTCCACTAAATTTACTGGGCTTTCCGTGAGAAGGAGTAAAACAAAAGATTATGACAACTTGTTTTGCTCCTCATCTATTGTTTTCAAGACACAATCATGAGAGTTTGAGGCCTTTGAGGCTGTGGATCTGCCACATACATATTTGGCAGAGAGAAATATCAGACATTAGTAAGGGTGTGACTAAACGGTCAAATTATGCCAGCCTAGATCAAGCTAGATTGTACTAAACAGGGGGCACTTTGAGGTCTGGTCAGTGTTCCCAGCACTGAGTGAAAACCCAATCCTGTGCAAAGTTTTGGCTGTGACTGGAACCATATGAGTGGCAACTCAAACTGCATGTGTGCTGCACTGATACAGCACTACATAGCACACACGTGTGCAGCTTAGAGGGAATGTTGGGTCTGGTATCTTTCTTGGGTTGATCCTTACATCCAATGTTCCCTCTAATTTTCAGCCCTGCTGGGTGGGGCTCTGCCCCTCACATGCACAACAGACCCCTGTGTGCAATTCCCCCTCCCTGTGTGGGGTTCTGTTGCAACCAGAACCAAAGGGGCTGAAAACTATTGCTGTCAGTATGTGGAGGAGGGGGGAATTGTGGGCACAGGCACACACATTACAGAGAATGTTGCTTGCATCCATATTCAAGGATTACCACACTGCACCAGAAGCAATCCTGTTTAGCACAATGAAGACTTTTTTTTCTTTTAAAGCTTCCCATTTCTCAAGATCGTTAAGTGGCTAGGTAAAGCATGAAGGAGGAGGCTGCTTAATGGTCTTGAGAAATGGAAATCTTCCTTGCGGCTAACTTTTGGAAGGGATTGGAGGGAATATTTTGCATTTCTTCTTAACTGTTGCTGACTGACACAGCACATCAGCAATGCTTTGAGAGGACTTTAGAAAAGGCCATTTGATGCATTGCTGATATGTTAACAATAATTAAAAAGAAATGCAAAGCTTCCTCTCCCTTTCCCTCCAAGCAGCAAGGAAACTTTCCATTTCTGAGGATCACTAAGTGGTTCTAGCAAAGAGACAGCCAGCCAGCAACTTTGGTTCAATCCCACAATCACACACACTGCAGCTGAACCACCGTGGAACAATTCTACCCACACCTAAAAACCATTAGCCCCTGCAGGGAGTCAAAGTGTGGCTAGGAATGTTGTGGGGATGGGCTATTCTCACTGGCACTTATGTCCTACGGTCGTTAGGAGAAGGAACAAACCAGCTAATTAATATATATATATATATATACACATACATAATATACAGTATATATAATACAGACTGTAAGAATGAATCTAACCAGTCTGCTAAAGCTGGGCAGAGGACCCTTGTGTTCAGATCTCTTGCAGCTCAAAGGATAGCTTTGCCACACACACATCCCTGCCTTCCAATGCTTGTCTTCCTCATCTTAGTTCCACAGTTATTGTGAGGATTAAGTGGGATACACCATGCAGTGCATTGGGGTGATTGGTGAAAATCTGTCTGGTGAATAAATCTATAAAAACATGTATAGATTTCTGTGAAATTAATAAAATAAACTAATAAAACTGATAATAAAACAGAACTTGCTTGCTGACAGCTGATAAATCAAAATCCAAAATGGAAGTTTCAGGCCGGGTCTCTTTTTTCTTTGTGAATAGTAGAAACTCAGGGTTTAGTAGTGGAAACATTGGAGTTCTTTCTACTCCAACTTGAATATCCAGACATTGTGGAAAGAGAATCAATCCTGTCCAGAAAAACAGATACGCAAGTTCAAAGTGACCTCCTGAGTTGCGGCTGTAAAATAAATCTTGGCCCTCTGATCTTATCTGACTGCTTTGTTCTAACAATACCTCAATTAAAGGTTTGTTTGCTTTTTCAGTCACCCCATCTCTTGCTGTGTTCTGGAAGTTGTTGAGAATCCTTTGGAATATTTCATGCTCCTGGTCAGCAACTAATTTCAGAACTACCATACTTTGAACTAAATAACGCGCCTCCCTCTTTTGACACTGCAGACAGAATCACTGCAGCAAGAATAGAGGGGTGTAATTTTAGCATAACATTCTTTGTATTTGTTAGAAACAGTGGAAGACATTTTTGGCATAGTGCTAAATCTGGGAGGATGTTTGGTGGCCTTTAAGTTAGTGCAGTGCTTCCCTGCTCTGACTAAAGAAATTAACCAAATTAAGGAAGTCTTGGGGGAACAACTGGTCAGATCTGGTCAGGTGATACTCCATGATCCTTTTTTCAAAAGCTTCCAGAGTAGACTTCCTCAGTGGTACAAGTAAATGTTTTTCCTCAGTGTGCTGCCAGCTTAATGGGATTCAACTCACTCCCTTTTAAGTTGCCCTGAATTCTGAAGATGTAGAGGAAACCAGATAGGAGTTATATATCATTTTACAGTGCTATATCAGCTGGGTGTTTCTGGATTATTTTTGGCTATACAAATTACATGTGGCTGAGTTTGCCTTGGTTATTTTCTTGGCATTTGCTGTGTTTCTCAGAGCTTTTCATACTGCCAAAGGGAAGGGGGAGGCAGCAAACCAAACTGTTTCAGTTGGCACTCTCATCTGTGTATGAAAAACCATTCTTTTCCTTTCTGTCACCTCCCCTTTTTCCCAGTCTTCTCCCATTCCTTGTGTCTGGGATGCCAGTTGCCTTTGAAGTAGGAGCTGTTCCCCCAGCTTTTTTTCTATGTCTGTCTAATATTAAAAATGATAGTGTTGCATAATAAGAGTAACAATACTTCTGCTTTAATTAGTGCATATTCTCCTTCAGTGGAAAGGGCAACCTACTTTATTGGAGAAAAACTGGACATTGTTGAATTCCTACTCCTCAAAAGGAGAGAGTGTTGTTCTGAGATCAGTCCATCCTTATTGTTTGTTTAGCCTCTTTTTTGTTGTTCCAAGACACATATACTCACACAAATCCATGGGTATATTCATCTGTCTATGATTTAGCTGCCATGCTATGCACCCTTACTCCCCTGCTTGTGTGGCATGCACAGTTTTGGATTTCTTGGAGGGACGGTACCCTTTGATGCATCCTTATCCCCATTCCGTTGTTGGACTATATCAGTTCATCTGTTTTATTCGGTGAGATGACACTTTCCTTTTGCAGTCATCATACTACCATGAAGTGACACCAGGGCCTCATGCCATTCTAGTTCTCAATTTGCATATAGGCACCAAGCTGTGATGATGTTTTTACAATCTGCTATAATAAAGAATCAGAGACACACAGAGAAAGATTGAGAGGAATATCTCAACACAAGGAACAAAGAATTATGTGCTATGAAAACTTCTTCCTGCTTTTCCCCCAAGGATCAAAGAGTTTATTTTCTGTTTTAGAAACATATTCAGGGTTTGTAGACAAAACTGTATCTTAAACACACTTTTATTACCAAAAGAGCACAAAATTCTGCCATGGACCACATTCTCTCTCTCTCTCTCTCTCTCTCTTATGAACAGAGTAACAATCTGTTTTAGAAAGTAGCCTTAACACACGTTGGGTAAGTGATTCACCATGCCCTGGTATTGTCTGTTTCCATCAGTGAATCCTTCCAGGGTCTTGGACTGGAGATTTTTCACATCGCCTGCTGTCTGATCCTAGCGTTAACTAGAGATGGAAAGCAGTGATTGCCCAACAATGCTGAAAATTATCACATGAAAGGCCTAAACGTATCAAGCAAAAAGTGAGAAAATCCAAATGTCCCTAAAAAGCAGGCCTGGCCTTCAAAAATAATCCTGGGGGACTTGTTCTTGCTTTATGCAATTGCACAAGTAATTCTGTCTCTTCCCTCTGCTGTCCTTGTCCTTGTCCCTCTGCTGGTTGCACAAACAATTGTGCAGCTGGTTGTGCATCAGCACTGTGACAGATGGCAACCTAGAGGGAGAAAAACACTTGTGCAATGGACCTAGTAATGTGCATGGTTTTCTTCAATAGGATTTCATCAACTTTTTAGGCTTGATTTTTAATAGCAATTTCATATTTTTTTTTACTTCTAGAAAATCTGAGAGATAACCATAAGTCTTAAGGCACTCCAATTTTGAAGCGAGCATCTAATTCAGAATCTAGATCTTCAGCTTCACATTTGAAATCTGTTTTAAACTTAGATCTGATTATTTAAAATAAGTGCTGGCAAAAATTTGCTTATACTGTACCTGGGTTTTTCCCTTTTAAATGGAGAGCAACTAATAAACAATTTCTTCCTTCCTCCCTTCTCTATAAAGGACTGTGTGAGGTAGGTCACTCTTCCACAATACAGATGAGCGCATGCCAACTCAAGTCTAGTGACATATTCCTGTTAACATGTTGGCCTGAAGTTGATGGCTGGCATTTTGTTCAACGCAGTAATTTTTCACCAGCACTTGCAATTGATATTAGGAAATAATAGTGTTTATCTTCTTACTGTTACCCTGGCTGAGTTTTGAGGGGAATCTAAAGACTGAGAGAGAATGGGAATATGTTGCTAGGACTAGGTGCAACAGGTTCAACAAGTATTACTCAAGCAAGGGGAATGCTGCAAGGGTTCATGGCACTCTGCCAGCTTGCAACCAGCAATCATAGAAAGACACAGAGAGTTTCTCTCCCCCTGCCCCCACTTAGGCTGCAATATATGGTCATGAATATAAGCAAGAAAATGAAACTAGAATATCAGAGCAGCCAGTGGGCTTATGAACCAAAGTGAAAGCAAAGTGAAAATACTCAACTATCCCACACACTACACCAGAAACACAGACAGAGTTCTAACGCCTGTGATCTGAAGATGCTGGCCATAGAGACTGGTGAAACGTTAGGAAGAAAAACCTCCAGAACACGGCCAAACACCCTGAAAGAGCTACAACAACCATGAAAGTATTTTGTTCTGTCAATTAACCTAGGTCTAGTAATGTCTCTCCCTCTCTCTCTCCCTCTCTCTCTTTTGATAGCATGGGGAAAGTGTGCAAGGAGCTTGACAGGATTCGGACTGGGATCAGTAGAATGCTGTATACATTCACAATATCATTCTGCAAACAAAGTGAAGTTGTAAGGTGGGGCACGTACCTGAAAAGGTTTTTTGGGAATGGACCCTAGCTGGTACGTGGATGTCCGTGGGCGAGCAAGCTTTGGGGCTTGTGCTGCACTTGCAGAGTTCTAACTCAAAACCTGATAGTGATGGACAAGTTAGGTGAAATGACTTTTTCCCCCTTTGGTTTTGAGAGATTTGAGCTGCCTCTCTTTGCTTCCTCCAGAAGTGCAGACATTCACTTACCCTGTCAAATACTTGGACAGAGCTGAAACAGATGGTTCTGGAATTGTGGCATCCCAAGGGCTTGCCTAGTTAGCACCTCCATTTGGGCCATCCTTGGAGAAACCTCATGGCAGAATCCTGCATGAGGTTCTGGCCCATAAGCTCATTTCATGTGGAATGCTGCTGATGGCTTTTGGGCTGTACTGTTGCGTGATATGAACTTGGTCAACTTCTTAGAGCACACTTAGCAAACCCCTGCACTTGTGTGTTGCAGAAGAAGATCAGTAACGAGGGATGAACTGTCATCGAGGGGGATCTGTCCATCATCACAGATCTTTGGAAATGCTTAACTTTTTAAAAATCCCCAGGATTCCCTGATCACAGTTTGATAGCACCATGTTGGAAGAAAACTTGGAGGCAGATGGAATGTTAAAAACTGATCCATTATTATTCATTTAAGAAGTGAAAAAAAATCAGCATCCAACATTAAACAAAAGCAGCAAAGGAGCTCTTTGTGTCTTGCAAAGATCTGTAGTTTTCTAATTGAATGTCTACCTGTTATGATGGTAAATATTTTTTTTAAAGTGTTGAAACATTGATTTGGCAATGATGTTAATGTAGGGCTGTTTTAATGTTGCATCACATCCCTGATTTTCTCCAAAGACCTGTTCCTTCCAGGTCCAGGAAATTTATCTTTGGAATCCTCTCTGTGTGTGTTCTCGCAGCATCCTTGCTTCATGCCATAGAAATCAGTGAATCATCTTCAAGGTTACAAAAGATGCTTTTCAGGATTTTCTAGGTAGGAAGTACTCAGAAGTGGTTTCCTCTTCCCTTCTTCTTGGGGCACGCTGGGACTGTGCCGCTTGCCCAAGGCCACACAGGCTGGCTGTACTCAAAGGAGCCACAGTGAGGAAATTAAACTCCTGTCCTCTGGCTTCACAGCCAAATACTGTACTTAATAAACTTTAATTTTGCTCTTAACAGGTGCTCTTAAACTAGCTGGCTCTGGTGTGGTTGGTTGGCTATTCCTCAAGCATCTTTGGCATTGAGCTGGTAAATCTGCCTTTACTTCCTTCATTCCTGGAGGCATTCCTGTTATCAGTCCTTCTCTAAACTTTTGCCTTTTAGTTGAAACAATGGGCAAAGTGAATACACACTCTTGTCTTTTGTCATCTCTTCATTGTCCTGTTTTCACATGCCTTAAACACCTGCATGAGCAGTTAAAAAAAGAATGATGGATATGGTTGATGCACAAGGCAACAAATCTGCATTTTGGGATGGACCATTTTGGGCAGTGGGTGGGAGCTGACATAATGAATGCACAAAGATAGAAAAAATTAGTATGTCAGAGAGAAGGGCCAAACTAGAGCCGTGTTGCAGAACATGCTAGTTTTTGTGTTCTAGGACCTTTTCCTTTACAAAAAGGAAAAAGAAAAGGAAAAAGAAAAGAAGGAATATTAATAAATACAGTGTGTCTTCATAACAGGAATAAAGGCACTTCTTTCATAATCTTTACTAAGAAGTATTTGTCAAGATGAAGCTATAATTCATCTGGTCTAGAGGGGCGGGGTAAAATCAAATAAATAAATAAATAAATAAATAAATAAATAAATAAATAAATAAATAAATAAATAAATAAATACCTTTTATGTTAGCTTGTCAAAAACAAAGAAAAAAAATCCCTTGAAACAAAACGTCGAAGGATAACATTGTGTGTGTGCTGAGAATTTTATGTGGAGCAACACCCAACAATGTGAGTCTCCCCCTCTGCCCTCATTGTCTTCGAGATAATAAAGCTGTGGGCTGGATTGAACTTCATGATGGCATGTTTACCAAACCAAACCAAAATCAAACCAAACCAAACAATTAAAAAAAAACCCCAGATTAAATATTTTAGAAAACTAATGTTGGCATGAAACCCAGGCTAGACCTCTACTGGCTACCATCTACACTTCTGTTTCAGAGAATTAAACAAAAAAATAGATTTACCACTTACATGTGAGGCCTACCACAAGTAGGCCTCACATGTAATCGTCATGGCTTCTGTGTGTTTCTGAATGTTGGAGACACACATCACCACTTGTGTATATGCATGTACTTCTGTGTGTGTGTTTATAGTGATGCCATGCAACTGCAGGTAAACCCCAAATTGTCTCTAAGGGTAGGCTAATGAAATTAACAAATATAGGGTATTAACCAACAGCTTTCATACTGTAACATGAGTATCCCTAGGGAAAGAAAATATATTCAGTCTTCCTGAAATGAATTAAGAGAGAGACAGTTTTTATGCCAAGTCTGGATGCAGGCAGAAAAAAAGTTAATATAGGGAACGTGGCCCAGTGACCTATTACATGATGAAAGAGGAATTCAGGGAAGCTAAGATGCCATACAAAATGGGGTGTTTCTCTTGGCCCCAAGTGTCATCAGTCAAAGTAAAGCTTGCAGTTACTATCAGACTTGGTTATTTCCCACAGGACTGACTCGTTTTGGGCAGGGTTGCTGAACTTCCTTCAAGGTATGTGAAGCAGAATTAAGTATTGTCATTACCAAGGTGATTACATAGTGTGCAGCAGGCTTGAATTTTATTTCTTCCCTTGATAAAGAGGTACTGTATTCCAGGCTGGTAAATCCAGTAGATAAAAGTGATCCTGAAATATGTTGACATTATATTATAATTTGCCGTTTTGTTTCTTGGGAAGTGCAGATCAGACACAATGGCCAAACAATATAAAATGTGGAATGTGGAGAAAGAATTTAAACCCATGCCCCTGCCCCAATAAAGAAGAATCATTTTGACAGTGATAGTTCAATTTCTAAATACTGCTTTGAATTACTGATCACTGTAGTTGTTTCAACTGTTTCAGGCTCAAGGGTTAGGAGTGGTTTTGTTACATGCTGGTCATAATTGGGTAGAGAAATTATAGCAGAATGATAATGTTTAGATAGCAATCTGTTCATGCATCTCTTTGATGCAGGACCTGTCAAAATGATACAAGATCATTTAGCCGCCTAGAGTAGTCCTGAGTTGACTAGATAGGCGGGATATAAATAAAATAAAATAAAATAAAATAAAATAAAATAAAATAAAATAAAATAAAATAAAATAAAATAAATAAATAAATAAATAAATAAATAAATAAATAAATAAATAAATAAATAAAGATGGGAAAGTAGAGGCTGAGCTAGGTTGGTGCAGGGACTCTTCATTCTTGTCTTTAAGATTTCTCTGTGGCAGTGATTCTTAAACACTTCCCGGCTTGTTTGCTTAGGAATCTCCTGTGTGGAGCAGAGTGCTCTGGGGAAGGTTTCTGGACATATTTACAGGATGCTGATTAGGCCTACCACAACTCATTTCAGCCATGTGAAATAAGAATGTGATGGAAAGATGCACAGCCAGGAAAACTAGCTTTGTGAACTACAATACCCGTTTTTCTCCAGCCAACATAAAATGGTGGTGGTCCTGAGCAGGGGGTTCTGCCACTTGTCCTCAGAATTTTTCAGGCCTACAAAATGCCTGCCCCTCTTCTGTATCTGCCCGTTGTAATGGAACAACTACATTGTAATGGAGAACCAATATACTGTCATGGCTGGAATATTGGACTGCTACTCATGTGACCTAGGTTTGAATCACTGCTCAACCGTGGAAATTCACTGGGGATTAGCATTGGGTAAAGCCACTGCATAAATAACTCACAACCAGTGTTCTCTCTAATTACTGTCCCGGCTGCATGGGAACCTCACCCATTTGCACGTGGGGGGTGGGGTTTCATCCGAAACCCAGAAGTAACCAGGCATTGACCTCAGGTGCTGCTGTGTGGCACCGATGAAGCTCTGCGCGCCCGCACGCACCTTAGAGGGAACATTGCTCACAACCCGATTAGAGTTGGAGTTGACATGACAGCACATAAACATAGTGGCTGATATCCTGTTTCACAATTTTATGCTACTCAAAGAGCATGACATTATCACCAGACAATAAAAAATCTTTAATTTAATTTTAAATCTCCTATTTCCCCCCTTCAGCTTCTGAGGCTCCCTAGAAATCCGTTTTGCTTTGAGTAAACGTTTGCGAACCACCGAACAAGGGCCTGGGAGGTGGCAGAAGCTTTTCATATTGGAAAATCAGTGGCAGACAGAAAAGTTGTGTTTCAGGTGATGATGGCTTAATTATTTCTTTTTTAAAATTGTGCTCAAAAATGTCAAGGCATACGTACTGTATTTCAGGGAAGACTGTCTGCCATTACTGATCTTCTTACAGTATTAATGATCCTGCCCCCTCCCGACACACCAGCAGCCACAGAATCCTGTTGGTTCACTAGAACAGAAATCCACAACTACTGTTCCAGGCTGGTGCTGTTCTCTCTTTAAAAGTTCACCCTGGGTCGTTTTCGTTATCGTATTTTCCTGGTATAAAAAAGTAAATATTTTTAGTAAGTTTTAAAAAATGCTTCTGAGTCAGAGTAAATGTAGTAAATGTTGACTGGCAGTGGCTCTCTATAAAGTCAAGGTCAAAACCCCTTCTCAGCTTTATTATCTGAACTTCTCTAACTGAAACTCTTCCATGGCTGGAACTCAGGACCTTCTCCCTATAAAGCATGTGCCTTAAACATAGTGAAATAAAATATTCCAAAGGGCTGCCAAGTAAAACTACTGGGTATTACATTCTTTTTATGGCACATACAGAAATCATTGCAGGAAGAGAAAGATCATCCTTCCAGCTTGTGACATGGGCAATTTGCCATATAGTATGTTGTAAATTTTAACCTTTGTCTCTCAAATCCAGTTTAGCAGCCTCCAGGACTTTTCTTCCATATTAATATATTTTTTTAAAAAACACTATAACACCTGATTAAAAAGCAGGTGTTATACTTTTTTTTAAAAAAATAATGCTGGAGAGTTATATTTACATCAGCAAATTTCCACTACTACTACTACTACTACTACTACTACTACTACTACTACTACTACTTCTTATTATTCTTATTCTTATTCTTATTCTTATTCCTATTCCTATTATTATTATTATTATTATTATTATTATTATTATTATTATTATTATTATTATTATTATTATTATTATTATTATTATTATTATTATTATTATTATTATTATTATTATTATTCCTATCTGGCAGCCAAGGCCACTCTGGGTGGTTTACATCAAGGTAAACGATAACAATGACAAAATGAACAAAAGTATACAACAATTACCAAATAAAAATGTGGGAAATGCAAAACAACAAATACATTGCAAAACATCATGAGATAAATAAAATGAAAATGAACTAAAGTAAAAACAGAAACATGTTTCTTCCATCAATTTTCATTACTTCTTCATCAGAATCTAGCCTGGCTATCCATATGAGATGTTCTGCATATAGACTGAACAGATAAGGGGTTAAAATGCACCATTGTCCGACACCTTTGTCTATATAGGAAACCATACTGTCTCTCCAGATTCTGCCCTAACAGTAGCTTCCTGACCACAGTAAAACAGGACAATTATGTGCTGAGGCACACTCATTTCTTTTAGAAAAAAACCATTGTTTCACAGGATCTACGTACATAGCCAAAGGCTTTGGTGTAGTCTATTAAGCATAGAAAGATCTTCTTCTGAAATCCTCTCCAGCAGATAGAATATATTTACAATGTGACCATTTCAGCAACGTGGAGAGGGGGAATTTGCTGCTTGGGTAACAGCCTATCCTCCATACTACTTTACCCAGGCTTCATGCTCTGGAGAGGACACTTCTCGATACAGAGCATGTTACCATAGTCTCTCGAGACTGAATGATCTTGAGTGCTTCATCCTTTTCAAAATCTGGCTTGAACATCAGGTATTTCTTGCTCCATATAAGGTAAAAGCCTTTCTTGCAACACCTTGCACACCGCTTTGCTTGCACGAGAAATGAAAACTCCTCCTTGGCATTTGCCCATAGGTTTAAAATCATGCAAGGCAAATTGATGTACATCCCACAGAATAAGTGAAGTCCTTTAAATATTTAGGACTAAGCTATTCTTCAACTGGGGGTCCCCCTCAAAAAATGCATTTAGAAATATCTGAGAACAAATACCATAGGCCTTCCTAAAGGAACTAATACCTGTGTTCTCCAGCTGGAAGCAGGCCTTTGCACAGTGAAGGCTATAGTACATATTCATGTGATCAAATACTAGTTTAAACTGAAAAAGGAGATAGGATCAGTTTTAGTACTGTCTCCTTTTAGAGAGATGTTATTATAATAGAACAGTTTTATCTTGGAACTAGGAAGTACAGTGGTGCCTCACATAACGAGCGCACCGCTTAATGACGAATCTGCATAGCGATCTATTTTTTGGGATCGCTAATGCGAATGCATTTCGATGTTTTAATAGCCTAAACATCGCATTGCGACGCTTACCGATCTTCGCATTGCGATGTTTGCGGAACAGCTGATCGGCGGTTCCAGAATGACCGCCGGGTGCCCAAAATGGCCACCGCAACCATTTTCGTGCAATTTCCTTTCTTACCGAGGCGGCGAAGATGGTGGCGCTATGGAGGATCTTCGCATAACGGTGAGTTTTCGCCCCATAGGAACACATTGAATGAAGTTTTATGTGTTTCTATGGGGTTCCCCCCGCATTGCGATGTTTCCGGATAGCGACGATTAATCCGGAACGGATTAAAGTCACTATGCGGGGCGCCACTGTACTACAAATTGTTGATATGTGTGGACTCTTGGGATCTTTTGAGCGTTTTAAATGTTGAGACAACAGCAGATTATCTGAAGGCCCACATCTTCAAACGTTATTTTCAAGCTAGCTGTATTTCCAGGACTCTGTCAAAATGTGCCTCCTGGTATGCCAAATTATCTATCCAAATACTTTACTCACAGTATTTAACTATTATAACAAACTTTACATAGAGAAAGGCCTCAGTGCCCAAAGAGTTGGACCATTTTAATAATTTTTAAAGAAATTATTGTATGAATGTATTATTTCATAACATAGAATTTAAATTTGTAGTTTTTATTCCCCAATGAGATCTTTTAAATCAAAACTATCAGCACATGGGGCTTTTTGGAAGAAAAAAACAAAACAAAACAAAAAGAATAAAAAAATTAAAAGTCCTATTTAAATTTTAAAAATCTGAGTCAAATTTAAAATTGATTTTTATCCACGCTCTTTTGATGGAATTAGGAGTATTGTAGCACAGGTGGCTGCAGCCAAAGGCACTTATATTTCCAGTCTCATACTAGAGAAAATGAGTTGTGCCAATATGGCTGATATAATATTGTCTATAAAAATAACAGAAAAGGGAAATAGAACTACACGTAAGCTGTAGTAACTGTTGTAACTGGCTTTTTCATTTTGCAGATCATGCCTCTTCTTTCAGCCTTGCTTTAAGAAGATATAGAAGGCCGGTTATTTCTGAGTAGATATGTAAGATTAATGGAAACTTAGTTACACTTGATTTCTGATTGAATCAGTAGGGCTTAATTTAAACCATAGTTAACAGTTTACACTGATTTCAGGGAGACACCAGGTTGCCTAACTGTATCCTACCAACAGTTTGCAACATAGAATGAAAAAAAATGTAAACGTTGTATCCACAAGTTTATAGTGTATTTTGAAAAAAAAATTAAATCCATACAGTATTTGAACCAGAGGTAGTTCCTTTACTGTAAACCAACTCTGATCTGCTATTAAGGTGGCATTCAGAACTGGAATTTGAGGATGTTCAATAGACTACTCACACTATCACTGCTGTATTCTTCCTATTGAGATTATGATCATTCGGATGTACTATCTCTGAAAGTGTAACAATAGCCCATGATTAGACTAACTGAAGTTGGACAACATAATAAGCCAGGGAACCCAAGCTTTGTTAATTTCAGCAGTATGTTTTAACGAGGTAGGGAGTGGAGAAGTCAGCTTCATGCTCTTGTTGTTATATAACTTGAGTCAGAAATTATTGCCACTCTTCTGTAAACCATTCAGAGATTTATCAGATCCTTAGCTATCTTCTGTACATCTGTTTTTCAAGGCTGCTGGCTCTTTTCAAGTTGTCCTCAGTGAGTTAAAGAAGTGTTTCCTCTGAACCCAATGATTAGTGTGCTAATTAGCTAACTAGATTGCTAAGCAGAGTATAACAGGCCACTCCCCATCTATAGTACAGTATTGTCTATTTTGACTGGCAGTGAGTCTTCAGGCTTTCTGACAAGAGCATTTGACACCACACATGGAGATGACTGACGTTGAATTGAGATGTTCTGCATACAGAATATGTACCCTGTCATCAACCTATTCTCTCTCTCTCTAGGTTTGGTGCAGAAAAGATAAAGCAACCATATTGTAGTAACTTAGTAACATGGTTAACTACTGCTGCCTGTGCTTTTCACAGCTTCTGAACCTAGGATTGTGGTTAATTGCATTGAGCAAGCTAGGATTGACAAAACAATAATAAATCCTGGGGTAGAACTTGCTTTACCATCTTGGCTTGCCTGGGAACAGTAAGCCATAAGTGAAATATCTGTACCTGGTGTTTACTTAACTTGCAACAGCAGGAGAAAGATGACACAAACATTTTGTGTTCATTATCACAAAATGTATGCATATTGTGTTTTGTAAGCCAGCTTGTCATACAAATAAGTCATGGAAATATGACAGTAGTCATACCCAAATTAAAGAAATAATACAATGAAATCTGTTGCATATTCACAAAGAAAAAAGTTTCACTATGTTTGATAGGACTTATGCCTAAGCTTAGTGGGCATAGGTCTTTACTCTTAGTTTAGCTCAGTAGTTGGAATCTGGAGAGCTGACCCTGGAAACAAGAGTCCTGAGTTTGAGGCAACATGTCCTGTTATGTGAAAAACAAAGGAGATGAGTGATTATGGTGATTGATCAGTGTGTTTTTGTTGTGGGTGTATTGTTGTGATAAGGAGGAGAGATTATCTGTCACTGTGATTGATGGGTATTGTTAGCTGGTCTTTTGTGTGTAGTGATCCCCGGTCCTTGTGGCTGGGTAGAGTTCATTGACCTTTCGCACACTGTATTTCTCAATGCTGGAAGCCAAGCTTTGTTGAGTTTTAAACTTTCTTCTTTTTTGTTGAAGCTCTGCTGGTGTTTGTGGATTTCAATGGCTTCCTTGTGAAGTCTGATGTAATGATTGCTGGTGTTGTCCAGTATTTCAGTATTTTGAAATAGAATTTCATGTCCAGCTTGTTTTAGGGCATGTTCAGCTACTGCTGATTTTTCTGATTGTTTTAGTCTGCAGTGTCTCTCATGTTCTTTGATTCTGGTGTGGATGCTTTGTTTTGTGGTTCCAATGTATGCCTGGCAGTAGCTGAACATCATTACATTTCCTCCTGAAAAGCACAAAAGCTGATCCAACAGCTATAAATACTCAACTCCCAAACAAACTGCACCAGAGCACAGAATGCTACTCCTGTCCTCTGAAGATGCCAGCCACAGAGACTGCCGAAACGTTAGGAAGGACAACCTTCAGAACACGGTCAAAGCGCCCGAAAAACCCACAACAACCATCAGATCCCAGCCGTGAAAGCCTTCGCGAATATATAATATTCATCCTTTTTCTTGTACTGAATGAACTGTAGAACCTCGGTAGTTCTCATTTGCCTGGAGAAATTCGTCCCAGTAGGGAAAGAGATATGAGTTTCTCCTGCCCTGGTGTTTTGAGATTCAAATTCTACCCAAAGGGTGGAGGGGGAGGAAATGAACTCTATGAAATCACTAAGGTCAATAAAACAATCTTGGCTCCCTGTGCTCAGGAAATGAGATGCTAATCTTTTTCCGAATGCTGTTTTGCATAGGAGTCCCTTCCAAAGGACCGTGTTTCTCTTTTGTTTCTTGAGATTCTAGAAGTGTTTTAATTGGGTGTATGATAGCATCTGAGGTAAATAGCTGTATGAGCAGCATAAAAAAATGACCAAAGACTGTGTTAAGGAAAGCAGAAATTGGAGGGGGAGGGGAAGGGAAGCTCTAAGTATTTGATGCTTCTTTCTTCTCTAGATCCTTTCCTTTGTTCAGGCCATAGTGTTGCTTAGTGCTCCAGGATGTGCCTTAGAATGTGTTCTTAAAATGCAGCCAGGTTCTACTGTTGAAAAAGGTAGCTCAGTTGCTCAGAAAACTCATCAGTGAGTAAAAGGCACAGGATTTCAAAGCTATTTCATAGGAAAAAAACACATCAAGAAAGCATTCCTAAAGCCTCTTTCGTACATGCAGCACTACTCAGAAGAAACAGTGAAGAGTGTAAAAATCTAACTTGTGCATATCATTTCGGAAATAAAAGGAACTGCATTATTCAGGAGTAAGCATTGGCATCAAACTCTCCAGGTGTTGAAAATCCAGCTCTTTGTATGTCACCCATTTTGACAGATGCATGACTTGGAATTTCAGATGTGTAGGTAGTATGCATGGTTGGATGTGGGATAGTTGACACTGAGTTCAGAGAGAATTTAAATGTCGAATGTGCAGACAGTTACATTAATACTGGCTGTTCAAAAACATGTATGTCCTGCATATGGACTCAACTCACAAGAGAAATGAAGCATCCTTTTTGTGCAGACCTCTACAGTTCATTTGCTAGTTTGTTTGTTTATTTATCTTCTGCTTTTCCTCCACTCAGCCTAAGGCAGCGTATGTGGTTCTCTTACTCCCCACTTCACCCTCACAACAGCTCTGTGAGGTGGGGTCAGGCTGAGAGAGGACAACTGATCACCCTTTGAATCTTGTGACTCAGTGAACAATTGGGTGCAGATTTCCTAGACCTGAATTCAGCATCCTAACCATTGAGCCAACTGTCTTCTGACTCAGTTTTTTCTTAAATAAGGTTTTGTGCTTATTTTTAATTTTAGATTCTATGCCTTTTTTTGCAAATCGGGTGTTGGATCATGGCAAAGGAGAGGTGGGAAGACACGGGGCTCTTCAGAAATTGAAAGGAGGATGTGAGACTGAAACATTTGGAAACTAAGCTATGCAAAAACCTAAGAATATTCTAAGTTTGCTGTAGCGCAGTTCACAGTCCTGCTGGAGAGATGGAAGAAATGAAATGCTTTCTGGCTCACTGTTATGCCCTCTTTACCTAGAACTTGGAAACATATTTTTTGGAGTACAGTTTCCAAGAGTCTCATAACCTGCGTGGACATTGTAGTCTAAAAACAAATGTTTTCAGCCCTGCCATTTCATTAGACATAAATGATAGGAATTGAAAAGGAAGCAGTGATGGTGAGGTCTGTGCGTCTCTCTGTATGTATGTATGTATAAAAATAAATAAAATGTAGCAGGTAGGTAGGTAGGTGAAGAAGGGTGGGCTGAACATTAGTTGTGGTCAAGGAAACAAAGTAACATGGAGTGTGCACATAGCTATACTAAGGAAGTTTATGGGTTTGACAGGGAGTATGTGCAAAAGGTCTAATAGGATTAACACAAAAAAGCAAAGCAGAAAGCAAACAAACCATGCACGACCCATTGGAAATGGGGGGGAACAAACAAACCCCACAAGACCCTTCAGAAATGGGGGGACCCCAAAACAAACAAACCCTGCAAGACCCATCACAGCATAGAAACATAATCCCACCACCCAGCCCAAAATCGTGCTGCAAAACGCACCCAGAACAGTTTTTAAAAGCAGAAAGCATCACCTAACCTTACCAGGCAGTCCTAAGCCTCCTCTGATCACACTCACTCTAACCATTGGGGCGAAAGAGCTACAAAGAAGCAGCTTCTTCGCCTGTCAACGGTTAGCAATTTGAATTCCCCACCTTTTCCCCCTGCCTTTTTCTGTTTGTAACTGGAAGCTGTGGCTGCAAGTCGAAGCAAAAATTTTGCGGCCGGAGCTGGTTGTAACTCCAAATGGTTGTATGTCGGGACGTTTGTAAGTCGAGGCACCACTGTATCAGCAACAATACTATGTTTAGTTGTTATGTTAATTATACCATTATAGGAAGCTCCATCACTTTGTCAAGGATATCCAAGAAACGTGTTGCTAAAGCAAACATTTATATTGGCCAATCATCCTTATTTTCCCAATGGAAAAGCACATTAGGATAGCTAGGTAGGCTTGCATGTGCCACCTGTGTTTAATTCACTACAGAGAAAGAGCTGTGGAAATTATTCTGTGGCACTTCTTCACATTTGGTATCTTTTCCCAGATTTAGGAGTCCACTGTCTGTAAAAACAGGTATCCTCCGTGAATGATCCATAGTCCATTACCAAATATATCAGGGCTAATATACTCAAGAAATTCTTATTTTTTATATAGTTTGTAGCCAAAGTCAGGAAATGCCAGTGACCAGTATAAAAACCTAGATAACTCGTTAAAAAAAATAGCCACAGTTGCTTTGTGTTCGGACGAGAATTTGGTCAAATGATTTTAAAAAGGAGCAGCTTCTGGGATCTTCCATTGTTTAGTTTCTCTTTGTGAATAGTAGTGAGCACAATATGGGATCCTGTGCACCATCTTGACTTCTGAGACTGGTGTCATCAATATTCAGGCTGGTCTTTGCTTGACATGCTTTTTCCTGCTGGAAACATGGGCACAATACTGGGAGGCAATGTTGGATCAGTCCAGGCATTTTGAATTGTGGACATTGAAATAATACTTCATAGTTATAAACCAGAGGGGTTATTTTTTTAAATGACTCAATTTCCTGGCATTTTAGCGTAGAAGTTTAATATACAATACACCCACCTTTCAATGGAAGAAATCATTTGGATACTGAGGTTGCAGTACCATGTACCTTATTTTTCTGTGTATAAGACACTACTTTTTCCTAAAATCATTACACAAAAAATTGAGGGGCGTCTTTTACACAGAAGTAAGCTGAGATAGCTGAGGAGAGAACAAAATGGTACATACCTTGCCTCTGTAAACAGGCTTCCTTCAGTCATGAGGCTTAGCTTCCTACAATTAGGAGACTTAGCTTCCTCCATTCATGAGCCTTATGGAACTGACGTCAGCTGATGCTGTACAAATCAATTGAAACACACTTCTTTGGAGATGGAGCCTGTAGGCTCAGATTTGACAGGAACTTTTAATGTCTGACGTTTTGAGCCCAGAAGATAAGTTTTCTTAATTTGGGGGTTAGAAAATTGGGGGGGAGCATCTTATAAATGGGTGTATGTGTTATAAATGGAAAAATACAGTACGCTATATGTAGTTTGTGGAGGGGATGATTGTTAGGACTGATACCTCATCAGATGAATTTGTCTAGAGATATGTTTCACTGATTTCAGTAGGACTGAATGGAATGGGATGTGTCCTAAAGAGTACAGAACAAATTATCCCTGATTCGTGTGCCCTTTATTTGGGTAGGAAGGGATGACACTAGTATGGAGAATTTTGGCCTTAGTCTCCAGCAACATATCCTTACTCTTGAGGATCCCTCCTAGTTCTTTCATCAGGGCTCTAATTAGTCTTTCTTTAATTTCTTTTTGGCAATTACCAGTTGGATTGATATAGGTTAATCAGGCAAGGAGATAAAACATCATAATTTTTCCAACAGTATTTGGTTCTGGTTTATTTTATACTTTAGAGTTCCACTCATGTTTTGGTACATTACTGGTTTTCTCCTGGACACATCTTCTGGAGCAAAAGCTTGAATGGTGATTACATTAATAATCTTTCCTTCAGGTCTGATATTAATGGCTTCTGCTGTGTCTCACTTCACTATTAAAACCACACTGTTGATATGCCAAGTTTATCATTTATAGAGTAAAACAATTTGTAATTATCTGATTGCAAGTGACCTGCTCTAGTCTACTGCAGTTTGTTTACAATTACAATGTTTAAATATTCAAAAAAAATTGCTTTACAGTTTTGAGTTTGTCATGGTTCATACTTCTCACTCCTTTTTCCTGTTATAAGCATCTTACAGCATTGGACTTTCTTTTTGCCTCTGTGCACATCAGGAGCTAGATGTCCTTTTGGCTTAATTCAGTGGCTTCATGAGTTCCAGTGCTATTTGTTCTTACCCTTTCTCTTCTCCAGTACCTGACTGATTGGTTTCTAACCTGGAAGTCTCTTCTTCTAGCACTGTATCTCATTCTAGGATTCCACTTCTTCAGGTCTCTTACTTATTTTTCTCCTTCCCAGCAACAAAGTTCACATAGTCTTTTCTCTTTTTCCTTTCCTTTCACAGCAAGAAAGAATTTCATACACCCCTCCAGTGAGCCCGGTACCAGACTATACTTCCTCGTCACCGCTTCATGTCCCAGTGTCTCGAGCAATCAGGATGGAGGAAGACGCCATCAGACTCCCAGCCTACTTACGTGAGTGCTCATTCGTTTTATCTTGAAAAGGTTGGATTGGGAGGAGCGGTTAGGATAGGTTCTAATATGCATCGTTGCTCGTATTGTTAATGGATGATGCCAATGCTCCCTTGTCACTTAATGGATCGATTCTTCCTTTGCCCCATCACAGAGATCTCTAAAAGAGCCGCAGACCCCATAGTCCTTCGGCATTTTTGTTCCTTACTGGCAGTTGCATGCTGGAATTTTATTATTTTTATTCCACAATAAGTTTGTTTTACTGATAGGTTTCAAAATCACACTGTCCTCCCTCCTTCAATTTCTTCCCCTCCACGACCAGGAAAGTTAGCTTTCAGTTTTGGAGGGTTTTTTTCTGTACAGGTAGGATATGCACTTATCATAAAGCCTCACTTTTCCCGGTGCCTGGTAAATTATGCTCCCTGTTGTCTTTAAAAAGGTTTCGGGTGAGTGTCTAACTTTGTTGTCACTCAACCCCATCCCCAGGACTTTTAGAATCTGAATTTCTGTGTGTCTGTTGAGGGGAGGATGCATTTTGACTCTTGGACAATGGTTTCAGACCCTGGGTCCTTAGGTGTTTTTGATTCTGACTTCCAGCATGGTTGCTGCTGCTGCTAATGATGATGATGATGATGATGCCCAAGACCACACAAGCTGGCTCTCCTCCTGGGAGGCACAGTATGGAGTTGACTGAGAACTACTGCTCTAGTTCATATAATTTAAAGGATGCACGTGAACAATCAAAGCACTATATTGTGCACAGTCCACGGTTTAACATGCTTCAGCTGATCCATGTTGGTACTGTTACGTTGTAGGACATTCTTCTGCCCTTTTACAATGTTTCTAAATAAAAGGTATACAGTATTTTAAAATTAGTACGTGGGAAGCTATTGCTGAATAAATAAATGCAGGATACAGGAAATGTCAGAGCTTTGGCAGTTCATGGGAGTCAGACAATAATTTTTAATGTGAGAATAGAGGTTTTTCAGAGGAACGAGGATGTCTCGTTTGTTGTCTGTTGAATAGTGTCGCGTATAGGAAAGACTGTGTGAGTGAATATTTAGCTCTCAACAAACTTCTTTTATCTGCTTCCTTTGTATGGGGTTTTTAATCTGCTAGGTCATTTGATTTCTACCCTCTCTCTTCTATGTCTCATATTACCTTTAAAAACAACAACAACCCTTCGGCTTGTTATCACTAATGATGTCCTGAAATGGGTCCCCCTCCTCCCTCTTGTTACACCAGCCCAAGGGGGGAAAACCTGTCAAAATCTCAGTTTCTTTCTACTATTGTACAAGATGGCCTTACCATATATCACTAAGTTTTTCCCATGTGGTATATGTAATACCCTGGGGTGAATGTTGCTTGGAAAAGCCCAAAAAGTATATGAGGGAACTTTGTAGTGTTTGCCAGAAACAGGTAAGCTAAAAACCTTTGAGAAGCCCTGCATGTAGTGCCAAATATCAGCCAAGTGTGTTTGAATCATCATTTTTAAGGTGGAACAGAGGGGCGATGAGCCAGTTGCTCTTTATTTTGCTTTCTTTTCCCAGGCCCATTAAGTTGTTTGAGAACATTAGAGTGATTTTCTTTTTCTTTCCATTTATACTCTCCAATTCCTGAAGATGTCTGAGCTCGCCGTGAAGACACATGCCTTAATTACAGCTTGACTGGATTACTGTAAAATGCTCTACATGGGGCTGCCTTTGGAAAGTGTTTGGAAACTTCAACAGGTCCAGGATTTGCAGCCAGAGCGTTAACTGGGGCTAGTTACAGGGATCACATAACCCCACCCCCCTTTACAAGCAGCTCCACTGACTGTCAGTTTGTGTTCAGGCACAATTCAAAGTGCTGGGTCCAAACTCTCTCAAGGACTGCACCTCCCTTTATGAGCCTGCCAGGGGCTTTGAGATAATCAGGGATGGCTTTTCTGACAGTCCCACCACCTTCACAACTTCGTTTGGTGGGGACGTGGAGAGGACCTTCTCTGTCGCTGCTCTCAGACTCTGGAATTCTCTCCCTTTGGAGGCAAGACTGGCCCGATTTTGCAGTCCTTCCCCAAATGGACAAAATCCTTTCTCTTCAGGCAGGGTTTCCCTTTAGTGACTGACTATCTGAGAGGGCTTTTTAAATGCATTGTTGGGCCTTGTTGCTTTGGATGTGTTTTTGGTGTGGATTTTGTTTACTGGTTTAATGTGGTATTTAATTCTTTTTAAATATTTGTATACTTACTGTTCTAAACTTTTAAATGTTGTCTTTTAATGACGTAAAGCACCTTGGGTCCTTTTTCAGGAGAAAGGCAGGGTAAAAATACTTAAAATAAAATAAGAATAAAAATAAATAATATGTAAAAATATTTCTGACCCATTGATGTTCCATAGATTAACATCAATGATACATTTGTGCTGCTGTTTTGCTAACAATATAATCTCTTCGAGGGGAAGGCATCTAGTGGATGCTTAGAGAAAGGGGAGACTATTTTCATTTGTAGAAATAGTAGGAAACATTTTCAGGTGAGGAGAATTCGTCCCTAAATTGCGGGTGGAAGTCTTTTCTAGAAGGCTAGAGAGGTTCAGCTTAGCTCAGTTTGAACGTCTCTGGATTTCAAAAAAGATGTGTTCAAGGCCTTCCTACATCAGCTGTGTCCAATGGAATGCATATGCTACTGCTGTTAATTTTTCTAAGGACAGAGTTATAATTATTTTTACTTCTGATGAATTGCTTGAGGAGCTTCTTTTTTCTCATATAAGTATGTTTCATCCTACATGTATCTGTTCTGAAATTAGTTCACAATTCAGTGATAGATAGATATGGGACAAATGCATGCAGCCTCAGTCTCTCCTGTTAAGTGCCTCAGGCACTCCTGGAGGAGACCGATGCCCTTGATCCATTCCAGTCCGGCTTCAGGCCATGCCATGGCACAGAGATGGCATTGGTCACCCTGCAAGATGACCTTTTGAGGGAGACTGACGGGGGCAAAATGCTGTGCTGGTCCTCCTCGACCTATCAGCGGCCTTCAGTACCATTGACCATGGTAGCCTCCTGGGGAAGCTCTCAGGGTTAGGGATTGTGGGGTCAGGCCTTGGCCTGGATTCGGTCCTACATCGGGGACTGGCTCCAGAGAGTTCAGCTTGGGGAGATTCCACTCCATGGATTCTTAATTGTGGAGACTCGCAGGGGTCAATCATCTCCCAATACTATTTAATAGCTTTATGAGGCCACTGTGGGAGGTCATCAGGAGCTTTGGAGCTTTGTGTCACCAATATGAGGATGACGTGCAGTTCTATCTCGCCTTCCATTCTTCTGCAGTGGATGCCATCTTGCCTCTTGAGTGCCGCCTGGATGCTGTGCTGTGGTGGATGAAGGATAATAGATTGAGGCTGAACCTGGGCAAGATGGAGAGCCTGTGGGTGGAGGCCCCTAGTGTTTGTGGATTGGGTGTTTCACTCTCTTTGGGGAGGGGGCTACTTTCTCTGCTAAGGATGAGGTTCGTCGCTTGGATGTACTGATGGACCCAGCGCTGTCAATGGAACCTCAGATAGCATCTGTAAGTTCTGCTTACTTCCTCCTAAGGTGGATTGCCCAGCTGCGTCCCTACCTTGACACCGGGTCCCTCACCACGCTGGTTCATGCACTGGTAGTGTTGACAGTAGACTACTGTAATGGTGTCTACACGGGGCTGCCCATGAGGTTTTTACGGAAACTTCAGCTGGTCCGGAGCACGATGGATGGCCAGATTACTGAGTGGTGTTAAGAAATATCAACACATTTATCCTGCACTGGTTACCTGTCCATTTCCGTGTCAGCTTCAAGGTGATGGTGTTAACTTACAAAGCCCTAAACGGTTTAGGGCCTCGATACCTGACAGAACACCTCCTCCCAACGAGATCTGCCCATCACATCCAATCATCCCAGGCTGGGCAGTTGAGAGTTTTGACCCCGATAGAGGTCCAGAAAGAGAGAACCAGAAACCGGGCCTTCTCGACGGTTGCTCCTCAGCTCTGGAACAAACTCCTGCTCGAAATCCGCCTGGCCTCTTCAGTGGGAATTTTAAAGTAACTGTTGAAAATGTGGCTTCTCTGGCAGGCCTTCCTGGACCTTACAACATCTTATTTACAACATCTAACTACAGTGACTGGTCTCAACATTTAGACTATCAATCCTGCTGTCTTGCTATTTATTACATTATTTTTATATTATTTTTAACTATTTTATTTAAATTATTGGTTGTTTTATCTTTACTTTGATTTTGTATCATTATGTTATTTGTTGGTATAGTGTATGTTTTATTTGTCTAACATGGAAACCGCCCAGAGTGGTCTAGTAGCCAGATGGGCAGTATAGAAGCCAAATAAATAAATACAAAAAAAATAATTCACCAGGTTTTTGATTTATAATTAATAGGTCTGGGCCATCAAGTCACTTCTGACCTATGGTGTCCTTTTTCAGGGATTTTTAGGTAGAGAGTAGAATACCAGCTTGTAAATAACCACTCAGTTTCCAGATGATCAGGTAATTTCTGGGGACTTATAAAAATATTGGTTGATTCCATGTTTGTCCAGTTGCCAGTGTGTCAGAAATTGCTTATACTGATCTTGTTGGATTATGTTGTTGTTGTTGTTCTTATATGGTATCTTTTGTGTGTTTATTTACAAGGGGCAACTAGCATTTGTATATTATTTTTGAGACGGTTTTGCATTCAGCACCATGGGGAAGTGCCATATACAACATATTTCTATAATGCTTAGATTGGCACAAAATCTGTCTTGGCTCTAGATTCATGTCCTTGAAAGCTTGGAGATGTACGTCTTCCTTTCTCGACTCATCTTCAGCTTTCACTGGTGAAGCTAGCTGTTTCCTAAAATGGTATGTGCCCACAGATTGTCGCAGAGCTGTAAAAAAGACTGGTGGATCTACAACAGGCAGCAGATGAGTGAGTAAGTTCAGTGCTCCAAGGGGCTGTTAGAGGTAGTATAAAATATTGGAATAGGATAGAACGGGAAGCATGAGTGTTAATGCTGACACTATTATTTATTTATTTATTTATTTATTTGATTTATACCCCGCCTATCTGGGCGACTCGTCCATTAGGCAGTTCAGAAGGGCCTGCCAGTAAATAGGTTCCTCTGGCAGATTAAGGCATTGTGGGTTGGTAGGCCTTCTGCGTGGCCTTTCTTGTATGTCCAGATTCAAAGAACATGCATCATTTCTGCAACAGCCTCATTACCTTCCTCATTTACCTGCCTGCCTAAATACCTTCTATTATCCTCACTTCCATATTTTCCTCTGGGTGGCAATGATAATTCTGCCTGCTGGGCCTAGTCACCGTTGCGATTCCCAGAGAGCAAGAGCAGGTGAACAGGCAGACTTCACAGAAGTTGCTGCTTGTCTCTGACAGTTAGTTCTTTCCAACTGGATAGGTAGGGAAGTGAGAAAGAAGGTGGGAGGTCTGAGAGTCTGATTGCCAATTCTGGATCCACTTATTCCAGGGTTTGATGGAGTGTGTTTTTTATGGGTCAGAAAGATGGCATGAGTTGTCTGGCAAAAGCTTTAGATGATGAGCTCCAGTGCTTTATAACAATGGCTAGGTAACAAAATTGGTGGCCTTGACCAGTCAGCTTGCTCATTAATCAAAACAGCTTAATCTACCCCTTATAGCAAGTGTAAACAGCAAACTGTTCGGTTGCCAGGAGCAGGACACCAGCTACTTCTAACTCTCTGTACGGGCTGGATAGCCCAGTGAATTAGGTAACTGGTTATAGAGCCAGAGGTTAGGAGTTAAATTCCCCACTGTGAGTTGCAGAAAATGAGCCAGCGTGTGTTTCCATGGGCCAGGGTGGCCCCCAGAATAAGGGAATGGTAAACCACGTCTGAGTACTCCAAATCTAGAAAGCTTTGAAAAGGTTTGGATACAGTGGTGCCTCAACCTACGACCGTCCCTACTTATGACTAATTTGACTTACAAACAGCTCCGGTTGCAAAATTTTGCTTCTACAGTGCAGTACTTGTGACTGGAGCTTCCACTTACAAACAGAAAAAGGCAGGGGGGAAAGGTGGGAAATTCAAATTGTTAACTGTAGGTGGCAAAAGAGGTTGCTTCTTGGTAGCTCTTTCGCCCTGGCAGTTAAAGAGTGTGCAATGTGAGGAGGCTGCCTGCTAAGGTATGGTGCTGCTTTATGCTTTTTAAAAACTGTTCTTGGTATTTTTGCAGCGTGGTTTTCGGCTGGAGGGGGGTTATGTTTCTGTGCTGTGATGGGTCTTGGGGGGTTGTTTGTTTTTTTTTTTGGTTCCCACCCATTTCCGATGGGTCTTGGGGTGTTTGGTTGCTTTTGGGGTTACCCCCCATTTTTGATGTGTCTTGCATGCTTCCATTGCTTTTTGCTTTGTTCTCTTTGCATTTCTGATCTGCTCTCTTTGATTTCTATGCATGTCCAACCTTGTCCCTTCGTTCTCTGTGCATTTCCAATCTGCTTCGTTTGTTTTCTGTGCTTTTGCAATGGGTCCTGCATGCTTCCTTTGCTTTTCTTCCCCCTGCCTTTGGCTGGAAGGGATTAATTGCGTTTCCAGTGAGTCTTGCAGTGTTTTTGTTTTGTCTTGTTTTTGATGATTTTTTTCTTTGGCCCAAAGGGGTTAATTGCATTTCACTGCATTCCTATGGGAAATGTGCTTCGACTTATGACCATTTCGAGTTACGACCATCATTCCGGAATGGATTATGGTCGTAAGTTGAGGCACCACTGTAAGATGTAATTGATAAGATGGCACATAATTAATTAATAGCAGCAGCTGGTATTTAGAAATATATCATCCCAAACTACTAGCCCTCAACATGTTCAGGTAACCATCTGAATGTGCCTTATCTCAGTTAACCATTTGGTTTGCATTTCGGCCTTGAATGGAAAAATTATGATCTCTCTTCCAGTTTACAAATGTATCCATTGCTTGGTTGCTTGAAAGCAGTTCTGTCTCTCCAAAGAAGATAAGTAATTTATTACTGGACTGTAGCACCTAAATTAATTGGGTAGCTTGAGTAAAAATGTCATGACGTAAACCAAGACTGATTCCTTAATCTGACATGGTTTGTCTGTTTGGACTTCAGGGATTCAGGGAATCTTGATCAGCTTCTCAAGTCGGGTTTTCTGTTTAAGATGTACATGCTTGTCTAACAATGAGGAAAATGCTCTAACTTAGCATAGTAAATTGCTCTAGAGTAAGCCCATGGAATGTGAGACGCAGTGGTGCTGTGGGTTAAACCACAGAAGCCTCTGTGCTGCAAGTTCGGAAGACCAGCAGTCCTAAAATCAAATCCACGCGACAGAGTGAGCTCTCATTGCTTATTCCAGCTCCTGCCAACCTTGCAGTTCCAAAGCATGTAAAAATGCAAGTAGATAAATAGGTACCACCACGTTGGGAAGGTAATGGTGTTCTGTGTCTAATTGTGCTGGCCACGTGACCACAGAAACTACCTATGGACAAACATAGTATAAAGATATACCAGGCAAAATTCAGATTTTGCCTGATATACTTGCACAAACTAACACAGCTACTTCTTCTAAAACAGTATAAAGAGGTTCTGGGCAAAAGATCTGTTCTGTTGGTTCTGAGAGCTTATCATAATGATCTCACCCTGACCCGAATCACAAAAAAGGTTAAAACTTTTGTAGATGCATAGCCAAAACATAGTGATATTGATAAAAATAAATCTCTGTTGGTAAGAAACAGAAAGTCAAGTGCTTACAAATTTAGAGCAGATTCGATTTTTTTTCCTAAGAATACTGCCGGGGAAAATGTTTAGTTTGTACTATCTTGCTCCCTTATTTAGCAAATGATGTGTGAGTTCTAGATGATGACTTATTTTTTGGTAAACCCTCCTTGTTTCCCACTATTTCTTCCATCCTTTTTCATATCACAAAAACAAAATGAAAGTCACCTGTTAAGAAGGTGGAAGAACAGCAGAATGTCTTTTGATGGGTACCAGTAGGAATCATCCATTTGGATGAACTGTGAGGCATACTTCAGTTTGCTGCCTATGTTTCTTTTTAAACCCTTGTAAAGGAAAGGGGTACAAAATTACAGTGGTGCCTCACTTAACGGCGATAATCCGTTCCAGGAAAATCGCCGCTAAGCGAAAACATCATAAAGCGAAAATAAAAAGCCCATTGA
Organism: Pogona vitticeps; assembly: GCF_051106095.1. Lineage (NCBI taxonomy): Eukaryota > Metazoa > Chordata > Lepidosauria > Squamata > Agamidae > Pogona > Pogona vitticeps. The sequence goes on along the minus strand of NC_135787.1, from coordinate 101,140,067 downwards.
AATGCATTGAAAACCTTTCAATGCATTCCAATGGGCTTAAAACTCACCATCCAGTGAAGATCCTCCATTTTTGCTGCCTGTATAGTGAGGAATCTGTCCCTTAACCCAGCAGGGAGCCATTATATTTACCCGGCGGCCATTTTGAAACCACCGATCAAGCCCTGTTTGCTCTGTTTCTCTGTGTGCAGGTTGATTGTACAGATAAAGAGCTTTTGGTTAAATCTCCAGTTTCCATGTGCCTACTCGAGTTGATCACAATATGGGGTTTACATATAAGAAACTGAATGCACAGAGGTGCACCACACAGTAGAGATACTCCTTGGAACTGGGAGTCTCGATTGCCTGAATACTTTTTGTTGGGCCAACATATGTGTCCCTCTGCATATATTGGGCTGACTGTTTGTATGCTGCAGAAGCTGTTCCAGCAGGGCGTACAGGTCCAGTGTAATCTTCATTGTTGGTTGAATGAAACTGCACGGCACTGGACTCCTGAGGGCTAAACTAGACATGACAGGATAAAGTGGAACACGAAAAAGGAAATGTGAATGAAGTGAGGGAAAAAAACCCTCCCCTTCTGTAGCTTTCCAGGCTCCATTGCTTCAAGCACTTCTCCCAGACTAGCTCACTTGAAGGCTGGATGGGATTAAAATTCATAAAGCAAAGGAGTACTGAAAAATAAGACGAGAAAGTGGAAAACTCAGTTTCTTATGCCTGCACAAAGTACCGTAGTTAATATACAAAATAAAACTGGATGTCCCTGATCTCCTGCAGATCTTTAAAATTTGAACTTGAAATTAAAAAAAAAATCATTTTCCGAAGTCGAGGAAAGAATTTCACAATTCTTACTGAAGAGTCAATAGCCCAGCCCAAGGTAAAAGTGGTTCTAACAGATTTAGCTCTCACCTGAACACTGATTACCATGTCAGGCTTTTTATGGACTCCACATAATATTGCCTCACTTTGTCGTGTTTGTGTTCTGTAGTCCTTTTGGAAGATCTATATTTGCTTTACAACCCCTTGAGACCTGCCAGATTGCTACGAGATTGTGAGCCAAATCCTAGACTGCAGTATTTCTGGCACAATGTACATTATATTCTACATCATGTGGCATGAATGCCTATTTTCTTTGTGTTTTAATTAATTTTGTAGAAGGTAAAAACAGCATTTGAAGAGAATCATTGTTTCTTTTTCTATCTAAAGTGGTGATACATCTTAATAAAAGGAGAAAACAGTTCTCTACATAATTTGAGATTACAGCTAAAAGCTGTTTATGGAAGAGATATGATGGAATCTTTGGTATTTGAGAAATCAGATGTCAAAGGTATCAGGAGCTTAAATCTTGAAGAGCAATAATAAAATGAAACAATCAAATTTGCAAAATTGCTTGGGTGGTTTCAACAACCAAGGAATTCTTTGTTCCGTTGATGGACTGGTTATCTACAACTCATGATAGGGTATTCATATCCTCAGGGATACAAATATGAATAGAGGCTCATTCCCTCTCCCCAGAATCAGCTGGTCCACTCACTGTTCGGTGCACGGTGCTCAGCTCTGTTGTTGCACCAGTTGCAGAAGGAGCCCAGTCAGCTCTTCCCTGCCTCCCTGTGCAGCCAACCAGTCCAGCACAGAGGCAGGATGGGGCGTCTCCCTGCTCAGCTGTTGAGTAGTCAGCTGCGCAAGGAGGCAGGGAAGAGTCACCTGACCTCCTTCCACAATTGGTGCAATGATGACGGAGCCAAGCGCTGATTGGTGAATGGACCAGCTGGTTCTAGTGGGAGGGAGCAGACTTCCATGACACCTGTGGTGCCTCTGTTCATATTCATATCCCCAGGGATAAAAATACACATAGCCCATCTCTACCTGCAGCATCTATTTCTGCCATAACTGTCATAGACTTGAACCATATGGCTAGTTATACTGTATTCTTATGTAAATTCCAGGCCATGTACTGACATAGGCATACCTAAATAAAATAACATGTAGGTGAAATGTGCACAGGTGCATTACTGTGATGGAATTATTCGGATCTTATTTGGAATGGGGAAGGTTTCACCTTAAGATTGTTTTTTTAAAAAAAATAAAAATTATTTCTATAGGTTGTAATCCTGTGACATTCATTCCACTGGGAATAAGCTCCATTGAACGGGGGGGGGGGGCTTTTTTGCATAGATAAACAGAAATACAATGTGAGTAAAACTTAGCTGCTAGAGACCAGATCTCCCTAAGTCAAGGACACAAGGGAGAGGTTTTTAAAAATCTTCACCATAAACTACACAGGTATTTCAATCCTGAAATAAAACCAGGTATAATGTATTTTTAGAGAAAAGAGTAAGGCATAGCTATCAGACAAAGCAAGGTGGGGCCTCAGCCTGGGAGGGATAGTAAAATAAGACTGAAATATAAATCAATATTGAGATGTAAATCTGCTGTGGTTTTCTGCTCCCAGAAACCCACAGTTAAGCTACTCCTGATTTATATACTACAGCCTGGTATAAAACTCTGTCCCAACCCCCATTTCTTCTGTTTTGTTTTTCAAAGCCAACAGCTACAAAAGCATCCCTGGATTTTTAAAATTTTCCTTTTTGGGTTTCTGTGTCTCCGGAAAGAATTTCCAAGGAAGGCAGATACCAGTTCCCAGCTACATGCTTCCTGATAAGGAAGTAGCTCCAGTAAAGGCAAACTATAAATAGCTGCCTTTTTTTAATTTTAAAAATGGAGAGAGGTTGTTTTTTTCCCCTGAGTTTGCCTAAAGAGAGAAAGACTTTGGATCAGAAACATAGGTTTGTTGTAATTCCATTTATTCTGTTTTTTTGTCCTGTTGATTTGGACAAAACCAAGTAACGAAATTTGAGGTGTGTGTATGCAACATTTTTTTTGCTTTGTATATAAGAATCTGTTTCTGAGAATAATCAAATTTGTTATGTCTGTAATCCAAACAAGTAACTTTTAGGACCTATGGTTTTAATCCATGCTGTTTAGTTAGACTTTATAAAGCCAGTAGCACCTATTCTGTTTTACATTGTCGAGTTCAAGTAAGGAAAAGCAATAAGGAAACTCTTCTTGATTTGGTACTTGCAGGTTTTATAATTTTTACAGTCAAGACATGAATAAAACTTTCCAGTTTCCTGCATAGTGTTGACAATAACAAAGGCTTTGAAGCCCATTTCAGTTAATCTGAAGACAGAACCAGAAGCGATGGTAGCCAGGTGTATGGACTGACTTCATGTGGAGAAGTGATTGGCAAAAGGAAGATTGCTTAACTTTCCTTCTCTCTAACACCTTCCCTTAATATTTCAGGAGTTCAAACATTGCACAAGCTATATTTCTTTTAAATGATAATGTCATTACATGTTATAAAGTAATAAATTAGTGACCTCAAAAGGTTGTTTCCTTAACAGCTCTACTTAGGTCTTGCAAAGTCAAGGCTTTGGCTTCCCCTTTTCTTGCTGCCTTCAGCTTTCCTCAGCATTGTGATCTTTTTCAGTGAGTCTTGACTCATTCATAGAGGTTATTTCCCCCTTTCACTGCAAAAATAGTCTTTGTGCTTTATTCATTAATGGTATCTCTGATTTCAATTCGGAGTCCTTCTGGTTTGGAATCAGTTGGGTTTAGTAATGCAAATCTGTCCTTATGTGGATTATAAATTCGTCAGGAATGTTATGTAAGTTACATTGTGGGCCTGTAGTTGTTTAATATTCTTCTTCGGCTTTATTCTGATTTTTTTATATTAATAGTTCATAGCCATTCCTGGTCTTGTTTTTTCATAGAGAATATAGTTTTGCTGTCTTTTACTTTTAATTATGTAATCTCCTTGATTTTTGTATTAGCCATCTGGTGAAGCCAATGTGTACAGTTGTGTGTTTGGTTGCTTGAAGCATGTATTTGCAATAAACAAACTTTGGCTTCATAGAATTCTACAGATGGCCCTCCTGCTTCATTTCTTACTCCTATGACAAATGTACTAACATTTGCTTCTGCTTTATTTCCTATTTTTGCATCCTAGTGTCTCTTGGTCATCAGCTTATCTTATTTTGGTGCATGATCATTTTCCTCCTGAACACTTTTATAAAAATGTTCTGATTCTTCTCCAGAATCTGTAGTTGGAGCATAGACAAGGATTGATAGTTTTTCCCACTCAATGTCATTTAGTCTGGCATTGTATTATAGCACCAAACTGATATAATGTATCTATGTCTTGCCTCAGTATTAGAGCTACCTTGTTTCTTTTGACTTTGTAACTCCTATGGTAAAATGCTCTGTACTTAACTGATTGAAAATGTCCTGTTCCATCTCATTTTAGTTCAATCATATCAAGTTTTTCAATTATGAAATTTTCCATTCCTTGCTTTAATGTGTCAAATTCATATTGAGTCGTACTTCTCATATTCCATGTTCCGGTTATATGTGGCATGCGCATCAGATTTTCCTACTTCCTCTATGCATATCAGCAACTAAATGTTCTTTCACTTTTAATCCAGTTGTTTCATTAGCAACTGCAATATTTGTATATATCTTTTGTATTTTCCCAGTAGCTGAGTGCCTTCTAACCTGAGAGTCTCATTTTCCAGCATTGTCCCTTTCTTCAGTATAGATTGTTTTATCATAGGGTTTTCTGTATATAAAATACTCAAAGTAGATATTATTGTCTTCATCTGCACAGTATTTAACTGTGTGTTGTGATTAATAAATAAAAATAAACAATTTTGGGACAATATTTAAAAATACAACCTTCTCCCTTTGTTACAGCATATTAATTAAACAATGTATTTTGTACTTGCATACTTCTTTAATTGTTTTTAAATTAAAACTGAAAATAGTTAACGCCCAATAATGCTAACTTTATATTCCTAGACAGCATTTCTACTGTTGAATTAAAATACATTTTGTTGTTGAAGAAAATGCAAATATACCTAGATCATGTTTGGATACAGTTATTACTGAACAATTCTCACAACTACGTTTATACAAAAACAAACGGATCAACCTATCCCTCAGTTGGTGGACAGTTTCAACTTGCTAACCCCCCTCTGTGGCATACAATTACAAATAGATGTTTAAATATAGCCCATCATTCATCTTCCAGGCACAAGGAGAATGCAGAGATTCACAAGAATTCTGATCCTAGTATGTTTTAGGGTTCTTTCTTCCTGCATACAAATCTTCAAGTTATCTTAAAATTTAACCTGTTAGTTTTTTTTTTCTATTGTTTGGCAGAAAAATTGTTTAATTCTTCTCAGAGATTTTGCAGCTATAACTTCCTTGTCCCAGAGACATAGCTGGCAATCCGGTTTGTTCATTACATAGGAGCACCTGGTTTTGCCATAGAAAAATGTGTGTGTGTGTGTGTGTGTGTGTGTGTGTGCTGGAGTAAAATGGTCCTGGTGAAAAGTGAAATTTGCTTTGCAAGGAGGCGAAGAACAACCACAGAAAGCATCCCAAGTACAACAGGACCAAAACCAAGTCATCATTAAACAACAAGCAAGGCTGATAGTGGTGTTGAAAAAGACTGGGAGGGGGACTCTCACAGGATTTTGGCAGTCAGCTCATAAATTCAAAAGCTGGGAATAAACTACTGGGATACAAGAGAGAGAGGAAATCTACACTGAAATGTGAGATCTGGAAGCTAAAGGGATATCTTGGTCAATGGAAGCACATCTGGTGGTCTGCAGAGTGTGTGGGTTTGCTCATGGGTTGAGTTGGGGTGAGGTGGAAGGGCTGCACCAGTTACAGACTACTTATAACATAAGGTGTGCACGCAGCTAGCGATATGTTATGCCTTGCCAGGTGACAGTATCTGTTGTCCTATAGACTCAGACAGACTGCAAACGAGAATTGCCTTCACTGTTGGATTTACTTGCATATCTGAGGGGCTGCCTTTGGTTCACACTTTGTCACAAGTAGCGTTTGTCCAGTTCAGACAAGAGTGAATTTCTTTCATTCAAATAAAAACTGAGCAATTAAATTACCCCATGGCAAATCACTGTTTCTCACACTCAAACTCCTCTCCCGCTGCTGAGGTAATAATCTATTATGAGGTAATTTTTTAAAACTATGCAAATATTAAGTACTGTACTAATATCATTAATTTGGGGATCCTGTGTGTATCCTTTCCTTTAGACAACTGGTTCCTACAATGGTGTTCAATTTTTCTTGAGACTTTTCACTTTAGTCCATAAGATGGGCTAGTAAAGGTGGCCCCTGAGATTTGGATTCCAAGGTCTTGACCCTGAGAGATCTCCTGTACTCCTGGGAGTCCAACCATGGCTGGGGTAGCCGGGCATAGCGCGGATCCAAGCCCACCCTGCCCCCGCCGCCGGGATCCACGCCGCGCCCGGCTACCCCAACCATGGTAGGACTCCTGGGAGTCCGAGCATGGCTGGGATAGGCGGCGCTGGGCGGCTTCAAGTGGCGGTGGCAGGGTGGGTGGGTGGTCCGGAAGGCTTCCAGTGCCTTGCCTAGAAGCCATCTGGATCCACCATACCCTGCCCCCGCTGCTGCTGAGAGCCTTCTGAGCTCTCAAAGGGGTTCTCTCCAATGTCGGAGGGGGGCCCTTTGAGAGCTCGGAAGGCAAATGTCGGCGGTCGGCAGTGGCTTCGGGGTCCTTCTGAGGCTGCCGCCCACCGCCAACATTTTCCCGCAGCTGAGCGGCGGGGCTCCCGCTCAGCTCGGGGAAAATGCCCCCTCCGAAGGGGAATGCCTGCGGTGGCCTCGGAATGACCCTTCCGAAGGGTCCTTCCTCCGCCGGCATTTTCCCCCAGCTGAGCGGCGGGAGCGGTCCTTCGGAGGCTCCCACCGCTCAGCTGGGGGAAAATGGGGCCTTTGCGATCGCAAAAGCAATGGCAAAAAAGCCATTGCTATGCGGATTCGTCGTTAAACGGGGCGCTTGTTATACGAGGCACCACTGTAATTGAGTTTGATTTAATATCAGAGGTTCTGCAGACTTGCACCATGCCATACCACCCATTTTTGTCCGCCTTTGTTCTGTTCATTATTGATTGGCACCATCTGTTTTTATAGTTATTTAATAATAACTATGATCTTTGTATGATTATTTGCTAATTTGTTCTCACTGTCTTTGGTGTTTCATTTTTATCTCTGTCTGGTGTTTTATCTATTGTAAACTGCACAGAGCAGTGCCTTGGCATTAATGGAAGCAGTATACATTCTAAATAAATAAATAAATAAATAAATAAATAAATAAATAAATAAATAAATAAATAAATAAATAAATAAATAAATAAATAAATAAATAAATAAATAAATAAATAAATAAATACCCTTTAAAATGCATAACATGTTCCCACATCATGAAGTAAGTAGCACCAAAAATCACTACAGTACTTGACTGAAGGCCAAGTCCTTATGAAAGTCTGATTATTATATTGTCTTCTGAGCCTTTGCTGAATATTACTTTCATGCTCCGTGCCCACACTTTAAGGATAGGTGATATTCAAATTTTCTGTTGTCAGGGAAGTCTTTGTATATTGACACTGTCAAGAAACCTTTGTCGGTAATGCAAAGAGCTTTGGAGCATATTAAGACACACACTGAGGTAATTCAGCCAGCGGTTGCTGTTGAAGTTCCCTTTCGATCCATGGTGAACTGGAAACCAGCACCACCCCCTCTGAGTATCTCCCCTGCATTTGCAGGTGGAGCTTAGTGGTGAGGAAATTGTGTTTCAATGAAGCTGGTTATTAGTATTTTTTCCTTGCTAAGGTGCTAGCTTATGAGAAATATTTCAATTATGCTCGCATATGATATAGTTTAATATAAGTTTAGGAAAGGATTGTTAATTTAAGGAGAGAGAAAAAAGAGCCTTAAGAATCTTTCGGTCTCTGGGCAGGATTCACAGACTTCCCAAAAAGGTACTCTAGCTAACTGCCTGTGGGATATGTTCTGTGTTGTCTCTGAGAAGTGCAGCTATTTGTGCTATTTGCTGTAATGCCATCTGAGAGATCGGCCCTCAACCTTTTCAAGCTCTGTTTTCTTTACTTCTGCGTTCATCTTACAAGGGGCTTATGAATTCTGATTAGTACCATAGGCAAATCTAAATAACTGCTGGTGCTTTCAAAAGTGAGCATCTATTGTTTTTCTTCCTTGAAACCTTTTCATACTGGGCAGTTTCAGGTACTTAAGCTTCCATTTCTCTCCCATTCCTTTTAAAAAGACTGTTAAAACTCTCATCTGGCACTTCCATTGTATTTGGTTTTATCTCCCTGCCTCCTACTTTCCCCCATGCTCCCTTTAAAATCCATTCTAGAAGAAAAGTTCTTATGAACCTGACATCTTGTTCACCACTTTTGTGCTGATAAAGTTTTTGTGCTATTTTTCTATGCATTTATTGCAAGTGTATCCCACAAATCTTTTTTGGAAAGATAACCTTTGTTTTTCTCCCTGCCCCTGTGAACCTTTTGATTACTTGTGCAGAAGGCACTTCCTGCCATGTCTCAACTCCTGTCTCACAATTAATATACTTATTAATTAATTATGTGGAGAGGCTGCTGTTGGCATAAGACTTGAGGCTGTCCAGCTTATGAAACAAGTGCTTTGATCCTGAGATTTAAAGACCTTTTCAGTCATCTCCAGCCAGCCAGGTGGAGTGATAAGTTTTGTTTGTATGAGCCGTGCTTGTCATGAGGAGAATGTAGAAGGAAACTGTAAGTAGTGGTCTACTTATGTGGCCTATAAGGTCTTCCTGTAGAGTGTTCATATGATGACATAAATTTCTGTTGTAAAATGAACAGATTGCTTATTCCAGGTCATTAAGGTGCCACTATGTGGCTATTTGTTCAGGCAATAATGGAAAGGAGAAGGAGAAAGACCACATATACTTCTCATGAGGGATTTTTCTCATTTTGCTTCTTCCATTTAATTCTGCCGCACAACGTTCTTATAGTCTTTATTCTATAATTTAAAATACAAAGCAAAATTACAAATGAGATCTAAACGTAATTATAATAACTGTTACAGCAGTGTTCGGATTATATGTAATGCAACAACTTCATTGGGATGCTTTTTGTTTTGAAAGCTGTGTAACTTTCTTTTCCCAAAGTTGTTACTGCATTGCATAAATGTTGTAGTTTAGCTTCCTATTTCATTTTTCATTTTACGCTACTTTCTTAATTATTCATAAACTCCACAGACAATTTATGAACATTGTAAATAAAATAATAGCTTGTAATAATATCCATCACCCACCTCTAATATTTTATGCCTGCAGTTTATGTTAAATGACTATCATTTGTGAAGCTGTCCAAACTTAGGGCAGGTTAAACAACATTGAGGTATGCAGAGGTACACAAGTTAGTCAACTAAATGTAGAACATACATCATTTGTTTGTTTTTAAATGTGGCTTATATATATATAAAAGTGGTGGCTGTTTCTGTCACTACTAAATTTGTGGTGGTAAGAGCAAAAAGTGTGGTGATTCTTGCCATGTAGATTAGCTAAATTACATAAATACAATGATCTATTTTCTGCCACTGCTGTAGTGAATGTAGCAGCAATTGAACACACAGGGGCTGCGAAACCAGCACTGTAGTCTCTCCCTTTGGCCCATGTGCACAGGGTGTGTTTCTCCTTTAGAAATGGAAGCTAGCTACATGAAGCAGTGCCTCTTGTTTTTGAGAAACAGCCTTCTTGGAAACTTCAAGGGGTGTGACTCTCCTTAAAAACTAGGTAAACAGTCTCTATATCCTTTGTTAACAGGTGGGAAAAGTTAGAGGCTTTGCCCTCACCTTCACTCTGGCGGCAGGGATGCAATGCACCATGTAGATGGCTTCTTGGGAGACCAGTACAGCTCCCAGCAGTTTCCTACTCCAGTACAGGTATTAAAATATTAAATATTCCTTGGCCAAAGGATTAACGTGTAATAAGAAAAGAAAAAAAAAAACAAGAGAAGAAAGAATTGGGGAGGGCAGGAAAGCAAGCATAGGAGCATCCACTCCCTCTGTGGCCAGTGTGGGAGTAAATGCCATGAAAGGATGGAGCCTGGTCAGTTGCAGATACTCTGAAAGAGAAGGGAGAAGCAAGGCCTCTGGAGCCGCTTCTTTGCTGGTCAGTACATAGGGCAGGTGAGGCATGGAGTTTGTAGGAATGATAGTATGTGTTTCTCACCTATGATCTATTCAGAGTTTCAGCTAATTTATAACTTGATAACTGGCATATGAATATACATGCATACACTCACAAGTGTGCACACACAATTGCTAAGGTTCAGAGCTGGCAGCCAAGAGCAATGCCAAGAGCTTAATATCCACCTCGAAATTGGAGTCCTCTGGCTTGTTATCATTCATTTGCCCCAAACAGCATTCCTGACTCCTGTTCCAAACCACTTAGGAGTTCTGGGCAGGAATACTCCTGCCAATTAGTTAACTGGTTGTATGCTGTCAAGTCAATGTTGAGTTACGGTGACCCTTCTCAGGATTTTCTAGGTATAAAGGTTTTTCTAGGTGTTAAGGACTCAGTGGTGGCCCTTCTTCCGTGGGTGCTTTGCGACCGTGTGACTTGCCAAAGGCCACACAGGGTATCTGTTCTTTTAGGAGGCACAGTGGGAATCAAACAGTGAAGCCCTGGCTCTGGGGCTGGGTGTTCCAATGTACTGTTATGTGTCATCAAGTCGGAACCAAATTGTAGTGACCCTAATGGGGCTTTCAAGGTAAATAAGATATTCAAGGAATGGTTTTACTCACATCTCCAGTGAGTCTCCATGGTTGAGTGGGGATTCGAACCCAGGCCTCCTGAGTCCCTCATCTATCACTCTGTCCGCTACACCAGAGTGTCCACCACCTGGCATTTCCTGGTTTATCGCAGGTCATATTATTGTTCCTAAATTATTTTAAATCATAAACATCATACTTTTAAAAAAGCAACAATGGAAGTCAACGTCTGAGAAAGCAATAGAACTGTAGTGGGAAGGGGGCAAAAAGCCCAGCAGTGTTTGAGAAACTAAGCGTAAAATGCAGCCTCAAAGAAAGTCCCTTTCATATTTACTTGCCTTACTACTGTCAGATGTTCTGTGGGAAAAGGGGAAGTTCCAATATTCAGATCATTCCACAAAAACATTGCAAGTCCAAGTTGCAAAAGCTGGTGCAGCGATAGAATTTAGACTTAAAAATACCATCCCAGCTTTAGTGTCTCCATCCCAAGGACTGCCTTAAAAGTTTCAACTCCCTACAAGAAAAGTCCTAAAAAAAACCTAGAAGCCACTCCAGGTGGAGCATTCTGTAGTTGCAGTGCAGCTGTAGAGGAGGTCCTGCCTTTATGTCGTTGGCTGTTACATGTCAGGGTGAGACACTTGGAAGAAGTAAAATGCAAACAGAAGAAAATGTGAAACAATGTAGGTTCTAGTAAGGCGTTTTCTGAGGCTGGGAAATGCACTTGTTTAAGAGCTTCTTGCTCTTCCAGTTTGTCAGTGCCAACTACCCCTTTCATTATTTAACTTTTTGTCAGCTTTCAGTTCCCTGCCATGACTTGGCAGAGACATCTTTTCAGAATTCCCCACTTGTACCATTACTTCCTGTTCCCCTTCTCTCCCCCCCCCCATTTCCACCCCCATGCAATGCCAAGAGCTTAATATCTAGGTTACGTAAAAATGCCTTTCTGTGACCTTTTTGTGCCTTGGCCTCACAATTTGGGTTTTAATTCTCAGAGGTTCTAGGGAAGGTAATTTGTTTTGGGCTAATGAGAAGATAATTGGATGGGTATTAGCTTTGTTTCTGGGTAGGCACAGGAAAAGTGTAGATTGTGACCCTGGGGATAGAATTCAGAGTCTAAACTTGTTTGCCTTAAAAAACACACACAAAAATGCATGTTTCTAGCTCTGATGGTTACAAACACATGCTTAAAATAAGACTAGTACTGATCAATACACTATATTCCAGCAAGTATTAATCAACCAAAATCATGTATAGTGTTTTTGCTGGAAGAAGGAACTCCACAAGCCCATTGCATGATTTCCTACTGGATGTTTTTTTTCCAAATTCATTAGTTGAATTAAAAATAATAATATGCTTGAAAGGCACATACAGTGCTCCATGCAAATGGAGAAGCAGACACCATTGCAGTGTGAAGATAGGACATGGTGTATACAAAGAGCTGTGGAAGGACTTGTGACTCTATGAGGAAAGAAACATGCTTCAGTCATGCAAAAGCTATGTTAAAGATCTAAGAGCATAAAATTAGAGAAGTTTTAGGTGTAAAAGAGTGGAAACGAAATTGACCACAGAAGAAGAGGAAATATATACAATACTTTGGCTTTTTAGCATTCCTATGAACATTCCATGAGATCACAGTACTTTAACCAATGAGTTCTGAAGTAGTATGAGTCAGTGATATTTAGTCTGTTAGATTTATAAAAATGCCTTAACTAGGAAAAATACTGTGTGCTGTCAGGTTGACTTCCTCCATTATCTCATATCAGGATTTCTCTTAGAGCCAGCATACAAGAGAGATTCGTGATTTAAATAATCTGTCTTTGTTTTCTCTTAATTAGTAGCTCCACATAGACGTTTTGAAGTACAGGGAAGTAGCTGTGGGCAGTGGGGAAGAGAGAGGAGGTGAAGCCTTTTGACCTATAAATCTAATCCTCCCTTCGGTATCCATATGTCCTCTCCCAGCTGGAAATACAAGCAGCTGTGCAGAGGAGGTTTAAATTATGTAAGCGATGTAGGGGAAAATAACTCTCACCAATTCCTGCACAGTCTTCACAGTAACTCTTTGAGTTTGCCTTAAGTTCCCTCCTCTCTCTCTCTCTCTCTCATGATTAGATTTGAAACTGGGAAATTGCAAACTTAGTACCAGTCAGACAGTGTGTCCAACCATCTTCCCATTGTTAATAATGCTTCATAAAATCCTGTCTGTTATTCACTCAAAATTGGCTTTCACCCACATAGTAATCTACAAGATGTCTGTGAGATTAATTTTCATCGGTTTGCTCCTCTAGTTCCTCTCTGTGCTGATTCTTTTACTTTAAAAATGTTTTTCCAGTGTGAAGTTTATATAAAATAACAATGGACTGCATTTTGGAGATACAGAGAAGCAAAAAACCTATTCCAGAACGCTCTCCAGCAAGATCTAAGAAAATGTAATGGAATATTTTGGCCCTAATCCTTAACACATCTGCCCAAGTATAAGTTGTGTCACAATCCATTTGTAAGTATACTGACTGCGTTCTTTGTTCTTGATTTCAAAGTAGAAGATTAGTGAAGTGTGCTGCCCCCCCTTCTTCCTGCTGTTCTTTTACTCACTTTCACTATATTAGACTCCGAGCCAGCCACTTTGTGCACAGACTTTTCCAGAGAGAAGAGAATTTTAACTGGATCTTGTTCAAAAATTACCTAGTATCTGTGTAGGAATGGAACAATTTGTGGGTGTAAAATCATGGGTAGGTGGGGGTCTGCTTTCCTTGTTTGAAAGACGACCTGTTGATTCCCAAAATCCTGACTGCAGAATCAGCAGCCAACCCTCTGCCAAAACAAAAAAAAAAAAATCCTCTTCAAACAGCCTCCGCTCAAAGGCCACTCTTCTGAGGGAAATTTCCTTTTTGGGGAAGTTGCTGCAAAAGAATTTCCTGTGTGGGCAGACACAGCTTCCTGACTTGAAGGCTTCTTGGATGGGAAAAGAGTTCATAATGGAATGACAAATTAAAGACATACCAGCTCGGTTCCCTTCAAAACAGCTATCAAATGAGCTCAGTACTTGTACCATTCTACTCCCGCGCAGGATGAAAATAAACAGCTTCCTGACAGGATTCACTCTGGGGCAAGAAGCATATCCTTCCACAGATGCTCCTTGGACATGGTCTTAGCTTCTCCTTCTTTAGCAGTTGCTTACTGGCTGTTCTAAGCTAAAACATGGCTACCTCTGACTTGTTTGCAAATCAAGAGTTTCCTAATGCAAATTGCTGCTCTGTCTTATTTTTGGATTACCTTCTTGACAAAAACAAATCATTAGAAGACACGGCAAATCTCTCCCTAGTCTCTTATTTTCTCCACACCAGTAAATGACAAGTTTCTTTATGAACTGTCCTTAATATGTTTGGGTGGTTCCCCTAGATAGCCAGAAAGATCTAGTGCAACCACAGTCTTTAACCATTATAAACCTGGAACCCGCCTTTAACCTCAACATTCAGCCGTAGCCTCTTATTTAGTTTAATACTCTATATGTCTGCCTTCCTCTTTCCCTCTGTTTCTGTTTGTACATACAATCTTCTTCTGCATTAAAAAACCCAAACATGTTAAAGTACGAGGAAAAAAAATGCTTTGATGAACAAGTGGAAGCTCTTTTTCCTCTCACCCCATACTAGGACCAGAGGACATCTACTTAAATCAAGTATTGGAAGAGTGAGAACAGACAAAAGAAATGTTTCTTTACACAGTATGTTGTTAGTCTGTGGAACTGCTTGCTGCAGGATGTGGTGATGGCAAAGTTTTAAAGATTTGTTTTTAGTGTTTTAGTTCTTGTTGTTTGGCTTTGCCTAGTGGTAAGAGAGGGAACCATTTGTTAAAAGCCAAAGTGAATTCTCTGACAAGTGTTCCTGTCACTAGAAGAAAAAATTAAGTACTGCTATGAAAGAATATAATGGTGGATATGGAAACCCTCATTTTAGTCTGTGTGTATAGGGAGAAAGACAAAGAGAGATGCTTTAGTCCATTGTTAGGCAACTGGACAGATGCTTTCCTTAATCTGCCGCTCTTCTGGACTAGAGGTTTGCGAACTACAGGACAACTTGTAGAAAGTTGAACTGGTAGCTGAATCAGTAGTTCAGTTGTGGAAGAGAATTTTAAAAAAAGTTAATGTTCATCAGCCCAGTGGTGGCTTGTACTCTGAAAAGGAAAGCCAGCAGCCAGATCCAATGAGTTAGCAATCTTTCATCTCTTAATGACAAGAGCTGGTGTTTTTCAGTGGTAGGGTTCAGCCACCCAGTGTATTATAGCGGATAGAGCAAAAGGCTAGGACTCAGAAGACCTGGGTTTGATTCTCAGCTCAGCCGTGGAAACTCACCCGGGGTGGGGGAGAGGGGTGGAATTGGTACAACCACTCCTCAAATATTTCACTTACCTTGAAAGCCTAATTAGGGTAGCTGTAAGTTGGTTTTGACTTGATGCCACATAACAAGGACAAGGATTCAGCCAGTCTTTGTCTTGAGCTCATCCAGTCCACTGAGGCAAGCAGTTCTTCTGTCAGCTTTGTGTTCCCTCGACCCTACTTCTGCAATGTGGGAATAATAATACAGTACTTTAACCGACCTTACAGGGCTGTGATAAATGGAGTGTATGTGGAATTCTTTTAGGTTTTTCAGACTTAGAACAAAGGCTAAGTTTTATTTATTTTTGTAAATAACAGTTTGTGCCGTTCAGGACTTTCTTCCTATTAAGTTAAAAAAAAGCTGTAAGGAATACTGTTTCCTTTGATTCTGTGAAAATTTGATGACTGCAGCATTTGGGTAAATTAATGCAACATCCTATCTTAATTACAGTTTCGCTTTGCCACTGTTTACAAATTTCACTGGTGGGGAGGAGGAAATGAACCTTGCTTGGAAAAGAGTTGCCCAAGGCAGCAGTATTTAACCTTTGCAAGTGAAAACAATATTCTTCATTACTCATGCCTTGTTAAAATATTTTTAAAAAACTGAATATTTGTAGGCCAGTTCACATATGCATTGAATATTCAGCACTAGCTGTTTCTTACACAACATGCCACACTATCATCTGGACTGCAACCTTATTCCCAAGTCTTTTCAGCCAGCAGCCTGTTGATACACGCAAACATGATAGGCAGGTGGTGGTGGTAATAGCTAAAGTCCAGCTTAGATGTCAACAAACTGAAGAATTCTGGATGTTGAAGTTTATCTCCACTATGTATCCCATCTGGACACTGCACAGGGAAAAGAAGCAATTGAATGGAACATATAGTCTTTGTAATTCTGCTAGTAAAACTCTTGAAATTGGAGGGGCAAACAAACCAAATCTATGCTCTCCTGATCTCTCGGGAGATGGACAGTGAGGTCTGGATAAATAGGAGATGTGTATGTTGCCTGCATTGTGTCTGTGATGTCACTGTTGCATGGCCCTAAATAAAAGTTCATCATGAACGGATTTTGGTTCCCATGAGAAAGCTGAGCTTGAGTGACAGTTATCAGAATTATGATTACAAAATGTGCTGCTGCCTCATTTTTATGAAGAGTTGGTAGGCGACCCCTGATATATCCTCCACATTGGTTCCACTTCCCCCTGTTCTGGTCTGAATAGGCTTGTTAGATGGACAAAGGGCGGGGAGGAGTTGAGTGAAAATCCCACCTCTGCATTCTTTCTCCATCCATTGTCATGGGTCGTTAATGGTGGTCTTTCTGGAGTATATGGTCCTGATCTTTCTGGGGAAGATGAGCTAAGACATGTTTGTTTGCCCAAGGCTGTCCAGCGGGCCTTGTAGCTGAGGCCAGTTTGAACTGAAATCTCCACAGTGTGGATCCAGCAGTTTCTAGTTTTCTATACTGCTATCAACCCAGCTGCAACAAATGCACACTGTATTTTTGCATATTCCACACTTCTCTATTTTTCTATTTTCGTTGTCCTTTCTTGTCCCCTCCCTTGTTAAAAATACCCCAGGAAGAGTATGAAAATGATGGTGGCATTAATGGAACAGGCTCCTTTAAATTAAGAAACAACTTGCCAATCAGTCCAGTGGTTTGTAGGGGAAAGAATGTGGGTCGTATAAGAAAACACAAACACGAAACAGTGGACCAGACATTTTATCTGCTAATATTGTTTTTTGTCTTTAAAAGATACTGCTATGTAACTTGGATTTTAAAGCTTAAATATGCTTCCATGGTTTTCAGAATCTCATAATCAGATGCCTGAAGCAGTTTATTTCACTGCATTATTTACAAAAAGGTGTAGGTGTGCATGTGTACCTTAAGGAGCTTGGAAACATCACATACTGTTTACATTTATAACATACACCATTTGCTAGAGTTGCACACAAGTCTGTTTCACAACTGAATTGTATGGACTGTTTCCGAAACATCCCAAACCATTTTCCTTTTGCTCAACACAGGCATATGTTCCTGGGTCTTTGAAAAACAGTATAAAATTTACCTCTAGGAGTGGGATCACACTGGGGAGCACAGTATATGCAATCCAGTTTGGTAACATAGGGGACAAGTTTCTTCTTTCTACTTTGTCCTCTACCAGCAGGTATCAAACCCTTAGTGTTGCCTCCTGTACTGCTCCTATGGGCCTTGGACATGAATCATGCTATTAGGCAAATCTCCGTGGAAACGTGTGGGACCTGGAATTTTAAAATTGTGTAGACTTTCTTACTGCCAAAACCATATACTTACGGATATACTTCCCCTTCTTGTTCTTTCTCTTTCATTAGTTCTAACCGTGTTTTTTCAAAAAAACTAAAAAATGTTTAGTAGCAGGTCTTGGGGGGGGGGGAATCTCAGTGAGATGCAGCTGAGGTTAAGAGCCTGGCCACGGAGAGGGTGATTTGTTTTCAGCAAGAAACATGCTCCTGGTTGTTCCAAACAGTAAACAAACCTGAAACAGAAACTTTTAGAGGAGTATAGAAATACCGCCACTTTCATCTATTTATATAAAGCAGTTTCCTTTGTAAATATGGTTTCCAGTGGCTGAATGGCTGGCTGGCATAATTCAGGTCCTGGGTTCAAGAACCAGAGTAGATTTGAAGTGTTGACACTTTCCTCAGTTGTTAGAGAGCCAGTGGGCTAGATACAGACTACTCTTCGCTAACTTGATGCTCTCTAGATGTGTTGGATGGCAACTCCCATCATGCCCAAGGAGTATGGTGGTTGCAGTATGGGAATTATACGAGGTGTAGCCCCATACATCTAGAGCTGTGTGGGAGGCTGTGTGGATCGAGGGTCTAGCTCAGTAAAAAGATGTTTTGTCTACAACACAGGCATACAGTTTAGACAGGAGGTATCAAATTAAAAAAAACCTTCCTCTGTAACAGAAGTATGCGAGGAAATTATTCTTCAATATTCAGATTTTTTTCATCACAGGATTGGGTTTAGGGCATAATATTGTTAGAGCTTTAAGGGTTATTTTGTAAAATTGACATTTGCTTCAAATGGCAGACGAACCCCATGTAAAACTATATTCAGTTATCTGGTAACTGGACCCTAGTTTAAGTGACTGTAGCCAAATTTCCTGTAGGTATTCCTGGGAGGGTTTGGTAGGAAGTGGGATCTATGCTCTTCTCTAGCAAATGTTGCCCTCGTACGAGAAGGTGAATTGTTCAAACGAGCAACTGATGTTTTGCTTCAGGGAAATTTCCTTTCTGAGGAAGTTAGTCATGCAAAAATGTGAAAGAAGAATCTAACGTGGGTAGAGGGAGTGTCCTGGTTGCACATTTCCTGGAAAAGATAGCTGTTGACATAGCATTGACTAATGCAAAGTCTGACTGTTTGAAGGCAGCTCCTTATGCTCTTATTCCAAAGGGCAGGCTGGGTGGGGTGCATATCTATGGAAAAGCAATTGCTTTGCAGGCTGAATCCCCAGCATCTTCAGTTTAGGTGGGAATCCTGTGAAAGATTCAGGCCCTGATGGGTGCTCAGAAAAAAATAGTTCTATATGTTCACGCAACCCTCTCAATAACCTTTCAAGTGCAGAACTGGATGACTAATTCTAGCGAGGTAGCCTTTGTTTGTTCTCTGTTTGTTTAGTTTGTTGCAGCAAAGACAAAAAGAGCAACTTGGTACCTCAAAAGATTACTCTTTGGATCCTAACTAATGTGGGCAGATGGCAGCTTGTGTGACAGAATTTTCTGTGCACCCCAACCTAACCTCTGGAAAGCTTCCCTAGAGCAGTGGTCCCCAACCTTGGGCCTCCAGATGTTCCTGGACCTCAACTCCCAGAAATCCTGGCCAGCAGAGGTGGTGGTGAAGGCTTCTGGGAGTTGCAATCCAAGAACATCTGGAGGCCCAAGGTTGGGGACCACTGCTGTAGAGGGATAAAGAGCTCTTCTCAACCTCACATAGGTTGTAGTGGAGGCCTCTGAGAGACAAGAGAATTTCACTAAATCCAGTGGCGCCACCTTCCATGAGTACAGTGGAGTTCGTGTAAGCTGCTTCTATGCAGCTGGAAACATGTCCTGTGACTCTTTTTTTTAAAAAAGTCAAGAACTGTATTTTTTGTTTGAAACAGGTTATTATTTTGGATGCCACTCACCTATGTCTTGCACTGTACACTTATTAGAGTTAATTTTTATCTGTATTCCTCAAAACTGTAAATTTCCTTAGGTGCTTCTTGGACACCTGAGGGAGGAAGCACTTCTTCAGGTAACCAGGCTCTTGGCGTAAGCAGTATTTTAAATTGTTCATGGAAACCTATTGTTAATGGTATAGCTCTTTTTAATTGGTGTGGCATGGGCTAAAGCCACCAGTGTGGAAAATGCGAAGTGAAAAACTCAAAATGTGGAAAATATGATCAATGAAAAGCTTAGCTGAGATTTACTTTTGCTTGCCTTCTTCTTTGAGACTTTTGCTTTGCAATGACTTGTCTTCTAATATGCCTTCCACAGCCGTTCCCATAGTGATGGTTAAAAAGAAAAGAAACCTGGCATTCTCAGTATTCTACAGTTAAGATGCATTTGAAGTACGTAGTAGATCTTATGCAGTTTTCTTCTTATCATTGTGTATTAGTGAGATTTTTAAAAGATGCAAACACAGGAAACCCCCTGTTTTGTTAGAAGAATGCTACTCTCAAAATTGGGAAATATTTTGAAGTGGAGGAATCAAAACAAGAGGAAACCATAATCTGTGGCTAAATGTTTAGAACCCCCACCACACACACCAGTTTGCTGGAAACTCTAGAAGCCCAGTCATTCAGGACCAGTGAAGATTGTATCTACAGTAAGTGGCCAAGACATTCAGCAGAACATTCATGCTGAGAATCTGAGTTTGTAATGTTATGCATGCTGACTTGGAAGTAAATTCAGTCAAAGTCAGCATGCTTTTGCATAAAGGTGCAAAGAGCTGGGCTGCAAGCTGCTTCAGTAAGTCAAATACTGTAATGTCTCTGTTCATGAGAAAACTAAAGGAATGTCTCACCTTATGCTGACACTTCATTATGAACATGGTTGTTATGGCAAATCACCCTTATTAATTGATTAATTTAAACCAGCTGCCATGAAGTTTGTCCTGAGTCATAGGTAGTCTTAATGTGGCACATAGCTGCAGGGAGCACCCAAGCCATATTTGCTCCCCACCGACATCACTGAATTTTAATGATGAACCTCAACAAGCACTTAAGAATTGTTAGTTTTCGTATTGATTTTTTTCTTTCTGTTTCTTTTCAAAATTTGGCAGAGAACCTAGAAAGGTCTTTAAAATAAACTTTTCTATGCTCATTAAAGGGGTTTTTTTTTGGTAGTCACCCAAGTGCATTGGTATGATTTGCCATCAGATGTTGATGTTGGACAGGGTATGACTTGTGGCTGGTCCTGGGGTGGAATTATCTCTTTGGGCCTCCTGAAGTTGCATACCCCTGCCTGAAACCATGGCTTGAGCTTCTAGATGTACAACAAAAAGTCAAAGGACTACACAAAGCAGAGTTTAGAGACATCATGTTACTGTAGGATAAGATCATGGAAGAATTAATTGGTTAGATTAAAATAAGCCTGTGATGTGCACAGTTTCATTGTTCTGAATCTGAGAATTATATATATTTTTAAATCATACTCCATTTTCTTCTTTTGGAATTTCAATAATTGTAGTACGTCTTTGAAATATAAATCTCTTCCATGAGATTGTCAAAATGACCACAGGAATCTCCAAACAGTAACTACTGCTATGTCTTCCTCCTTGGTATTAGGAAACTAAAATATAGCTGGAAAGAATTTGCACTTTGTAATTACCATAGTTACCAGGTCAGAAAGTCTGATACCTGAACAACTTATTAAGAGCCCTATAGATGTTTATGGACTTTTAGGAAGATTCGAAAGCATGTGTTCATCACAGGTGGCATTTATCCCTGAAAAATACAATAAATAGATCCCGTCTATGGCGGAAACTTGCAGAAACCAATATTGACAAAAGACTCCTCCTTCTTCTTATAAAGCTTCACACAAACACCAATCTCAGAGTTAGACTCGGCCCACATGGTATGCTTTCAGAGGAAATTACTACCGAAAAGGGGGTCCGCCAAGGTTGCTTACTGGCTCCGTTTCTTTTCAACTTTTACATAAACAACATTGTACCTGAGCTCCAAGGTCTCGATTTCTTTCCGCCGACAATTGGGGACATAAAACTTCCAATATTATTATATGCCGATGACATTGCTCTTTTTTCACTCACCCCGGTTGGGCTACGCAGACTACTGGCCAAATTAAGTACCTACTGCAGCCATGAAAAACTAACAATAAATCACGCAAAAACCAAAGTGATGACCTTTGGGAACCATCGCAGAAAACATACCTGGAGGCTTGGGGACTTCCCAATCGAGCAAGTGTCAGCTTTTCGTTACTTGGGTATTATTTTTGGCCCTCATCTTTCCTGGTCAAAACACCTGGACTCAGCAAGGCTCAAAGCCACCCATGCCATCCAAGCCCTCCTACACTTTACTAGGTCTAAAGGAGGCAACTTGGTTCCCCCCGCTACTGAAATTTTTGCCAAAAAACTGATTCCCCAAATGACCTTTGGGGCCGAAATCTGGGGATACACAAACATTTCGACCCTAGACGCCGCACAGAACACCTTCATTCGTTCCATCTTGTGTGTCCCGCGGAGTACTCCAGCCTCCTTACTTAGGGCAGAAGTAGGCCTTATCTCTGTAGCTGCCACCTGCCATTTAGCACTAGTCCGGTACTGGCATAAACTGTCCCAAATGAATGATACCAGTTTACCTAAGATCTGCTTCAGAGAACAACTGGCCAACCCCTCTCTTAAATCCTGGGTGAGTGCTGTGAAACAAATAACTGACTCCTATGGCATCGACTTAGATTCTTTAACCGCTCTTCCGCTCAAATGTGTGAAAGCTAGTCTTAAGGACACAATTCGCCTTTTTCATATCAGAAGTGACCTCTGCACCATCTCTAGCTCGCCTTATTCCTCTTCACTCCCACTCTATAAGTCAACCTTTGTCATGGAAAATTATTTGACCTGGATAACTACATTCGCCCTTCGCAAGGCCTTCACCGCTCTACGTTTTCAATGTATGCCTTCAAGAGTGTTAGAGGGCAGACACGAGAATCTGCCCTATCATCTAAGAATTTGTCCTTGCCACCTGGGAGAAGTCGAAGACATCACTCACTACCTTTTGAGATGTCCACATTACCACTCCCCTCGATCAAGGTTTTTGGCAAGTTCTCTGACTTCCATCCAAGACAGACCTAATCTCGCCCAGGTCTGTTGGCTCCTGGCTGACATCAATGCCAATACCACCTTAAACGTGGCAAACTTTGCCTTGGCTGCAATTAACATCCGAGCTCGCTTGTTTCCTGTACCTTTGTCTTTTTGATTCCTATTTACGTCTCATTGTATTTGCTTTTTAATTAATTATCTCACCTGCTGCTTTTATTTTATTTTAACGTATTTTAATGACTTATAGTTGATAAATAAACTCTGCTCTTTATCCCTGAAAAAAAGGTTGTTGTTAAAATACAGAATCATTTTACTCATACAGGAACCAGCCTCTTTGGGTATCTGGAGAGAGAGAAAATTACTATAACCTGACACAGTAATTTTGATTTTATAACATAAACTATTATAGAAATATAATAGTTTTCTGCAGAAAAGGAGGTGTCAGGAGCCTTTAAACTCAAATCATGCCAATTCACCATAGTGACAGAAAAGCCATTCCTTTATTGGAATTTAACTCATTACAAGCTGAGGTCATTAGACCGAAATGTTCTAACTTCTTGGTAGTTCACATCCATTTCATTCTTGCGTAGCCTTGTACTGATGGCGTGTTTTTAGTCTGGTGATACCACCTGATATTTTATATAAAACATCAAAATTATACTGATTACATACATAGCTGCAACATTGGGTCACAATAACTGTTCCATATTTTGAGAACAAACAGTTAAATTTTTATTTGCGCAGGCTTTCACGGCTGGGATCTAATGGTTGTTGTGGGTTTTTCGGGCTCTTTGGCCATGTTCTGAAGGTTGTTCTTCCCAACGTTTCTCCAGTCTCTGTGGCCAGCATCTTCAGAGGACAGCACTCTGAGCTGTCCTCTGAAGGACAGAGTGCTGTCCTCTGAAGATGCCAGCCACAGAGACTGGAGAAACGTTAGGAAGAACAACCTTCAGAACACGGCCAAAGAGCCGGAAAAACCCACAACAACCATAAAGAGTTAAATTGTTGCAAGGTGTTTTCAGTGTTACAAATGTCAGTCCAACTTCCCTTATCTTCCCAATCTGCTTGACTCTGAAGTGGGGGAGGCGCTTTTAAATAATTTAAGGCAAAGTTCCTTTTGGATAAGCTACTTTTTACTTTACGCTGGCATAAGACTTTTAAAGGAAATATATTGATTCTATATATTGAAAAGGGAAAGGGGGAAATTGAACTTTTCTTATAAGGTTAATTCTATAATTAAACTAGATAACTACATCAGAATTATATAAACAATTATATTGTTGCAACAATTCCAAGCAATGTCAGCTTGCCTATTTCTACAACTTTTATTTATCTACATTGCTTCTATTTTTCATTAGCACAAAAACGCGGCATAGGTTGTTGAAAACATCCAAAATCATTAAATAATGTTCTTACCCACTCAAGCCAACTATGTGTCAGTGTGCCTCTACAAGGGCAAATCCATGATCTTTGTGTTACTGACTTTTGGGAATGAAGCCTGCTGCAGACTGCTACACAATGCTCCTTGATATCTATATTGTTGCTGTTCAGTGTGTGTGGCATGGCATGTTGCGTGTATGTGTCTCTTTGCCTCCCTGTATTTATATTTCTCTCAGTTCTTCAAATTTCAGCTGAAAACAATACTTCAATGGAAATCTTGATTACTTTTATTGGGATGGCAAAATACGACTCTCATAACTTATGAGGCTGGCACGTTGCCCATCTAGCAGATAACAGCTATTATTTTTCACTAAATGGGTCCCTGCACTTGCAGGAATAGTAAGCTGCTTAGGTAGCATTTTACCAGGAGGACAAAATGCTACAGGTGTAAATTGCTGGTGGATTAAGTTGGTCAGGTATCCATTTACTCTATCCACACTTTAGGATGCTAGGATTTTTTTCCCTCAGTTGTTCTGTATTATCATTTGTTTACATGCTCGACTGTCAGCCATGAAAAATATTATTTTGTGGGCAATATTATTCTACATTGACCTTGCTTCCAGACTTGCCTGGAGAGCTGCCTGATTGTTTTGCAGTTATTTTAGTAAACTGATGTTTAAACCTTATTTTTAAAGCACAGTATATGCTTTCAGGATTGCATTTTTTTTCTACAGGCCCCTTAAGTTTTTGGCACTCTACAAACACACAAAATTTCTGCTTTTTAAGTATGGGAATTTCAGCTGTACAAGGTTAAGAAAAATAATTGTGGAATCTAGTATACTGTTTGACATCACTTGTGGAATGGAAGGTGATGCAGAAAATCCAAAGGGCAGGAGAAACTTATTTTCCACTCAGATAACATGGGTAGACTACTCAAATGCTCACTATACATGTTTCTGATCTCCATACCATACCATGGCTAGTTGGGAGAAAGAATGTTACAAGTCTCCAATCTCATACTCCTTTCTTCTGGTACCAGCAATAAACAGAATAAATGGGTTGTAACCATGGCTTAGAGAAACTGGGCAGAGATTTTCTCACTCGCTTCCATTATTACATGTTGTCACTCATGACCAAATAAAATTATCAGGAAATATGAAAGAAAATACTTAATGGCTATATTCAGATAATCATCTTCACTTAATAAGGTAAGATCTGAAGAAACATTTTGGTTCTTCACTCCACTTCTCAGGAGGTATGATTCAGTCAGTAAGCCCCAGACCGTTGTTTCTCCTCCTGTCCAAATTAGTCAGTATAAATCTCCTGGTTTGAGTGAAGAGAGGAATGAAGGGAAAATAAATAAAAAGTCCAGCAAAAAAGGGGGGAAATTGAAATTGTAATGAAAGGTCAAATTATAAGGTCAATATAGTGGTGCCTCGCAAGACAATTGCCTCGCAAGACGATTAATCCGCAAGACGATTAGTTTTTGTTGTGCTTTGCAAGACAATTTTTTTCTATGGACGATTTTCGCAAGACGACGATTTTCCCATTGGAACACATTAAATAGATTTCAATGTATTCCAATGGGGAACCGCGTTTCGCAAGACGATGTTTTCGCAAGACAGCGATTTTCGCGGAACGAATTAACATCATCTTGATGTTTATATACATCCCCATAGTGCTTACATTTCACTACCCAAACGTCTCTGGGCAATTTACAGTTTAATGATACAGGCTACACATTGCTCCTCCCCCAGCAAGCTGAGTAGTCATTTCACCGAACTCAGAAGAATGGAAGGCTGAATCAGATGGCTATCTGAATCAGTTGTGATTGAATGCAGGTCATAAGCAGAATTTTGACTGTAGTGCTGCAATTTAACCACGGCACCACAAGGCTGTTTAGGCGTGTCCGTAAGTATGTGGGTGGGATAACCCAATAGACTTTATAAATTTAGATTTCGAGAACATTCTTGACAATGTCTCTCCTGAAAGATCTCAGAAGAAACTTAGGAGCCTTGGGGAAAAAAAGGAGAAACCTCAATGTTCATATAAAGAGCGGAAGGCAGAATAAGAATAAATGAACAGTTCCCACAATGACGGAGTAAACTCATTAGAGGTTTCAAAGATCTGCATTAGATTCAAGTGCTTTTTAACTTGCTCATGTGTGATGTTAAATTAGACATGGGCTCTGAGATTAGGCTTGATAGCAACACAAAGTTATTTAGTACATTTAAAACAAAAAAGAAAAGAAAAGAATTCCAGAATATTTCTCCATATTCTTGTTGGAGCAACGTTCTCTCTAATTTCTGAATTATGTATAATCACGGTGACTGATGAAGAAAGATCAGCCTTGTGGTTATGGTTGATACTTCAATGAACATCTCAATGCAGTGTGAGGCAGGTGTGCAAAGGGCAATGGGAGTCAAAAAAATAAAGCTGCCAATACGTTATAGAGATCCAAGCCAAAATCTTATCATGAAATAATGCACACAAGGGCAATTGCATATATGATACTTGCAGATTGCTGGATGTCAGTTGCACTATTGATCACACAGCAGAGGATGACCAGTTATGCAATAGACATCTGGAAAAATGGCTCCCATTGATTGCTCATGTAACACAAAAAGATTCTGGCCCTAGAAGAAAAAGAGTGGACAAAATCATATTGTCTGCTACTCAGATGCCATAACTTATGGAGGCATATTGCTCCAAGCTGAGAAATTATCATCAACATTAGCAGTCATACAACTCTGTATGCAGCAGGTTAACATCTATAGTGCTTTCGTTATTTAGGACAATTTGCCTACAAAAGTTACATTGCTTCTGCTACACCCAGCATAACTAGTTAAGGGGCTTTTGGTCACTATGTACTAGCCATTGCACCTCACAAACTAGATTGTACATCTAGAGGATTTGCCCAAGTCAGTACACAGAATGAGCATGGACTGGAGTAACAAGAGGAAAGGTCACCTTGTCAGAAGATTTTGAGGTAAGAAAAAAAAGGCAAGTAACAGAAGACATGAAAAAAGTATATAAAATTATTCATGGTTTAGAAAAGTTGAGAAGAGCTTCTTCTCCCTCTTTCATAGTAGTAGAGCATAAGATTGTCCTGTAGATCTGAATTCTTGGAAAGTCAGGACAGACAAAAGAAAACAGTTCTTTGCGTAGCATCCAGTTAAACTATGTAACTTGCTGCCTCAGGGTGTAACAATGGCTAGCACCTTGAACAGATGTAATTGAGGGTTAGAAGAAGTCATTAAATTATCAAAAGTCATGATGTTCAGGAGCACCAGCAGGAGGGGGGGACATTGTGTCTGTGTTATCCTTGGGAGATTCCCTGTAGGCCTCTATGAGAACTAATTGCTGGACTAGCCAGGCCTTGGGTCTTGTCGAACATGTTATCCTTGTAGCCTTTTGCCTTTAAAATAAATGACCTGACTTTTCTGATTCTATAAGGGAAGATAAAGTTTTGTACTTCATTAGGCATTATATTTGGAAAATAGAGTTTAGCCATAGACTGAGGAGTATGTATTCTTATTTCTTTTTGAGTTGCTGATATGTTCCTTGTTCTATAGACACCTCAGCGGGATACGTGTAGCTTTGCTCACAAATGTCATACTTTACTCTTGCTTACATGCTTCACCTCTGCTTTGCTTAGGATGGCTAAGGAAAAATATTGGATCCTGGCTTTATAAAATAGGGTAGTTACTTTATCAAACACTTCTAGAACTAAGAGAAACAGAGGATCAAAAATAGATGTACCAGAACATAAGATAAAAGGGGGAAAAAATCCAAATTACTGTGTTCACATTTGTGGCAATTTGGTTGGTTCTAAGAAGCAGAGTTCCCACTTGTGGATTTTGTTTTTTTCCTAGAACTGAGGATGACCTTTGAGATTTCACTGGAAAGCATCAAAAAAAAAAAAAAAAAAAAAAAAGAGGAAAATGCTGGATTTCCTGCCTGTAACCCTGAAACGATTTTTATTTTGTCATTACAATTAATCTATGTATGTGATTTAACTTCAGTAATAAAAACAGGGTGGAGTTGTGCAAGCAGGGAATTCTTCTGTGGGCTACATTGCATAATCTTGAGAAGTTATCTGAGCTCTTGAACAAACCAAGGGACAAGATCCTTTGCTGCAGTTGGTTGAATAGTTGCATACTGTATTTCTACAGGCATTCACAAAACAGACCAAATACCTCTCTTCCTTCTCATCCCAGTCAAAGGGCTTTTAAGGAGGGAAGTGGAGTGCATAAGCCCACTCTAGCTATTCTCAAGATTTTGCCATTCACATAATACATTTTCCTTCTGAGAAATACAACTAACAATAGGTTAAAAAACTAGGTCTGCTGTCTCTTAGGACATGTACCATTCAGTGTCCACTGCACAGTACAAGAGAAAGCAGCTATAGTTGCTCTTGTGTTCATGAAGCCTGATCTTCTTATTCATACCTCCTCACCTGCTGTACGGCATATGTGGAGATCAGTCTCCCATGGCGAGTAGAGTGGACGGACAGATAACTTGGAGGATCCCCTGTCCTCACTGCAGCATCCTCATTGCCAAGGACAAGAGGTGGGGAAAACTATCAACGTAATTGATAAAATTCAGCTGATAGGATGCTTCAGTTTGTGGACTTCCTAACTATAAAAAGTCAACAGATAAATATAAACTCCAAAAAAATTGCTTTTAACTCCTTTTTTTAAATCACTAAATGCCCCAAGGATATATTTTGACACCTCAATGTTACAATGTTTTTTTTAAAAAAACGTAATTAAGCCTCCATTAACTCCAAAATTCATGTCTTAATTATTGTTATAGTGCTTGATTTCGATGTCCTTTTCCTTTCCCACAGAAAGGATAATGATGCAGATCCTACCAATGGGAAGAAAAATCTTGTTTTTTTGTTTGTTTGTTTTTGGTAACTATAGTGGCTACCCTGTTTCCCTGAAAATAAGACCTAACCTGAAAGTAAGCCCTAGTATGATTTTTCAGGATGCTCGTAATATAAGCCCTACCCCGAAAATAAGCCCTAGTTAAGTGAAACCCCAACTTCTACCATTGCGCAGCAACCAGTTGATGACATGACTGTAAAATAAAACATCCCCCCAAAATAAGCCTAATGTGTTTTTGGAGCAAAAACTAATAGAAGACCCTGTCTTATTTTCAGGGAAACATGGTATAATGTATATTACCTCCAACTGCAAACACCACATGCTAGGAAACGCAACCCGTTGAATGCTACATTGCTGATTGGGGGGCTTCTCTTAAGTATCTGGTGTGTCTCTGTGGGAACAGTCTTTTAGGTCTGATCCAACACAGCTCTTACTTTGTTTTAACCACAGCAAGCTGCAATTGAGCCTGATTCTTATATAGTGCTGGTAGCGCAAGCTTTTGCATGTGTGGTTTAGAGTGTGGTCTAGAGCTATAGATCTTCCCATCTATGTAATAAGTCCATAACATTCTTGCAGCATACCCCTGATATGAGGGTATGTTCATTAAGGCTTGTAAAGCACTTCGAAATCCATTCATGAAATCTGAGGTGTACCACTATGTTTGTAGTGGGTGCAATAATAATATCTGAGAGAGAGAAGTAAAGAGGAAGATGACTCAAGGAGAACCAGTGGTTTATAGCACTAATATATGAAGAGTCCCATAAGGAAAGGCTAAACAGAACTAGAGCCAGAAATTGTTGAGGTAAATTAGACGGCTGCTTGCTTTAGATGCACCTGGGAAGAGGGAATATCAGTCTGTAAGCATCGTCCGTACTAATTCTGGATTTACTGTTATGCATACATCTGTTTTAGTATGTAACCTGCATATTTTCTCCCCATTGTAGAGTGTTGTTATCAACTGGCCTGTATGCATACTGTAATTATTCATGCATACAAAAATTATTCCAGGAAGGACTGTGGGTGGAGAGGCAGCTGGGAAATAACACTAGCATTTCTGGGATTTTTAGCCCAGGAGCTCTGCAGCTTAGGCACTCATTTTCTGCTCTCTGCATCACTGTGACACCAAAAGACCCAACTGTTCCTGGAAACCAGGTGAACCAACCTTGTCATTCCGTCTAAGATATATAGTATAGTCAGAAAGATATGCAAGCAGTCTCTTCAGAGAGGTCAGCAGGTTTTCACTCTGCTTACCTGTTTCCATTTTTATATTCTGTGAGTTTAGTGCCACTCCCTGAATTTTTCTCTTTTTATTCTTATGTGATGGTTTGTTGAATTATTTTCAACCTTTTTTACTGCAAAAAGTTAACTGAAGTTCTTCTAATTTACTGAATTACACACGGGTTTCCATTTTAATTCCATGTTTGAAAAAAAAAAACCAAGTTGCTGATATTTGTATATGATTATTGCAAGTCTAGAACTCTTAGAATGATGATGAAAAGGAGGTGCTAGAAACTCCAGCTGAAGATGTTCTGACACCATATTTCCTGTGTGCGACATGACTGTTTGTGTCTCCCATTTTTTGTTTGTTTAAACCAAAGTTTTCACATTGTGTTTTCTTCCAAAACCTCTGTTTTGAAAGATTTCATATTTCGAATCTTTATATTTTTATTTTTTGAATGTATTTCAGGTTTTAATCAGAGTATTCACCATTATTTCTAATATGAAGAAAATCACACTTGTCCAAGTCATATAAAGTTGTCGGTAGTATAATAAGGGACATAGCGATATAAAATATCCAATATTGCATTATTGTGACTCTTGTACTATATTATATTACGCAGTATGGCTTTCTGCCTCTTGACCTTTATATCTCTTTTTCCACAATAAAGTTTGCTGGAGTCCTTACACCTCTTGTGTGAAGCTTGAATGTAACATTCTTCTGTATTACTGCTATCACATTCCCAGTGTTTTCTAAGTAGGCTTCATACTCTCATGAAACCTAAGTTTAAGCAACAAACCACACCCGCAAGGAAAGCGCACAAGCTGCAGTCATACATACCACTGTGCATGCAGCTTTGCCCCGTCTTCTGGAAACATTGCTACAGATTTCCATGGAAATCATTGCATAAGACTTTTAATCATTTAGAAATAGAGTTTAAGAGTCTTGCATGGCACTTTGTCTCTACCCATGATTTTGGAATAACCCCAGAAAATGTATGCAATCTAAAGTGCTCCATAATGATGGAAGTGTCTTTTATTTTATAACTTTTACAAACTACAGATTTGAGCTTTTCTGCCAGGGCCTGTACCCTAAGCAGCATTTCTGTGTTAGTTTGAGAACATATCAAATCAGTTAGCTGTCATAGTAAAGCTGCCATACCTGTGGAATAGTTCAGGAAGCAAGAGACACTAATAGTGGTTTGCCTGTGTGAGTGCTAAATATTCCACAATAATGCAAGGCTTATGTAAGTGAGAGGATAATGCGGGCTATTCCATACAATTTAATTGTCCGCAAAAATATTGACTAGCTGTATCTGCACACTTGTATCTGTCTTAGTTACCGTATTTGTGGTCTAGAGCAGGAGTCTTCAACCTTGGGCCTCCAGATGTTCTTGGACTTCAGCTCCCAGAAATCCTGGCCAGCAGAGGTGGTGGTGAAGGCTTCTGGGAGTTGTAGTCCAAGAACATCTGGAGGCCCAAGGTTGGGGACCACTGGTCTAGAGCACTGGTTCTTAACCTTGAGTTACTCAGGAGTTTTGGACTGCAACTCCCAGAAGCCTTCACCACCAGCTGTGCTGACTGGGGTTTCTGGGAGTTGCAGTTCAAAAGCATCCGAGTAACAAAGGTTAAGAACCACTGGTCTAGAGCACCTGCCAAGGAGCTACCCTAAGTAGTGTTTTCCTTGCCTACTTATCTTAAGCAACTTTCACTTACCCCAGATGATCAGCAAGTAGCTATTTACAAGCCTGTTTAACTGGGCATGTGCTATATAACAGAAGAAGAGTAGGCAATTTCTGGTCCTCCAGATGTTGTTGAACTGGAATGTCTATCTTTCTTCCTCATTAGCTATGCTGCATATAGGCAAATGGGAGTTGCATACCAGCAACACCTAGAGGGCCACAAGTTACTCACCTTTGCTATAAACACACAGGAGTTAACTTCAATCCATTAGCAGTTTAAGCCTTCGTTATCTTTAAGAGTCTTAAACTGTGTAGAGTGACAAAGTTCAAGAGTTTTGCCAGCTTATGTAGGCCACTAGCTTTCAGACTATATCATATTCTGAAACTCAGGGTATCTGCAGAATTCATAGACACAGAGCTGGTTGGACTTCATTTAAGGTATCTTTTCTGTAGTTCCTAAAGTGTTGGCCTTTGCCTGAATGGCCTTTGCCTGAATGCTACATTATGCTGTTTTTGTCAGTTCCTTCCATATAGTAATCTGTAATTTTGTTATATGTTACCCCTGATGCTTTTCACAGAAAAGCTGGCTTAAAATACTGGAAGTGAATGGGTGCATTCAGGGCAGTGCTGAGACCTAGAAGACAATCCCAAAGTGGGCCTTGGAACACATAACAGAGTTCTCTGTAGTACACTGAAGACCTGGAAGAGGTGTGCTGAGGTTACCATTAAATAGATAGATGCAGAAAGGATTCCTGAACAAAACTACCCTGTTTCCCCAAAAATAAAACCTAACCTGAAAATAAGCCCTCGTATTATTTTTCAAGATGCTCATAAGCCCTACCCCCAAAATAAGCCCCAGTTAAGTGAAACCCCATCCTCTCATTGTGCAGCAACCAGAAGATGGCATGACTGTATTTGAATAAATGTAGATGGTTGTGCATGAAAAAAATAAAACATCCCCTGAAAATAAGCCCTAATGCATTTTTGGAGCAGAAATTAATATAAGACCTTGTCTTATTTTCGGGGAACATGGTATAGAAGCCCAAGTCTCTGCCCAGTAACAACAGAGCACCATCAGGAAACAGGAATTTGCTGTGGAGAAGTGGCAGGCAAGCAGACATTGTTCAACACTTTCACGAGTACTGCTTTTTTAGTTGGTATACGTAAGTTTTAATCAAGGTGAGGAGGGGAAAGGGATGAAGGGAGAGTTCTCGGCGAGGACCCCTTTTATTCTTCACTCGTGTGTTTCAAAAGATGCCTTCCCATTGATTCTGTCTGGCAGAGATCTGTTTCCCAAACCTGGTTCGCCAATGAATATCTAGGCCTGCCCTGAGAATATGACATTTGGACCCACTAAATTCTATCCAGCATTTACGCCAAGATATGCCAAACACGTACAGAACATTTCTCAGATAGTCTAAAATCTCCTCCTCCTCCTCTTTCTTGGAAACCCTCCTGAGGTCATGGTTATCCCCAGAGTTTCTGGTTGTGGGTGCTGTTTCTCGGATGGCTCCTTGAGTTGTTTTGTAGCACTGATTTTACCCTTCAGATATGAAATGTTACAACTGAACCACAAATGTATGATTTGAAGTGTTATAAAAGAGACAAGGGCATATAATGTGCAGAGCACTATGGGCAACCTCAAGAGTTTTTCCCCACTTGTGCCGCCCGCCTCTTCCCTGAAAGAATTGTGATTGTCAGTAGAAATATAAATACAAAAACACTTTCAGGGAGACCATCCACTTTCCAGCATCTCTCTTTCTTTCTCTCTCCCTACAGCAAGAGCCACTCCAGTAAATAACCATTAGGAAATTAAGCATCTTCTGTGAATAAATTGTTTGGTATGCCAAAGGGAACTTGTCTGACATTTATGTTCTGCAAGTATAAAGGATCCTGATGGCATCTTAATTGTCTTCACCTGGCACAGTGGCAATAAAAAAAATCAAAATGCTTTTGAGCTCCAGTGACAAAAAATAGTTGTCTATCCTTTTGCTTAGCTAATGTGTAGCCTAATAATTCTTGACATACCGTCATTATTTTCTCTTTGGGAGGCAAGGGAGACAAAGATGTCTTTGCTGCCCGGAAGGAATGTGCTGCCCCATTTTGAAAGGGACCAAAGAACAGAGCACCACTGGGCATGTGCAGAATATACAACTGTTATACATACAAATTATCCAAAGATTCATCTCCTAATCCATCAGCTCCGTTATCTAACCCCCCATTTATGTGACCACACCAGAAACTAAAACTGGTGCAAGTGACGTGCTTGATAATACGTACATAAAAGGAATTTTGTCCTTGGCACTGCCCCTCCCCTTTTAAAAAGAATCTTACCCTTGTGATGCACACTCAGGATGATGGAATTTGAGAGGCCAGACTGTTTGAGAAGAAAAGCAGGTTTTTCATCCACTCTACCCAGGCCTTCCACTATTTTAAAGACTATTTTGGCCTATAGCTGTTGGGGATATTCACTGTCAGCCAGGCACCCTCTCCCTGGCTAGCCTGTCTCACAGTGGCCAGAATCTTGTAGGTGTTCACATAAAGTCTGCATAATCTTGTGTGACTGATCAAGAGTAATTGATCAGAAGTCAGGACCCATCTTGGTTTTGTGCCTGGTCACAATTGGCATAGTGTGTGTGTGGTGGAATAAGTGCCTTGGGTGCAAAATTCTTAGGGGCACAACATTTCAGGGCCGCCACCACCGGGCCTGGTCACTTGACAAGGGGGAGGGGGCAGACCCTGGGGAGGGGCCACAGAATCCTCACCAAGGCTGTATTGATGCCTGGCGGTCACACCATTTGGTGCGCTGTATTCCCCTGTCAGCCCCACAGTGGACCAGCCCAGCCCAGCCCGGGTCATGACTGGAGCCCCCTTAGCATGCGGAGTCACCCCCCCCTTAGGCAGTGGGAAGATGGACTCAGGGCTGGCCTCATCACCCTATACCATCTGGCCACAGGCACCGTGCAGCTTCCTCCCATCACATGCCGCTTGAGGCAAGCATCTTTTCTCCCCCTGTCACACACAGAGAGTGTACATCTGGCCACTGGCCTCCCCTGCTTCCTGGAGGTGCATCAGGCCAACTGACCCACCACCACCATGCCTACCCAGTTGACTGTTTGGCCAGCCACCGTTGGTCACCAGATGCTGGTGCAGATGGGACTGCTGTGGCCCAAACTCATACCTGGCCCTTCCTGTTGGTGGCCAAATGGGGAGGGGACATGAGTAGACACACGGGTCTACTGGGGTCTAGGGGGCGCAATTCTTCCCTTAGCCCTGGGTGCTGGCAACCCACATGACTCCACTGGATGCATCCCAGCACCTCATCAGTTAGCTGTGGCAGATTACACACATTCAAGTGGAATTCTGGCTAGCGTGACTGTGATCAGAGTGGAGGAGCTCCATGGACAACTGTGTGGCTGTCTTAGACTTCTTGGGGAAAAGGCAAGATGTAAATACAAACAAACAAACAAACAAATAAAGTAGTCTTACAACAAGGGATGGAGATACCTCCCCCAGTGGAGTGGCAAATGTTTTAAATTCACAGTTGCTGTATATTTCATTCTAGTGACCTTAGACTCACCTGTCTTGGAAAGGAGGGAGGAAAGGTTGTAGTTAAGGTTTTGTTGTTTTTTATGTGAGCTGGTCTGTTGTTATGACATAGTGTACTCTCCAAGAGGGTAGATTATCTAAACTGAAATTCTGATGCTAAAGATGATTACATTGTGGGGGAACTTAGTATCTAGGTTGGAATATAAATAATATTCACAGGATGCCTTTCAAATGATTTAACTCAGCTGGCCAGCATTCCTTTTCATGTAATAATGTAACTAATAATATAAATGATATGTCTTACAAATTTGATTGAGCTCCTTTGAGACCATAAATATCTGCTTCACAGTCCTTCTGTGAGATTGGAGAGAGTTTGAATGAGTAAGGAGTAGAGTGACTTAAAAGGAATTTTGTACATGGGTGTGTTTAACACTTGCTATCAACAGAAATAAAATACTGTACAGAGCATAACATTTTTCCTCTCTTCCTATACAAAGGGCAGTATGAAATTAAAAGTATCCCATGGAACTGAGGGAATACATTTTGAGTTAGTAAAATCATGTTGTAATCTAACTTCAGAATACCCAACCCTCTGTTTAAGTGAGATTTTAGGAACTCTGACATTTGGTTTAGATTTGCTGGCGTATAACACTACTTTTTTGCCCTGAAAAACATGCCTCCAAGTGGGGGGGGGGGGTCGTCTTATACGCCGGGTGCACTTCAGTTGGGATAGACATAGCTGCTCATAGTGGCCTTCCGATGCTCGCCCAGTGCCCATAGTAGCCTCTTGATGCCTGCCCACCTCATTCTACATATCATCCAGTATCGCACGGTATCCAGTGCAGCCGTGGCGAGCATCAGCAGCGAGACAGGGGTGCCAGCCTTTTTGATGTGACCAGCCCATTCTGCTCAGCGGGAAGCAGCGGCGATCCGGCCCGCCCCTTGTCTACACAGAGCTCACACATGCGCACTTGCGCACTAGTGCCGGTCACAGGGAGATGCAGGGGCAGGGTGGAGGCAATGGTGACAATAAATAGCACCTTTTATTTGGTGTGTGGAAGGTGTGCGAAAGAGGGGGTAGTCTTATACGGTGAGTATATAACAAACACTATATTTTTGAGTGGAAATGTTGGGGGGTCGTCTTATATGCCCAGTCATCTTATATGCCGGCAAATATGGTAAAATGTTCTAATCCAATAGTCAAATTTGCTTTGACAGGTTTGCTTTTTTGGAGTGGGGGAGGGACTATAAGTCCTGAAATTTCTCAGGCAGCATTGGCTCATTGTGGTTGGGAAATTCTGGGATATGTAGTCTTCCCCCCCACACACAATCTTTTCTGAGCCCTAGAAATGTTGACTGAAATCCTGTTATGCAGTAGTGCAAATTGCATAACTTTGGGAAGCAAATTGCCTTAAATTAAGAAATCACCGTAGACATTATCTCTTGCATACTGACTTGTACCAATCAAAGAGCAACAGACTGTGCCAATAGAAATTTCTTAACGTATGGCAATTTGCACCTAAAAGTTACACCATTTTGCATAACTGTGTAACATGATTTCCACCAATGCCTGTAAAGCAGTACAGTGTTGGAGAAAGGTATCAAAGGACAGGGTGTGGCAATGTGTCAAATATACAGTGGTGCCTCGCATAGCGATGTTAATCAGTGCGGCAAAAATCACCACTAACCGAAAACATCGCTATGCGATTTAAAAAACCCCATTGAAACACATTGAAACCCCTTCAATGCGTTCCAATGGGGTAAAAACTTACCTTTAAGCGAAAATCCTCCATACGGTAGCCATTTTCGCTGCCCAGTAAGTGAGGAATCCATCGCAGAAAACAGCAGGCAGCCATTTTTTTTAACCCAGTGGCCATTTTGGAACTGCCGATCAGCTGTTAAAAAATCATCGCTTTGCGATGGTCGGTAAGCGAAACAGGGTACCGATCATCGCAAAGCGATTTTCCCCATAGGGAACATCGCAAAGTGATCGCAAAAAGTTAATCACTATGCAGTTTCGTTGTTAAACGGGGCACCCATTAAGTGAGGCACCACTGTATATTCATTTCCACCAGGAGAAGAAGCATGTTCAGCAGTGCAGATTCTAGCACAAACCCACACCATTTGTATCCATCCAAGTTAGATGGAACATATCAGTTGTGAATTGTGGCCTGCTAAGTGACATAGTGGGGCATAGGTGCCAATGTGGTGTTAGTGGATAGAGTTACGGAATTGGACTTAGGAGACCTAGGTTCAAATCCCTACCTGACCATGGAAATTTGCTGGGAAATGGCACTGGCACTCCTTAAATAGCTCACATGCCTTGAAAACCCTGTTTTCATATGTGACTTGACAGCACATATCACATAGGTGCTTGATAGCTCTGTTCTTTCTGCAGTCTCCCACAGGCAACAATAGTCATTCTAGCTACCGTTTGATGAGTTGCAAGCTCTGATGCGTTCAAATGGGTGGATAACAAGTTGAGCAGATCTGTTCCAGCACATGCTTTTGGCTTTGTAGCAGTCACAGTCAAACCCTGACAGAATGTTCCTCCATACAAAATATATTCCCTGCACAATGAAGAAATAACGTATTAGATATAGAGAGGACTGGAAAGTTTTTCCTTGAGAGGCTTGTTTTCTCTTTGCAGAAAATTGGTTTTACTTTTTGAATGGACGGGGAAATAGTGTCAGCTTTCAAAATTTGTCTCAGCTTTTTGATGGGGATGACTTGGTTCCTGTCCCCCCCATGAGAAAGGAAACTTGATTTCCAGAATAGGCAACACAGATTGGGGTGAGGATATATTTAGAGACTCCCACACACACACTCCTAAGAGCTGACTGGAAAGTTCCAAATACATGGCAACCCCCCCCCCCCAAACTCTGACCTCACCTTAAGAAGTATGTCTGGCCAGTTTTTCTGCCATGACATTTTGGGATATTTGTTTATATTTTCTGCACTTTCTACAAGATTCTGATGCATGCTTGAATACGTGATTTTTTTAAATCATGAAAGTTCACACCAAACGTTTGATTTTAGTGGTCTAATAAAAGTATCAACTCTCCTGATTTTTTTTTTTTTTTTTTGGTGTAATGGACACTCTCTTTATTTTTATTTGGAGCTGCCATGTGTAATCAAGCCTTCCCTTGACAAATAGCTACCTGCGTGTGATTTTTAGATGGACTCTTATGCATTACTGATTTGACTGGATTTTTAGTACTACTTGTGTTTTCCATTTCTCAGAGTGACGTTTGTGGGGTTCCCCTCCTTCTTTTTAATATGTGTATACTTATTGTTCTTAGCTTTAATATTGCCTTTTAATGATGTCAACCACCATTGTATACTCATTGTTTTTAACTTTAAATAATGTCTTTCAATGTTGTAAATACTTTTTACACCACCTTGAGGTATTTTTAAGGAGCAAGGCAGTGTAAAAAATATCTTAAATAAATAAATAAATTAGTTTCAAGTGGTATAACACAGGTAAAATGTCCCCACCCAATGAGAATGGGGCCCTTAAACTGAAGAAAAACCTTTAACTGATGTTCCTCAGTTCTCAAAGTCTTCCCTGCCCCCCAGTACTGAAGCACACCCACTCCCTCCTGTGCACACATGTATAACAAACAACAGGACAGAACAAATGATGGGCATATAAAGGTGTACATAAGCTGGCAAATCAATATTACTCACAACAAAACACAAGTGCATCCATTGTAAGAACACATATTTAACTGATGTTTTGCTGTAACTGAGGTTCAGAACTTGGGGGGGGGGATGTTTTTTGAACTACATCTCCAGGAATCCAAAGCCAAAAAAACCAACCAACAAACAAACCCACACATCACAGCATGACTAAGGGAGTTTGAGTGTTGTAATCTAAATAAAAGTAACTTTTCCAAACTCTGGTGAGGCTGATTAGGATATACATTGAATATTGTTCCTTTTTGCTTTGCTGTCTGGGATTGGAGAGGAAAACAGGGTGAGTTGCCAGCAGCGAAATAATGTCTGAGAGCTCAAAATAATGGAAAGAGTGAAGAGCCAAGAGAGGCCAGTGGAGTAAACAAAGTCCCACTGGAAAATAAAACAGCCCTAAGGACTTTGGAAGCAAATGTGGAACTAACCCTGGGTCCTTTCATGTGTACAAATGAGTCCCCTGGCCTGTTCCAAAGTTGTCTTGCTAGAGAACCGATTACCCTGAGTCTTGTTTAGATACTTTGCATCCAGCCAGAATAAGGAAGACCGTGATTATGACTGGAATGCAGAAGACAAAATCAGTTTTCAGATTTAATCACATGGTCTGGTAAAAGAGAGGAATATTTAAAGAGGCCACTTAGGCTCCAGATGATGTTAATAAAACCATCAAAGAGCAAGCACATATCCAGCCTCAGTGCTTCAGAGGTGGGCGATGAAAGTAAGGCCCTTTTCTCTGGTTGCCCCCCATTTAGGGAAATCCTCTGCAGAGACACTTGAAAGGCACACTCTTTATTGGCTTTGACTGAATTTTACTGGTGCTTCCAGCAGCTGATTTTATCACTGCTGATGACTTTGCCATTGTTTTAGAGTCTGTAAACTTCTTTCAGGCTATAATCCTTAGCAGGTCTTCTGAAGGCAATCTTATTCATGGGAGAAGCCTTCAGGTAAGAGATAGCACCAAACTAGCACTGTTAGTTTCATTAATCTTGAAAGTAACTTCCCGACTTCTACAAGATTTTTAGAGCTCTGAATTATAGCTAGCATCAAATGGAGTCAAGCAACTGGCTGGAGCGAGTTAGAGCACCTGGTGGCAGAGTCAGGAGGGTGGGAGTTTGATTCTTCCTTGTGCCTGGTAGGAGAAAAGCCGGCCTGTGTGGGCATGCTACAAAGTCCCAAAAAGCCACCAGAAGAAAGGTCTGGTAAACCACTTCTGAGCAGTTGATAGCTATAAAACCCTGGGAAGGATCACCATAAGTCAGAATCAAGTTGATGGCACATAATTAATTGAATAATTAATCAGACTGAATGCAGCAAGGTATGTTCAGACTAGACTAGCCACTATGTTGTGAACACACCTGATCACTGGAACCTCTTCAAAGACATTCTACCATACCTCACCTTGCAGTAGTATAGCTTGGATGTTTCCAGTGTGTGGATATTTTGGACAAGGTACTCACTGTCCAGGAGAGATCACAGCTGTTGCATCTGACCTAAGTCAGTGAAAAGTGCTTCTTGCCAGAGATGCCACCTTAGGCGTTCGGATTCAAGCCTGGATTTAAAATCCCCTCTAATTTGTAAATCTGATGTTTGAAATAGTATGCATTCCCTTGATACTCTGACACCAGCTTTTGTTTAACAGAACTACTTGCCAACAAAAGCCTCTGTATTAAACCTCAGTGTTTATAGCCTTCATCCAGCACATGACTGATTCCAGACATCCTTTTTAATACCTACAGACTTAAGAGATAAAGTTGTAACATATGACTGTAAGATATAGGGTAGTTATAGGATATAACTTCAATGTCCGTAATCTCTCTTTGCCTTTCCTTTTCCTCTTAGAGAGGGAAAGGAAAGGCAGATTAGAAGACTTCCCCAGTTGTGTATGTTTCTCTCTGAGATCTTTCTGTTTCTTCTTATTTAAAAGCAGATATGTGCCAAAACAAATGTAAGGTGGTGATAAAACTAAGAGGAATGTCTGTTGGACCACAGGAAATTTCCTGTGCAGGAAGCGATCTTTGGAACTTCCTGTGGAGGAGTGCATTGTGGGTCTGTTGGCAAGAGTCTCTTTACCACAGCTGCACTTAAGTGGGTGGAGGGAAGGGGATGGAAGAGAGAGGGGGAAGGAAGGGAAGGTCATTATCTGATATCTGCCATAATACAACTCAGAAATAGAGTTTGAAATACATAGAGTTTTTCCTTCTCCCCCCCCCCCCCTTCTCAATGCTGCAGGGACAAGCATTCAATCAAAGTTGTGGGTTTGTGGTAAACATTGCTCATACACAGGAAGTGAGAAAACTGGCTCCCGGTGTAGCTGGACTGTTCTCCATGTGAAAGAGCCAAAGATCCTAGAGGTCTTACTTCTACTGCATTACATCAAGCTAGAGATTGATTTCCAAGCCTCTCTATGCTTTTGGGCCCCAAGAAATCTTTAAGGTGTACTGATGTACTTTAAAAAATAATAGTAAAGAAGCTTCTGAAATGAGTACAGTGCAGGAAAAGTCTCTAAGGGACTGCAAGGAAGAATTTATGGGGAAGTGTAGTAATGCATTCTTAGACATAGACTTCAGGTGTTCCACTGGTGGGAAGGTCATTGGATGATCTTGGCCCTTTCATCAACTACTGTGAAGATATGCTAGTATGGACACCTTAGAGGTAGAGTTGTAGTTTCTGGAAATTTTGAGTCGTGGGGAGAAGTTCCCGCCTCCCCAATTGTTGAAATATATGCAATATTTATGTTTATGTCAAACTGTCACTTATTTTATTTCTTTAGCAAAATAGAATACTTTTTTCATAGCATCAGCATATAAAGTTCTCCTATTCAGTAGAGTTATGAAACTTAAATGTGTAAAAAACTTCGTTTTGGAAGCTGATATTTTTCAAGCTTTCAAAGAGTCAGGATCATTTCCCAAACTCACTGCCCTTCCTTTTTAAGTATGTACTTTGCCAGGCTTCGGAAGGTTATGATGGAGCTTGTCTAGATAACTTCTTGGTTGTGGAGTTTTATCATTAAGTCATACAGTAGTAGATATGATAGAAGTCCCTAGTGTGTGTGCTGTTTGTTTGTTTGTTTGTTTGTTTGTTTGTTTGTTTGTTTGTTTGTTTGTTTGTTTGTTTGTTTGTTTGTTTGTTTGTTTGTTTGTTTCCCTCTTGTCTCTGGCCAAAAACGCTTCATATATTTTGAAGAACTTCAGAACCTGTCTACCACCAGTGATTGTGAGATGAGCAGAGACATAATGGGTAACAATGCCTCTTTCATACCCAGAAGAATTCATTTACTGCCCCCAACCTGTAAAATACATAATCTATTCTACTAGTTGTAGCTTGAAACCCATGGGTTTTGCTTGCCCGATATAGATTCTTGGAGATCAGCCCATTACATAATCCTCCACCCTCTACTTTTCTCATATGGGCTTCTTCTGATATTTGACCCTCTTACTATATATAACACAGGAAGCAGAAAGGAGCAATGTAGAGAATTAATTTTGAAATGATTATTTCTGTCAATTGTACAATTATTGATTTAACTTTTTGCTGCATGTGTGTTCTTGCTCTTCAAACAAAGATACTGTTTTAAAAAATATTTTGCTAGACTTTCCAAAATTGGTGGCAAGAAAATACATGTATTATCTGTATAAATGATGGAAATTATTCTGTGTAGTTTTTTCTTACAATTGCAAAATTTATTCTGTTTGCAGTATCCATCTCACCCGTACCTCTCAACATCCTTGTCTGAGCTAACAGACTTGGGTTCAACTATAGTGCTGAGGAACCCAAGGCATATGATCTTCAGGGGACTTTAATATTTATGCTAAGAAAACCTTGTCAGGAGTGGTTAAGGATTTCATGACTTTTGTGTCAATCACAGGCCTTCCTCGGATAGTCGTATGAGTCCAGTTGGCACATGCTATCTTGCTCATATCTTTCTTCCTGCCCAGAAGTAGACATATTATTCTAGGCTTAAGTCTGCCCAAAGCAAAACAGAGTGATACTTTCTCATCCCTGGATCTGAACTCCATACTTCTATTGTTGTTGTTTAGTCATTAAGTTGTGTCCGACTCTTCATGACCCCATGGACCAGAGCACATTAGACCCTCCTGTCTTCCACTGCCTCCCGGAGTTGGGTCAAATTCATGTTGGTAGCTTCAATGACACTGTCCAACCATCTCGTCCTCTGTCGTCCCTATCTCTTCTTGACTTCACATTTTGATGACTGACGTATTGGAGCCTCAGCTTCAGGTTCTATCCTTCCAGTGAGCACTCAGGGTTGATTTCCTTCAAAATGGATAGGTTTGTTCTCTTTGCAGGCCAGGGGACTCTCAAGAGTCTCCTCCAGCACCACAGTTCAAAAGCATCAATTCTTTGGCAGTCAGCCTTCTTTATGGTCCAGCTCCCACTTCCATACATCACTACTGGAAAAACCATAGCTTTAACTATGCATACCTATGTCGGCAAGGTGATGTCTCTGCTTTTTAAGATGCTGTCAAGGTTTGTTATCACTATCCTCCCAAGAAGCAGGTGTCTTTTGATTTTGTGGCTCCTGTCACCATCTGCAGTGATCATGGAGCCCAAGAAGGTAAAATCTGTCACTGCCTCCATATCTTCCCCTTCTGTTTACCAGGAGGTGATGGGACCAGTGGCCATGATCTTAGTTTTTTTGATGTTGAGCTTCACACAATTTTTTGCACTCTCCTCTTACATCCTCATTAAGATGTTCTTTAATTCCTCCTCACATTCTGCCATCAGATGGTATCATCTGCATATCTGAGGTTGTTATTTCTTCCAGCAATCTTAATTCCGGCTTGGTATTCCTCCAGTCCTGCATTTCCCATTATGTATTCTGCATATAAGTTAAATAAGCATGGTGACAATATACAGTCTTGTCGTACTCCTTACCCAATTTTGAACCAATCAGTTGTTCCATATCCAGTTCTAACTGTTGCTTCCTGTCCCACGTATAGGTTTCTCAAGAGATAGATAAGGTGGTCAGGCACTCTCATGTCTTGCCATATTTTGCTGTGGTCCACACAGTCAAAGGTTTTGCATAGTCAATGAAACAGAAGTAGATGTTTTTCTGGAACTCTCTGGCCTTCTTCATAATCCAGCGCATGTTAGCAATTTGGTCTCTAGTTCCTCTGCCCCTTCGGGATCCAGCTTGTACTTCTGGGAGTTCTCGGTCCAAATACTGCTGAAAACTACCTTGGAGGATTTAGAGCATAACCTTTCTAGCGTGTGAAATGAGTGCAATTGTACAGGAGTTGGAGCATTCTTTGGCACTGCCCTTCTTTGGGATTCAGATGTAGACTGATCTTTTCCAATCCTCTGGCCACAGTTGAGTTTTCCATACTTGCTGGCATATTGAGTGTAGCAACTAAGCACCATAATCTTTTAAGATTTTAAACAGTTCAGCTGGAATGCCATCACCTCCACTGGCCTTGTTGTTAGCTGCTTTCTAAGGGCCACTTGACTTCACTCTCCAGGATGTCTGGCTCAAGGTCAGCAACCACACTATCTGGGTTGTCTGGGACATCTAGATCTTTCTGGTATAATTCCTGTGTATTCTCTTGCCACCTCTTCTTGATGTCTTTTGCTTCTGTGAGGTCCGTACCATTTTTGTCCTTTAT
Organism: Pogona vitticeps; assembly: GCF_051106095.1. Taxonomy (NCBI): domain Eukaryota; kingdom Metazoa; phylum Chordata; class Lepidosauria; order Squamata; family Agamidae; genus Pogona; species Pogona vitticeps. The sequence continues at coordinate 101,095,704 of NC_135787.1, read as the reverse complement.
TATGTCCATCTTTGTTCCTTTAATATCTCCAGTTTTATTAGAGATACTTCTATATATGAGCCTAATACTACAAATCTATACATGAGCCTAATACTACATTCACTTTTTTTCTTGATGCATCACACCATTGACTTTTGTTTATCTTGTGGTCTGCTAAGTTTCCATATCTGTTTCTTCCATAATAGTGTTAAGATATAATATTTTCCTGCCTAATTGAAACTTAAAACTTCTCCCTGTTGGTACTCATTTTGTTTGTATGGGCCTGGTTCTCCAGTCTTAGGGTATCCTGAGTCACAATCTTGTTTTCTGAAATATTTGCTGCCCCTCCCACTTTAGTGATATCTGTACATTAGTTGATCATCTCCGTTTATCCTAATCCAAGTCATTTATAAAGAAGTACACTAAGTCTATTACACAACCCTGCAGGACCCCACTTGTCACTTCTCTCTAAGGTGATGAGGATATACTGATGAGCACTCTTTAGATGTGACACATCAATGAGCTACAGGTTCACCCAATATTAACATCATCCATTTACATGACAATACGTACAGCTAAAGCATGCTCTCTCTTTTTTGTCTGGGAAGCGTGTATTTTGTTTGAATTTTTTCAACACTCTCTAGACTCGAGGCTTGTTTATTTTGACTTTAAATAATTAATTAGAATGCAGCTGGTGGTGAGTGTGAGTAAATTTGACCACATCACTCTAGTCCTGGTCTGCCTGCAGTGGCTACGTATGATGTCCCAGGTCAAATTCAAGGTTTTGGTGCTCACCTGCAAAATAACAAAATTAATTATGAATGGCATGTGTGCTTGCCTGTGTCAGAGTAAATTGTGTCTATGGGGTATTTATTTATTTATTTATTTATTTATTTATTTATTTATTTATTTATTTATTTATTTATTTATTTATTTATTTATTTATTTGATTCCCCCCCCCCCCAGACAGAACCATGGATTTCATGCTACAGTCCAATACTTTGCAGTCCAATCTGTAAAATTGATCTGGCACTATGCTGATTTGGGAAAAGGGGCAAATTAAAAAATCAAACAAATATTTAAAATCACACCACAGCAGAGGAACATGGCTAATAGGGGAAGTGACTTGGTGGCAGCAGCAAGTGTCTATAAGTGGCAGTAAGCGCAAGGGTGAGTGGCACAGGACAGAAACTTCAAAAAGCAGTTCCAGGGTGATGTGCCAGCAACCAGAGCATCTCCCTGTAGCTATAATGAAGCAGGGTTTTATTTTAGTTTTTTGGTGCAGACATTTCACTCCAGGAATGCATAGCCACAGGAGGAGAAACCCAGGAAGCTGGAGCCCCACAATGCCAATTTTAAAATCCTTTGTAGCCTCCTTGACTGATATACCACACTTTAAAAGTTATTCCAAGAGTACACCGACCCAAAAACCACATGACTACCACGTGACTTTAAATTGACTTCAAAACCCCCATCCAGCTCCTGATTTATTTCAGTAGTGTAACTGCACACTCAGTTCATCTGAAATTTGATTATGTAGCCACCTAGTTTGTTTAGCTGTTTCCTGCTTTTCTTTCTTGTTAGGAATGTTTATGCCTTCAGTGTCTCACATTTTTTAAAAATTCCTAGCCTTCATGTACTCTTTTCCTTCTGACTACTTCTGATCATGGAATTTCAGCCAGTGCTTCCTTAATTGAAGCAAGCATTCTCAAAATTCAGAGGGCATGTTATATTACTCTTAGCTTTACTAGGTTTTGTAAATCCCAAGAAGGCATAGTCATGTCCACCCAAGTTTCCACCTTACTGACCAATTTTCCCTGTTGATTAGGACCAGATCCAGAATAGCTGATCCTCTTGTTGCTTCTTCCAACTTCTAAAAAGTGGTCAAGGCAAGTGAGGAATTTTGGGGGCCTTATGCTTTTGGCTGATCCTCACTTCTAATAAATATATCATTACTATATCTTTCCTCTTTGAGTTTGTTAATCTGACATGGGAGAGTATTATCCAAATTTTCAGTCTGTCTAGGAAGTCTGTAGCAGCCACCCACAATTATGCCACTGTTGTTTCTCTCTCAGATCAAGGGGAAATGATCTATGGGGAAGGCAATACTCTGTTTCCTCGAAAATAAGACCTAACCTGAAAAGAAGCCCTAGTATGATTTTTCAGGATGTTCGTAATATAAGCCCTACCCCAAAAATAAGCCCCAGTTAAGTGAAAACCCACCACCATTGTGCAGCAACCAGAAGATGATGCCATTGCTGTATTTGAATAAATGTAGATTGTTGTACATTTTTTAAAAAAAATCCCCTGAAAATAAGCCCTAATGTTTTTTTTGAAGCAAAAATTAATGTAAGACCCTGTCTTATTTTCGGGGAAACACAGTAGTGCCTCACTCTATAGACAGGCTAACTGCTTCAGGCAATAGTGGTGGGAAATCCAAACTGGATGGTATATCTTTGAGACTGATAGATCAGGATGATTTCCTTAGATATCATGGGAATTTTCTCACAGGTTTTGCTAGCAGTTCTCACCTGGTCTTCATTTAGAATAAGCGGATTGTTCAATCCAGTAGCAGTTGTGTTAGCTCCTTGGTATTGTGACAAGGGGAGGACATTGAGACCCCAGGATCAGTTATTAGGATTCAGATGACAGAAGAATTGTCATTCAGACAAAAACAGGCAAGGACACATCTTCATACCATGGTAATTACATGAAACATAGCTTACTTCAGCACACTACCATACCTGCTTATTTCAGTGGAGGACTGAAATATGTTTCATGTAATGAATGGTGGCTCCAGTGTAGGATCCAAGTTGCAACTGCTTGAACCATTGAAGATCTATGGATGACCAATGTGCTAGGTGTTTTGCAGCTAAAAATTGCTCTCATCCTTGTTGGCTTAGATGACATTTTTTATAAGGTCAGAGTTAGATGGAGTTGGTATAATATCTAGTTGTATTGTTTTGGATGACTTTCAGTTTGTACAAAATGTGGATGAAAAGAAACTGCTTTGGAAATTATAGTTTGGAAGACCAGGGATGGGAAGAAAATTTGAAATTTTTTTTAATGGTTAATGTCTCTTTGAGGGAATGATCCACATTCTTTTCAGAGGAGCAGTGATGAGGCTTATGATGTAATAATGGAAGCAGTGGCAAGGTTGTAAAGTGGTTCAAAACTGGCCGATGTCCACTCATGGGGTAGAGACTAAAGCCTGTGGTTGCTTCTGAACTTCAAGTACTACTGGAAGATATTGATTATTTTTTTATCATGGGTAAAGGTAAAGGTAAAGGTTCCCCTTGACAATTTTTGTCCAGTCCTGTTCGATTTTAGGGGGCGGTGCTCATCCCCGTTTCCAAGCCATAGAGCCAGCGTTTCGTCCGAAGACAATCTTCCATAGTCACATGGCCAGTGCGACTTAGACCACGGAACGCTGTTACCTTCCCACCGAGGTGGTCCCTATTTATCTATTCGCATTTACATGCTTTCGAACCGCTAGGTTGGCGGGAGCTGGGACAAGCAACAGGCACTCTGTCACGTGGATTCGTTCTTGTGACTGCTGGTCTTCTGACCCTGCAGTACAGGCTTCTGCGGTTTAGCCCACAGCGCCACCACGTCCCATTTTATCATGGGAGGGAATCCTTTTTGCCACAAAAAACACATGCTGCAGTGTGATGTGACGTAAGTCAAACAGAGATGCCCATTGATATTCAGGCTGGATTGCTGCAATCGGTTTGCCTGCACTGACTTTAAAGATTGATTGGAAATATAATCTGGTACAGAATATGACCTAGATTTTGAGTGTCAGTGGGACCTAGGCAGTGCACATCAAATACAAAGAGTAGTAGTAATAGCAGCCAGATTGCCAAGGAGTGATAGGCAATGCAACAAGTTCCATTGAGCTCTGATCTTCCATGAGAAAAACATGTACATGCCAATTAGGCTGGGTGAGAAACATTTCTTCTGCCCTCTGGAATGCTTTGCCCAATGAGGGTATATTGCCCTACAGGTCTTTTAAAAAGTTTTTAAAAAAAGACTGGTGTGTTTTCTATTTTGCTTCCTTAGGTTTTTATCAGGCGGCTGAATTCTTAATTTGGTTTTGGCTGAGATCAAGCTAGTGTTTGTAATGGGCTAAATATTTTTGATGTTACTGGTTGTTACTTATTTTTACATTTCACACATTTGTTTTCACACATCATGGTTTTTTTCCCAGAGGAGAATTGTTGTTTGCATTATTATGTGACCATTGGAAGCCACTGTGGGCCAGTCTCCCCTCCCCTGCAAAAGAAGTGAAAAATAAATAAATACAGTAATCTCTAAGTCTTAGAGGTTGTTCTTTCATAAAGGAAACCTGAGATTCTCAGAGAACTGCATTTTACATTTGTTTGTGTTTCTGTATTCTGTGCTTTCTGTGGGGTATTTTCTTCAATAAATATGCTATCTGTATCCAGGTACCTGGAACCAAGCCTCATTAAACCCAGTGGTACTTAACTATGATTAAATTTTCCTAGGAGCAGGCTTGTACTTATAGTATGCCATTTGTACCAGAGAATAATATATATATTAAAATACTACTTAGGTGCAATAGAATAGATGCAGATCATCTCATGCAATACTGTATAATGAAAATATTTCCCAGGCTGCCCACTATATATAGTGGGCACCCTGGGAAATATTTTCATTATATTGCACGAGATGATCTGCATCTATTCTATTGCACCTAAGTAGTATTTTAATATAAAAAATTACTAGTGCCTATCTGTTACTTCCCACTGAAATTTAGTCCAGAGGAATGCAGACATAGCTGTGAATTGACTTCTAAGTTTCTCAGGCTGTCAAGATAACTGTCAATTCTCCTCAAACCCATCTTTCTTCTGTCCGTGAGATTGTGTGTGTTCACCTAACAAGATTCAGATCCAGTGGTTACAACTGATAGTTTGTCCCTATCAGCATAACTTAATAACACATAATGTTCCCTCACACACCCCCTCAACATCATATCTTAAATGCAGTTTCAGCTTCCCCCCTTCTGTTTTTGTTAAACCACAGAATTCTTTGTTTGCCTGATAAGCACTTCCCCACAGGAAATTTCCTATGACGGAAAATGCAGGGGAAACTTCCTGTCAGACTGGATGCTGGAGGGGGCAGATAATAGAGTCATTTTAAAGGCTAAACCACAATAGGCAAGGAGGGCTGGCCAGCTTTCCTTGAGTGGGGGAGGAAAGAACAGGAACCCATATAGTCTAGAGGGGAGCACCAATACTCCTTGGAATCTGATTGTTCTGAATTCTTTGCAAAGGAATCCATTCTCTTCTTTCGAAGTTTCTTCTACAGTATTGACAAAGTACTTCCAGGCACTGCAGCCCATCTGAGGGTGGTGTTGCCAGAGCACAGCGCTGAGGGTCACTGTAGGCTGATTAACACAGGAGTCAAAAATAAGTATCAATGTGATCTCTGTAATTGTACAGTTCTTGGGCTTGTCACCAGCCACAGATGTCCAGCTTCTAGCCATTTTACAGTTCTGTAATTCACCCCACTCAGCAAAATGTACAGATATATTTTTCACAGAGGATATAGCTTTGTCTAGGCGTGCAAGGCAAATTATACATCTTGGACATACAAAGAAGTAAAATGTTGGTGGAAGACAGGCTAAACACCAGAGGAGAAGAGGAGTGTGGAAATGGATTGTGAGGAACAGAAGATAACAATACCCCAGTCAGATTTTGGGGCTGCCTAAGGTCCACACAGTCAAATATGGTGTTCGGTCACTGATGCCAAGGACATTAATAGACCTCTGCTTTGGAACACAAAAGGACAACAATTTTGAGAGGACTCATTAAAAGGTGAAAACAGATAGCCCCATAGCATTACCAGAAATGTATACTAATCTAACTTTTTTTGTGTTTTAAAAATATTCATTGATTGGTTGGTTAGTTTGACTGTGGTTAGACTCCACTCATATTTTAAGGCCCTAAGGTATGGTTGTTGGTGAGTAAATCTGGCACAGCTCATGTTATGAAAGTTCTTTTGAGAATAAAAGGGGTAGAGATAGCTTAAGTGGATATACACTGAGTTATTTAACCTGCTGAGCTGTCATGGAATGAAGAGGCTACCATTACATTCAGCCATGGTTCCTTTTAAGATTTTAAATTAGGCATATGAATAATAAAGGTACTCTTGTGGATTGCTTCTCTGGGACTAGGGAAGACATATACAACTTGTCACACAAGATACTAGGGTGATGACAATGCAAGTAAATAATTGGAAATAATATATATACAAAACCTATCATGAATTAGCATCTCAGGTAACAAAATACCTTCGCATTTTCTTCCATATTTTTTTTAAAAAAGATCTAGAGACAATCCCAGCGAAAGAAAAAGACAAAGTGGTTCAAGAAGGAAGGGGTAGGACTATGAAAGAAGCAACATTGCTCAATGTAACTGAAGTATTTGCCTGACCCTTAGCGACTGTGAGCCACTGAATCTGCTCCCCTCCTCCATCCTTGTTTGGTAAAGTTGAAGTGTCAGGTTTTCCCTGTGGAGTTTCCAGTCAGTTTTCTCTTTAGTTCTTTGACAAACAGCAATTGTCAGAAGAGATGTTGTAAGACTCCCATATGGGTGATCAGCACAAAAATGTAGCGAGTATGTACAGTATTGTGCTGTTAATGTGACCCTGTAGGGTTCTTAGGTACTTGAAAGGATGGATTATTGTTTCCCATCTCCCTGAATAGTAGTAAGTCATAGAACAGTTTCTGAGCAGAGAAGGTTGGCAACTTTTGGTAGTTTTGTAATATGTGTATGTTTAAGATCCTGCAGGTAAGGAAGGAGAGAGAAGGAAGCACATACAAAGGAAATGCTAGCCTTGAAAGATCAGCAGTCTCCTCTGTGCACCTACCTACCAATACTGTTTCTTACCAGTTGGATAGAAAAGCATATATTTTATCAATGATTTGAGCTGAATTCAGAAACTCTGTAAGTTGTTCCTCCAACACTAGTTTCAGTTCCCTCCTTTACAAGAGGGAGTGGCTTGTAACATAAATCCAGGAATTTTATTGATCATCCATGACTGTTCAGCTATATGAAAGTTGACACAAGACGACTTTACCATTTTTACACAACAGAAAGACCACAGAGCTGTCACTGCACAAAAAATTTCTTTGTTCTACTTAACCTACACACGCTCACCCATGTACACATCATCAACAACTAGTTGGGCTCTACATGGTAATGGAAATCCACTGAAGTTTTGTCTTAATTGATCAAAACTGAAAATTTGCATAAATATTTCCCTAAGTTATTGCTAGTTCCCACACCAGACTGTATAACTAGTGCATAACTATTTCCCACATAAATGAGAGATGTTTTTATCTGTCGGTGCTGATGGGTGGTGGCATCAGACTCCTGTGTGGCTCAAAATCCATCTATAGCTCTTATGCCCTCCAGAATGTAACTGTAGAGAATAAACACTTGATTCACACATGTGCATGCGTGCGTGCACGCGTGTACACACACACACACAAGTCCCCTCCCTGGCCACCACATTGAACCACCATAACAAGAGAGGAGGCTGGCCAGGCCACCACCTTCAGACCAGGGGCTGCCGCAGTGCCAACACCAGGGGCCTAAGTAAACCTGACACCCATCTTTCTTGGGCCACTTCCTGGAGAGGAATAGCAGCATGGTATTTAGTGAATATTGATTGATTGAAAAAAACAGAACATAACCAAAACCATGCTGATCAGATCCGTGTAATTCAAAGGAGAAATGTATATTTATCTATTAATGTAATAGTTATTTGTAATTGTTTTTATTGTGTTTGAATAATTCTGATATTTGATATTTTGTGAACTGCTATGGGCACCGAAAGTGGAAAAGTAGATTGGAAGTCAATAGATGAACTTGGATGCTGCAAGGGAACTGCCAGTGTGTTTGTTTGTTTGTTTGTTTGTTTGTTTGACTTGTATGCCGCCCACACTCTGCAAGAGTCTCCAGTCAGCTATAAGAAAGTAGTTAAAAGTTCCAGGGTGCTGTCAGACCCCCCCAATAATAAAAAATCACTCATACACAAGGCTACCTGCTGATTTTCCACATAATTTATTGTACTATATTGGCCACTTTCCCTTCCTATCTGCTTCTGCTAAGCTGGGTAATTTTGCCAGGCATAATTGATCAGGGATGTGGCTGAATGATCTGCTGCTTCAGGTTTGGCTTTTTCCAGGCAAGAGACACACTTTCTAGAGTACAGTATCTCTTAAGCAAATCTTAGGGACAGGAGTGGGGGCAGAGGGGGCTCTTCCAAAGCCTTTAAAAAAAAAAATTATTTATTCCCTTTTTTCTGAGTTGTCGTTGTTTGAGTTGACTAGATAGGCGGGATATAAATAAAATAAATAAATAAATAAATAATTTAGTCATGTCTGACTCTTCGTGACCCCATGGGCCAGAGCATGCCAGGCCCTCCTGTCTTCCACTGCCTCCCAGAGTTGGGTCAAATTCATGTTGGTGGATTCGATGACACTGTCCAACCATCTCATCCTCTGTCGTCCCCTTCTCCTCTTGCCCTTACACTTTCCTAACATCAAGGTCTTTTCCAAGGAGTCTTCTCTTCTCATGAGAGAAGTACTTTTTCTGAGTACTGCAAGTAAAACTTTCCTCCAGTTTTGGTTTCAGGGGGAAAGTGCATCTTGCCTGTCAGCAGACTGTGGAAACAAAGGAGGCAGAGTTGAATTCCTTGGGAATTATTCGTAAGCACCCATAAATCTACACAGATAATGAAGGGGTAACAATTATTTTCTTTATCTTGTGTTATGGCTTGCATTGCTCTCCTATCAGGATTGCAGAGAAACAAGTTATATGCAAAGAATGAAATCTATATGTGATAGTATGATATTTAGGATATTATAATGTATGTTGCATGATGCCTCAATTTATCCATCCGTGGGTGATGCTGTGTATAAAGCAAATTGGGAAGCCTTTCCTGCTAGATGGCACCTGTTTTATTATGCAGTCTTACCACGTTTGAATGGTGACTGGGCATATGGGATAATGTGTGGCAAAATCTGCTCCCCTGCCTTGAAGATTGAAACTCCATCAAGTATGCCTTCCCTGGGTATCCAATTTAGCTTTTGGTGGAGAAGAAACCACTCAGCAGTAGATTTTCTGGTGTAGAAACATTTCATTGCTAGTTATATAGCAAAGGAAATTGGGGGAAAGCAAAACAAAGAGTCATTTTTCAGGTTTGAAAACATTTGTGTCTCTTCTTTTCTCTTGTAATGAATACCTTCACTGTTTCCTTCTTCCTTATCTTCCCCTCTCTTTCATTTCCCCATTCCTCTGCTCCAGTTCTTTGTTTTCTAGGCTGAGAGTCTGAGCTGGGAAGTCCCTACTTTAAATGTTTCTTTTGCCGTGAATACATACAAGTGGTCTTTGACAAGCTATTATGTTCTCAGCCATAGCCTACTATCTGGCACATGAGATAATTGTACCGACCTGCCTTGCAGGAGAGTTGCATGGGTTTCTGAGAGAAGGAATTACTTCAGGGCTTTGATATGCTGAAGTAATAGATAAAATGCTAAGGCTACACACTTCTAAGGTTACACTGTGGTTCCCAGTGTGGTGTAATGGATAGAGTGATGGACTAGGACTTTGGAGAACAGGATTTGAATCCCCACTTGGACATGGAAACTGACTGGGGGAGTGGAACTAATACAGCCACTCCATAAATATCTCACATCTTGAAAACCCTGTTACGGTCGCTGTAAGTCAGTTCTGACTTGATAACACATAACAACACTACCTTTGAGAACACATTAGCAAATCTCATTGAAATCAACCAAATTTACTTTGGCATAAATTTGTTTGGGGTTGTACTGTAAATCTCCTCACTCCTATACTGACTATGGAAAATGTGGGGGAGGCCTATAGGTGATACTTTGCAGGCAGCTGGTGTTGCCTTGAGTTGCTACTTCTTCCTTTTTTTGTCTGTTTTACTTTTGCTGGGGGTTGGGGTCAGTGCTGAGAAGCATTTTGCAAAGTGGCTTTTTGCAAACTTACACAATTTCTGGGACTTGTTGTGTTAGGATAGAATTATTCCTCTTCATGATGCAAAATTATCTAAGAGATGAAAATAAATATGATTGAGTTTACTCAAGCAAGTAATGCAGAATGGCCCAAGTAGAGCAGAGTGGTGTGTTCAATCATACATATTTTTGGACCACAGCATGAGTCGTTTTAAGACTTGAAAAAAACCCAAACTTGTCTGACATTATATCCTGCAGCAATTGTCATAGACAATCACATAATTTGAATTAACTTTATAAATATGAGCAGTCATGTGGTAGTAAATTTTAAAATATAGGTACTCATTGTAGCAGTTCCCCTAGTTATGTCCCCAAGTAGAGTTTAAAAGTGCACGAAGCTGTGTTGATCCATATTAACAAACCAATTCTAACCTATTTCGTTTTTTGTTTTAAATCAGGAGCAAGTCTTTTGTAAAACAAATGACTCTTGAGTGCCCATTCAGCTCAGCCAGAGGAGTGTACAATTACAAGCAAAATTCTAGCAAAGAGTTTTCTGAAGGTTGTAGAATACTCTCCTAAGTTGTGCTCTTGGTTCTTTTTTTTTTAAAAAAGCAGACAGTATACAACAATTTTGGCTTCATAAATCTGTCAACTGGGATATAAGGAGTGATTAATTTCCAAAAATAAATACGTAAATGTGGTTTGGGACCTGTGTAAGAGTTCAGCCATATGAGCAAAACTGTGATTCTATATAAGTCTGGATCACAATGTGAGCACTTGCCAGTGTTCGGAAGTAAGACGTTACCAGCAACAGAGTTACCTAAAACGAGTTCCTTTTTTGGACAATGAGGATGAACCAACAATTCCTATCAAAATGTCTTAAAATGACCTTAAAAGCTAGCTTTTGAAAATATCTAGAAAGTGGTAATAGTGACAACAATGATCTGATTTGCTCCCTACTCATTCCATGAGTTCTGAAATGTTACTTTGTACATCATTCTTGTATCAGAGCTAAGGCTCCTGTCTCTCTGGTAACAAAAATGTAATGAGCAACAGAACAACTAATGCAGTAAGTTATTGTTACACCACTATAGCAAGTAATTACAATGAGTAAATTACTTTAGGAGATAAATTACCAAGCTCAAGCACTTGCTTTGTTAGTAGGGAAAAGTGTTCTTTACATATTCATTGGTTGTATAAATACCTGAAGTATGATCTGTCTGTTTCTCTGCTATGCAAAAAAGGGGGCCAAGAGTAGGGAAGCAGGTATTAAACATTACTCGGCAGCGTTGGGGGGTTAATGAAGCTACAAGGCCACCATCAACAGTATTTGGTAGATATTGTTTGTTTTATTCAAAGAAGAGAACACCAAAATCAATGTTTTACTTTAACATTGTAGACTAAAGGTATGATTTGAAGACTGATCTTGGGAGTGAGTCAAGAAAACTGTTTGGAAGAGAACCAGCAGAGGATTAAGCTGATAATTAGGACTAGCACCAACCAGATTTTCCCCTGCCACCGTCCTGTTGTAGGCAGCTGTTTAGGGCACCCGGCTGCTGAACTGCAAGTCACATGGCTATCTCCTCTCTTATTTACAGTCACAGAATGGTATTGACTTGGATAATGGAGAGAGGAGTTCATTCTGAGCCTGTGGGAACTCCTCTTTCCCTCAGATGCTTCTCTTCCTGCAAATAGGTGGCAAACTGAAATCATTGTGCAGACTGCTGTGCCTTGGAAGCTGACAGCCTTCTGGGCATAGTGCCTGTGAGGCAGAGAAACGGCTGGGGTGTTCTGAGAACTAGTCCTAATAGGTAACTTCCCATTTCTGCTGTGAGGAAAGGTTGTATCTTAATTACCTCATTTTCTGTTGTAATTATGTTTTGGGTAGTCCAACAGGACATTCTTCTTCTGAAACCTTCATGGAAATGATATACCACTATGCCAGTTTGACTGAAAACAAGTAATTGCTGCAGCTCTGTTCGGTTGGCAGTCAGCTGTTTTTCTGCTGGTGGTGGTGATTTTTCCCTTGCATAAATGAAAGCAGGCATGAAATGACTGTTACCTTATTTTACATTTGATCGCTTCAATTTCATCATTTAATTTCAAGAGCTCTCAATAAGCTCAGAAAAATAAATGAAAGCATGTGGTGCTTATGTTGATTTCAAGGCTTATACTCAAAATACTTAAGTTCTTGGGAGTTATAAATATCTAATCACTTCTAGTGAAGTTGTGTTGTGTCAGAGAAAAAGCAATAAGAGGTAGAATAGTGTCAAAGGTTTGAATGCAACCCTGGTGGCATCTTCAGTCACTCCTTTCTTCCTCTTCCACATTGCCCTATTATTATTATTATGCATCATCATGATCATCAACTTACAGGTGCAGAGCTGGAAAGGACCCTATGGATCATTCAGTTCAGCCCCTTTTAAGGAGTCACAAGAGGAAATCAATGCCCCAACCTTTGGCTTTGCAGCCAGATACTATTGAGCTGCCCAGCAGTTCTCATTGGCTTACCCAAGTATGCCCACTCACTATTGTCTAGACCAAATCTAGGTTGCATGTATGGCACCCATCCACTCTGGAAGGCACTCAAGCAGCTGCTGCAGTAAAAAAATAAAAATTATATAAGGCTCTACAAGCCTAGCAGCAGCAGGAATTTAAAAAATAAAAGTAGAAAAAGTTAGGTGTCTGTGTTTGAGAGACAAATAGCCTCTAAGACCATTTTGACCATATCTGATCACAGCCTGTATAAAAGCATCAGTCATCCGTTTATTTATTTATTTTAATTCTCACATTCACACACACCTTCTGAACTAAGTGTAATGAAGATTTAGGGAACCTACATTTTTTTAAAAAAGCAAGAAAATTCTAGAATATGGTAGATCTAATAGGTGAGGTACCACTCTCTCCTTGCCATGTTTGGACAAAAAACATCTCACTTGGGTGGATGGGGAATAAGTAGGTCCAGATGCAGTAATAATTAAGATGCAGTGATAGCTAAGCCGCCCAGAGACCTTTAGGTAGTGTGGTTGGTGTGACGTTCCACCCAGTGTTCCCAGTTTGTTTTCCCCAAACCAAGGTTCATTCTCTGGATAATGTTTTGGCTTTCTTCCGCTGCCACCATGGTGAATATCTCTCACCCACACTGCACCATATATGCATCAGACACGTGCTGCCAATGTAACTTGTTTATTTATCTTTTGGTATTTAAATCACAGATGTTCTTTTATCATTGTGTAGGATCACTCATTAAAACTTCTTATATTTGATTACTCGTTTGCTTATTCAGGCATTATATTTACTTATTCACATTAACCAACTCATTAATAATCTCTCTGTCTTTATCCTGACTATTCGATTTATCTCCTTCATAACTCTCCTTCCCATTCTCTCTCCACTCTCCAACTCTTCTATTCTCCTCTCTAACTCTCCATCAACTCCCTCTTATTTTTCTCTCTCTGCCTGTCTAATTGACTCCGCCCCTCCTGTCTTCTCATAGGCTCCTGCACTTGAGCTTCAGTTATGATAGACAGGAGTGACGTGGGCATTCCACCACAGTCGACATATAAGTTCTATCAGTCAATCCATCAATCCATCAATCAACCAAAAAATCAATCAATAAACTAGAAGCCAACATGGATTTGTCAAGAACAAATCCTATCAGACTAATCTGATCTCATTTTTTTGATTGGGTAACCTATCTGATAGAGGGAACTTTGTAGACATAGCATATCTTTTCAGCAAAGCTTTTGACAAAGTGCCCCATGATATTCTGATTAGCAAGCTAACTAGGTGTGGGCTGGATAGATAAAGTGTCAGGTGGGAACACAATCGACTACAGAATTGTACTCAGAGGATGATGGTGATGATTAATGGCTCCTTCTCCCACTGCAAGGAGGTAACAAGTGGGGTACCCCAAGGCTCAGTCCTGGGTCTGGTGCTCTTAAACATTTTTTATTAATGACTTGGATGAGGGAGTGCAGGGAATGCATGTCACAATTGCAGATGACACAAAATTGGGTGGAATAGCTAATACCCTGGAAGACAGAAACAAAATTCAAAATGCTCTTGATCAGCTGGAGCATTGGGCTGAAAACAAGAGAATGAAATTCAGCAGGAATAACTGCAAGGTACTTTACCTTGGAAAAAGAAACCAAATGCACAGTTACAAGATGAAAGATACCTGGCTCAGCAATACTACAGGCAAGAAGGATCTTGAATTGTCGTAGATCACAAGCTGAATAGGAGCCAATAGTGTGATGTGGCTACAAAAACAAGGTAAATGCTTTTTAGGCTACATTAACAGAAATATAGTTTCCAAATCCCGCTAAATGCTAGTTCCCTTCTATTCAGTGCTGGTTAGGCTTTACCTTGAGTGCTGTGTCCAATTCTGGACACCACACTTCAGGAAGGATGCTGACATATTGGAACAAGTTGAGAGGAGAGCAACAAGAATGACCAGGGGCCTGGAAACCAAGCCCTGTGAGGAAAGACTGGAAGAACTCAGCATGTTTAGCCTTGATACAGAGGGGTTATATGACAACACATTTCAAATACTGGAAAGGATGACATACAGAGGAGGGGCAGAATCTGTTCTCGATCATCTCAGAGTGCAGAACACACAACAATGGGCTCAAGTTAAAGGAAGCCAGATTTTGATTGAATATCAGGAAAAACGTCCTAACTGTTAGAGCAGTACGACAGTGGAACCAGTTACCTCGGGAATTGGTGAGTGCTCCAACACTGGAGGCATTTAAGAAAAACTTAGATAATCACCTGGCAGGTATGCTTTGATTGTATTCCTGCATTGAGCAGGGAGGTAGACTTGATGGCCTTATAGGCCCCTTCCAACTTCACTATTCTATGATTCTTCTTATTTCTCAACCATCCAAGTGAGCTGTTTTTTTATGTCAATCTGGGAGCTCAGGGGCTGGAGTTTCCAGGAGTAGTTTTGGCTTTCATGGGGGCTTCAGCTGTTAATCTCCTTCTACTTTGGCCATTCCTTCATTTGCTATAGCAACTGGCACCAACTATATTTGCTCAAATTTCAGGACTTTTATTTGTTTGTTTGTTTGTTTGTTTATACCCTGCCCATCTGGTCTAATCCCCAAAATTTTTTAATCCCCAAAACACCAGAGCTAACTTCAGTCATTTGGAGGAATACTGTAACTGATCCAAGCATGACTGAGGACTTCTTGAACTGCCCAGTATTTGCTTTGGAAATGTACAATTATCCCTGTGTTGCCTCATTTAGACAAGTCCCACCCCCTGCCAAAGCCAGTGCACACTTCTAGGTCTCCATGGTAGGAACTCTTAAGCTGACTGATAGTTGGCCCCTTCCTGGCCTTGTCTTTAGACCCCGTTCTTTCACTTAGCTTAGTCTGAGCAAAACATGCATAGGAAATGGATTCTAGCCCAAGGAAGCTTCTGCCGCTCTTCCCCGATAAATCCAAAATAGTTAACTCACTGGAAATGTTGCCTGAGGTTTGTGTCTGTTGCCGTAGTATTTCTCCTCATGGGACTGTGTTTCAGTGTTGATATTGGGAAATGGTACCTTGTTCATGAGGCTATAAATTTTGTCTCTTCAGAAATGCTTAATTGCAGAATACATTTTCCTTTTGTCTAGCAGTGTGACAGAGGGTGTGAGGAGAAGGATTGTGTGTGGGAGGAATTTAGTTCTTTGTCTTCTAACCTTTTTTATATATATTGGCAACATCGTCAGACTTCATTAATCAGCCGGCAATCACTGCTCAGTGGGCTAATTTAGAGTCCTGCTTGTACACTTGATCAGCAAATGCAAGCCATGTGTTATGTCAGCAGGTCGGAGGGGGGGTTGATGGAACACGGGATTTTCACCCTCATTCCAGAAAGGGGCTGTCGCTGCTTCCAGGAAGCAGCACTTGGCTCTGTTTCTGGGAGTTTGGAAGATTTATCTCCTCCTGGTAAAGCTTTTGTGGCTTCTAGTGTTTTCCAATCAATATGCTTTTCTCCGGTCTTTTAAATAGGGCAGATTTTGAAAAGAAAAGCTGCGCTCCTATGAGTGGTGGCTGGAATTCTTAAGACATTCAAATAAGGTAAATGTCCAGTGGGAAAAGAAGAAGCTGGTCCTACTCTAGCCATTGAGGCTAGAGAAGATAAAAGCTGCATAGTGAGGAAAACAGAGTGAGGACGGCTGAGTAAAACATAAGATTTATCAGTATTTGGACATACTATAGCATCTTAGGAAAAGCAGAAGAAGAACAGAAATTGCTGAATGACAGATAGCACCTGCAAGAATCTGGTTAGGGTTTTAGGAACAAAATGGTAGAAACTGGAGTTACCCAGCACTCCTCCGGCTTCTAAAATTTCAGGAGAGGAGCCCAGCTAGATTCTTGGTGTAAACTGAGAGCAGGTCTAATTCTAGACCTGGCAGATTTTGGTTAGGATATGGAAACTTGAAAATTGTCCGGGACAACACTGTTTTACTGGGCAGAGCAATAACCTAATCCTTGCTGGCTGCAGATAAAAGTTCTGAAGCACATCTGTAATCTATGTGATCTAAAAACTTTCAGAACTGAAATGTGAGTTGCTCGCTTGTGTGAGACTTTTATAGTTGTTTAATCATCAAATTCTGAAAAGTTTCCAGCCTTCATGTGTGTGTGTTCCCTTTGCCGTCAAGTTGGAACCAAATTGTAACAACCCTTCAAGATAAGCAAGACATTTGAGGAGTGGTTCTACCAGTTCCATTCCCCAGTGAGTTTCCATGGTGGAGTGGGGATTTGAACCCTGTTCTTCAGAGCACTGATCCATCACTCTGTTCACTACAGTACACTGGGAATCATGGGGACTGATAAAATCTTTAAAAGGCTGCCATGGCATGCTAGATATGGAGTACAGAAAGAAAGGAAGGAAGGAAGGAAGGAAGGAAGGAAGGAAGGAAGGAAGGAAGGAAGGAAGGAAGGAAGGAAGGAAGGAAGGAAGGAAGGAAGGAAGGGAGGGAGGGAGGGAGGGAGGGAGGGAGGGAGGGAGAGAGAGAGAGAGAGAAAGAAAGAAAGAAAGAAAGAAAGAAAGAAAGAAAGAAAGAAAGAAAGAAAGAAAGAAAGAGAAAGAAAGAAAGAAAGAAAGAAAGAAAGAAAGAAAGAAAGAAAGAAAGAAAGAAAGAAAGAAAGAAAGAAAGAAAGGTCATAACTCATAAGTCAGTAACTCCTTGCACTCAAGTAAGTCTCTTGATTTTTGTGGTAAGAGTGTGTTTGGTTCACAGTTTTGAATGTCTTTGGATGGCAAAAGCCCACTTTCTTTTATTCTGGTCTTCTCTTCTGAAATGCCCCATGCCCTTCCTTCTAAGCTTTAGTTTCAAAGCTGGTATGTTTTTGCCAGGATTGTGTGGCTGGACAGAGTCCTGATGCTGTAATTAGAGAAGGTTGCTTCCCCCCCCCCCACACACACACACACTCTTTTTTTTTATGAAGTGCAGAACTTGCCTTGGGGGTATTTCTAGTTTCCCAGACACTTCTCTTGCCAGCTGCAAATACTGATTTCCCACCCCCATCGAAAAGATTTGAGCTAGATCTTGAACATTTGAGATTCTCAGAATTTCTTTCCCATGCCTGGCCAAGGTATCCTGGCTGGGAGATTCTGGAAGCTGTAGATCCAAAAAGTAACTTTTCTTGGCCTGGACTCCAACCAGCTTTTGTTTATGTTTTTTTTTGGGGGGGGGTTATCACACCTCCACAGCTTTTGCCTGTTTCTCCATTACTGCCACCTTTTCTCTTTCCTGGCATTTACATCTTCCCTTCCCACCCTCGTCCCACCCCCTGAATAATCACTGTGAAGTTTATGCTGGCTCTTATTCCAGAGCATCCAGCTTTAAGAGCCTAGAAATGGCAAAACAGCTGTGGTTTTGGACATAACTTCAAGTCCCCACAATATAATTGGTTACTTCATACAGCCTTCCGTGAAACAGCCAGGCACGGCTTGTGCTGTTTGGCACACCTTCTCGGTTTATGCAGCACCCTGAGCTCAGAAGAGTGACTTATGAGTGCTTGGGAAGAAAACTGTAGGTGGGTCCAGACATTCAGATTGGAAAGGTATGACCCCCAAAGATATTTCGAAAAGGCAAGCCAGCATTTCCACTAATCTGTAAGATTCATTCTACATACTTGTTAAGAGATCTTGGGTGCAACAGGTTCACACACTGCCGCTTCTGTTCCCTTCTTCTCCTCCAACTCAGAGATTTCCCCTTTTTGAGACCAACCGTGCTACAGCTGTTCCAGGCTGCAACCAGAATTAAACACAGCGAGATTGAAATTCCAGGTTGAGCTAACTATGGGCAGCATTAGTAAAGGTGCAAATGTATTTTCCATAGTATTATCAACAAAAAAAAGAAGCAGGAAGAGATTGGAATGTGAAATAGGGAAGGAAGGGGTTATGTAAGGGTATTACCTTGGCTCAGGTACTTGACTTGCATTGTGTGTGCTTCCTTGATGGCATGTAAACTCACAGAATGTCCAAGACAGGGAAGGGTGTTTCCGCGCCGCCCCCCCAACTACCAGAATTCCTCAGTGACTGGACTATTCTCAGACTTGTAGTTCAAATAAGTAACTTTTCCTTGTCTGGGGAATCCCCAAGGCTGTGTTACCTGTGCTAAAATGAAGCAAGATTATTATTTTTTTACTTTAAAAATGGCAGATTTGTGTAACTTGTATATATGATGCTCAGGATAGTCCCTTTAGCTGGGCAAGTCAAAAGAGCTTTTCAGAGCACTGAAAACCTGGTCCTTCTCCAAGGAGCAATCTTACCCAGGAACTTCTCTGGCTTCTAAGGTTTCACAAGGCAGTGATCACACACTTTCTTCTCCGTCATAAGGGCAATGTCATTTTCTTAATAATAAGAACTGATTTGCAGGAAGGCAAATTCCTCACCCATTTTTCTCATCTTGTTTTGTATATTTTATACATGGGGTTGCAGAATAACTGAATAGGCATAGAACTATCCTTTACAGCGGCATAGGTAGCTCAGCTTTGCTTTGCTCAGTCCAAGTCTTGGTCCACATTTTTCATGTAATGTGACCAACATGGTTTTCTGCTGCCCTCTGCTTGTGACACTCTACAATCTAGGTATCATGAATTAATCTCCTTGGAGTGTTCACCATAGATTGCATCTACTTTGTCTCAAAAGTGCAGCAGGATTACTTTTCTCCCCTATGCTGGGGATGGAAGGAAAGGGCGCCTGCTTTTTTTCCTGTCTTATAGCTCTCATGCAACAAGCAGGAATATCCATCTTCTTTCTCTACTGAATTTTTGAAAGTGGTGGTGGTCTTTCAATCTGAACATGGAATGAATTATGTAATTATGTCCCTGAAGGTTCAGATCTACTAGGCCAGGCAAAAAGGCACATCAGGCATCTGTCAGATGACAAAATGTGTGGTCCTTTACCTGTTGCTTTATTTTTAAAGGAGTCAATGGTTCCTGTAACACCATTCAGTTTTCTATTCTCCACTGTCTGCCTGAAGCATAGGCACAGTTGTGAAGTACAGTACTGACATGCATTTTGAATAATGGAAAATGGAAAAGAGAGATTTAGGCAAAATCTTGGGCTTACCCTGTCAGTGTGAATAACCAAAGAACAACCAAGTTGTCATCTCTAGGTTTTTAGTTTGTAAATGTTTTGACATAGATTTATTTGTCAGTTTTGAAGCAAAGTAAAAAAAAAAAGGGAGAGGACAACAGGACACTGAAAGTCAAGGGAAATGTACTAGCAGAAATCAGGACAGTATTGTGTGGACAGGAGAGAAAAATTAGTACCATAGCTCCAGAATCAGGAACCTGCCAGAGAGCAAATTCTCTGTCTGGAGAACCCTAAACTGAATAAAACTATTCTTCCAAAGGAAATATGCCAGCTTTTTTTAATAGGTGAAGGTATCTTAAGAAAAGAAAAGAAAAAGTCTTTCTGCGTGGTAATATTCCTGCCCGTGAGCAGTTCAAGAGTTGTTCTCATCAGGTGGGGAGCCTGCGTTATATAGGAAGATTCCTTATCCCAAGGCAGTCAGTTGGTTGATGTGGTCATCTGGCTTGTCTGGGAATCTTTTTGTTTCTTTTCTTTTCTAGTAGGAAGTTGCATCTGTGAGCTGCTCCAAGCAAATCATATGCTCTCTGTCACTCTGAGCTCTGGTTCCTCAGTTGTGAAGATCATAATACAGAATGGATCATGACACATAGTTAACTGTAGGGAGCATAATTATTATGACAAATCTACAGGCCATTCAAAGGTTGTTACCTGTGGTAGTTCCACGAACCCTTCATGCTCCAAAGGATGAACTGGTGTTTGGGACATAAGATCAGCATTTCCATTCAGTGCCTGGGTATTTCCAGAAGGATCTTGCTGATTACTTTTAGCAACAGTGTGACCCAATGGCCTCATTCAGATAATCAGTCTTTGTAGGACAAGCGTTTGTTCAGATGCCATGCTAGCCTGTCCTTTGGTGAAAGGTCTCAATGTCTTCTTTCAGTTAGAAGATACATATGTATGCAGAAATGGAGGGTATATCAGGTCTCATGGTATAGCATTCCAGAAGCTGGTTGTCTTCCCATGGGTAGCAAGGTGCCTCTGGCCAGGTGTAGTATGGGAAGAGCCGAGTGGAAATTCTTCCACTGAAGACAGAGGGATCGGCCACTGCTAGAAGATACATGTCAAAGATCTGATCAGAGATATATTCCCATATGTGCTACATGAAATTATCCTTGCAACATAGTGTACCACAACAAGCAAAACAATGAGTCATTTCATAAGGAGTGGAAAATATTATAGTTTCTCATCCACTTGGAGATAACAACATCTATCAACCTCTAGTCATGTATCTTAAACAAAACGTATCAACTTCTAACCATGTGTTTACTTTTTTTTTATCTAAGCAAACCTCCTGCATATTACCTTGTCTCCTTGTTAAAATGCATATGCGTCCACATACGTATGCTTGCTCACGCACATGCGCGCATGCACGCACACACACACACAGATACAGAGTAAACTTTAGTCAGTGATTGCTTCTTTTGAATAACTGAGGCTCAACTTTAGCAGCATTACAGCCTGTCTCTTTAGTTGCTGTAAAACTGTTGTGGTCCTCACCATTAGCTGTGCTTATGGACTCCTGATATGTGGAATTATGTGTTGTTTTTTAATGGCAATTTTCATCACCGTGCATCTCAGATCACTATTGTTTTGGTTCTCTATGTCAACAAAATCAGAGAAATAACATTTTGGTTCAAGCCTCAGTTCAAATGTGAATCACGCAGTGCTCTTAGGCAAACTCTCAGTTTTAATGTCAGAACAGTAGTGGGTCATCTTACAGACTGTTGTGGAAGTATTCTAGGAGAAGTATGTGAAACACTTTGAACAAAGAGGTACAGTTTATATTCTATCATTAAAAAAAGAAGAAAAGCTTTGATCCAAGTGATCAGTATTCTGTATCAGCAATAATAGAATGCTGTGATCTGTATAAATTGTGCCAACTGAAACATTAGTATGGGTTTTCCTACTTTTCACAAGTTGATCCTGCAGTTGTCTTTTTCTATAATTTATTCCTTTTCTTGCTAGTCATATGGAGAGATCCTGGAGCTGTGCAGGAGAATCATATTCCTGGCTTTCAGTGCATAGCAGATGCTGTTACTATGATAAGGGCACTTTAAAAAAATACCTAGGTACCTTATGCCAAGAACATGGAAGATTAGTATATGCTGTGGCAGGACTACCTGGCAGCTTTTCCATGTGAACACTTACATGTCCCTACTTTTCTTTCCTGCAACGGGCACAGTAGTTTTTCTCCACAGAGGGTTGTGTCTGTTGCCTTTCCTATGTTGCAGCTACAGAGGTTACCAATAGCTGCCAGGTACAAAAGGCAGAAAGAAAGCCTCTTTTTATTTTGACTGATTTCCAGGTATGCAGGTGGTTGTAGCAGGCAAGGTCTTTTTCTGTCTGACTAGAGATGAACATTTCCAGAAACACTGATGGTGAAAACAGTTTAGGTCCATATTCGAGTACGATGGATAAGATAGTCAGGCTTGAGAGGTTACACTCCATGCAATATTGATGTTAATGTTGGAACCAAATGTCATGGCATATTCTTTAAGCTCAAAATGTAACTGCATGAATAAAGGAGTCTCTCTTTTGTTAGAAAAACAGCTGAGAAATCAGACATTTTCCAGCGTGCGTCACAAATGTGATAATAACACTTGCAGTTTTAATTGTTTGATTAGCAAGGATGATCAGTGGACTGAAAACCAGGCCTTGTGAGGAAACACTGAAAGACCTGGGCACATTCAGCCGTGAGAAAAGAAGACTGAGGGGAGATATGATGGCACTTTTCAAATACTCGAAAGGCTGTCATGCAGAGGAGGCACAGGATCTGTTTTCAGTCATCCCTGAGGGCAGGACATGCAACAATTGGCTCAAATTACAGGAAGCCAGATTTAGGCTGAATTTCAGGAAAAACGTCTTTACTGTTAGAGTAGTACAACCATGGAACTGATTATCCCAGAGGTGGTGAACGCTCGAACACTTGGAGGCATTCGAGAGAATATTGGACAATGATCTGTCAGATATACTTTGATTTGGATTCCTGCATGGAGCAGGGGGTTGAACTTGATGTCCTTATAAATCACTCTCAGCTCAATTATTCTATGGTTCTATGATTGATTTCTTATTTACCACACTGAGTGCTATGTTTTGAGAGAAAGGAGGAATACAATTTTAAAATCTGTGTTTTTACAGTTGGCTCGTGTTCATTTCATTACCTGTGTTTGTCTTCTTTATTTTCCCATTGCTTCGCTTGCAGCTATCTCTGTCATTGGCTAAATTTAGGTGGTAAGTTCCTTGCATAGGCTTAGGCAGAATGGTGTGGCTGCCTTAGTTGACAGCAAATTACTAGTTAGTTAATTTGTAGTCATTGTTTTTTTTTATTTCCAGGGATTTAAAATACTGTAGTGGTTATGCAATGTTCTGCCTTGTATACCAAAATAAATTGTCTAGCTTTGAACAATTTTGCACCTTTATGGGGGTGCTGGTGTGGCAAAAAAAAAAATCCAGTCTTTCTAGGACTAATTGGGCCTTTAGCCCTCCTTTTAGTCTTAATAATATGAAATAATTTTTAAAAGAATGGAAGAGAGAGAGAGAGAGGAAAAATCTGTAGTTTTATATATGTCAGAAACATTATTGTTACATTTATAATCCATGTTTTCTCCAAGGAGTTCAAGTTGATAACCTTTTATTTTCTTCCATCCCATTTTATCCTCACAACAACCCTAAGCTAGGCTCATCCTCAGCAGGATCAGCTCCATCAAAATCAGTCTCGACAGTGGAGAGAGTTGCTTTCTACCCCATCCCACCTGCCTTATGTGCCCTCAAAGGACTTATTCTCCCCTGACACACTACTACCTTCCTCCTTGCTGTCCAAATGTCTACTCCAAAGGTCTTCCCAGTTGGTCATGTGGAGCAAATTGTGAGGTTGTATGACTGGTGCACAGGGAAAAGAAACTGCATATCCTAACATTAATACCACACACTTCTCTGAACTTGGTTTCATATATACAGTAAGAATAATTTTGGAAGTGAAAGGGATTGCTCTTTTGCTGCTTAAAGTTAAAGAGAAGCAGGAAAAAAATTGGTTCCTAGAACAGGTAAACTTAACAAATCGTCCTCTGAGCCTCATTCCACTCAAGGGGAAACTCGTTGTGACCCCGGGGCTCAGACCTATCATTTCCCAACTGGAACTTGCAGAGGTTCACCAAAACACCAGAAGTCAAGTGCTCCGGTCAAAGCAGGCTCTTGCATCTATATAACTTGCTATATAGAGAACAAACATTGATGGATACACAGAGCATGGGAAATTTTTAAAAATAGTTGTAGGCCATTGCAGTGATAATCAATTTTTAAAAAACTATTTTGTTTTCCATTTTTAATAACATGTAAAATGTATACACCTCATGATGGCCTTGACTTCCACCACAGAGTGTATGATAGAGCAGAAGCCAGCACTTGAACTACACAGTATTCCTTCTGTGCCAATTTAATGAGTGTACTCTGTAGCTATAAACTGTAGTTAAAAAGTTACAATTGGCACCATAAACGAAATCACTTTATCACTTGCTAAGTGTCAGTCATTGTGCAATTCAGTTATACCTTCATTACTGGGGAAAGGAATTAATTACAAGTAACTCATTATTTGTAGTGATTTATTTTCATGTCTTGTGTACTGTACAAACAAATATCTCTTTGCAGATGCATGTTGTCAGCACTGTGCTACTTTCCACTGTGTTTGGATGTGCATCAGTGTCCACTTTCTTGATGTATGTCTAATCAAACGTGATAGATAGATACCATCCAAACACTGATTTGTTCTTGTCGTTCCCAGTCCAATAAGCACTTCCTTGTGTTGATCTTCTCAGACAGAACAAGGTGAAGATGCGCAGGTGGAATGTTGCAAAGGAAGAAAACCTGACCCTGTTGTTCTGCTTTGTTAATGTAATTTTGAATTTCATTTATAATGAAGTAAAGCCCAGCTCTAAACCACCTCCAAAAAACAAGCAGATCACTATTTTCAATTATATCTACACATGTTATGCCTTGAAGAAGTGAAAATTAAAAATGTTTAAAAGTTGAAATGAAGGAGTAGACAGTAATCTTTATTATAAGGCATAGCATTTCCTACATCACTTCAACCATGATTTCAAAACTTTCTTCATGAGATCATGGTTGGGAAGGAATACTCTTCCTACGCACAGAAAAGGCACAAACTGAGGTAGCTGCATAAGGCAAAGTGGTCTTATGCCAGGAGTATATGCAGGTCCAGATGCTGGGGAAATGACAGGAGTGCCAAGTGTGAGGATCCGGTCTTTTGGTATCTCCAGTTCTTTCCAGAAAATTATGACTTCAGTATGTTCTGTTTCTTCAACATGTGGTTTTTCCATCACTGTTTTTACAGGTTTGCAGCCCATTTATTGGAGCAGGGACGATGTGGCCCAGTGGCTGAAGTGGGCTGAAAAAGAGTTCTCACTGAGACCCATTGAGAGCAACACTTTTGAGATGAACGGCAAAGCACTCTTGCTTCTGACCAAAGAAGATTTTCGATACAGGTCTCCACATTCAGGTAAGTTGCTGAGGTACTAACCAGAAGGACTTTGTATAGAGCACTTCTACGTACTCTATTAAGATGTGACTTGAGAAAAGATCAAGCTGCCACAACTTTTCCTACTACAACGTTAATATAAGTTAGCATAAATCACATCATGTTAGTATGGACAGCATAACAGTGTTCAGGTAAAAACGTGGAGGAAGATCTTGTTTGCAGTTGCTGTGGAAGAGGAGAGAGGAAGGAGAAGTGTGGACGAGGTTTCTAGAAGTTTCTCATTGAGTCTGTGTTTATTGACATCACACCAACCTGTGGTGTAGCATTATACCTGGATCTTCTTAGCATTTACTCTTACTTGATATCATTGACATGAACATTTAGAGGATCAACACACTAGGAAGAATCAATAAAGCTCTGCCTTTTCCTTCAGGATCAATGGAAAGTCAGGTAGTCGTAAGCTCTATTCAAGTGCTCTATATAAAGGTTAGCTAATCATGTGAGAAAGGGAGATTGTTAGCCCAGCACCTTCAGTCCTGATTTGTTGGACTTGAAAAGTGATTAAAAAAACATGTCAGAAGAGGAGAGCTGTTCTTGCATACACAATCCTTCCACACAGGCCAGGACTCTAGAAAATCAAGGTTCTGGTTCATGTAGAGAGCCTCCACACCACTTTTTGTATGAGGAAGGCAATGGCATAATCAGTGGAGTGAGCCCTTAAGTAGAATATTTAAATATTCAGTTGTGGGGATTTTCTGAACTGCTGCTCCTGAGGAAAGGTGAGGAAGAGCCTGGCCTTTTTCAAATAAGGATGCTAAATGCTGCTAAAAATGAGAACCCATATCATACACATTATCTGAGCTGTGTTTTTATCATTGTCATTGTGCTGGCTGTCATGCTTTGGGGAGTCATATGAGCACTTTTCAAATGCATGGCCCTGCTTGTGTGTTTAATGTACCAGGTAAGTGATGTGTGGCCCCTTGAAAGGTAGAAGCAATTTGGAATAAGTATAAAGGGGGCTGACATAACTTCAGAGGGAAATTTCTATTCCACCCTCGCTGTTGGCTTTTGACACTTTAACCACGCTGCATCTCAGTGGAGGGTCTAGGCCAGAGTTTCCCGACCTTGGGTCCTTTCTGAATGTTAACATGTATTCTCTTACAATTGAAAATAATAGATAATCTGTGTGTTACAGTATTGTTATGCCAGAGGTTGGGTGGTAGCTGCTCCTAAATGATAAGTTACTGGAGCACATTTCAGGTACATATCAGTTGTCTGATCAGGCACACAACCCAGATACAATCTCACAATCTTATCAAATCAGCCATTATTAGCCACAAGAAGTGATGCAGAGCACACACAGACGCTACTAAGATTCTGGCTACTAAGTTAAATTTTTTATTTTGTAGTACAGAGCATGTGTGGAAGTAAGGCTTTCTTCAAAAGAGCACTGTCTGGGGTTAGGGATTGGCAAGCCAGTCATTCTTAATAGCCCAATATTGGCCAGTCATACATTTAAGTTGCTTTAGCTTCCTGCTATGTGCAAGTGGGTGGCTTGGTCAATGAACGACAACAGCTGATCAGCTGTATAATGGGCTGTGATCCCAATGGTGCTGTAGGCCCTGAGGAATACCCATCGTGTTGGACTTTTAAGTTTAGTGTTTCAGAAAGAAAATACAAAGAAAATCACAAATATATTCGCGAAGGCTTTCACGGCCAGGATCTAATGGTTATTGTGGGTTTTTCAGGCTCTTTGGCCGTGTTCTGAAGGTTGTTCTTCCTAACGTTTCGCCAGTCTCTGTGGCCGGCATCTTCAGAGGACAGCACTCTGAGTGCACAGAGCACAGAGTGCTGTCCTCTGAAGATGCCGGCCACAGAGACTGGCGAAACATTAGGAAGAACAACCTTCAGAACACGGCCAAAGAGCTCGAAAAACCCACAACAACCATAAAATCACAAATACCTCTTAGATTAGAATGGTCTGTTTATTGTGCACTATCAGTGTTAAAAGTTTTCCAGTTTGTGCAGAAACAGCAAACAAACACACTGAGATCCACAAATCCAGAGGAGTCTAGGATAAATGCATCCTCTATTTGTGCTACTTTTTTAGCTTTCCCTTTTTCTTGCCTCCTCACTCTTGTCTGCTTTGTTTTCTATCCTCCTTTGCTCTGTGTTCTAAAGCAGTTCTCTTCCAAATTAATGAAGGCTCCTTCTCTTTCCATTCAAGAAGCCCGCTGCCTGTAAAATGGAAGGACAGCAAAAGCCAAGCAAGGAATGAAAAGTGCAGGCTTACGGAAAGGGGATTAAAACTGAAGAGTAGGAAAACCAATAGCCAATGTAAAACTCAAAATGATTAAAACTTGAAAGGGTCAACTTCTAGCCATTTACCTTATAAAAGCTCGACAGAGAAACAGACAAGCATAGTGTTATTGTGTCAAATATATATATATATATATATTTATATATATATAAAATGTTTAAATGTCAAGTAAATAAGCAAAGGTTTATTCCAGCCTCCATGCTTTTGTCAGTGCTAAATATGGGAGGTACCAGAGACATAGTTTGTCAAGGGCACCTGTTTGTCAAGGGAGGATCCCTTCGAGTAGCCCCTACTATTTATTTATTTAAAATTTTTGTATGCCGCCTTTCACCCCAGAGGGGACCCAAGGCAGCTAACAACAGGTAAAACAGATTTAAAAAGACTATATGAGTAGGATATCTAAAAATCTAAACCATCTTCAAGAACACTTTCTCATAGTCATTTAAACTCTTATCAGATCATTTCGTCTCATTACATGCATCTTAAGCATATGATGTTGTTACGAGCTGGGTTTGTCACTTAGGCCTGCTGGTAAGATGTTGCTACCTAGGAAAAATATAACTGTGGCCATAGCTCAGTTGCTTAGATCTCTTGCTGCAGAGCCAGAGGTTGGAAGTTCAATTCCCTACTGTGTCTAGATACCACTATAGCCCTTTTCAGGTATTAATTCTGGAAGTGTGTAGGTCAGAGACAAGTGTGCACACAATGTCCCATTCCCTTCACATATCCAGTGTCCAGGTTCACAGAGGACATTCACCTAAATGCACTTACAGCATTTCTGTTATTGGAAACCCTGTCTTATCACAGCTGCTGATCACAGAAATGCTGTAAGCACATTTGCAAGCATACCTTCCAGACCTCCATAGGAAAACTCAATGACCTGCCTTACCTTCTGGTGGAGGGGAAGCATAAAGGACAGGGTTTACCTTCATCTCCATATCACCACCACAGCCCTGTACATTTTCAGGTGTCAAGCTTGAATCGGGTTTCCATGTTTTCCACATCCTAATCCAGTAACTCCCAACCACTGTATGTTGCAGAACATTCGTATATTTAAAATATTTATATTCTGCCTAATTCAGAATATAAATATAAATATATGCTACATTCAGTATGCCAGCAAGTTTGGAAAACTCAGCAGTGCCCAGAGGATTGGAAAAGATCAGTCTAAATCCCAGTCCAAAAGAAGGACAGTGCCAAAAAATGTTCCAACTCCCGTACAATTGCACTCATTTCACACGTTAGCAAGGTTATGCTCGAAATCCTCCAAGGTAGGCTTCAGCAGTATGTGGACTGAGAACTCCCAGAAGTACAAGCTGGATTTCGAAGGGGCAGAGGAACTCGAGACCAAATGGCTAACATGCACTTGATTATGGAGAAAGCCAGAGAGTTCCAGAAAAACATCAAAAGAAAACTGAGCACCAAGGGACAGATGGCAGAACCAACAAATAAAAACACATGCAAGAGAAACAGGTTAAGGATTAGCCAAGCAGTGACAGATGTTTTTGCCTGATGGCTGAAAACAAATGTGGGAGGAAGCTAGTTTGATCTTTCTGAGCATGGAAGTTTCACAGCTTTGCCACCACGACAGGGGAGATTCTCTCCAGAGTCTTAACGAACGAAAACAGCGATGGCACAGCAGGATACAAAGCAGGTAGATCACAGCCTAGAGTGGTCTTTTAGACCAGATGGGCAGGGTATAAATAAATAAATAAATAAATAAATAAATAAATAAATAAATAAATAAATAAATAAATAAATAAATAAATAAATAAATAAAACCATTCTTGTTCTTGGATATGAGTTTGTGTTAAATAAGCTACAGATCCAGCGAATCCCTACCTAGAGATAAGACTGCCTGTTGTATCTCCAAATGCTTTACCCTTCTGCTTTTGCCTCTTTCCCAGTCTGATTCTGCTGGAAGCCAGTAATTCTGTCACTGTGGCAGAAGCAGAACATTGGGCCCAGAAACACTGGCCCTGCCTCTCAGCTGCCAAGCTTCCCATTTTGGGAAATGGGGTTTGAAGGCGTGTTCTTCTTGCACACATCAATACAAGTACTGTGCCTCTTTGGATCTCCCATCACAGGACAGGGAGGTTAGAAGCTGAGGTGGGCAAGGCTGGGTATGGATGGGGGGTGAGACCACTGTGTGTAGATCAATCCCTTCAATGCAAGGGTGGATCGCTCCCAGCAGTCTGGGGGTTGTACATGCCCATCCTGGACTTTGGAGGTCTGCGCCCACACTTGCGGCCCACTCTCCCAAATTTATCCTTTAATATATTTTTTAACTGGAAAAGCTCCCTCACACCCTCCACTGGCTGATTAAAAAAAGGTTTACAAATAGCATACATGGGTACAAGTGGGTACTGTATGTTGAGAGAGGCAAAACATGGCAAACCGGCCCCTGTTTAGGGGGTCTGAAGGCTTCATTCAGGATCTTGAGGGCCATATGAGATTAACTGTATAAAATCAGGAAAATTACAGTGTGTAAATACTGAATGTTACATGTGAATAATTATACTAGTGTACAAATCAACAATTCTGCATACATATATTCAGAGACTATATGTTAATTGAATGTCACATGTAAGTAACGTAATGGGAGTCACCACATTTCCTTTTTCTGTATATAGAAACATTCCTTTATAGGCGCTCTGCACTGTAGTCTGAAGGGCTGTGACTCAAACAATGGGGAGTTTTTAACTTTCCAGCATTGTTTACCTTTGTATTTGCTTGAGCTGGCTATGTCTCTTTCAGGTGATGTGTTATATGAGCTTCTTCAGCATATCTTGAAGCAGAGGAATTCGCATGTGCTGTTTTCACCCTTCTTCCACCCTGGGAACTCCATCCATGCTCAGCCTGATGTCATGTTACATCAAAACCACGATGAAGGTAATGACAAACGTGTCTTTGTTTATAAGAGGCACTGCTGCACAGGGACTTGGTCTGAAGTCGTGAAGTAAAAAAATGATGATTGAAAAGGAAGGGCCTAATTCTCTACATTACGATTACTGGTCTCTGCTCTTCTAAAACAAAATCACTCTTCTAAAACAAAATACAAATTGTTCTGCGCAGTTAGAAATGGATAACTAAGTCCAAAGAAGGCTGGGGTTTGAACTACAGTGGCTGAATTGGAATCCTCTTGTTTTACTTCTGTTTACAACCAGATCTAGAGTCTATCAACACTTTATCAATATATTTAGGCTGGATAGCTCGCTGGATGTCTGACTGCAGAGCCAGAGATTGGGAGTATGATTCCCCGCTGTGCCCCTGGAAAAAGAACCAGCCAGTGTGACCTTGGGGAAGGGAATGGGAAAACCATTCCTGAGTATTCTCTACCTGGAACCCCCTGAAAAGTGTCACCATAACTTAAAATTGATTTCATGGCACACCGTTATTATTAATGTTTCATTTATCACACAAGAAATGGACTGCCGGAAAACAGGTACATCAGGACAAACATTTTAGTTTAGTTCTCTTGTTGCTGTAAGCATCGCTATGTTCTGGGGCAATAAACATGGTTGTGTTCAAAGTGAATGGATCTCTTCTTATTGGAGTGTATGTGCTTATGCCCTGAATGAAGACAAAATACCATTTTCATAATGTAGCTATGACTCAGCAGCTCTGCAAGACATCTTTCAATAGCTATCCAGATTGAAAAAAAATGTAACAGGAGTAAGGCCTACTCATTTCAAATCCCTTGTGTGGCTTTTAAATTGTAATCCTGGAATCTTTAGAAAACTTTTCAGAATTTCTGAATTAGAAGAGCAGTGGTACGCAACTTGCCCTGTAAAGAGGAAATTTTCCCTAGTACTGATTATCTGTCTCTACAAAGTGAAGCTGTAGGTGCCTTTCCAGTTTGACCCAACATGCCTGGCTAACGTGCCTTGAAATGGTTACTGCCTCTCTGTGGGTCTTTTTGTGCTTTCAGTCAAAAATCTGTACACACATTGGGGTTCTGTGGCATGGAGAATTTCTCTGAACCTTTCCCTGGGACTTGCTGGTAGAAAAATTGTAATGTAGCATAAAGGACTATGATTAGAGGTGGGCACGAAGCACCAATGCACTGTTTCCTGCTGAACAGGTGTTCTGTGCTTTGGTGCCCCACCCCTTCTGGTGGGTGCCCACTCAGAGGCAGCACCCAGAGGAGGTGGGGCAGGGAAACCAGGTTGTTGCTTCCAAGTGGGCACCCTCTGGATGGGACGGGGTGCTGCACCGTAGAACACCTACCTGTTCAGCCATCAGCTGAACTTGCACGAACTGCCAAATGGTGGTTCATGCCTGTCTCTAAACATGATTCAGGCGCATAACATACGTTATATGTCAGAGATCCCAGATTCAAACACTGTCCTGCCCCATAAAAGGATCTGAGATGGGAGGTGAGATTTGCCCGGCTGACAGGCTCGGGAAGCTCTGCCAGTCGAAGATGAGGACAAGTAGTAGCTGCAGTAGCCTATGAAGAGAAGGAAAGAGCACTTGAACCTGGGACTTCTCAAGGCTCATTCAGGTCACAAACAGACACTACGGTTCTCTCGTTCCAATGTAACTAGACTTTGCTGTACAAAACTCTATTTTAAGTGGTGCCCCGTTGATTCTTTGTGTTCCACAAAGGCTTAACACTCTGGTGATTCCGCTGGTCAGGATATTTCTGTTTTGTTCAATGCATAGATGATCAACTTCATTACAAACTTTTGTGGGCTGCAACCCACTTCAGTGGGTAAAAGTTAACCATCGGTAAAAGTTAATGTCACATAAAACATGTTAGTCTTTAGATTTCCCAAGGCTCTCTGTAGTTTTTGCAGCAGAGTACCCTGTTACTCCCCAATTTGACCCTGTTCTCCCTGAAGAACTGCAGAGCTGTGATTCCCTGAGGCCTAAAATGTCCTTAAAAAATGGAGACATAAAGAAGGAAATAACAAACAGCCTCCAATGAACACAGAAGGAAGTCATATTCCAGGAAGCAAATGCGCCAATTGAAGATTTCCTTTTACACCATTAAGTCAATTAAGGCGCGAAACTGCAATTTTAAACAACGAGAAAAGCTGTAAACAATGCTTAATTACTAAATGTAATCAGAAAAATCAAGTGCTATATTGCTGATGTGCTGGGAAAGGGTCTTGGAAGCGGCACGTGGTGATTTTCAGTGGCACATTGTGTTGCCAATTTGTGTGGATTCCTGAAAAAAAATCAGTATTTCTGAAATGCCTAGAAGGGACTGCATGCGGCCTACAGGCAGCATGTTGCCCATCCCAGGTCTATTGCACCCCTCATTTTATCCTCAGCAGTCCCTGTGAGGTTGGTTAGGCTGAGAGAGAATGACTGGACCAAGTTCAGGAAGCTATTATCTGAGGGAAAGTTTGAAGAGAAGTTCAACAACTGACCCATCTGTTCCATCTACCCCACCTGTATGGTATCCAGTTTGCCTTCTCCATAGTCTATAACAATGGTCCCCAACCTTGGGCCTTCAGATGTTCTTGGACTACAACTCCCAGAAGCTTTCACCACCACCTCTGCTGGCCAGGATTTCTGGGAGTTGAAGTCCAAGAACATCTGGAGGCCCAAGTTTGGGGACCACTGGTCTATAAGAAGGAAAGTTGGTTTCTATGCTAATGTATTGCCTATTTCCTTTTAATATTTATTTATCTATTGTATTTGTCTCATATATAGGCTACCTGATGGGGAAGCCCTTGGCAGCTCATAGTTTTAAAACAAGTAAAATTAAAAACATAATAAATTACATATTAAAAACTGATTAAACTGTAATAATAATTAAGTATAAATTAAATGATTAAAAACATTTAAAAATTTAAAAACAAATTTGGTTTAAAAAAAACAGTATCTATGGACCCAGTTACAGTTATTAAAAGCCTGCCTGAAGAGGTGGGTCTTCCACCGTCGGCAGAAGAATAAAAGGGAGGGGGACCAACCTGACCTAACCTGAGTAACAGCAGATTAACTTGTCAAGCAACTTTCCAAGGCTCCAGTTTATTCTACAGCATTGAAGATGCCATGCCGCCTCTGCTTCCTTGTAAATTCAGTAGAGTTTGCATGACCTTTTCAACCCCACAGTCATTTTAGACCCTGCCCCAATGGCTATAATTTTAACCTGGTCAGTTGTATTCTTGAGGATTTTGATGAATACTTTTGCTCTTTGATCCTTTTACCTCAGAGTTGCTGCCACTCATTACAACTGAGTTTTTAGTTGTGCAATTTTAAAGGCCTCTTTTGATAGAAATTAAAAGCTGAGGAGGAGCATTCTGTTTTAATTATGGATTACTTCCAGCCACAGACTCTGGGCAAGGAGAGGAGTTCTTTCTGCCAAGTGTTCACAGGCAGGTAATGAGCACTTCTTGTGTACTTTGACTCACTCGCACAGCCTCTTTCCTGTCATCCGGTGCCTGGCGAAGGAACTCACACAGCTAAATATAGCACCACGCTGCCTCTTGGGTTCTTCATCTTGTTGTTGTTGTCTAATTCTTCACTGGGTTCTGCAATGTGCCTCTGCTCCAGCTGGCTTGCCATGAATGGTCAGATGAGAAAATAGCTGGTAGCAGTCAGTCTTTAGATGAGCATTACAAATTAGTGTTGAATGTAATTTCCGTTTTGTTCTGCTTTGCAGAGTGGTCACTACAAAATGGAGGGCTCGCACACAGTCGTGTAGCATAAAAGAACTGTAGTGGGCCACGTGAAACGAATTACTGAAATAATTCAAGGGTCTTGTGAAGAGCTTGTTCAAGTTCTGTAGCACTGAGTGGTATTTTCAATGTTTGGCCTGTGAACAGAGGGCAATGAATGGCAGCCCAGAGCCCACAACTGGTTAATTGAGGGTAATTCTTCACAAGAAGATGACAAATGTTTTCAGTGTTGTAGAAGCACCTGCAGGTACAATTACAAAGAGCTGTTCCCTGTATCTGAATGGTCATGTGATTCAATTTCCCCTCTTTAGTAATGAATAGATATACAGTATCCTGTTTCATACATGAAAAGATATTGCAGTGGAATTTATGCACTGAACATAGATATATTTCCTGTTTAGTGTTATGTCTCTTCGTTGGACTGAGTGCAACATGCTTTAAGCTTTTATATAATGAGTGACTGAGTCTATAGGTGGGAAGTCTTTTCTTTTTCATGACTCTGGATGGCTTTAACTTTGTTATAGAATCTGTTCCATTCATTGGAGTATCGCCTCATGTGGCAGAATATACACCCCAGGCACTGTATGGAGAATGGAGTACCTAAGGAAGAACCTATTAATGAATCATAGGTGAAACTGTAGTTGTACGCTATTCCTGGTAACCACGTACAGGTTGCCTCCTCCTAGTCCTGTTGAAAGGAAATTGGCTGAGGATGTTTCAAGCACCACTGACATCATTGTGGTTGCTTTTAAGTTCTACTTATGGTAACTCATTCAAATTGTCGCATATAGATTATCTTTACTTTTCTTACCATGAAAAAGAGCCACTACAACTCAGTCTGGCAGTACACATTGTGACAAGAGAAATAAATGGCAACATTTGTTATGAGGAGAGTCCTTGTAAGAACAGTGATCACTGGCCTGTGGTTGTGTTCATAAGGCTTTGCTTTTCTGCAGCTGAAAGTGCCACCTTGCCATCTTTGGAAGACACTCTTTGTGTTATACTTTCTGGAGAGAATTAACAAAGGCCCTCCTATGCAACAGGAGCATGAGCTGACACTTTTATTGTAGCCTATCAACATGCTTTGCACACTGCTTCTATGCACCAGGTAGATATTGTTATGCAGTCAATGTAGATGTAATTTATAGTTGATGCTACAGGTAGGGTTGCTTGCTAGGTCTCACAGTACCAACCTAAGTGTTTCTCAGGGAGTTTTTGTGCTTCCCCATGGCTCCAGATGTTGGGCAGCTAATTGCAGGACAAGTGGCAGTGAAGGAAGAAGACAGTATGTCATAGATAATCTAGACTGGCATGTCCACTCATTTGCAACTATTGCCAGGACTTGCTCGCTCCACACAAAAAGGCCTACGTACATCCTGTACGTACAGAACATTGGCATGCATAAATAAACAAGAAGGGGAGCAAGGGAGAGCTAAAGGATACGTGCAGTTGGACCCATCATGCAGATTGGAGCTATGCAGGAAGTGGATTCCCTTGTTCTTGGTTCTGCAGCCTGCTTTCTCAGAAGCAGTTGTGCCTTCTCTAGTCCTTTCCTGACCCACCCCTGGCATATCACAAGGGCCTGCCCCCAGACCTCAGGTTTCAGCCTTAAAACATGAGGCAACTGGATCCTGCTCACTCAGGACACAAGTCCCATGAGTGAGAGGTATCATGTGAGCATGAAGTATGTGTGGTTGTACATGAATATTCTTTTGAAATTCTCCATCCTATTTATGGGGAAATAAACTTTGGAGAAAATTTCACTTACTTTCTCCAGGAGAAGAGGAAATTCTTTGAGGGTTTCTGAGAGGCGGGGAACCAACAGCTTTATTCTTTATTCCCCAGAGAATTGTTTGTTTGTTGTTTGTTTTGATTATTGCATTGTCGCTGCAAGTGGCAACAAACTGTGCTGACAGCCCACCACTCTTCTGCTTCCTCTTCTTAGTGTTATTCTAAGACGTAGTGGCTGTGGCCATAACGGTGATGGTGGTGGTGGCAGCGGCAGTGGCAAGGAGGCAGCTGGAGGACTTCTGGAAATAATTCTGCAAAGTGACTTGATATTCTTGGGGAGCAGGAAAAGGGAAATACCAGAATGCATTCTGAGGCATTTTGGTTCAGCACTTCTCAGTCCTCAAGCTTCAACATATTTTTTTATGATCTTCACAAAGGCAACATTTTTAAAGGGCCATTGTGGATATATTTTGTCCAGTACGAATGCTTCTAACAGAGCTGCTGCTGCTTAACCCCCATAGCACCAATGAGGGAAGGCAGTGTTTCTCCAATGTTAGGAAAACATGATTCTGTAGTGCTGTGCCATAATTCACTGGTTCTTAACCTTGGGTTACTCAGATGTTTTTGGACTGCAACTCCCAGAAGCCTTCACCACCAGCTGTCCTGACTGGGGTTTCTGGGAGTTGCAGTTCAAAAGCATCCGAGTAACAAAGGTTAAGAACCACTGCCATAATTTGTCCTCTAATTTCCCCCAAAACTGGAGGAAACTCTCAGGCTCTGGAGCTTAATTCTAGTGTTAGGAGCTAGGGAAGACGCTGGCTGCCACGGAGGTAAAGATAAAACATGCTTGTATACCTTCTCATCTACCTCACAAGCAAGGTAAGCAGAAGAATGCTGACTCTCAACCACCTCAACTTCTGCTTTGAAATTCTTTTCAAAGATTTTTTTTTCTTTTATCAAAATGATTAAGAAAGGGCAAGATTCCACATCAGTGCTAATATATGTGAGTGGACCTTAGGCTTGTTTTCTCATTGAATTTTCAAAACTGTATCTAGGCTGTATTGATCATAGATTTGGATGTCCCTAAGAGATCTAAGCTATGATTCTTCCCTTTGCTATCTTGCCTTCCTTTGCCTTTTTGCCTTTTCCTTTTCTTTTTTTTTCTTTTTTGGTCTCTTACTCCACAGAGAAATCCTTAATTTGCATCATGTGTCTTCTTGGTTTCCAGAGACAAATCCCAGGAAATATAGTTTTTCTCATGGAGGCAAGCATAGAACCAAGATACAGGTTTACTATCACCTGTGAGAATTAAAACTTTAATCCCAGCTGTTCTTTGCCTCATGCTTAGTTTTAAGGCTAAGCATCAGAAGCCTGGCCGTTCTTCTTTTTAAAAAACAAAAACAAAAAACACCAACATGTCTGTTTAAAGGAATTAAGTGACTAATGTAGTACCAGTCATGGGTCACACTTGAAGGTTTCTTTCCCCCACCTCATGTTCTTCAGTCACCGCAGACAAGGCCTGATTTGGCATTGACATTTCACTACCTTGTGCGCATTTTGTTACTACTGGCCTAAATAGCTCAACAAAGACAGACCTTTTTTACTTGGGACTATAAGCATGTGAATCATAAAATCCACATAAATGCTGCTTCTCTTCACAGTCAACAAGGAAACTGGTAGTTGCTGGCAAAAATGTCTTTGGTGGTGAGCAGCCTGATACATGGTCATGGAGTCAGCTTTTGGTCAGTGAGCTAATGCTACTGGTGAATTCCTGTTTCCCTGGCCTAGTATGTGAGCCTTCATAGTACCTTGCAGAGTTTGGTGGTATTCCTTGGTTTGCAGATACCATGGATGTTTAGAAATATACTCTGTGACAGAAACCCATTGGAAGAATTGTGGTCACCACTGACAGAGAAGAGGGACAAACAAACCTGTTGTGACAGTGTAATATGGAATTTCAGGTGGCAGATCCTGGGGCCATGTAAAAGCTGGAAATTGTTATGGTGCTGCCAAAACTAAAACCTATTTTTATATAAAGGGGCCTGTCTTTCCTTTTGTATGTGTATAACAATTTGCACTTGTAAAATGTGTATTTGGAGCCTTGAGTGGTGCAGATGGAGCAAACCATCAGTACTGTATTTTGTCACAGCTTCAAGTGATGTGGATCCCCATTTGGTGAAATCTCATGTTGGTCCTGATGCAGTTATTTCAACAAGGCTCAGCCTTCTGGAGTGGTTTCTCAATGAACAGGAAAGGCAGGATATAAATCTCTTCGATAAATAATAAAAATTAAAATGAGATAAAAAATTACCAGTGAAGGAAATTATAATTCAGAGGTGACAGAAGTGGTTGATTCATTGCTATAATTTTTCATAGCATTTTATTAGGTATTGTTAGATATGTCATGCATAATACAAACTGTATTGTCTTAAATTCCCATTTAATTCAATGAGAAGGATTTAAGTACAATGCTTAATTGAAATCAGTGGATGCAAGTGCATCTAGCATTAAAGATGATGGTCATAAAGTTCTGTAGCCCAATGAAGATTCCTTGTCAAAATGTTGTGAGGTTTTTAACACCCTTTAGCTTCAATTTCTGGGATGGGCAAAGTAGGCATCTCAAGAGGACTGTTCAGCCTTCGGATGTTTTTCCTTGTTCCAACATGCTGGGGCCTCATACAAGCCCCCTTTTCTTCCTTTTAGTTTGAATGATAGCTCTGTATTACCTCCACTATCGTAGACAATATGAACTTCAGTTGCTAGTGAATATTGTGTCCTGCGTGTGGGCTTCCCATAAACATCTGGTATCTTTATTAACACAGTTAGTGGCAGCCAGCAATAAGGGTTTCACAGCTCTGGCAACTGTCATAGCAGGAAGTATCTCCTTGCAACATTTCAAAAAATGTATTTCAGAAAATAAATATTGGCAAAATCATTATCCTCCTTTAGCTCAAAAATGAATGTATTCATAGGAGCAAGATAAAATTGCTTCCTGAGTGAGATCTCGTGCATGGGCAACCAGTTGGCCACAAGGGCTGATGTACTTTCAAATGAATGAATAAATGAATGAAGGAATGAATAGATAAATAAATAAATAAACAGGATTTCCCCTCTTTTTTGCTTTGTTTTACAGACAACTTTGTCCAGAGACCTTCAAGACAATCAGCAGACACAGTCCATCACAACCCACCTACCATTGAACTCTTGCACCGTTCTAGATCTCCCATCAGTGCCAGCCACAGGCCTTCACCAGAGCCTGAACAACGGTCATTGAAATCCCCATTGGAAAACACTATTCGTCGCCTCTCACCAGCTGATAGACTCTCGGGGACAAGACACCACCAGGAGAATAATAGCCAGGAGTCTTATCCTCTCTCAGTGTCTCCTATTGAGAATAACCACTGCCCAACCCCATCTGAAGTGCTCCAGAAACCTTCCAGTCCTCGCCAAGAAAATACTAGAGTGATTCAGTTGATGCCCAGCCCCATCATGCACCCCTTGATATTGAACCCCAGGCACTCTGTTGATTTCAAAGCCTCAAGGTTGTCAGAAGATGGACTGCACAGAGACGTGAAGCCTATCAATCTGTCCCACCGTGAAGAATTGGCATACATAAACCACATTATGGCTTCTGTCTCACCTGAAGACCATGCAATGCCAATTGGAAGGATAGCAGGTTAGTATGACACATTTCCAGGTCACAATATTTCTTTGGAACGTGCCATACAAAGACACAAGTGGTGCTGGTGAGCATGGAATGTGTGGTATGTGTGTGTGATTTCAACTTTGCAGTGCTTGGATATACATGATTTGTTACAAGCTGGGAGCAAACCAGCATTCTTTAAGAAAATAAATAGAAGTAGAAAGTGACTTGGCCATGACCAAAAGACAATCGTGGCAGAGACAGTGGCATTGTTATGATGGTGGTGTGTCTACCTTGTGATGATGGATTGATTACACTAATGGTGGCAGAATCCATGACAGGGCACAATACAGTTGGATGTTCTCCTGCAAAAAGCCTGTTTCAATGAGGTTTGCATACTATAACTTCCTGGTAAATTGTGATGGTATGTAGACAGAATCGGTGGGCATGTATGGGCAAACCCCATATTAGGACTTGCTTTAAGCACAGAAGCCTGACCCCGCATATCTGTCCATGATTTTGGGAACTTTTTTCTCCTGTGCCACTCACAGCTCTGTGGTGCCCAGCATGATGAAGACTCATGTAAAGTCTAAAGCGAGTTTGTGATTATTATTTTTTTAGTAATCTAATAAATGTGTTACCCACCCCTGATTTCAGATAATGGCATTTGACAGTCCATACCTTCTGTGAATGTGGCGAGGTACAATAAATGCCTCTTGGATACTATGCATATTAATTTGGATTTCCTGGCTCAGGCATATTCATGCTTCTGTTGTGATTATTATGAGTTTATGTTCCATGCTTCCTCGTGAGAACCCACCTCAGCTAACGATTCACTCAAAAGCACAGGATTGCAGATTACAGATAACTAAAACAACACATCTAAAATGACACAAATCTAAATTTACAGTTATCTGGAATCTCAGA
This sequence comes from Pogona vitticeps, assembly GCF_051106095.1. Taxonomy (NCBI): domain Eukaryota; kingdom Metazoa; phylum Chordata; class Lepidosauria; order Squamata; family Agamidae; genus Pogona; species Pogona vitticeps. The sequence continues at coordinate 101,055,360 of NC_135787.1, read as the reverse complement.
TTGCATATGGTCACTAAAATAAATGAAAGTGATACAAACAAGTATCAAAAACTAGCTGAACCTTGTAAGAATAGACATTATTTAAACTGGCACCTGAAACAGAAACACATGGAGACAACTAACAGAAAAAAAATGTTTAGTACTATATCAGCCTGAGCAGTTTATGGTTTTGTCAATCTAGGTAGCCATTAACACTTTTCACCACAAGGATCACCTGGGCATTCAGTGATAGCTAAACGATGTACCTTTTCTTACTTTTGAACTTTATTCTTTTATATTATAAATGAAGGGGAAAATTTTTATCTTCTTGCAGCATGAAGCCGCAGTTTTCTAAATACACAAACCATAGAGCAACATGACAAAAAAATTGCATTAAGATGTCGGGGTGCTTATTTATTTAAAATATTTTAACCCACCTTTCTCCTTAAAAAGGACCCAAGACAGCTTACAACAATTAACAGAGAGTATTTAAATTAATAGCAATGTGTGTAGAATACTAAAGGGATCATTGAATACAATACCAAAAAATAAGCAACACCAAAACACACTCAGTGCCATAAGGTACAGCAGTCCATTTAAAAAAAAAAACAAACCAGTTGGCAGCTCAAGGAAAACTTTCCTGAGGAGAAAGGTTTTCATTTGCTTCTGGGAGGACTGCAGAGATGGGAGAGTGTTCGAGAGTCTGGGAGCAGGAACAGGGAAGGCCTACTTCCTTTAACACTGTTAACATGGCTAATTAATACATAAACATGGTTAATTAACATTAACCATGATAATTATTGCAATAAAAAGGAACCAGTGTAGAACATCCTTATTCTTTTTCTATGTCACTTGAGTATGTAAACTTGAGCCCCAATCCAAAGGGCACAATCTTTGGATTGCTTCCAACCACAACCTATTCTAGATGTTATGATTTCCCAGAGATTATTATCAGTGATTTTGGGGACCACTGCTTTCCCCAGGTAGTAGCCCAGTGCCTGGCAGGGTAAGTACCATAGTAAACCTAGTTTAGTTCAGTAGTGAATTGTGCTGCAAAGCAAAGCAAAGCGTGCTGCTTATATACCGCCCCATAGCACTTCAAGCACTCTCTGGGCGGTTTACAAGTTAATTATGCAGGCTACACATTGTCTCCCCAGCAAGCTGGGTACTCATTTTACCAATCTCGGAAGGCTAGAAGGCTGAGTCAACCTTGAGCTGGCTACCTGGGATTGAACCCCAGGTCGTGAGCACAGTTTTGGCTGCAGTACAGTGGTTTAACCACTGCACGACTGCAAAGTGCACACATAGTCATGCATTGGATATAAGATGATTTATAAATAAGTGAGACCCGCACCAAAATATAGCAACGTATCCTCACCTTGAAGGAGTGTTCCAGGATTCAGGTCAGCTAGCAAACAGCCCTGTCCTTCAGGATACTTATAGTCTACAAGGATCTTAAGAATGCAAATGCACTCTTCCCCATCCTTTTTTCCATAATCCAGGCACCACATCAAGGTGATATTAAGCCAATCTTTTTCCCATGTTTCTTTTCCAGGGAACACAAACAGTGTGCTTCTGGTGGCCAGAAAGCATGTTTAGGCCATTTTGGGGTGGATGGGGTCTCTCTTTCAAATGTTTTGCACTTCAGCATACATTGGGGGTTAACCAAAGCATGTTGATTGATTGCTCCTGTTCCTCAGGGACCTCATCCTGGCTCCATTACCATCAGCACTTACTGCTTGAGTATTATAGGGAGGGATGGTGCATACGTGAACATACTTAATAAAATGCCTAAAGGGAAATGCAGCATTGAATTGTAGATTTTTCTTACAGCTTTGGAGGCAGAAGATAAAATAAAACTTCTCGGTATTCCAGACCTGCCCTCCTAGGTCTGATCCATCTGAGATTAAAAAATATACCTATTCTGGCTTCTTTCCAGAAAATAAGCAGAGTGGCCAGAATCCTTTTGGGAATCATACTGTGTAAATACGTAGATGCTTCAGTAACTCCCTGGGGCAGTTGTGCAGGGAAGTGATATAATTTCATGCCATTGCCCAAGAGAGTGTGCACACAAATCTGCAGAAGTAGTGTATTGTACAAACACACTTATACCACTTTCTCTCACCAGAAGGAGGGGGAGGGAAAGAAAGGAGGAAGGGGTGGAGGATGGACTTGAAGAGGAAGGGGAGGCTGAGAGGAAGGGGAATGATAGCACCAGGGGAAGGGGGAGGAAAGGAAGGGGAAGGAGCTATGGGGTAGGAAGCGAAGGAAGGAATGAAAGGAAAAAGGACCTGAAAGGCAAGATGCACAGGGTGGAAACAGGAGAGAGAGAGAGACAGAGAGCAGTGGGACGCCCAGGGGGGGAGGGAAGGAAAATCACTGGAAGGAAAATGTGACTTAAAAATAATTTTTTAAAATTCATTATGTTTTATATTTATTTATTATTAGTTATAACAAGGAGGGTGAGGAAGCTGTTGTTTACAGGTGACAGTCGGAGAAGATCCCTAAATAGCTCTTCCCACAAGCACAGGTTGTCCTCAATTCAGCCCGTGGGGGAGTGCAGGCTCAACAGCTCTCAGCCTGTTTGGGGTACCTGGTTCACAAAGATCATTTGGACATTACAAGCTGCTCTACCACACAGAACACGAGAGGGACAGAACATTAGTGACCATGAAGACCCAGATCCCCCCTGAGCCAAAGTCTAATATTTCCAGCATGGTTATCTTATCTGCCAGCATCTAGCTATTAAAAAGCAAATCAATAAAATCCTGAATGGTTTTGCTGACAAAATAATGAGCGTCAGTCCCTGATTAATGCTTGCTTTTTTGCAGTCACAAGATTTCTCAAAACACATTCATTTTATGAATGATAAAGTGCTACAGCTCTTGAGCAAACACATTTAATTAGGTGAATTGAGAGCAGGCATTACCCAGATAAGGTTAAGTACTGTTAGGTCCCATTGATTTCAGTAGGAGAGTTTTAAGCACATTCTTAACTACATTAAATCAAACTTGCGAATATTTCAATTGCTCAACTCCTTGCCTAGATTGCAGCCACTATGGTGTGATCTGGATTTCATTTGTTCCAGTCTAAATAGAGAGGAACCTTTATTAATCTATGGCATCATCGTTATTGTCATCATTAATATTATTGCTATTCATTTGCATAGCACGTAGCACTTACCAAGCACAGTATACAGATTCGGAACAAGTCTGCCCACAAGTTTAAAATGAATACAGAAGGCACACAAGGAAAAAGGTTGATGAGAGAAGGGAGGGAAAAGCAAAGCAAAACAACAGTTAATTACGGACTTTTTCTTATAATGAATAACTGAAATAAATATAGTTTTGGGACAGGAGAAATCTAAACAGCAACTTTTTTTTTTTCAGACAAGCCGATGGAGTAGATTGTACAGGGTCATAGCCAAGTGGAATAGCTGGCAGTACTTCCATTGTTAGATTATTTATTTAAAGGATTTCTGCATCTTTCCCTGGCCACCAGTATACAAAATTGTGTACAGCTTTAAATTTTAAAACAACAGCCCTGTAGAGCTGCTTTACCATGTCAAATATGGACTGTTACGTGAGGTAACCTTTTTTTTTTCAGATGGAGGGTCATTCAGAAGCTGCATAGGAGTGTGGAGCCAGTGGTGGGCACAGACAAGTTAGCCAATATGCACCTTGTCCATCACAAGTCCTTTTTATTCGTGACATGTCACGAATGGGCATGCTTCCTGATCACAGAATTATGCTGTCTGTGCTTTCTCCTCTCAAGTGCCATAAATAGATGCTGTGGCAGGTAGCTGTTTTGTGACTGTTTCCTTCTGTTTCTTGTTGCTTTTGTTGCACTGGCAGTAGCAACAGCAGCAACAAGAACAGAAAATATGATGGGTGTTTTTCATCAAACTAGCAAACAGACTGTTCCTTGATGCATCCTCCTGCAACAAAGATGTTCCAACTGTCATAGAAAGAACCTGAAAGGGGGGAAAGTCAGGTTGCTGTACCAGTGGGGAGGTTGCAGTGCCAGCGGATATGACAAAAATAGCTTTGTTGGCCACCAGCTGCTTTTTTAAAAAAAATTGAGTTGAACCCCTACATTGAGATCTGGCTGGCAGCTTCCTTGGAGATTAGAGCTGTCAGAGCCACTCGAGTTCTAAACCAGACTTTAAGATAAGCAAACTCTACAATTTTGTTGTTGTTTAGTCATTAAGTTGTTTCCGACTCCTCGTGACCCCATGGACCAGAGCACACCAGTCCCTCCTGTCTTCCACTGCCTCCCGGAGTTTGGTCAAATTCATGTTGGCAGCTTCGATGACACTGTCCATCCATCTCGTCCTCTGTCATCCCCTTCTCCTCTTGCCTTCACAAAAAACTCTACAATACCTCTGTTTTAAGAGGTGTTGAAGATCCTAAGTCCAGAGAGAAATTTCAGCCAATCCAGGAATCTGCAGTCATTTTTTTAAAAAAACCACAACGAAATAGGTTGTGGTTCACCTGCATGTATTAATTTCTCTAAACTATACAAATTTTACCCACATTCTGAATAACTGGGGGTGGAGAGGATTATGAAGGTGGGAAGTGTGATGGCTATTGGCCTTGCTCCCTTTGCATCTTTTGGTCTCACCACTAAACCTAGAAGTGTCCTGCGGGAGTTGAGCACTGGGTTCAGTATGTTTACAATCAGGTATAAATAGGTATCTCCTCAGGAATCGTAGACTTTTCTGATGCTGCCTGCAACCCCTACACATGTCTACTTCCTATGTGCATAAGGCCCAGAGATGGGGAAAATATTTTTGAACTACAGTGGTGCCCTGCATAGCGACGATAATCCGTGCAGCCAAAATCGTCGCTATATGGATTTGTGGCTATGCAAAATTTAAAAAAGCCCATAGGAATGCATTAAAACCCGTTTAATGCGTTCCTATGGGCGAAAAACTCACCTTTATGCGAAAATCCTCCATCCAGCCACCATTTTTGCTGCCCGGTAAGCGAGGAATCTGGGCGAAAACACAGCGGGTGGCCATTTTTTTAAACCCGGTGGCCATTTTGGAACCGCCGATCAGCTGTTGGGAAATCATCGTTATGCGAAAATCAGTAAGCGAAACAGCTTGCCGATCATCGCAAAGCAATTTTTCCCATTAGAAACATCGCAATGCGCTCGCAAAAATGATCGCAAAAAATTCGTCACTATGCGGATTCATCGTTAAACAGGGCACCTGTTAAGCGAGGCACCACTGTACAAGAATTCCTCCAATAGTAAAACCTCTGTCTGGGAATTATGGGAATTTTAGTCCAAAAGGTAACTTTCCTCATCAGTGGTAGACTCCATTTTCACAAGTTTGGGAAATGAATATACAGAAGAGAGGCACACTCATATTGCTTCACCTTTTTATGTTCCCTGCTAGTCCAGCTTCAGAGTCAACATTTTACAGGTATATGTTTTTGAACTATTGAAGGGTGAACAATTTTCAGGTTAATAAACAAAACCTGCACTTGTTGTGGGAAAGAAAGACCTTTTTAAATAATTGGATGTCTTCTCTCAAACACAGGAACAGGATGGAACTAAAGGAGCCATGTTATAGTAAGCAAGTGGTGATTACATTTAGGTCTTACACAACTCCCTCACAACTCATTAATCACACTGTCCCAGGAGAAACTGTAACCGTAACTATTGCAGAGAATCCCAGATTATCCTGGAAAACCAAACTATGAGTTTTCCCCCCAGCTTTGCTACAGCCACTGAGGAGTAGTGTTGCATTTTAGTGTATGTACATTCATTTGCATATGTCTATACATATGATAGAACCTATTTCCTAAGCCTGAAGTAGAATTTAAAAGATAGATGTCTGATCAGCAGAAAAGGAGTAATAATGCAATTCTGTGTAGATTTCCCCAGAAAGTTCCATTGCGTTTATTGTGGTTTCTTGAATAATATGTTTGAGGTTCTAATCTGTGCTGGCTTCAGAGTTGGCTAGGTAGCAATAGTGGCAAAGGTCTGAATACCCACACAAATAATACCACATACATATCAGGGCTTTTTTTAGCCCCTCACGGATTCCCAGGGTATCATGCCTGAATGTTAGAGGACCTCTAGAGCAGTGGTTCTTAACCTTTGTTACTCAGATGTTTTTGAACTGCAACTCCCAGAAACCCCAGCCAGCACAGTTGGTGGTGGAGGCTTCTGGGAGCTGCAGTCCAAAACTCCTGAGTAACCCAAGGTTAAGAACCAGTGCTCTAGAGCAGTGGTCCCCAACCTTGGGCCTCCAGATGTTTTTGGACTACAACTCCCAGAAGCCTTCACCATCATCTCTGCCAGCCAGGATTCCTGGGAGTTGAAGTCTTAAAACATCTGGAGGCCCAAGGTTGGGGACCACTGCTCTAGAGAACAACACAAAGGAGTGGACTACGATGGAAGCTGCCACCCCACACATGTGTAGGCCAGGAACACCTCCTGTTCACACACAGGAGTGTTTGGATTAAGGTCTAATGTTCAGAATGTTTCACCTTTAGATACTTTTATCTGAGGCTTCTTCTAGGTGACAGTAAGGCCCTGTTCACACTTCCCAGGGATTCTTATGTGAATACATTAGGAAATTCTCATCTTGCTGCTAGAGCCTGTGACTAGACCACCCTTTTCTAGAGCTGCCTTTTATTTATATAAATGTTCCAGTGGCGTGGCTGCCTTAGTTAGTCTTCTGCAAAATAACAACAGCAGCAATAAGGACTCTTACGACACCTAAAAGGCTAAGAGGTTTTGCTTGACACAAGCTTTTGTGGACTCCAGTCAATTCAGATCCATGGAATATTTACCCGCTTTTGTGTGTGTGTGTGTGTGTGTGTGTGTGTGTGTGTGTGTGTGTGTGTGTGTGTGTGTGTGTGTGTGTGTGTGTGTGTGTGTGTGTGTGTGTGTGTGTGTGTGTGTGTGTGTGTTGGACCAATACTTCTTTGTTTTCCCTGAGAATGGGGCTCAAGGTGACTAATGACATGTGTCAGCAGGTACCCTTGTGTGAGTTGCCTTTGTGGCTGCTGTGATTCTTTCAGGAATCCCAGCAGTTTTGTCTACTCTCTTTATGTGAGCACAAGCTGAATGTAGGCCCACCAGTGCCCTTTTCCTTTTGGCTGCTGAGGCAAGGTTCACCAGAATTGTACACTGTCTCTTAAAGTGAGCTAGATCCTATAAGGTTTTTTAGTATAAACCAGGGATGGACAATTTGTGGCACACCAGACATTTTGAGGCTGCAAAACCCATCATCCCTACTCAGTATAGACAAAGGTGAAGAGGTATATTGGAGTGGTACTTCAACAACATCTGCAGAGTTATAAGTTCCAAACCCCCTGTTATAAACCATCTGAATTTGATGTTCTGTTCAGTCAGTATCTTAACTTTTTGTTTTGTTTTGTTTTTTAATGTTGAGCTGCTGCACAGTTATTTTGGGATACTTGAGACTGAATCACTGTGCTCATACTATTTGTTACATGCATGGTGAATCTATTATATAAGCAATTAATCACAAATCCTAAACCCTGAGGAGCCTGTATCAATTTGAATGATCTTTTGCATGCAGCATGACAAATTACTTTTATTTATGTATGGTAAGTGCAAAAGCATGCAAATGTCTCAGAATTGGGATAAGTCAGGTCTCTCTCCCCTCCACCTTTGTTTTCTGTTAATAGAAGGTTATAAAGAATCATTTCTTTTCAATTAATAATTTATTTACTCATTTATTTCATTTATATACTGTCTTTTTTCTCATAGGAGACTCAAGGTGGCTCACAATCAGTTTAAATCAGACTTGTCCAACCTGCGGCCCGAGGGCCGCATGCAGCCCAGGTCAGCTCATAATGCGGCCCAGTGCAATTTTTTATTTGTAAAGAAATTCCAAAGTTTCAAGATACACTGCCGGCGCTTGTGGCCGGAATGTGGCCGGGGCATGTCACAACAGTAGAGGGGGAGAGAGGGAAGGAAGGAAGGAGTGGGAGGGGACAAGGGGGGCTGCGTGACTGCATTGCGCCATCCCCGTCAATAGGTGGACCCTCTCCCAGCCCCATAAAGCTACCGGAGTCGAAGCTGGCAGCCTCTGCTGTCTGAGATCGCAGCTGCCGGTAAGCGCGCTTGGAGTGGGGCTGCGGAGGACAGCTAGGGCTGCCCCCCCATGCGGCCCAAACCAAATGTATGTGCGGCCCAAACCAAATTTTCATCTTCTAATGTGGCCCAGGGAAGGTGAAAGGTTGGACACCCCTGGTTTAAATCATATAATAATCACAGTTAAAAACACTATAATATAAAACATTTTGGCTATTATCACATAGCAATATTAAAAACCACCACTAAAAATACTTTAATTTGGAAGGGAAAAATCCCTGAGATAAATAAATGCAACATGCCTTTAAAAAAACAACAACTTATCACTAAAAGCCTGCCTGAAAAGGATGTTTTTGCCAACTGATGGAAGAGCAGAAGGTACCAAGCTGGCCTCTTGTGGGGAGTATTCCCCAACCAAGGAAAAGGCCCATTAGGTGAATTTGAATTTCATATGCAAATTGAAACATGTTGAGATGCCAGTGTAGGCATTTGCTTTTGTGGACTAACTCACATGACTGGTGTGTGATAGTAAATGTTTGTGCTGATTTCTTAACTTGTAGCAATTCACAACTGAAACTTAGGGTTAATGCTAGCATTTAGTGGAGCAAAACTGAGATTTCTTCCTCGCTGGGATAAGATACCATAGCCACAATCAAGTGTAGGTGTAGCTGCCCTTGAGTAAATTCATTTGATTATCTGTTTGATATAATGATTAGATACTGGGAGGTGGGAATAGACAGAACACATCCCACACATAGTGAACAGATTGGGGGTATTTTGCTTATTGACTAAAAGGGACAGCATAAGATTGCTTAAATTCATAGTGCAGGACCAAATTCTCTCAGCTAAGTTTGGTTATTCTTAATTGGTGGTTCCCAACCTTTTTCAAGTCACAACTCCCTTTTATAATAGCCAAATAACCAGTGACCTGCCCCCACATTTGCATGAAAAGGGATTTTTAAGGAGGTAAAGTAATCCGTTCTCACAAAGTAGAGGCTTCTTTCTCCTGCAAAAGGACCTGTTTCTCATACATACACATTAACTTTAATCTCCTGCTCCAAAAGGTCAAGGAAGGACTTATTTAATAAGGACTGCCACACATACCCCTCAGAAAACACTTTGTGGTTCTTTTGGGAAACAGGTTGTGAAACCAGCAATGGACAACTTGTGGCATGCCAAACATTTTGAGACTGCAAGCCCAGACCCACAACCTCTCAGAAAACACTTTGTGACCCCAGGTTTGGAAACACTGTTCTAGGTCATATATTATCTGCTAGAAAGTATGCTTAGGTATCTCAGGGAAAAGCTATTTTTCATATGTAGAACACAGATATATAGAAAAAAATCAGAAAAAGGCTATATGGTCTGTCTCCCCCATTCCCCCAAAAAACCCAATACAAATGCAGAAGCTGGCAATACATTTATTGGACCACTGAAAAAAAATCAAGTATATGCTAGCTTTCAATTATATTCTCCATCTTCATCATGCTGTGTCCCCAAGTTTCATATCATGGTTGCTATTCATGCCAGACAAGCATTCTTGAGCAGCATGCAAATGATTTGTGTGGGGTGGATGGGTGGAAATGCCCCCTGACATAGCCTCTCGGAGTTTATTTCCTATCTCTTCAACAAAAAAATCGCCAAGCAGTCTTCACCCCCCCACACAAACAAACTTTGCATGTGCACGCACACACACATTTTGTCCCATTAGAGAAAATGTTTGGGCATAGGTTGGGAAGACTGGTTAAGGTTAAGCAAACAGCAACGGGTAAGAGTAAATTCTCTCCCAGTGTCAAAAGTTCTCCCACCTAGTTGATATTTTTAAGGAGGTTGATTCATGGATCTCCACTATTGTATTAATCCCATTGATTTCAGAAGGAGAGGCTGGTGTACATGCTTGATTTTGTCATTAAAACTAACTAAAATTGTTTAACTCTGTCTAGATTATGCTCATAAGCAAAATGTTAATTATTTTGACAAAACCACTTCAACCAATCATACTTCAGAATATAGAAATGTAGGCAAATAGCATCAATGTCAGATTTTGTGCTTTCTATGTAAGACGTGTAGTTTAGGCTCTCTTGGAGTGGTAGAACACAGTGTGGAGTCATCAGAGGAGAAGAGAATGAGAACGTGGCATGTGACATCTGAATTGCAAATACAGTACCTGTTTGGTGAGGGAAACTCCTCCTTGTTTGTTGTTTTTGGCTTCAGGGCTCAAGCACAGTATGAGTTCTCTAACTGGATTCCCTGACAGACAGTTTTAAAAAAAGGAAGCACTTACTTCTGCCATATCTTTCACTTTCCATGCCCGGCGGTTGTATGTCTCTGTTCCCACCCACCCCCAAATGTGGAATGTGATGCATAGCCATTCTGTGTTTTCTACTCCCATCCCTTCCATCTCTGAATTAATGATCATTAAAATAATTTTAAGTAGAAATGATTAACACTATCATGTAGTTCACATGTAGAGGTTAGTGGTCCTTACTGCCCCTACCTGTTCATCTGACTGACATTGACATCAGTGGCATCAAAGGCTCTCTCCAAAATGTGCTTTCACTTGTGCGTGTAAGTTTTATTTACCTAACACTCCAATCATCTATCATGCCATTTCAGAGTTTCCAAGTCCCCAGGAAGAACTGGCAGAGCTAACCAAATAGGATCACAGCACATAGGATATACGTAGGAACTATTTTATCATTAGAAAGCGAAATGAAAATTCAGGTTTTGGATGCAATTCAGTATAATGATCTTACTTGTGCCAAATTGCATTTTGAGATGGAAGAGTACAACCTTGTAGGTTCCGAGAAAATGCAACAATGTTGTATTTGAGATCCCCACCCGTAGTGATGCATTTCACACATTACTCAATTGTACAGCAGAACAAACAGTGTTTACCTTACAAAGTGGCCAAAAAATGAAGGAGCTTCCCCCCCCCCATTCTGTTTCTAAACTTTTTAAAGGCCTTGCAATCAGAGCAGTGCAGGACTCTGTTGTTTTCTTCTACTTTATGAAGCTGTTACATATTGAACATAAAGTGGGAAATTCCCCAGCACCCCTTTCGAAGTAAAATTTGTGCATTTGCAGTCTGACACTCTGTTGGATTTTGTTTGCAGTTCTGGAATTCTTAATTTCTTATTTCAATTCCCTGCATTACAATGTTAAATAGTAATGCATAGGACGAGTAGTATTGTTTCAGCTTTCTGCTTCCCTTCCTCTCTCCAAAAGTTGGCATTAAATGAGAAGGAAGGGGAAAGTAAGCACATCTGCGCAGTGAGAAGCCTCAAGGAGAAACCTCCACTGTTAAAGGGTCAGTCCTATAAAAGGAAAGCTACGCTCTTTGGACAGAGTATAGAGCTTAGGAGAGGTAGACTGAATGGATGGCTTCATATTGCCATCTCCAGCCCTAGATTGTAGCAGCTACTGGCCTGCCTGGTTTATGGTTACTTGCTTCAGCCAGATCAGATTAGTCCCTGCAAGATGTTGCCACCTAATGTGTGGAAATGGGAAGGAGGATTTATGATTCAAGCAGTGGGCTGACAACACAAACCTGCTACTCGGTAATCATGTCATGGTCCCTTCTTGTGTATAAAGCATGAATAATATACAGAGGTTTATTTTTCAGCTCTATGTTTCTTCGGATACATAGTTGCTGTTCAGCCCTGAGATAAAAGGTTTAGGAAATAATTTCATATATGCTTACAAGAGTACTTGTATCACTAACTCTTGGTGCAGTGGAATGTTTCAGTGCAGTACAGTATTAGGTATTAGGATTTGTGCCTTAAAATGCACTTTCTAGCCATTTCAGTCATCTTGCATATTTTTGCAGAATGAATGGTAGAAATCTCCACACACTGCTTCAGCCAGTGGCCCTGGGCTGTGTCTTTGGACTTGGTCAAATTCTTGGGCATCTACCTTCTGATTTTGGATGCTCTGTGGCAGAGGTCCTCAAATTCTTAGGGCTAGTGGGTGAATATGGGCAACAAGGATGATCGGGGGGGCTAGAAACGAAGCCTAATGAGGAAAGACTGAAAGAACTGGGTATGTTTAGCCTTAAGAAAAGACTGAGGGGAGATATGATAGCACTTTTCAAATACTGTACTTGAAAGGCTGTCATACAAAGGAGGGGCAGGCTCTGTTCTTGATCATTCCAGAGTGCTGGACATTCAACAATGGGCTGAAGTTTCAGGAAGCCAGATATAAGGAAAAGCTCCCTAACTGTTAGAGCTGTACAGCAATGGAACCAATTACCTCAAGAGGTGGTGATGAGTGTTCCAAAACTGCAGGCATTCAAGAGAAATCGAGACAACCACAGCAGATATTCTTTGATTTGTATTCCTGCGCTGAGCAGGGGGTTGGACTCGATGGCCCCTTCCAACTTCATTATTCTATGATCTTAGCATTAGGGGGACGGGAAGGTTCAAACACCTTCCACATGCTAGAATCTCATCATACTTCCCCTACCTGCTGCCTAGCTGACTTGAGTACTACCAGTCAACTGATTGCACAGGTACATGATTTAAACAGAAGTGTGGCACCTGAGGTTTATGCTCCTTACCTCCAACTCCTTTAGTTCCTGTTTCCCCAGCTGTCCTAGATGTTTTGTGGGCTAATGAGAGTTATTTTAGCTGTGGGTGGATACACATGGGGTTGACTGTCTCTGTATATAGTATTTTTCATTATAACCCTGCTCTCCCTTTCTTCCAAACACTTCAGTAATTGGTTTGGGGAGTTGGTGGACTAGGCTATAGTCAAGGTTTCCTTAGGTGGCATAAGGAAATTGTATGTCAGAAAGGGCATTTTAGTCCTAAATCACCTGACCACTGTGCCTAAGAATGCAAAACCCAAGAATAATAATGTAGTACTGACATGCTAACTGTATCCCCTAGTCAGAATTCTGATAGTCATTTTGCAGTGAAGAAGCAACTCAAGGAGGCAACCTGAAGAGAAAGTATAATAAGGGGTTGTATTGGTTGTTATCACATTACTGTACAAGTAAATAGAGATTGGGAACATAACTAAAACACAATAATTTCTAGCAACAAGAATTATGGAACAAACTGATTAGACAAATCCAAGAAAACACTGCTGTCTGAAGTGAGGGCACTTCTACCTCAGTAGCTCTGAAGAGAAGCGGATAAGCAGGGAAGAAGTAGGAACAGATCTGGAGACAAAAAGCACAGGCAGTACCATATTCTTGGGTTGATACCTCATTTTTAAACACTCCCCAGTTTAGAAAGAGCTGCTCGTATATATACCAATGGAGAAATCAAATATTGTAATGTAATGGGGGCTGGGTGCAAATAATGTCCATCCTGCTGCCAGGAATAACCTTCAGATAGAAAAGGCAAATGGATTAAAAGGATATAATTGACAGAACCTGAGAATAGAAATTCGCAGTAACCCATACTGTAACCCTTTCCCCCCTAATGTAAGTCTTCCAAAATGATACATATGCACATTACCTTGGGTAATCCTAAGTTTTATGTTGCAGATACAAACAAGCAAATAAAACCAAAATCTCCAGGAAGTACCCTAAAAGGCAGCTCCCTCCACCCTGATGGCCCCATAATAACTCAATGGCATGGGATGTTCAGTGAGTCATTAGGGAGAAAATGGATTACTGTGCACCAGAAGAGGATGAAATGGAATGTCTGGGACAGAAAAACAAGAGGCACCAAGTTACTTCTAAAATGCAAGGGAAAATAATCAATTGTCTGAATAAGCTCAGTGAAGGTCACTGGTTCATAAGGAGAAGCTATGTAAAAGTTCCATGGTTGGGCCTGAGAGCTGCCCAGAGTCATCAGTGCAGAAATCAAAGCTGATATGGCTGGGACTGGGCAGATAGCACATAGGTGTCACAAGACAAAATAAAAACTTAATTAGGATTGGGAGGATCTTCCAGAGCTGGATTATGACAGTTGAGCAGGTTCCTTGGTCACAAAACTGACTGAGGCAGGGCTTTATGGCCTGTGTGGAGATAAGGTCACTGGACTCTCAGCAAAAAACACTCATGCTGCAACATGTTATTGCAACACACTCTTCTGTCTCCGAGTATTAAATCCTGGGGACAAACAACAGGGAGAGGACATTCCCTTCTTTCCCCCCCGGGTGGCTTCTTCTAGAAATGAAATGTTCAGACTGGGTGGATTTATGTCAGATCACCTAAGGCAATTCTTACCCCAAAAACTGAATTGTCAGCATCACTCTTTTTAGTGACTGAAGTCATAGCAAATGGCCCTTAATCATTCCAGGTTGGAGGTCTTCTAAAAACTGTTGTGTCCTTCTCTTCACAGACTGCAGGCTCCTTTGGGATTATGTCTATCAGCTGCTGTCAGACAGCCGGTACGAAAATTTCATCCGATGGGAGGACAGGGAATCCAAAATATTCCGGATAGTGGATCCTAATGGGCTCGCCAGGCTGTGGGGGAACCATAAGGTAAAGAGCAGCAGCCTAACTGTGGTACATCAGGTGTTTCTAACTTGCCAAGTTTTTTTAAACAAACTCAGCAGTTGTAAACAGAAAGAGAGGGAAAGAGAGCATCATGTTCTTAGAAGAAAATGTATACCGAAAGCATGTGGAGAATTGTTGTGCACTCAAAAGTCATTACTGTGTACAAATTTTCCAACAAAAATGAAAGTATTGTAGCATTTTGGAGACTAATACATTTATTGAGTTTTTGTGGAGTGTGTCTCAGAAGAAATAGACTACAGATCCCCAAAAGCTCATGTTAAAATAGATTTGTTTGTCTCAAACATGCCATAATACTTTTGTTTCTTCTTTGTGGTCTCTGTGAATGCACACTAATGCAGGTTTTGGAATATTCTAGAGCTTTAGCATATACTTGCCAGGACCACCCCCCTAGTACATGTCATCTGCCCTTCCTGGCAATAATCTCAGTTCCTCAAGCTCTCCGCTTGCCTTTCTTCATTTTTCCTAAAAACATTTAAAATACAAAGGATTACAGTAAGAGACTTTTCAATCTGTTTCTCCTTCTTCTGATTGCCCCCCTTTCCCCCCTCCCTGACACCTTTTATGGCACCTGTAGCCCTGTTTAAGCGCTGTGCTTTGTGCCCAAACAAGGTCCTACTCTCAGACAGACACAATTTATGTCTCTCTTTTTTTCCCCTGGGAGAATCACATCTACCATCTTCTTGTTCCAATTGCAAAAATTTTACCAAGCAGGCTCTTAAGCTTAGACAGCAACACTTGAGTTCCTTTCTCTGGGAATGGTCCCTCCTACTGGCACAGACCACTGTGGATGCCACTGAAACCGTTCAACATGAAAATACATCTCTTAGGGTCTCTACCATCTCCCCTACAGAAGGATCTGTCTCTTCCAAATTGAAATCTAAGACTGCCACTAAATCCAAGTCTTCGGGACCGTTGACACCGGTACCAAAACCTGCTTCGGTACCTGCTCATACCAAGTCTAAGAAGACGAAGACATTTTGTTTGGATCCTCAAGCCTATAAAAAGTCCACTCAGACAAGGGTGTCTCTAATATGTGACCCCCTAACTCCTTACCGCCTCCGCAATGGTCGCTTCATACAGTCCTTCAACATCTTATGCTCCCTCCCTTTGAGCCAATGGTGACCATCTCCGAATCCCTCCTGTCTTTTAAATTTCTCTTCCTCGTGGCCATTACTTCTGCTCGCAGGGCCTCTGAGCTTGCTGCCCTTTGAGTCAACCTTCCATTCCTACAGTTTCACCCCGACAAGGTTACACTTTACCCAGATGTTTCTTTCCTCCCGAAGGTTGTCTCTGATTTTCACATTTAGCAACTGATTATTCTACCTGCCTTTTTTCTGTCTCCAACTACTGACCTTGAATGATACTTCCACACGCTCAATGTCAGATGAACCCTTGCCTTCTGTGTGTCCCAGACTTCTTCCTTTCATAAGTCCAAGAGACTTTTTGTGACACCTCATCCTCCTCACAGAGGTCTCCGTGTCTCCCCTCAAACCATCTCTCACTGGATTACCACAGTTATAACTCTAGCCTACAAGCTTGCTAAAAAGCCTCTAACTGAGAGCATTAAGGCTCGTTCTACTAGAGCCATTGCTACATGTCTTCTACACCTTTCCTTCATGGAGTGCCTCTTCCTGACATCTGTAAGGTGGCAATGTCGGCAACTCCTTCCACATGTGCCACCCACTACCGCCTAGACCTTCGGGCCAAGACAGATGCAGCATTTGGTAGAGCCGTTCTCTCTTCTGTCCTGCCGTGACATCCCTCCTCTGGTAAGTCAACTTGCTAGTCACCTATTAGTGTGCATTCACAGAGACCACGAAGAAGAAAAAGAGGTTACTTACCTGTAGCTGTTATTCTTTGAGTGGTCATCTGTGAATTCACACTTCCCACCTGTCCTCCCCTCTATCAGTCACGTTTGTATCACTTTGATGCAGCAGCGGGCTGTTCTAGAAACTGAGGTGATTGCCAGGACAGGCGGACCACATGTTCTAGGGGGGTGGTCCTGGCAAGCGCATGCTAAAGCTGTAGAATATTCCGAAACCTCTGGGCAAGCGCAGACTAAACCCATTAATGTTAATTCAGATGACCACTTGAAGAACCAGAGTTACAGGTAAGTAACCTCTCTTTTTGTTTTTTACCTGCCCCATATACAAATTCTTCCATTGTATATGCTTCGTGGTCATGATGACAACCATTCCCCTCCCCCCAAAAAAATCTGGAATGTTATTTTTGCAGGGAAGGGGCTCACCTTCCATTTCCTCATAGGGAGCAGGTATTTACTTATAAAACCTGCCAATTAGAACAGTCTGTCTGGTAGTCCAGAAGATTTCCGGCTTCCTTCTGGGAAGAGAAGGTTTTGTGTTCCTTGCAACATGATCCTCCAGTCCAGTGCTTGTGGATTTCCCAGAGGCTTAATCTGAAAAGACTTCAGGAGAATAAAACAAAAAAAAAAGACCAAAAAAATTAACATAGCCCATCCCACTTCTCATCCCCACCCCCTTGCTCTTTTTGCTTTTACCTGTTAATGAGTGCATAATTGCTTCCTTTTTTTATTTTGAAACCAACAGAACAGAACAAATATGACATACGAGAAAATGTCTAGAGCCCTGCGCCACTACTATAAACTAAATATTATCAGAAAGGAGCCAGGACAAAGGCTTTTGTTCAGGTAATACTTCCTCATTTTTGTTCTTTGTTTCTAATTTTACTTAGTAGATAAGTTCGAAAGAAGTTGTGAAATGGGGCAGTGATTTTCCTATACCTATTCCTTGGAAGGGTGAGACCTAAGCCCTATTCAGCTCTGAGGAGAGCCGTCTAGTTCTGCCCCTTTCATTGGAATTTTAATCATGCAAAAGAGGTCCCTAGGCAGTCTTTCCTTGTGAGCCAGCGCCCCTAAACTGGAATTCTGATTCATGTGAAAATGCTACTGGGGTGCAGCAGCCTCCCCAACTTCAGGCAGCAGTGTTTGTGGACTCCACTAGTTTTCAAACATGACTGACTAAGGCTCAAGTGCAAGTTTGATTTTACCTATCCAGTCTGTGTAAGGAGCCATAGTCAAGTGGTTCTCAGAGGAGTTGGAAGAAATAAGTAGACAGGATATCAATAGTAGATAGGCTGTCAATAGACCTGTTTCAAACTACACTGACTGTCAAAATTAAAAGAAGAGTATATCAGCAAATATGAAAGACATACGAAAACAATGACCCTACAAACTAGAAATCAATATACCTTTCCATCCCAAAGAAGGGAGATAACAAAGAAAGTAATAATGAAAGGAACATTACCTTAATTTCCCATGCAAGGAGAGTTGCACTGACGATTTTTCAACAAAGGTTTTTACCATATGTGGAGCAAGAAATGCAATTTTTTTTGAAGATCGAGTCAAAAAAAGGAAGGGGCACTGGAAACCATATTGCAAATATGCATTCACTACTGGAACATGTTGAAGAATTTCAGAGGGAAATCAGTCTCTGCTTTATAGATTACAGCAAAACTCTGAAAATATACAGATTGTTCAGAATGCCGCTACTTTTGATTGTTTTGATGAGTAACTGCAATTCTGAAAAAGAGCCCCCTGTTAGGACAAAATATGGGAAAACGTAATGGTTTTCAATAGCAAATGTGTCAGGTAAGGGTATAGTTTATTTCTCTCTCTATTCAATCAATATATTAAGCATATACAAAAAGTTGGATTAGATTTGGATGAAGGAGGAGTGAAAATTGGTGGAAAAAACAAATAATTTAAGATATGCAGATGACACCATCTTACTGACAGAAAGCTGCAATGTCTTGAGATGACTGCTGAGGAAGGTTAAAGGAGAATGTGCAAAAGTAGAATTATAGTGAAACACTAAGAAGAAAATCATGTTCACAGAATAATTACATAACTTTAATGTTGACAGTGAAGAAATTTTAAAAAAAATCTATTTAACCATTGGTCCAAATCGAGACTACCAGCAAGAAATCAGAAGATAGACTCACAGAAAAATAGCTACAAAGGAACTAGAAAAGGTTGTCAAGTGTAAGGATGTACTGTATTACAACCTATAAAGTCCTATATAGCTTGGGTCTATGCTGTGTAAAGGACCATGTCAACCCTTATGAGCCTCCTTGGCTTTTAAGATCTCTCAGTCTCGCCACCCTCTCAGGCATGTTTGAAATGCAAGAGGCCTTCCCTGTGACTACTCCTAGAGTGTGGACTGTCCTTAGGAGACTAGGTTTGCCTCCTTCACATTGTCTTGGCAATAGATAGCTGTTTCTATTTTTAATAGCTTTAAACTAGATGGGGCATTTTGTGTGATTTTAAGTATTGTATTTTTAAGTGTGGTTTTTAAAGGTGTTTTAATGTTCTTAGATGAATATTTTTATGCTATTCTATGTTTAATTGTTTTTAATTGAGTGATTTATTGTGCTTTTAATTTTATTTATATTTTAATTATTGTGCACCACTTTGACATCCTTTATGGGAGAAAGGTGGCGTAGAAATAAATAAATATATGAATGAGATCATCTATGCTGTGCTTTCCTGGTTACTATATATGGAAAGCTGGACACTGAAAAATGCTGATAGGAAAAAGAAATTGGTTTATTTGAAATGTGATATTGGAGGAGAGCTTTACAGATACCATGGATTGCTAGAATGTCAAGTAAGCAGATTCTAGATCAATACAAGCCCAAATCTTTCTCAAAAAGCAAAAACGACTGAACTGTGTTTGCTGTACTTTGGGTGCATCACAAAAAGACCCGAGTTTTGAAAAGACAATAATGCTAGCAAGAGCTGAGGACAGCAGGAGAAGAGGAGGACTGAATCTGAGATTGATTGACTCAATAAAGCAAACCACAGCCCTGAGTTTGGAACTGTTAGCAACTGAACCTTTTCGATGTCACAAATTCCTAAGGCTGCCATGTCAAAACAAAACTTAATGGGACACAACAAAAATAAGCTGAGTTTTCGTTCAGGCAGAACTGAGATACTCCTGCTCAGGAAGGAGAGGGGTGCTATATTAGAGATAATAACTCTTTCAGGTGGGGTACTGTGACCCCTGAGGAATCAGGTTCAAACTTGGATTCAATTTTGGATGACCGTGTGGCCAGAACTGACTTCAGCCAGTTGAGGCCAGTGTCCCAGTTACAGCCATTGCTGATGAATTCGGAATTTGACATGGTGCACATGCATTAATTGCATCCAGGTTGGGTTACAGTAACACACGTTACACAGTCTGCTACTATACACTGCAGAAGTTCTCATTTGCCCTGCTTGCATTTGCAATGTTGTTGATGAGTGTAAATTATGAATTGCCTTTGAAGGCCAAAATGGGTTAGGTCATGGATGCTTGAGGAACCACATGTTCTGCCCCCATCTGAGATAGATTGGGCACATTTTGCCCAGTTCAAACATAATGTCAAGCAAAGCTACCATATTGGAGGTGGCAGAATTAGAAAACTTGAGTTTTAGTGGAAGATAGCAGGCTTGTTAGAGAAGTGGTCTCCAACCTGTTTTCTAGAGAACCATTCAATTCCGCAAATGCTTTTCAGAGACTCTTCAGTCAGACCAATCCTGGCAGCTTGTGCCCTGTTATTTGCCCCTATAATTTGCAGACACAGTAATATTCTACATGACCTATTGCCCCATGTGAGTTGAAATCATGATATCATTAATACAGTTTAAAATGTGACCATAAGCATTCCCATTCATATTGAGAACTTTGCCCAGTTCCATCAAATCTTTTGTGTTGTGTATTTTTGTAGGTTCATGAAAACACCGGATGAGATTATGAATAGTCGTACCGACCGCCTGGAGCATCTTGAATCTCAGGAACTGGATTCGGTCCAGGGACTGGATGAGCAGATCTATCAGGAAGACGAGTGCTGAAGGAACTGGTCCCCTGCTTCACTTTGGGCCTGTGGAAGAGCAGTCTTTATGGAGGCACATTCAGATGGGACGTGAGATCCCAGGACTTAGCAGTTACCTTGGAGACTGTGTGTATCCCCAGAGCACCTTAGTAACACTTAGAGTGGTGTTGCTTCAAAATTTGGAAAACTGGGGCAGGAACATAGCACTACTGCCTTGCTGGTTTTTAGAGTCTCTTTCATCCCTAAGGAGTCCCCCCATCCCCCCGCATTGGCTTGTAGGGTTCCTCCTCCCCCAAGTAACATGCTATCAGGCCTTTTTAAAATCTCTTTTATAGAACAAAACATCCAGGGTTTTTTTTTTCCGCTTATTCTGAAGGCTTTCCGGTGGGAGTGTAGCATGTCTGTTTTTTTGCAGATCACCAGAGCATGGTCCCAGGGAAGAAACAGATGTCACAAGGAAGGCCAGAAAATGTGTTCTGCTGCCTATTTCTTTTCCTTTTATAAACTCACAAAGGTCTTGGGACCTCAGTCCCTGAACCAAAATCTTAAGACATGGATTCCTGATTTGCCTGCCTTCTGCTGGGGTTGAATTCTGGAAGTGTCCACTCACCCACAGAGCACATAAACTTTTTCTAGGCAGGATAGAAAAATAAATAGGAGACCCTGTTACAAAATGCAGAAGACGTCTTCATGATTTTCCGGCTCAAGCAAAATGAAAATGAAAGCCACACCCATAGGATAGGGTTTTTTGCTTGATGGGGTTTGATGAGCCAAGGTGTTTTTCAGAGGGAGGTTAGGTTTCCTAGACCAATCAATTCTTACCCGAGTGGGAGAAATGGATGATAGTGATAAGATGAAGAAGGGTTTGAGGCCTTTAGAATGGCATTTTTCTTTCTCTGGAAGGTTCTCCAGGAGTGACCAGTGCCTGTCTAGGAGACTGTCAACACAACTACTATGTATGTAGAAAATCTACAGGTTTAGTTCCTGAACTGATATTTACATTGATTTTGTTCTACTCTGCTGTGTTGAAGTGCAACATTGCACTTTTTTTTTGGCCATCATACCCATTTTATATGTGAGATTCAGTCAAAAGGACCAGCATTCGTGGTCTACTAAATTAAAATGTTTTAGCTTCTTGCAGCCCCAAATTAGTTTTGTCGCTGTTCCGGTAAGAGGAGCATACATGTGCCTTTTTTGTTGGTAGGAAGTCTTAGCAATTTAAATGTCAGCAAGTTCTGAAGGTTACTAAATTATGCAGAAGTCAGCAGTTCTATATCACAAAATATTATACTCCTCACAGGCTTTGTACCTTTTGTGTACACATGATGACAGAATGCTGCTTATATCTGCAGTGTCTACACATTATACACAATCTATTGGCAGGGTTGTTTATACCTTATGCTAAAGAAATCAAAATTCTGTGCCACTAAAACTAAGCAGGAAATATGAAGTATTATCACTTGCATTTATGTGCAAATTAAGAGTATTCACATCTGTGTTCTTAATTTGCTTCCTGTGTCCAGCTTTTACAAGGGGTGGGCTACACTGAGTAGACTATTTGCTGTCCCACATCTTTACCAGTAATTCTGCTTATCCAGTTTATTAGTTCCTGAAATTTCACCACACCCTATCAAGCATGACTTCACTGAGTACTTAAGGACTAGAAACCTGTTTTTTGTTGTTGTTGTTTTAAAAAAGGAAAGTTAACCTTCGCATTCTCAAGATGTTGCACTTCATTATTTTTTAATCTACATGGTGTAATGATATGTAACTGCGGACAGCCCAAGCCATTGGTTGATATATTAGCCAGTGTTCATAAAAGTCACTCACTGCTTAATAGGCTTTCACATAATTCACACAAAAATTAGCAGAGTCCTGTTCCAAGGATTTTGATTCCTAGCAAATGTATACTAATGAAATCAGGTATTCTACTGAGAAAAAGAAACTTCTTACATTTTGCACAATTGTAAAACTTCCATTTTTATGCATGTTTGAATTTTCACCCTTTGCTTTGGGCTTTTCCCAATGGATCTGCCTACCCCTGCTTTCTTTTGCCCAAAAGCCCCCATAGCTACTGATCCTTCCTTAACCTGTCTGTTACTTATGCATTGGCTGATTAAATAGCCAGTACACATTGTCCAAGAGATGGTTGGCATTCAGGCCCAGTTTAGAGAAGTCTCAGCAGAGCTGCTGCTTCCCGGGTAGGTACAGATGAAGCAGCATGAACAATATGTCTTATAAAATAATTTCTAACGAGCTTTGAGTCCTTTCCATTGTTAGCTTTGCAACTTTCAAAGTAAATGCTTTAGACACTTGCAGAAGACAAATTCTGCTTAACCATTTCTGAATTTGCAGTTAATGTTTTGCAACTTCCTATGTCATTTGTGGCTGGCAGACTCTCCCAGGGTCTGGGGGGGGCGGAAATGGCCCGTGTTGTCCTTTAGGCCGGCAAGTGCCTGTTATCTGCCCCATATTACAGAAAGCTACAGTTCTACAAGGATAAAAAGGTAGGAGCAGGTTCCTGCAGTAGGATTTCTATCCCTGCGAGCAGTGCTGACTGCATGGGCAAATGTAGTGGATTAACTGTGCGGTCACAGAACTGGCCAGAAGCAGTTTCATTGATGATGGTAGCTGCGGGAAAAAGCATTTCATTTGATAGCAATTGAAGAACGAGATGAAAAAGTGCAACTGGAACAGTTTGTTTTTTCATATTCAGGAAACAAGTCTGAGTTCTTGTTTCTTTTGGGCCAAGCTAGGGGGAGAATGAGAAACACGGAGTTGCCGGTGAAAATGACAAGGGTGAATCTAGTTCCTGTTTCCTCCTGTCATGATGCTCAACCCATTAGCAGCAATAAATGACAGCCAGTGGTAGAACTAATGGGAAATCTGCCTTTGACGTTTACAGACTTAAAGTGTTGGACCCTACCTTAAGAAGTAATCTTGAGATTTCACGTACAAACAGAGCATTGAAAGCAACCCTGAATTCATATAAGGCCTGGCGATGTATTTCTTTTCCATTTCTTTTTAAATGGCTGTAGCCTTATGCAAATTAGGGATGAAATGGGGGCGTGCGTTTTTTTTTAAACAACTTTTTATTTTCTTAAGTAAATTATAGTCTGTTGATGATGGTTCTTCCTTTTTTTTTCTTCAAGGTGTGGGGTTAAGGGACTGAACTGAATGAATGTAACAAAGCAAACAAGAATGCCTCTTCTCAGGGCCAGTGAGTTGCAAATAATTTTTAAATGCTTGTAATTACATCATCTCAATAAATTTTTTAATATAAAAATGTGTGCTGTTTTTCTATAAAAAATCAAGAACATCATATGAAAATTTCCAGATGTTATTTTCATTACCTTCCCATTTCTTTCCACTGCAAAAGCCTTTCTGCAAATCCTTTTGCCCAAGATAAGTTTAAGTTCGGGATACATGCTGGGCGTGAGAGCCCAGAGTTCTGCTCTCTGCCCCATCGTACGTATCATCGATGCTAAGCCTCACGCTCTCCATGAAAAGTCTGTTTTTCTCTGGGGGGAAAAAACTGGAGAATGTGTTCCAGAAGCCATAGCAGCCCTATGTATATTTCACCATCTGAAGGAGCACCTGAACACATGCAGGATTTTCATGATCTCCTGACTTCTTCAGCATGGAAAAAAAATATTACAAAAAGCACATGGGGAGGAGAGAGGACTGTCTTGGTGTCCTGTTGACTATACCGTGAGGTCATGCTCTCCATAGCATCTTGAAAGGTAATGAAAGCGCTGACATGCAAATGAGATACTGCATGGTGATATGCTGCTTTGGGCCTCTTTTGAGCTGCCTCACCCTTTTGGAAGATGTATTATTAATGTCTCTAAATCTCTTTATTTATGTCTTTTGCATTTCAGACATTTATCCAATTCAAAAAACCTCTGGTTTATGAATTTCAAATATTTTGCTTCTGTATACATGATTCAAAATGCCAGGAAATGACCTAATATTGCTGCACAGTATCGTGCCAGTTTTGTCAGCAGGAAAAAAAGATGTCAAGATTTACACATCAAAGGACAGCCTGAAAGTTGACAATACCTGTGACAGCAGTCAAGATAGTCTATGGGATTCCCTCTTGTGCACAGTACCATTCACAAATAATATGCCTTAAATGTTATGCTTATCCCATGAACATACATGGTAAAATCTCCTTTCTGGAGGACCATCATTTCATTACTTTCTTTAAAGCAAACCTGGTGGGCTTTTAAAAAAAACTCTTTACAGAACACCTGTCTTTTCAGTCTGTTTCTGTGACCTTTAATTGTCCTACAACTCTTCAAGCATCTCTCTCCCCACCTACATGCAGTATTTACACAATGGTTCATTTTGTGAATCACCTGCTGGTAAGCCTGTACCACCTACACTCAGTGTTACAACATAGCATCTGTCTATTGCTTTTGAAATGCCATTTTGGGGCCAACCATTCTCTTTCACGGTAAGCAAGATTGGTCTTTTCAATTCATGTGATCTGTTTTTAATTGGTGGTCATTTGGGATTACCTATTTCTGAATGGGGGTAAAACAGTTTTATTTATTTAAAAATCATAACCTTTTGCCCAAACTTCCCCAAACCTGGCCCAGAGCAAAAGCAGACTGTCTACTACACCTGTGCCAGATTTGATGCTGATCAGGCTCAAAGGATTGTTTCTTTCTTTGTTTGGGCTGCCCCCATTTTCAGAATTGCCTTGCACAATGTTGATTTGCTTTGCTGCACAATGCCATTGCTGCACTCTTGCACAGCCATAATCCTAGATAAAGCATTATGATTTACATGTTACAGACAAAAGTAATTTGATGCCTGAGGTGTTGTACCATTTTCCTATTAATTTTAGGAGCTAAAAGCCTAGCTGATTTTCTCATATAGGCTCTGGGGCCTATAAATCCTACAAGCAGTGACTTCTGCAGAATTAATATTCTCAGAGCCCCTGATTTAGTGTACTGTATGCCTTTAAAAATAATATTCTGATATAAGGAACTCTGAGGTTTGTAGATCTTGATAGGGCAGATCAAATAAGGTCCCATACCTCTCCCAATCCACAGTCATCTGTCAGCAACTCACATTAAGTAACAACAGCAGTGGTGAGAGGATGACTGGCAGCTCTTCGTCAAACAAGTTTGGGATATTCCATTCCACACTGCCAGAGGTGAAATCTGAAAGCTTCAACCTCTAGGCGGATTCAGCAGCCTCCATTTTGAAACCTGCTTTCAACGAGGGAACCTGGCCTGCATATCTGACCACTGATTATTAAAAAATGTGTTTTTCTCCACCACACCCAGCTCTGTAATGCCACTGAGAGATTTACCAAAGCTGTCACCCCAAAATTATAACACCTCATTGTCGCGACCATCTTTGCTGGGGCCCATCAAGGACTGACCCACCTACCAGGGCCCAGCCAAACAGACCATCACTGAACTGCAGGAAGAGGGTGAAAAATAACAACAATTAATTTGGTTTTGAGGGTAACCAAGGAGTTCTGAAAAACTGTTCTACGTTGTTGTTTGATGTTAAACCAGTTATAGACTTGTGTTCTGTTTCAATAAATCCTGTTGGTTTTAGTTAATGCTCACCTGGTTTCATGGAGCAAAATAAGGAAGAGGAAGTACTATTAGTTGCCGCAACAGCCAGTCGGAGGGGGGGTCATACCTCTCCACACATAAAGTAATAAGATGAAATCTGTGAGACACCATTGGATGCTCCAGTCAAAAATGGTAGGAGGCATTTGTTGAAAACATGCCAAAGTGAATGCTTTCCTTGGCACAAACTTGAGCAGAAAGGAGTCAATTTCTTTTTAGACCATAATGAAATGTTATCTATGGGCACCCATATGATGGTTTCACCTCCCCTCACCTGCTTGTTATGTGTGAAAATAGATTGCATTGAAGGGGAGTAACCCTCCTCCCCGCCTCTAGACTGATAATGACTAGAGATGGGCACAAATCAGAAAAGCAGTGATTTGTTTTTAATTAATTCATCATAACCTTTATTGGCATAAAACATACAGCAAGCAGGGGTCCTCAGATAGATGGAGGGTATATACCCTGCATGAAGCAGATCAAAAAGCTTCAATACAGGCAGAATAAAGCATTACATAGTTTCAAGGTATACAGTAGTTGTAGACCACTGTATCATGTAGATTAGGAATGCTTAATGCAAAGCTTAAATCAATAAAAAGGCTGTGGAGAGTAATAGAGCCATGACCAGATTTGTTTTAATTTGTGATTCATCAAGGTTGACAAATCATGAATTACAAATTTATGATTTTTTTCTGATGAATCTACTAACCAATTTGTTCATTCATCTTTTAATTTAAAACCCTATAAAATGCCCCCCAAAGTACCCAGAGATGCCAAATTCAAAGGGAAACTTCCCCTGACTCTCTGCTACAAGATCGGCTGGTTTGGTGAAGTTTTGGTTTTGGACATCTAAGATACAATCACAAGGGCACCCCAGGAAAGGTCCTCCAGACACCTAGAGCCACTCCTCTATAAGCCCTCCAAGTTTGGTGAAGTTTGGGTTTCAGACATCCAAGTTATACACCCACAAAGTGGATCCCCCCAGCAAAGTGTCCTTTTGTAGCTGGCTTGGGGAAAGCCAGTCTTCATCAGACTTGAAGGGATTGCAGAGGAGACAATTCAGTAGAAGATGCTCAGTGATTTTGATGTCCATAGGTGCCTGAGGGGAATTTCCCGGGGACCACCCCTTTGTGGATGTATAACCTGGACATCTGGAACCCAATCTTCACCAAACATGGAGGTATTG
Source organism: Pogona vitticeps (assembly GCF_051106095.1). NCBI lineage: Eukaryota > Metazoa > Chordata > Lepidosauria > Squamata > Agamidae > Pogona > Pogona vitticeps. The sequence goes on along the minus strand of NC_135787.1, from coordinate 101,028,188 downwards.
TAGAGGAGAGTCAGGGGAAGCTTCTCTGCAATTTTGTGTCTCTTGGTGCTGTGGGGGCATTTTATAGCCAAACAAATTGACAAATCAAAAATCACTAAAAATCAATTAATTTGGATTCATTGGGGCATTGGTTCGTACAAATACAAATCGACAAATTAGCAATTATTGAATGAATTTGGTGATTCATTTTTTTATTCATGCTTCTCTCTAATAATGAACCTTGTCCCTTATCAGAGGAACGGAACTTTTTAACATTTCTGCCTGCCTTGGTAGGAGGGAGAAGGCAGCTAGCAGACCTTCCGTTAAATACACATGTCCCACTTCCTTATTCACATTAGTTTCAACCAAGTCATCGTCGTCGTTTAATTGTTTAGTCGTGTCTGACTCTTCGTGACCCCCATGGACCAGAGCACACCAGGCCCTCCTATTTTCCACTGCCTCCCGTAGTAGTTTCAAATTCATGTTGGTTGCTTTGCAGACACTGTCCAGCCATCTCATCCTCTGTCGTCCCCTTCTCCTCCTGCCGTCACACTTTCCTAAAATCAAGGTCTTTTCCAAGGAGTCTTCTCATGAGATGGCCAAAGTACTGGAGCCTCAGCTTCAGGATCTGTCCTTCCAGTGAGCACTCAGGGTTGATTTCCTTTAGAATGGATAGGTTTGTTCTCCTTGCAGTCCAGGGGACTCTCAAGAGCCTCCTCCAGCACCACAATTCAAAAGCATCACTTCTTCGGAGGTCTGCTTTCTTTATGGTCCAGGTCTCACTTCCATACATCATGACAGGAAAAACCATAGCTTTGACTATTCAGACCTTTGTTGGCAAGGTGATGTCTCTGCTTTTTAAGATGCTGTCAAGGTTTGTCATCGCTTTCCTCCCAAGAAGCAGGCTGCTGTCTCCATCTGCAGTGATCATGGAGCCCAAGAAAATAAAATCTGTCACTGCTTCCATATCTTCCCCTTCTATTGCCCAGGAGGTGATGGGACCAGTGGCCATGATCTTAGTTTTCTTGATGTTGAGTTTCAGACCGTTTTTTGCACTCTCCTCTTTCACCCTCATTACAAGGTTCTTTAATTCCTCCTCACTTTCTGCCATCAGAGTGGCATCATCTGCATATCGGAGGTTGTTGATATTTCTTCCAGCAATCTTAATTCCGGTTTGGGATTCCTCCAGTCCAGCCTTCCGCATGATGTATTCTGCATATAAGTTAAATAAGCTGGGGGACAATATACAGCCTTGTCATACTCCTTTCCCAATTTTGAACCAATCAGTTGTTCCATATCCAGTTCTAACTGTTACTTCCTGTCCCACATATAGGTTTCTCAGGAGATAGATAAGGTGGTCAGGCACACCCATTTTTAAGGACTTGCCATAGTTTGCTGTGGTCCACACAATCAAAGGCTTTTGCATAGTCAATGAAGCAGAAGTAGATCTTTTTCTGGAACTCTCTGCTTTCTCCATAATCCAGTGCATGTTAGCAATTTGGTCTCTAGTTCCTCTGCCTCTTCGGAATCCAACTTGTACTTCTGAGAGTTCTCGGTCCACATACTGCTGAAGCCTACCTTGTAGGATTTTGAGCAAAACCTTGCTAGTGTGTGAAATGAGTGCAATTGTATGGTAGTTGGAGCATTCTTTGGCACTGCCTTTCTTTGGGATTGGGATGTAGACTGATCTTTTCCAATCCTCTGGCCACTGTTGAGTTTTCCAAACTTGCTGGCATATTGAATGTAGCACCTTAACAGCATCATCTTTCAAGATTTTAAATAGTTCGACTGGAATGCCATCACCTCCACTGGCCTTGTTGTTAGCCATGCTTTCTAAGGCCCACTTGACTTCACTCTCCAGGATGTCTGGCTCAAGGTCAGCAACTACATTGTCTGGGTTGTCCGGGATATCCAAATCTTTCTGATATCTTTGCACAAAATGTTCCTCTAATATCTCCAATTTTCCTGAACAGATCTTTAGTTTTTCCTTTTCTGTTATTTTCCTCTATTTCTTTGCATTGTTCCTTTAAGAAAGCCCTCTTGTCTCTCCTTGCTATTCTTCGGAAGTCTGCATTTAATTTTCTGCAGCTTTCCCTATCTCCTTTGCATTTTTTTCCCTTCTCCTCTCTGCTATTTCTAAGGCCTCGTTGGACAGCCACTTTTCTTGCATTTCCTTTTCTTTGGGATGGTTTTTGTTGCTGCCTCCTGTACAATGTTACAAGCCTCTATCAAAAGTTCTTCAGGCACTCTGTCCACCAAATTGAGTTCCTTAAATCTGTTCTTTACTTCCACTGTGTATTCATAAGAGATTTGGCTTAGATTATACCTGAGTAGACCAGCGGTTTTTCCTACTCTCTTCAGTTTAAGCTTGAATTTTGCTATGAGAAGCTGATGATCAGAGCCGCAGTCAGCTCCAGGTCTTGTTTTTGCTGACTATATAGAGCTTCTCCATCTTTGGCTGCAGAGAATATCATCAATCTGATTTCGATATTGCCCATCTGGTGATTTCCATGTATAGAGTCGCCTCTTGTGTTGTTGGAAAAGAGTGTTTGTGATGACCAGCTTGTTCTCTTGACAAAACTCTATTAGCCATTGCCCTGCTTCGTTCTGAACTCCAAGGCCAAACTTCCCTGTTGCTCCTTTTATCTCTTGGCTCCCTACTTTAGCATTCCAGTCCCCTAGAATGAGAAGAACGTCTTTCTTTGGTGTCAGTTCTAGAAGATGTTGTAAATCTTCATAAAATTGTTCAATTTCAGTCTCCTCAGCAATGGTGGTTGGTGCATAAACCTGGATTATTGTGATGTTGAAAGGTCTGCCTTGGATTCGTATTGACATCATTCTATCATTTTTGAGATTATATCCCATTACAGCTTTTCCCACTCTTTTGTTGACTATGAGGGCTACTCCATTTCTTCTACGGGATTCTTGCCCACAACAGTAGATATGATAATCATCTGAGCTGAATTTGCCCATTCCTGTCCATTTTAGTTCACTGACGCCCAGGATGTCAATGTTTATTCTTGCCATCTCCTGTTTGACCACCTCCAGGTTCCCAAGGTTCATAGATCTTACATTCCAGGTTCCTATGCAGTATTTTTCTTTGCAGCATCGGACTTTCCTTTCACTTCCAGGCACGTCCACAGCTGAGCGTCCTTTTGGCTTTGGCACAACCATGTCATTAGCTCTGGAGCTACTTGTACTTGTCCTCCGCTCTTCCTCAGTAGCATGTTGGACACCTTTCGACCTGAGCGGCCCATCTTCCAGCGTCATATCTTTTAGCCTTTTGTTTTTGTCCATGGAGTTTTCTTGGCAAAGATACTGGAGTGGCATTGCCATTTCCTACTCCAGGAGGATTGCATTTAGTTGGAACTCTCCACTATGTCCTGTCGGTCTTGGGTGTCCCTGCACGGCATAGCCAAGTCATACCTACTTTCTAAAGGAGCCCTTCTAGATACAGTATCTAGAAGGTAATTCTAGAGTAAAGAGATCTAGAGGACAATTCTAGAGTAAAGAGATCTAGCAACTCCCAATGCAAGCTGTGAGACAGATGGCGAGAAGGGTACCCCACTCACTGAAGAGCCGCCCTTCTCCAACAGCAAAGTAAAGGAAGAAAAACCCTAGGCCCGCACCAGAGTCGACAAAGGAATCCCAACAAGAGGTGAGAATAGAGGAATTGACAAAGGACACGCAGAGAGTAAAAGTGGAGGGGGTTCAGGGAGAAAAGGTGGGGAAAGAGAGGAAAAAGAGGGTGGATTTTGAAGCGGGAATGGGAGAGGTAGAGAGAAAAAGGGATCAGTTACCACCAGGCTGGCAGTGGGTGTGGATGCAAGATCCACGAATGTGTGTATGGGAGCGATGGAGAGTTCCTAGGGAAGAGTCTGATTATAGAAGGAGATCAAAAATTCCACCTAGACCCTCGTATTGGGGAGAGACAGAGGTGAGAAAGTGGAGAAGGCTGAGAGAGGAGAAAGAATGTGTAGTGAGAAAAAAAGAGAAAGATTGGAATGGAGAGTACTGGAGATGTGGAGAAGGAGTTACAGGGAGGATCCTAGGAGAGCCGAGATGCCGATGGAAGAATCCAGTGGGAAGACGGCATGGACAAGGAGACTTTGCCCCTGTTGGATGACCAGACGGGGCAGACTGTAAGAGACTGGGTCCCTCCTGTTTTACTGGGACCTTGGAACAATAGTTTTGAAACCCCGTTCCTGTTTGAAGAATGGAGACCCCTTCCGGACCTGTTGACAAAAGGAGACAGAAATTATGGACATGTTCAGGACACTTGTTTATTGTTAAATATACCAATAAACTTTTCATCAGTTTCCAAACAACAAAGAAGTCTGATTTCCTTGAGTCAAAGATAGAGCCAAAGGTCAAACCCTCACACAAGCAGACTCCCATGTCATTACATGTGGTCTATTCATCCTGGCTTCTGGCTCATCACAGACCAATGTGATCACTTCCTTCTAATCTACTTTGGTCCTTAGCAGAGATGGGAAATACAGTGGTGCCTCACAAGACAATTTTAATTCATTCTGCTATTAATGTTGTCTTGCAAAAAATTTGTCTTGCGAAACGCGTTTTCCCATAGGAATGCACTGAAATGTAATTAATGTATTGCTAATTAAAGCCATACATATTGTGCAGATGATTTCAAAAAATTCAATCAAAAAAATAACTTTTTAAGCATCATAGAAAAACATTTAAAAATCAGCAAACATGAGGCAGGAACAAAAAACGGAAAACGTTCTTCTTGCGAAGCACGGCCATAGGAACATTTGTCTTGCGAGTCATCAACCCCCATTGCCAAAACCATTTGTCTTGTGAGTATTTTGTCCTGCGAGGCATTTGTCTTGCAAGTCACCACTGTGTGTGTGTGTATGTCTGTGTGTGCACACAGATAGGTTTTAGGCAGTTTGAGGTTACAAAAAACAGAACAAAATACAATGACTTTTTGCTTTCTTTCTTTCTTTTCACAAAAAAGAATAAAGGACAATAGAGGTAATTTATAACATATCATAACTAGCAAAACACAGGAAAACCCCAATAGACCTCTGTTGTGTAGGAATTTCCCAGTGTCTTAAAAAGTTGGAAGGACTGTGGTTACCACAGACAATGGAAAAGGTATAGAAGCACCAGTACTGGCTTATAAAGACAGTTGCATACCCCGGGGTCACTGATTAGTAGCCAGGGCTGTTCAATGCATGTAGTTTTTTGAACAGTTCTTTTCATACTTCAGCAGAGGAAAGGGAAGCAACTGAACTGCAGGTGGTTCTAACAAAGTTGCCATTGTTTAAAGCTTCTGACTTCCCTCAGGGATGGGAAGTTCCAAGAAAGCCTTTTACATGTACAATTTCCTTTTGCATGAAAGACGGAGTGTGAGAGACTTATGCTAACTTTGTAATACTTGTTGCCTTACTAATAAACAGGCTGTGGTGGCAAAGTGAAAGGAGACCTACCAAGCAGGCAGTCTCAGACCAGACCCCCCCAAAAATTGGGTTCTGTTAGGGAATCTTTAGGGTTCAGTCTCCCTGAAACCTAATGGCAGAAGTGGCATCTGTTGAGCTACTGTTGCTGTGAACCATTATCTTGTGCTCAGCCTGTATGTGTGTATAAATAAGCCACAGATCATTAAACTTTCAGTCTTCTTTTCATTCTAAGGAACCTAACCAGGTTTATTCCCCTGGACTTCTCAACACTCAGATAATTGGAGGAAATGGGAGGAATAAAGAATAATCAAAATGTTCAGTAACTATGTACCTAAAGGAAAGCAATCTGGGAACACCAGCTAAGTATGTAACCCTGGGCGGGCATCAGTTATTCTGAGATGACATGTAAAAGACACACAATGTTAGGTTTGTTTATTCCACAGTTAAGTCTCATGGTTTTTTAAAGGTTGTAGTAGCTATGAAGATTACTGGGTTTTGCATGTGTAAAGGCCATAGAGTTCAAGCCCCTGCTCAATGCAAACATCCAAGTTAAAGTATATTTGATTGGTGGCTATCTAGCTTTCTCCTGAATGCTTTCAGTGTCAGAGGGTTCACCACCTCCTGAGGTAACTGGTTCCATTGTCATACTGCTCTAACAGTTAGGAAGGTTTTACTAATATGCAGTCGGAATATGGCTTCCTATAACTTGAGCCCATTATTACGTGTCCTGGACTCTGGAACGACTGAGAACAGATCCTTCCTGTCCTAGAGAGGAACTAGTACATCACGTGATTTGGAGACTATACTTCTGTTACTACAATGTAAAGCAGCATTTGCAATTTGCAGCCGCTGCATTACACCCATATTGGCTCATATTTAACTCATGATCTATAACAATTCCCTTCTTGCATGCAGTATCGCTGAGCCAAGTATTCCCTCAACTGTGCATTTGGTTTCTTTTTCCTGGGTGTAGAACTTTGCACATATCACTGTTAAATTTCATTCTGTTGTTTTCAGCCCAGTGCTCGAGCCTATCAGTCTCTTTGAATTTTGTTCCTGTTATATTCCACGGTATTAACTATTCAACCCAATTTTGTATCATGTGTAAATCTAATAAGCATTCCCAGCACCTCCTCACCCAAGTCATTAACAAAAACATTGAAGAACACTAGGCCCACAACTGAGCCCTGTGGTACTCAGTTTGTTAGCTCCTCCCAGCTTGAGAAAGAACTATTGATGAGCAACCTCTGAATATGATTATTTATTTGTTTGTTTGTTTGTTTGTTTGTTTGTTTGTTTGATTTCTATACTACACATCTAGAACATGTCTACTCTGGGTGATTTACATATAACATAAAAATAAAGTAAGATTAAAAACTAAGTTAATCGCAGTAATTGATTAACTGTAATTGATTTTCTAACCAATTGTGTATCTATCTCACAGTTGTTCTATCCTCTCCACACTTAATTAGTTTGGTAATCAGAATATCATAGGGCACTTTGTCAAAAGCTTTGCTGAAGTCAAGATATATTACATCCACAGCATTCCCACCATCTACAAGTGAGATTACCCAATAAAAAAATGAAATAAAATTAATCTGGCAGAATTTGTTATTGACAAATTTGTATTGACTTCTAGTTGTCACCGCATTGTTTTAAAGGTGCTTATAGACTTACTGCTTTATAATCTGCTATAAATTTTACCTGGGATTCATGTCCATTTGAAGACAAGAACATCAACCCCTTTCCAGTCATCTGGCACTCCAACCATCATCAATGACTTCAAGAAAAGAACAGAAAGGAGTTCTGAGAGTTCCTCAGTCAGTTCAATACTTCAGTACTCTGAGATGCAATTCATCTAAGCCCTGGAGATTTGAAATCATTCAACGTAATGTGATGCTTCCTATTTGTCAGTCTCAAACTGTAATCCTGTCTCTTCTAAAATGCTCCAGACTGCAACAGTATGTGTTCTTATGCAATTGTTAAGTTCCTACTTTAGAATTTTTTTAAAATGTCAGTGTTAAATTTCAAGGCCTCTAAATTTATACCGAGGTTAGTACACGTCTACATGTATCTATATTGTACCAATAAATTGAAATAGTCCTCAGTGATTATTAATTATAATATTATGACCCAAGTGTTATTTGGTGTTTAAAGCAGTTTTGGAGATTGCCAGTCTGAGTGGAAGAATAGTGAGGGTGGAAGGATACATTCTCCTTTTCCTTCTAGTTGAAGGTCTGTTCAACATTCGTCTTGCTATGCTTTCTTTCTTTGTGTGGTTAAAAAAGATGTTGAAACCTTTCCCCTGCAGCTAGGAAAGCAGCTTGCAAGGATGAGCAATCTTGAGCAAAAGCAGACAAACAACAGGAAAGAGAAGGATAAGCAGTGCTGCCTGCTGTTCCCACCAACATTCTCCACACCCTGCTTTACATTTTGTAAAGGGCGCTTTGCATTTTTTTCAATGGATGGGAATCAAACACCTGCTTGACATGCACAATGTGTGTAACAGCTGTTATACACCTTACATTCTTATTGAACACACACATAGAACAGAGCCTTGCTCTTCTTGGCTTGGAAGGCAAAGCATCACATCTATTTGTGCAGGTCACACTGGATGCTTCCAAGTCATTGATGACAATTGCCTATTGGTACATTTATATGATACACCATTGCTTTAATTATTGTATCATGAGAAAACAACAACACTGGATCGTGCCAGCTGTAATTTCCATAGAGAGTCCTACAAGCATTGCTTCTCCCCAGTACACTTATGGACCAGATAGTAAATGCTCTGGAACATGAGTAACTCAGAGGCTAAGGTCAGGAGGATGCAGTGTGGAGAGAGGACACAAGAGGTGTATATGGGACTCCAACTGAAAGCTACTCACTGTGTCATCAGAGCAACAAAACTGTGTTTTGGTTGTCAGGGATGTAAATCCTTGCTTATTTCTTGTTTGTGTGTGTGCGTGTGTGTGCGTTCGTGTGTGTGTGTGTGTGTGTGTGTGTGTGTGTGTGTGTGTGTGTGTGTGTGTGTGTGTGTGTGTGTGTGTGTGAGAGAGAGAGAGAGAGAGAGAGAGATGTCAATACATAGGCAGATTTATGTCAGCGGCCAGGTATGGCAGGGCATTAGTAGCTGTTGCGTCACTCCACCTCTAGTCTGGCAAGCCACACAGCCCCGGATGGAGGTACTGGGTCCATTGAGTGCAATACAGTTCTTCCAGAAGCACCAGTGTAACAGGAAATTTTACCAAGCAGGAACCCCTACCTGAGATATCAACATATCATTAAAAAAATTAAGTAAGGGGCTGCAGTGCCCCAGAAAACAAGAGAGAAAATCAATTGATATGACAGTGTAGGCAGCCATAATGATTCAAATAGGAGAAAATGAATTGGTAACATTAAAACACATTGGGACATTCATCCAGGTATATATACCATGTGACAGCGATTCAGGACAACAAAGGTGTGGAAAGTATTGTTGGAACAGGGGAATATTTCCCTGGTGTGAATGCAGCCTAACATGCATTTTGTACCAGCATGTGCTGTGCATGAAAAATTTGCATTTTTAACAGAAATTATATTTTGTGCAAGACACTGGGCTTTTAACGTAAAATGAAGGTTTCAGTACAGATTTTTTTAAAATGGTGGTGATGATGAATAATAAAAATCATGTGCTGTCAAGCCAATTCTGACTTATGGGGGTGCTTTCCAGAGTTTTCCAGTACAGAGTACTCAGAAGTGATTTCTCATTCCCTTTTTCAGGAGGCACCTTGGGACAGTGCAGCTTGCCCAAGGCCACACAGGCTGGCTCTTTTTCTTAGAGGCACAGTTGGGAAGCTGCAGCCAGATAACCTAAATTACTGAGCTAGCCAGCCAGCTTGATGATGATCAAAGAAACTCTCCGTTTGCCTCTGGTGCACTCTCGTGTAAGAACTAAGAGCCTCAAAGCGACTGAAAGTTTTTCAATGGGGTGTCTTGACGTGTGGATGAGAACAGTTGCAAATATTCATTCAATTGTTACTGACTCTCAGAGAAGATGGCCAAAAATAAAGCAGGCAGCCCTTTTATTGGAGAATATGTTTGAAATCGTGAGGAAGGAGCAGGAATTGGCCATTTGCTAAGAGACTGTATTTAAGGACGAGAAATTGACAAAGCAGAGAGGAGTCCCTCGGAGTTTGGCTAAGAGCTTGGAAAGTGAGCCAAAGAGTTGGAGAAGTGTAGTGTAGTGTCGTAAACGTCTTCCCACTGCTGGAAGTTTGAAGAGGTTCTGGGCCAAAAGCTGCCTGCTTTGAACTTCATGCCGCTGATCTAGCAATTAAAGCTTGCAGCCCTAACCATTTCATAAATTATGTTCACCCTCTATTACATCATTAGACATTGAAACTTTTTTGGAGGATGAACAATAAAGCCCAAAGAAGTATGAGATTCAGTACAGCTGATGTCCAAATACATGCCTCAAGGCTGACTGTTACGTCCTGGCTCCTAAGTCCTCAGTTTATTTTATTTTAAGGCTTAATACAAGGTTTGGAGCCTCGAGAGCTTGATTTTTCTGGAGCAAGCAAATAAGGAAACACATAAAGAAGGACGTGTTTTAAGCTGAAGAATTTAAATTTACTACTAGGGAAGAAACAAAACTTCCAGATGGCAAAAGTGACTTAAAGGAAAGAAGGAAATGTGAGGTTGCATGCTTTTATGTTAGCCTGAGCAGAGCTTGGAGCTGAGAGAAAGAAGAGGAGGTTGTGCTAAATTGGCCAAAAAGATTTGACCAGGTACAAGGCGAGAAGGGTTTTTTTAAAAAAAATCTATTTATTTGGATGATCAAGACCTGAAAGTTTATCTACACTCAGCTTTAATAAACTGTCAGTAGCTACAGGTTTTAGTTTGCACTTTTCAATCTTTATTGAGAGAACATGGAAATAATAACAACAAAGTAACAGTGCAGACGTTTCACTAGAAATGTATAAGCAGATGTAGTACCTTCACACCACTGTAATCTGCATCGGATTAGAATATCACAACAAAGATTGACATAGGAGGTTGGTGGAAAATAATTCTTTTCATTCTTATTAACATAAAGAAATACAAGGAAACCATATATTGAAAAAATCATCTTGGGAATGTGGTTGCTTAAGTAATTTGCACTGTTGTGTTAATTTTTCCATTAGGGCAATATGCCATATTCTTTTTCTCCATGCATGTAAATATAAATTACACGTTCCTTTCCAGTTTGTGACAATTTCAAAATGTGCTGCCATACAGAAAAAGATAATCAAATATTTTTAAATTAGTTCTTTGTTGATTCCTGAAAATAAGGACAGACGAGCTAGATTTGGAAACCTTATTAATATTTGTCCTCTTATTAATTCTATTACTGAAAGAAAGAAAGAAAGAAAGAAAGAAAGAAAGAAAGAAAGAAAGAAAGAAAGAAAGAAAGAAAGATAGATAGATAGATAGATAGATAGATAGATAGATAGATAGATAGATAGATAGATAGATAGATAGATAGATAGATAGATAGATAGATAGATCGATCGATCGATCGATCGATCGATCGATCTTTGGACCAGAACAACTGGATTGGAGGGTATGTCCACCACATATGAAAGAATGTACCAATATTCCCATATTTCCTCCAATAGGTTGAATTGACTTTTTTATTAATGTAACTTACATGGAGTGATGTAAAATAGCATCCATGCAGAAACTTAGTAGAATGCTGCTTAAATTTGGAAGACATTTACTGTATCTGAGAGGAGACTCGTTTTACAGAGCCAGCCATTTTACATTAGATACGGTCATCCACAAATTGCTTTCCCAAACCATTTTGGGACCTAATTTTTACAGCCATAGTACAATTCAATTAGTATTTCATATAATTTTGAAACCAGGCCCTGCTACATATTTTCTGAGGCTAGTAACAATGTTTCAAATGCATTGCTAATGGGCTGTGCTTTCAGTACTTAATGGGAAGGAAAATGAACAACCTGAAGTATTTGAAATCAAGAGGATGCTTAATCTAATAGTTGTTCCTCTGCTTTGGGACCAGAACTATTATACAAATCTCTTAATTGATATAAACCACAGTCTTTCTACAATTTAATCTGAGTCAATTTGTCAACAGGACAAAATAAGGGTTCAGTGGGGATGGAACAGTGTCATCGAAGCGACCAACATGAATTTGTCCCAACTCTGTGAGGCAGTGGAAGACAGGAGGGCCTGGCGTGCTCTGGTCCATGGGGTCACGAAGAGTCGGACATGACTAAACGACTAAACAACAAAGACTAAGCAGATACTGATCCAACCATGCCAAGGTCTTCACTATATGATGCCACCTATCATTTAATTTCCAGAATCATGGCCACAACAGAAAATAATATCTGCTGTGTGTATCTTTTTGAGATATGTAGGATCTTAGCAATGTGGGACAACCTCATAGTTGCCATAAAAATGCATCTGCCAAGATGTCCTTAGTATAAATGTTAGTTGGCCAGAACAATCAGTTTTTGGCACCACTGATACTTAATTTCTCCACTATACAAACTCCTTGAGTTCCCTCCTGGGCACCTTGTTTGTCTTCTACAAGCCTGCCCAGAAGTACTCCACACAGGATGACATCAACTTTAGCAAACTAGAGGACAGGTGAGTAATTTCTGCTTATCTTGGAGAGATTGGTTTATCCTAACCCTGTACTAAATGTGCGGAAGATTCAATTATATACTGTATGTAGTATTATTCTTAACACACAGGTTTTGTTTCTCCCCACACTCACACCATTTCTTTCATCTTTTTTTTAATGGATTCCTTAAGTTTTTAGGTTCTTTGGGTTTCTGGAAGAAGACCTCAGATCATTCATACCCAAAGCCTCATGCAACAGCTCTGATGTTAAAAATAGAGCTGAACACGACCTTACCATACTACGAGCATTTCCTACGTAATACCACCATGAGCAACTCTAGCAGACACAAGATCTGTTTTACATATCGCTGGAATGAGTGGGGGCTGTACTCTAAAGCAGCCCCCCCACCCGTGGTCCACGCCCCAATGCCAGTCCATGGCCAATTTTAAATAATAAAAATTATTTTAAAATAATAATAAAAGCCGCATATACCGTATTTTTCGCTCTATAAGACGCACCTTTCCATAAGACGCACCGATTTTTTAGGAGAAGAAAACAGGAAAATATAATCTGTTTTCTTCGCTCCATAAGATGCACAGACTTTCCACCCCCCTGTTTTGTGGGAAAAAAGTGAGTCTTATGGTGCAAAAAATACAGTATGTGGTTTTATACAGATTCAAATAACTTCAGATAAAAGCTTAGGGCTCAGTCCCACCTGCCAAACAAACCCCACTTATACTGATTTGGCCATTTTTAGATCGTTTCATACTTTTTTGTTCACATGATGCACAGCCAACATTGATTCATTTGACCCAGTAAGTAGTTTATTTCCCCCTCACCAGGAAGGTTGCTTTAAACTATATCAATGATGAATTGCTTCATTCCTTATCATTTCAGTGTGTGCAAAAGCTGGTGCCAAGTTATTTCCTATGCACTTCATGGCCACTGCGCTTGTACACTTTTAAAAAAAGGAACCTCAGTAAGCTTGTTTTTGCTAATACCTACTGCTACTAGTGAAAACAACATGAATACAATGCTCAGAAGGACACAGCTTGAAGGAGACAGCTTTCCCCCCTCCCCTGTGGGTGAAAGAGGGCTAGAAAGCATTTCCTCCTTTGAACTATAAAGAAATGGCTGTGCAACTAACATCTACTCTCATTCTCTCTTTTTAACCCTGTTCTTCATGATATGCTTCCTCCTGACACTGTGCAAAAGAGAAAAGAAAAAAAGAAGGAAGAGATATGCAGGGAAATAAGGGAAAGGGGACAAGTGGGTAAAGAAGGAAAGGGAAAAGGGGATGAGGACAGAAGGCTTGTACTGTGCTAGTGTTCTATTGATATACCACTTTTGTTATTTAAAAAAAGGACAAGGGGGGGCTGATTGCCCCAAGAAACAGCAGACAAAATGATACAAAATTAAAGAGCAGTGTAGACTGCTATTATGGATCAAATACAAAGAAACAAATTGATGCAGTTAAAAATAATGTGAATACTCTTGCTGACATATACTGTATACGACAAGACCACTGAAAAAATGTATTGGTACAACAGAGATATGAAAATAATTGATAGAACTGGGTGTTTTTTTCTTATGTGTGACTGAGCCATTTGTTAGCTGGTTTGGCAGGAAGCCATATATGACGGTTGCCCCACGTCACTCCTGTCACTCACAGTCTGGTCCTCATTTGCATGAACCTATGAGAAGAGTGGAGGGGCGGAGTCAGCAGAATATATAACGGTGGTAGGGAGAAAAAAGGCAGAGAGAAGCAGAGAGAGATAGAGAGACAGTCAGTGAGAGAGTGAGAAGAAATAATAATAGAGATAAGCTGGTCAAGATAGGTAGAGCAGGTGGTGAAGGTGGCAACATATATGGTATTTGAATGATTTGATTATACGCTTTGAATAAATAACATCTGTGATTCTAATTAAAGTTAAGACAATTCAATAAATAAGTTCTGTTGGCAGCAACCTGACAAGTGTCTGACAAAAGTTCTTCATAGATTGTGGATAAAGGAAATCCACTGGTGGTAGTGAGAAAAAGGGGGAACATCCCAATTGTTATCTGCTGGTGGGAAGACATAGTGTGAGCCCTTTGTCTGGGGAAACAAGCAGGGGTTACATGGTTAATGTCACACCATGCCATTGGTTTTTTACAACCTACTGCACCATTAGTTTTTCAGTATTTTTAATTCAATTTATTCAGGGGAGTCCTGGCCATCTGCAAAAATGAGTTGGGGCAACAGATGTAGCCTGTAGGTTGCATTTTGCTCAGTCATATGTAGTAACTGGCTATCAGGACTGCTAGACCATCTACAGCCAGTATCATGAAACTGATGTGTTTTGGGAAGGTCACACACAGTATCCGGTACATGTATAAATCCAAATGTTTCAATTAGCCCTCTGTCTCTTGCCCCAACATACCTATTACTCCCAGTGATCCATACCTACTATAGGCTTTCCTTGTCCTTGCAAAATCACTGGGAAAACTTAACTTAAAAGGACTATGTTTGATCTGTTAATGATCTGAGGAACTGAAGGCATGGAGACCCTGGTGATAATAGCACAGAAATCTGGAACACTTTTTTTTAATTGTTAAAGATGGAGCTTATAGGTAGAACCAGGGGTGTCCTCACTTCCAAAGAAGTGACCTTAAGATACTGCAAGACTTTTGCTTTTTCTGTAACCGAACAAACGTATTAATGGTATGAACACCGTGGACTACAGTCCACTTTATTAGATATACTCAGTGTTGTTGCAAATTGGCAGATACATGCACATGGGCAGAAGAGTGAAATGCAAAGACAAAAGAAAAGATATGGACATTGGCATTAGAGTGCTTACATTCAAGCTAATTCCCAGCACTAGCACCTTGGGGTGGTTTTGGAAGAAAAGGAGAACCTTTGGGACAGGATGGTCTGATGCAAAGGTGGTTCCTTGTTTGCTCTTCCCACTTGCCCACCCGATGCAGCTGGTGTGGTCCCCCAATGTTAATATTCCTCACAGGGTAGCAGAACTTTTTACCCATTTCCCAGACATGTTATAAAAGAAATAATGCTTTTTAAAATAAACATTGTGCTTTCACATTAGCAAATAAATATTGGGAACAAGTGATGATAGCATTCAGTGAAACAGAAACATCCCCAATAATAATCAGAAATAACTTGCATAAGCCAGGATTGGACAAAATGAACCCCGCATGTGGCCCATCCTGGTTTTTGAGCTCCTGACCCAGAAATATCATTAAACAAAAAAACAAAAAGACTGTCATGCAGAACTAGCAGATAAATTCCAAATAATTTCAGATTCAAGTAACTGTGCACCCGCAGCTGCCTGACCTTTTATCTGAAGTTATTTGGAATTATTTGATGTGCTTTACTGCTTAATGGCTTTTTCTAAATTAATCAGCTTCAGACCTTCTCATTTCCTATTTCCAGTTAAACTAAACTTCCAGGAATCTAGCTTCTTTCCTCTTCATCTGATTGTCATACATGAATAATAATATTTTATTTAAAAATGAATGTTGAAAAGTTACATACAATCAAACTGTTCAGGAGATGGTATTATTATTGGGAAGAAAATGGACGCAAGGATTTTTTTAAAGGATGTAAAAAATTTGCAGGAAGTAAATGTCAAAGCTGTATTAATTATAAAATAACAGCCTTGGGGGAAAAGTATTATGTATGTAAGCTACATAAACCCAGTAAGGATTTCTATACATAAAGGAAGTCAAAGGATACTGTCTGAGAGTGATGATGGCTTAAATCTTTTGATACACTGCTTGCCTTTATTCCTGCTGCAGGAAATGTCAAAAATATCTCTCCCCCTGTCTTATTTTCGTCCCCTTGGAAGCTATAATATATTGCATGCATAGTGTATGGGCACTACAACAGTCATGAATTGCCAGAAGTGTCTGACATGATCGCTGACAAGCCTGTACACCCATATGGGTTTTCTTCTCATAAGTCAGCCTTCCAAAAGAGGGAACAGGCCTCTAGAAAAGGCCTTGTCGCATACTAAATTAGCAGTGGCCAGGTAACTTAAGAAGCCAATGGGCATTCACTTTACTCTATGCCAGCTCCAAGATAAATTGTAGACTGCTATGTAGTCACACTCTCCATTAGTACACTAACTGAGTATATGAGTGAATATGAAAGGATGATCGTTACATGGGCTTTGAGAGGACAAGTCACACAGTTAGGCTGCTGTGCCACTCCCAGAGCAGTCTGTAGCACAGGAAGAACAGGGGAATAGAAGGAAAGTTAAGTGCCCAAATTTCCAAGGGGAAATGTTAGTCCCGTGGCACCTTAAAGACCAGTGGCTTTTATTTGGCATAAATTTCCATGGATTACTCACCATGATCACGCCAAAAGTCATAGATGGATAATTTATGGCAGGTAGGGTTGGTAAGAGATGACACGTGACACACGTAGGAGAATATGGAGCTTGATGGACAGCTGTCATTACAAAACTGTGGCCCTGATCACACAAGGAAAATGTTCTCTAGAAAATGTTCCCAGTTAGATCATTGCTTCCCCCCCCCGGTCACATGACACAGAGTCAAGATCAAAACATTTTCCAACCCAGCATATTTTCCATTCCCTGGGAGGGTTGTGTTAATTTGTACCTCTGTTGTATTGGTGCATTCTTCACTAGAATTGCCTGTGTGCATGACCTGTCCCACTTCTTTTCAGAATCAAAGCCAGAAAGGTGGCTAACATTATTGCAGCCCACTTTGTTTTGCTGCCAATACATGGATACATTGGTAAAAGTATGTCACAGCGCAATTTGAGCTATTGCTTCAGTACCAGCGTTTCAACACACCACTTTTAGCCAGTCATTGGGAGGAGACAGCCTCAGTGGGGAGGAGGTTGTGGGGAGGAGGAAATGGCAGATTAAGCTGAAAGATAGAGGAGATGGTGCGCTCTCTCTCTCTCTCTCTCTGGTCTGAATTGCCCCTTGAAGCAAGAGAGAGAATAAACTGGTACCATTGTGTAGCCGGCCATAATAATTCAAATAGGATGAAATAAATTGTTACCACTGAAAGTTCTTGGGCATTCCTCCTGCTATATAGACCATATGACTGAGAATCAGTACAACAGAGTTATGGAAAGCATCAGAAGAACTAGAGAAAATTTCCCTCGTTTGACCAGATCCTGTCACTATTACAAAACCTCTGTTCCCACATGAACTATTTTTTTAAATTTATCACTACAAAGTTGTACCTTCAGAGTAAACATCTAGAGAGAAGCTGAAAATTCTGAACTCCAAAGCCCGGGCGCTCCTCTTAACCTTAAGAAAGAAATAGGTAAGAGATCATGCAGTGATTAATATGCCCAGTTCCTTTTTCAATAAATGCATGAGGGAACCTTCTATTCTCCTTCCTGATTATTCTTTCACATGGGCCAGTGTTTTCACAATTATCTAACCAGGAAGCTGGAAGACTTCCCAGATCCATGAGTGATAAGGCTATTAATAGACATAATATTTTTCTCTTCCAGCCTAGGATCAGAGTTCTGAAGGTGATATTAAGAAAGAATCACTTGTTATCATGGAAAGAAACGAAACCAAGAACAAATCAATCCATCTCATAGAGTCTGTGGAAGACAACCACATACTGTATCCATATGGCAAAACTACTAAGCGTCTTGTTACACAGTTTTCTTCCTAAAGTCAGAAAATGAGATATGAAGTACTGAGGATCTGTTATATCACTTTTCCTCGCCTCTGGTAACGGCACAGAATCTCTTCCACATGCAATTTAAATATAGGGAAAAAATCATTTTGGAACTGGTGTCCAACATCTATGAAACTGGCAAAAAGCAGAGATGGATACTGGGTACACTTCTTTTTTACTTTAATTCTATAGACAACGGTAATTTGAGAAAAGACAATCTTATTGAAATATGGGCCAATGGACATGTTTAAACAGAATTTGAAAAACTGGACTTAGAACAATTCTGGTGTGCTCAGTTAGAACCATTTCCACAACCGGCAAAGGCAGCATTGCAGACATTTCTACCATTTGCTACCACCAATCTGTGTGAAATGGGATTTTCATCACTTTTGCATGTAAAAACAAAAACCATAAATTGCTTAAATGCCATGTTTTCAAAAGAATGCATAGTTCTTTTAAAAAAGAAACCCCACTTTCAAAATATGAATAAACAATAACAAATTATCTGCTAAAAACTGAGACATTAATTTTATGTCAATACATATGTGTGTCTGCTTTTCAGTCTTCTACTAGATGTAGGGCCTTCTTGGTGGTGGCACTGACATTATGGAATCAACTCCCAGGAATTAGCACCTCTTGAGGAGACAGTTAAAAATACTACTTTACAGGTAGCCCTTTCACATTGATCCCTATTGAATACCTTGCCTCAAGTCTTGCTTCATTCCAAATATTGGTTTGTGCCATATATTGTTTAGTTTTAGACAATGGTTTTGCCATTTATGTTGTATTTATTGTTCATTGTGCACTTTCTTTTAATTCCTTGTAAACGGCTCAAAACAGTGCTTTGGCACTAATAGGGCAGTATCTAAACCTAAGTAATAAATAATCAATAAATCAATTTGGTATATGGGATGCTTTTTCAGTAGAGTTACATTCTCCTTAAACCTTTTTTTCTCCCTTTTCCTTTTTCAAAAGTGTGCTTAAAAGAAATGTACTCTGCACATTGGACAACTTAACACAGACTGAGCCATGCATCTCTGCATTCCTCTAAATGCTGTACCTTCTTTAGACTAGGGAATTCTGAGAGGCTTCATCTTCTCCCATAACATTAGAACCTGGGGCTCCCCAACTCAAGCTGCTCAAGATTAGTTCAAAACTGGAAATGGGGAAAACTGCTTTTTCTAGAC
Organism: Pogona vitticeps; assembly: GCF_051106095.1. Taxonomy (NCBI): domain Eukaryota; kingdom Metazoa; phylum Chordata; class Lepidosauria; order Squamata; family Agamidae; genus Pogona; species Pogona vitticeps. The sequence continues at coordinate 101,009,307 of NC_135787.1, read as the reverse complement.
TACAACTTCCAGAGGCCTCCCCCAACATAGACAGTGACACAAGGGGACTTTTTGTACAGAAAAAAAAAAAAGACTTTTGGGAATGGGGACAGGGCAGAGTGGCTCGTTTTGGGAATTGGATGCAGCCTGCAGGCTGCACTTTGCCCTTTCCCACCCTAGACAGTTTCTTAAAACGGTTCAAACCCATGCACAGAAGGCAGCTTTTCCTTCATAGAGGCTAACTAAGCAGAACCTTCAGATCTCAAGGGAGATCCGAGAAAAGTTACTGTTTAGGAACTGCAACTCACAGAATCTCCCAGCCAACGGGGCCCGTGGCTAAACTATGGACAGAACCTGCGGACAAACTAGAGACGGAACCAAGTGAGCCCAGCAGAAGGATCATTAGCGATTACTCACTTTAAAAAAAAAAACCCAGTTTGCAATCTGCATTCCAATCTGACAACAGATTGTTTCGCCTTGGAAATATACTGGCAGTCTCTCAGCAAGTAGGTTCAGCTGCGCCCTTCCAATTGGCAAATGTAAATAAAATCTGGGTTTAAAAAAGTATCATTTAGCAAACGAGTTCATGACTGGGATCCAAACATCAGAGCAACTTGTGCAATAGCAAATACTGTATTGAGTGCTGTAGATACAGATACATCCAGCAATAAAGATGTCCAGACTCCCCCCCCCATGGCTGGTTGCTGGACAACAACCAGGGCAGCAGCTTAAGGAATGGTTGGCTGTTCTTCCTCTGCATGTGCCCCTAGAACCCCAGGGCTACTTTATAATAGCCATCAAATGGATTCCTCCTTTAAGGAAACAGGAGGAGCTGCTTTCCCTTGAGAGGTCCTCCCTTGGTCTTCACACTGTCCCCACCAAATTTAAAAACTAAAGTGGGGATTACAGCAGCAGCAATACACATGCAAGGTACAGAAAAAGACAAGGGTGTTTCTGTTGTTGTTCTGTGCCATCAAGTTAGAACTGACTTAGAGTAGCCCCAATAGGGTTTTCAAGGGATGTGAGGTATTTAAGGAGTGGTTTTACCAGTTCTATCCCCCAGTTAGTTTCCGTAGCAGAGCTGGGATTCAATCCCCAGTTTCCTGAGTCCTAGTCCATTACTCTATCCCCTAATACCACATTGAGGTTTCCTAAGCATGTATAAATGGTATGCCTTAAATCCATGAGAATGAACTCCAAAATGTGGGGCAGGCGGCTTGCTATTGTCTTCTGTTCCTTCAGATTTCAAGTCAAAAGCCAGAGATCTTAGAAATGGATCCCAAAATCAGGGTCCCGGATCCAGAACCCATATCATGGGGATATAGCTTTCTTCCAGGGATGCTCTCAGGGATGCTCTATCTGTGTATTTCTTGCTTGTGGAGGAGGTGGACTAGGAAACATTTGTGGTTCCTTCTGATTCTGTGAACTATTGAGTAAATAAGTACTTTTGGCATAAAGAAAACTCAAGGGAGGGAAGGTTACACATTTAGGCTGGTTTAATATTTATATGTCAGAGGTCTAAAGAACACAAATCATTTTATTAAGGCTTAGAATTCATAGCACTTTTATTAAGTGTTCAAAGCACTTTAGTTGCTTTGTCTCTGTAATCCTTTCTGCCAATTTTGCACACCAGCCATAAGGGTGCCACCCTTTTTTTTCTCCTCCCAGGAAGGCCTCGTGGTGCAAATGGAGTAGCCTCCTCAGTCCACAGGTTGTTCATGGCGTTCCCTTTTAGAGGTGTACTTGATGAGAGGTGAACTAAAGATGATTTTTAGAGGGTCAGACATTCCAATTTTTTAATGCCTCCCCCTTGCTAACAGGGCATAGATCCCAAGATGCCTAAGATATGAAACCAAACCAAGTCTGTGGTCAAGATACGTCAATGTGGCGTTTGCCCCTCATGGCCCCTGCCTGATTCCGCAGACACAGAACACACAAAGGCAAACCGATACTCCTTTTTACCTGCTGCCACCAGTTGATCACTAAATCAACATTACTTATGGAAGGATGAAGATAAAGGTCCAAACTTCACTGTCTTTTAAATAAAACTTGTTTATTGATTACAGATGTTTAATAATTAATCATAGGTAACTTCTACAGGTTTATTTATCATTAGTCTCAACCTTCTACTTGTTATAACAATTCTTATCCACTCTTCACTCTAATCACACCTCAGATCTCCCAAATACCACACTCTATCTCTCCACTCTGATCTCTCCTCTTTCTCTCACTGACTGACTGACTGTTCTCTGACTCCACCTCCTTATTACATATCTCTCGTCTCTGCCTCTTAGCAACATTAGCCTGCAACATGAATATGCATGACTACTTAACATAATAAGGGCGAACGTTACAGTCAATAACACACTGTCCTCCAATAATGTGATTGGCATAATAGCCAAGGGAGTGGGTTAAGAGCCAAAGAACCCCACTTCAAACGTCAGCTCATTCCTGAACTCATTGAATGGCTTAAGAGAAGCATCCCGGGGTAAAGACAAAGGTAGCATTTTATGTGTGGTAGCTGAAGTTTCAACCCTCATTCACTTCTTTGCAAATGCATTTTATAGTGTTTTCTATCTGCCTCAGCTACAAGTAGGGCGTTCTGAGACCCAATGATTGCACAACTGGATTGCTTAGGACACAGAATTTTAATAGAGCTCCAAACATTGTTGCTTTTCATTTGCAGTTCTTCTGTGCCTTTTCCTCATTTTTCTCAACCACAAAAGCCCACTAAGGAGAGAAAAAGTGAACAGCTGGAAGTGTCACCATACCTTTTGACCGGTAGCATGAGGAGGAATCCATTAGGAAGCACTCTTACTCATGATCTCTCTCTTAGCAGAGTTCTCAATAGACCTCCACAAACAACCATCTCCCATGTTTTAGTCTGGTGCCATTGATGGTTAAACTGATATAATGCCAATTTAAGCTTGTAGTTCAGATTTACCTTTCAAGCACAGGCTGTCATTAATAACTGTGTTGGGAATACTTTGAAGCCATTAATACAGATGCAGATGGCTAATATTTAGCATAGAGGATTCCTTGCTGGAGCAATTTCACAGAGAAGGAAGTTCATGGAAGAGATATGAAGACCTTTTAAGCATTCTTGCAAAACGTCAAGGGGCATAGGCGAATTGTTGGCCCTCTCATCTTTCTTCTCACCCTCCCACACAGCAGATTTATGAAAAGACCATCCCAGCAGCTGTGCTTAGCTCTTCCAACCCTTCCAAAAAAACACCCTCTTCATTATCTCAGACCACCACACTTCCTTCATGTGGAGGGTAAAATCCATATCAAATCCAAAGTGTAGAGTCCATAAATCACAGCTGTTCTGTTCCAGGCACACAGGCCAAGTTTTCAGCCCTAGTAGAAGTCCCTGAAACAACACCCTGGCTCTCCTTTCCCACTGATTCAGGCAGAGCAAAATTCAGAATCTGCTATGGATGGGTTTTCCATTTTCAAGAATAAATGATGGGTCTCAGACTTTTTTTAGCCCTACAGGAGAAGTTCCACTGCTTGCATGACAAGTTCGAATGAGAACCAAGGCCTTCCACTCAAACTGACAAAGAGAAACACAAAGGTAGAGATGCTGCTGAGCATAGAAACTATTTCTAAGAGCAAAATATGTAGGAGGTTCCCTATGCTGCAATTGTCCCTATTTCCTAGGGAAGGTTTTCCAGCATACTCTTGATGATAACACTGCCCTTGGCATTATTATGATGCGGCACACACAGCCAGTGTCATTCTCAGCTGGCTGGCACTTCCCCGCCTGCCTGCACAACTGACTCCTCAACAGTTGAGTGGGGAGACTCATCATCCTGCCTCCTTGCCAGAGTGGTTGGCTGCACGGGGAGATGGGGGAAGCACCAGCCGGGCTGAGAGAATGATGCTGGTTGTGTGTGCCATGGGGACGAGTGATACGTGGACCTGCTGGTTCAGGGGGAGGGTTCAGTTTTCCCTGGCACCTGTAGTTCCAATATTCATATTTGTATTCCCAGGGATATGAATACAAATATCCCATGTCTAGTGATGAGCTTCCAGAATAAAAAACATAAAGGAGTCACTGTGATAGCATGAAAGATAAGGGAGAAACAGGTTCTTGGAAAAGTGTCCACCACAACCATTCAGGAGTCAGTTGGTAACCATCAGGCATAAGGCCACGTCCAGACTAAGAGCAGGCTTCTGCTTGGTATGCCATCATGTCCATTTGGCATTACAATAATAATATAATTTATTGTCATTGTAAGTAGATACACAGTATACCCATACAACGAAATTCACAAACACTCAATTGTGCCAAAATGAAGATGGCATATCTGCAGCGCTGATTTAATATCCTAATTTTCTTCTAAATTATTCAGTGGATGGGGAATTGGATGACAGCATTGTATGTCTGGTGGCTGTTAAGTTACAAAACATTGTACTACACTATAAATCCTATCTGGATAGTAAATATTGCTAAATGCATTTGAGTAGCAGTTATTGGCAATCTCAAGTTTCAATCAGAGGCATTGGGACATTAAATATTTTTATATTTATAAATGGTGAAAAGACTGCCATTGGCAAGCTTACAAACATGGATACCCAGAGGCGTATCTACACTGCAAATGTACAGTGGTTTCATGATAACTTAAATATAAGTCATTGCTTCTAAGCTTAACATGTGCCTGTAATGCACTTCTTCAGGTTCAGCAGCACTGCCACATTTGAAGAGGCATGAGGAAAAGTGCTTTCTTGGGGGGCTTACAATCAGCCTGCTTTGAAACAAGATGCACAGGAAAAATAGCAGTAGGGACATTTCTTTTTCTGTTCCACAACAGCTGAAGTGAATGTGGTGTGGGGTGAGACAGTGTCTGGGTGAATGCCCGCCTCCCACCTCCATGTATGCTTCTGACAGGCATTCCTCTCAGCCCACCAGTCACAATGGGCTCCAGCTGCTATGACTGTACACATGTGTCATGCCATGCTGTCTCCCACCATCTGCTGCCACTGTAGCCTCTGACAGTGTGGGTGGCTGGAGGAGGGGGCTGGGTAGGGGCAAAGAGATCAGATGGAATAGAGCCATCATTCCAACTTCATGTAGAGTTTCATGGCTTTGAGTTTTTCCATACATCAACTGAAAAAAACAATACGCCTACACACAGAAAGCAGTCTTCCTGGCTTCTAGTTCCTAAACAAATCTAGACATATACATCAAGCCTGCAGTGTGATGATGGCGGCATGTGCCAGAGAACACACAGGGCCATGAAGTCATTGCTTGGTCAAGTTGCTGAATGTTCTGTTTCAAAGGATCCATATCTGCTGAGGAGATTCTGGATTGCCTTCTACGTACACCTCAAGGGGAGTGCCCACGTTACACCTGCTTCACTCACAAAACTGTTGTTCCTTGTGGAAAGGAACAAACTAATTTGAGTCTGTAGTTGTACACACTGTCAAAGATTCCCTTGTTGTTGATGAGACAACACAAGAACATAAAAGGCAGCATCCACAGTTTGAAAACATCCCTTCGCGTCTTTCCAAGATGTCTTAACTACCTTTGCCATTTGAACCGCCCTCCTCCGTTCCAGACAGCAATACTCCAGCCATCAAAGAATGGGCCCAAAGAAAAGTCATGGCCCCCTCCCATCATGCTCAAAGGAGCAGATGCCTCAGATTGTAAAATAGCTTTACCAGCCCAGCATCTAGTGGTTGTATGAACATGATCCAAACATGGCGAAGGCTGTGGGAGAAGGGAAACAACTGGCATTGGCATCTAACTGGCTGGTGAGCACTTGGTTGGCAGCAACCAGGCCATTTGGAAACTTAATTACACTGCAGCATTAACCCATTGGGTGCTAGGAATCTAGCATTCTTAGAGTTTTATCACAGCAACTCACAATGTGTCGTGTTCAGTGTCTTTCCACATGCTAATGCTGAATCTTTGCATCTAGCTGAAGCAATGAACTAACCAGGCACCAGGATTAATTCTCTGAGTGCTCTTCTTTGACATACCTTTCATCTTTTGTGCTCTTTATTAGTGCTTATCACTATTCCTGTTTACGTAACTTCAAACCAAATCAGGAAATGTAACTCCCTTGGACTCTATAGCTCCCAGAACCCCTCTGTTGAGTTAAAAAGTAACTTCCAACTTTATTGCACACATTAAGCTTTTTCTTACCATTTATACCCATGCCAGGAAAAGGTTTACCTTCTAAAATTAATCTTCTTGACAGGCTGCCTTGAAGGCACATGAGCAGGGCCAGTAAAAACACTTGGCAACCCTATCAATGACACACCTCAACATACCAAAAAGCTTTAGAACTCCTCCTCCAGAAACATCCGGAAAGGAAGCACTCATCCAACTTCAACAAACTCACATCCTCTCTACCAAATCTTAGCAGCAAATTAAAATAAATGAATCAAGTTGAACATTTCAGCATATATGTTCAGAAGGTTCATTTGCCTTAATGATGCCAAGGGAGAAGCAGTCACTATTAGAACAATGGGTCTGTGGAGAACTTGCCATCAATCTGGAGACCTTCCTAAGCACTTGCTACAATATTTGATGCTGTATCTGATGAGTAGAATGAAGAGAGGGCACAGGAAAAATTGAAGGCAGAGAGTGCATGCACTCTCACTATATGCAGTCCAAAACTACTTTATCCTCAAAATGAAAGGGTCGAATTTTGAAGCTAGGGCAGGTGGAGGCAGAGGAAGTTCTGCAAATGTGGAGCAGAAAGAATGGTGCTGATTGGCTAGTGTACATGTCATCACCAAGACACCAAGATTCATAATATATTTGCAGCTGTTTTTTAAAATATTTTCCATTGTTAAAACTGGAACAACTGTTTGGCATATAAATGACTATATAAAGGTGGTAATTTAAAAAATCCTTTTGAAAATAATTCACAGACCACAGTGCACAGCATAAAAGGGTAAGACTGCCTCTTGGCCCTTTATTCAGCTGATTAACCATATATCTAGTATGTAAATTATGAAGACATGAAGGAGCTGGGCCCACATGAGCATACACACACACACACACACACACACACACACACACACACACACACACACACACACACACACACACACACACACAATAATTGTAAACATGTTGTGAGACTCTGTTCCTTCAGCTCACACAACTGCCCATTTTCTGAGAGGTTGGACAGTTCCTGAGCTCATCTACAGAGGTATCGATTAATATCTCCTTGCACAAGTTCAGAAATTGCCTAGCCACTCACATCATAGACCCGTGCAGAAGGAAAGAACAAAGAAGGCACTGTTCTGACAAATTTTTTCCATGTGAGCTTTCCACAAAAGCCCTCACTAATATAAGCCTGTTGGTCTTTGAGTAGCCACAATACTTCTGGTTATTATTTTATTTTTCATTTTTGTTGCACATGCTGAAGCACATTAACACAGTTACCTCATTGAAAATCAGTTCTGTTAGTAACAATAGATACATTCTTTGTTTATTTAGGGGGGCAAAGTCCCGTCAACCCTTGCCAATGTATCCAATGACACTAGTTTTGAAAGTTTTGCACTGGCTGCCAATAATGCTTCCAGCCTGAGTTCAAGGTGTTAGCAATAACTTGTAAAGCCCTAAACAGCTTGGGATCTAGATATTTCAAGGAGCTGCTCTCCCTATATAAACCTGCTGAGGAGGCTTTCCACACCAAGAAGAGCCCTTGGAGGGCTAAGGATTGAAGACTATGTAGATTTAGTACAATGCATTTTAATTTTGCATTGTGTTGTTTGGTTTTAAATGGTTTTAAATATCTTATGTTTTTAAATGGTTTCATACAGCTTTGCAATCTGCCCTGAAGATCCTATGATATAAGGTAGGCTATAAATATTTAAATTTAAAATGATAAATAATTTAATAAAATTAGAGAGTGCTGCTGGGAGTTGCCCTCCAACGACATCTCAAGAACCACAAGCTGCCCGTATTTGCTTCCATTGCCGCTATGTTTACAGAGTTCCACTTTCCGTGGACATCTGTCACAAGGTTTGCCATCTTCATAGCACCTTCATCTTTTACAGTAAGAACCTTGTGCTTGTTGGCGAAGGCTTCACCTACTTAACTTCTGTGTGCCATCAAGCTATTGAAAGATAACACAAGGAAAGCCAGTGGGGCAAGTGGGTGGCAAAGACCGTGTTTCTGCATCTTTTTAACAGCTGAAGAGAGAATTCCAGCCAATGCAGCTTGTCACATCACAATGCTTCAGGGGAGAATAAAATACAACCTGTCAAAATTCCCTCTTCTAAACATCAGCAGAAGATAAGGACATTCTGCATGGCTAAATCCAAAAAATGCAATAGCTTAGATCTGGAGATATGTTACCTTAAGGATGTTCAGAGGAAGAAAGTTTCCCATCCTCTCCTTCTCCTGAGGCCATCTGCATTCCCTGGAGATCTTCTCCGGGCAGTCAGGAAGGTCCTCTGAATGATCTGAGATGGGACAGGGGAGGGCCTGCTGGGTGAAGATGTAATGGCTGCAATTAGCTAAGAGTCTCCTGAGAAGAGATAGAGGTTGTAAAGGTTCCTTCTTTGCATGTTATTAAATTCATTTAGGATCAGAACGTTTTTTATATATGTTACTTCATTTTCATTTGCTAACAAGAGGACTAGAAGCATGATCAGCTTCCCTTCTTAGGGTTTGTTTTGCATGTTTCACAAGGGCATGCTGGAGGAATGAAACAGTGCCACTGAAAATGTGTGTTGTCCAATTCTGCCAGCATCATTGAAAAGCTGGGCCCACAATTTGCTTTTCTCACGTCTCACACAAATGGACAGCTGTCTACTGAGTGAGCTTAAATCACCTTTCCTAGAGGATAGTCTATAGGAAGCTACAGAATCTCCTGGCCGAACCAGCACATCGCTCAAGGTAGAACATGTTAGAACTTGTAACACTAATCAATTAAGCAAAATTTCAAAGAGGTGGGGAAACACTGAACTATTCAAACCACTGTTGTTGTTATGGGAAGCAAATTCAGCTTTTGGTGACCCTATTAATTAGGATGCAGCCACATTACGAATGATCCAGCCTCTTTGCTTTGGAACAATCAGGCTCAATTACATCATTCTAATCAAGCCTGACTGTTCCAAAGCCAATATCATGAAGTGGTTTAATAAGCGAGCCATTCCTGGATATTGGCAAATTAATCACTTCCCCTGTTCAGCAGAGGGCAGCGAAGTGGAGAATGGTTTTTTTTTCTGCTTAAGACTATCACTGATGTGATAGGTTAGTTATAATTTAAAAAAAATTCCTTTGCCTCATTGGTTGAGAAACCTGGTGAGGCAAAGAAAGGATTTGAAAAATATATTTAAAATTGTCTTAGTGCATTAGTGAAAGTCTTAAACAGAAATAAACATTTTTTTCCATTTCCCTTGCTCTCCATCAAGCAAAGGAAGTGATTAATTTGCCATTATCAAGGAGTAGTTCACTTATTAAGCCACTTCACAATATGGCAAATTGACACTGGAACAATCTAGGTGGTTACACATTGAGAAAAATGTGTTTATCTGGACCAATCCTTAATCATTCCAAATAAACAGCAACCTAGAGCAATCTGTCACAGAGTGGTCCTCATTAGGCAGGATTTGGAACACTCTTAACAAAAACATTGTGTATTCAACATTTTTAGAGCGATCCCAACTGTTCCTGCAGGGAGCTACAGAGTGTGATAAACTCCTACATAGCCAACCTCTTAGTCATCTCCTAAAGATTCTGTTGTCAATGGCCAGGTCTAGCTCCTGTAAACTCAAGATCACACATTCCCTTATGGTATTAATCTACCTCTTATTCAATCTTGCTTTTTTCCTTCTGCCTTCAGCTTCTCCCACCATCACTGGCTTTTACTGTGACGCTTCAGTTGTCATAATATGTCCAAAATATGATAGCCTCAGGTTTAGACTAGGGAGAGTTCAGGCTTGATTTGATCCGTTGTACCAAAGCCAGGTGTTGTGAATTAGTGATATGCAGGAAAAGAAAATTGAGTTGGAAAGGAGATAGCACTTCATTCATCTTCCTTAATAGTATGAATGCATGTATATCAGTGTGCAGTCATTTTCATTAGGAGGTTATGAGCACAAACAGATTCACTTCTATTGCAACAGTGAAGGAGTCATTTTATTATTATTATTATTATTATTATTATTATTATTATTATTATTATTATTATTATTATTATTATTATTATTATTATTATTATTATTATTATTATTATTATTATTATTATTATTATTATTATTATTGCTGCTGCTGCTGCTGCTGTTGTTGTTGTTTATTGTATTTATACCCCGCCTATCTAGTCATTTCTACCACTCTAGGCAGCTTTACACTTTGGTCTTTAGTTCACACTTAATATTGTCAGAAATCCCACTGGATGTGAATAGTAAGTACCTGAGAAACAAGATATTGTGGATTCTAGGGTTTTAAAACGATGCTAAAATCTTAAAAGTATTTAATACAAACAGCAAGAGTAGGCACTCCACATTATCCAGGGATACCTTCTGTGGTGTAGTGGATAGAGCAAGGGAGTTGGACTCAGGGGGCCTGAAGCTCAGTGGAGGAGTGGAACCAGTAAAACCACTCCTTAAATATCTCACTTACCTTGCAAGCCCTATTAGAGTTGCTACAAGTCACTTCTGACTGGATGGCACATAACAACATAAGAAGTCCCATGAGAGGCAGTTTGGTACATATATCCTACTTAACTATTATGGGGGGAAAGAGTTTAGTTGTAAATTATTAGCTGGGTCTCTTGGAGAGATTTTCTGCACCTTTCCTGGTATTCATTCATTTAACGTGTAATGGCCAGAGGAAAATCTAAACATCTAAAAAACTAGGTGCTACATTAGAGGAGACTTAACTGCTGCTTCCGAAAGTGTCACAATGGCACAAGGCCTTTGCTGCACAATCTGCAAACCGGATCATGCAGGTAGACCACCCTCTGGTGGTGAAAACATGCTAAAGCATTGTGGATCTCTTCAAGCTTTGAAGAGAAACTAGTCTATGTAGTATATGAGGTGGTGTGGTGAATAGAGTTAGGAGGCCTGGGTTCAAATCCCTGCTCAGCCATGGAACCCATGGGGTGCAGAACCCCTCCTTAAATATTTCACTTACCTTCAAAGCCCTATATGTTTGTCCTTTGTTTTTGGACAAGAAGACTGTTTCCATCAGATTTCTCCTATTTAATTGAGTCTTCTTTGTGCAGGTGGCTAACTAGCCTAATACAAGCCCTGCTAGTAGGGTCTGTCAAAGGCTATGCTCCATTAAGTTCCCTAATTCTTAGAGATTTCTAAGCCAGTGGATATTCCTGCAACTTGTAGTTATGAGTTCTACAAATAAACGATGCTGCTGACCTGGGCAAACCTAGTGTACATGAGATTTAGTTAGATAAGGTGTAAGCAGTGTGGTTTAGTAGCATAATGTGCCCATTCTCATTAGACACCCCACCATGGGCACAGACGTGGAAGGACTCTAAATAATTAAATTTCCAAAGTGCTGGGAGGGAAAAGTGGGGAATCTGACTGTCTTCCATTGTATCATTTGGAGGGGAGGAGCATAACATTTTATTTGGCTATTGGGGTGGATTAATTGAGATTAATACAAGAGAATGTTTTGGCCTGAAGTTGAGTCTTCACTGTTTCCATGAAAAGTTGCCAGGGTTATTTTAATGCATATGTCAAATGTATGATTTACATTTGCATAGTAGAATGTGCTAATTTGTGAAAGCACTTTGGGGCTTAGGACTTGGATAAATTAAAATGTAAATATCTTCTAATACATTCATTTGTCATCGTAGGACATGTTGATCTAACATCCCTGTGGGTTGCTTTATAACAAGGAGACAAAAATAGTTACACCTTCCATGTCAAGCCTTCCAAAAGCCTGTGACTAATGAAAAGAATACATCCATCATATCATCATTAAATTGCAATAATTGATGGAGAATACTTAAGCTCTGAGCTTTCAACATTGTCTCTTCTGTTTCTGTGTGTGTGTGTGTGTTTTAAACAGCCACTCTCTGCTGGTTTTATGGCTGAAATACTACACAGGCTCTAGCATGTTGGCAGTGAATCTGGTTTCTCAGAAACAATCTTGCCAGGATTAGGCTGCTGCTTATGGTGAAAGGGATCCTCAAGCTGATCTGCTGGCACTAATTTCCCAGACAGAGCACTGCTCGCCAAAAAGTAATTTTTGGACTATCGCTCCCTGAACCTTCAAACCACTGCGGCCAGCTGGGATATTCTGGCAGTTATAGTGCAAAAATGTAACTTTTCCAACCCCTGCTTCTGACTGACATCCAGGTCTTGCTAAGTTTACTGAAGGTGACTCCCTAGGAAGTGCGTATAAGATTGCACCCTAGAGAGCCACATCTGCTAACTTCAGAAATAGCAACAAACCTTTAAAGTAGCCTGAGGAGTCCCCGAATTGGCTCCCTCCGCCTGGGTAGAAAGGGCTTTGCTCTTTCCCTGCTGCTTGGTTTGGCTGCAAGAATTTGCCCTCCCTGCACTGTGTTTCTCAGCACAAAGGTATCTCTTTCTGCATCAATGTGAAAGCAGCTGGGGGGGGGAATTTCATTAGAAACTCCACCTGCTTCTACTCCAGTGAATTTCAGGAGCTCCGACAATTAGATTGAAGTGTTGCTGCTGTTGTTTGAATGCCTGGTAGATGCTTCACATGCTGCTTGTTCACATTGGCTGTAATAATCTGATCCTAATCATATCCTTTTCCCCTTCATGGATTGCTGCCTTGTTGTGGCGAAGGGGTTTGAGTAATTCAGAGAAGCTATGGGCTATGCCGTGCAGGGACACCCAAGACAGACAGGTCATAGTGGAGAGTTCTGACTAAACATGATCCACCTGGAGCAGGAACTGGCAACCCACTCCAGTATCTTTGCCAAGAAAACTCCATGGACAGAAACAAAAGGCCAAAAGATATGATGCTGGAAGATGAGCCCCTCAGGTCGGAAGGCGTCCAACATGCTACTGAGGAAGAGCAGGGGACAAGTACAAGTAGCTCCAGAACTAATGAAGTGGTTGGGCTAAAGCCGAAAGGACGCGCCTGGAAGTGAAAGGAAAGTTTGATGCTGTAAGGAAAAATACTGCATAGGAACCTGGAATGTAAGATCTATGAACCTTGGGAAGCTGGAGGTGGTCGAACGGGAGATGGAAAGAAAAAACATTGACACCCTGGGTGTCAGTGAACTAAAATGGACGGCAATGGGCAAATTCAATTCAGACGATTATCATATCTACTGTTGTGGGCAAGAATCCCGTAGAAGGAATAGAGTAGCCCTTGTAGTCAACAAAAGAGTGGAAAAAGCTGGACTGTACTGGGATACAATGTCAAAAATGATAGAATAATTTCAATATGAATCCAAGGCAGACCGTTCAACATCACAGTCATCGAAGTTTATGCACCAACCACCAGTGCTGAAGAGGCTGAAATTGACCAATTCTATGAAGACTCACAACACCTTCTAGAACTGACACCAAAGAAAGATGGTCTTGAGTCATTATAGAGGATTGGAATGATGAAGTAAGGAGTCAAGAGATAAAAGGAACAACAGGTAAGTTTGGCCTTGGAGTTCAAAACGAAGCAGGGCAAAGGCTAATAGAGTTTTGTCAACAGAACAAGTTGGTCATAAAAAACACTTTTTCCCAACAACACAAGAGGTGACTCTACATTCTCTGCAGCCAAAGATGGAGAAGCTCAGCAAAAACAAAACCGGGAGCTGATTGTGGCTCTGATCATCAGATTCTTAGTGCAAAACTCAAGCTTAAACTGAAAAAAGTAGGAAAAACCACTGGGCTAGTCAAGTATAATCTAAATCAAGTCCCTTATGAGTACACAGTGGAAATGATTTAAGGAACTAGATTTGGTGGCCAGAGTGCCTGAAGAACTATGAATGGAGGCCTGTAACATTGTACTGGAGACAGCAACAAAAAAAATTGCCAAAGAAAAGGAAATGCAAGAAAGCAAAGTAGCTGTCCAACAAGGTCTTACAAATAGCAGAGAAGAGAAGGGAAAAAATGCAAGGGAGATAAGGAAAGTTACAGAAAATTGAATGCAGACTTCCAAAGAATAGCAAGGAGGGCCTTCTTAAATGAACAGTGCAAAGAAATAGAGGAAAATAATAGAAAGGGGGAAACCAGAGATCTGTTCAAGAAAATCAAAGCTATTAAAGGAACATTTTGTGCAAAGATGGACATGATGAAGGACAAAAATGGTAGGGACCTAACAGAAGCAGAAGACATCAAGAAGAGGTGGCAAGAATACACAGAGGAATTATACAAAAAGATCTGGATGTCCCAGACAATCCAGAGAGTGTGGTTGCTGACCTTGAGCCAGACATCCTAGAGAGTGAAGTCAAGTGGCCCTTAGAAAGCACAGCTAACAACAAGGCCAGTGGAGGTGATGGCATTCCAGCTGAACTATTTAAAATCTTTAAAGATGATGCTGTTAAGGTGCAACATTCAATATGCCAGCAAGTTTGGAAAACTCAACAGTGGCCAGAGGACTGGAAAAGACCAGTCTACATCCCAATCCCAAAGAAGGGCAGTGCCAAAGAATGCTCCAACTACCGTATAATTGCACTCATTTCATATGCTAGCAAGGTTACGCTCAAAATCCTCCAAGGTAGACTTCAGTAGTTTGTGGACCGAGAACTCCCTGAAGTACAAGCTGGATTTCAAAAGGGCAGAGGAACTAGAGACCAAATTGCTAACATGTGCTGGATTATGGAGAAAGCCAGAGAGTTCCAGAAAAAACATCTACTTCTGCTTCATTGACTACGCAAAAGTATTGCTCCTCAGCAATCAGTGCTGCCTGTATCCATGCAGCACTCATCCACCTCAAAGGTTGCTCCACACCTGTGACAATGCTCATGGAAGATGTGGACAGGTGTGAAAGAGGGTGTTGCTGATTTGCCAGTCCTTCAATATATTTCAGAGGAAGCAAGGCAAAGATGTAGGGGACCAACATCTCATTTTGGCTCAGAGGACTGCCTTGGGATATATATTTTGGATCTAAATCTTGTGTTAGATGCAATTACTTTTAGAACTCACAACTAGAACAATATTATCAGCAAAAACACACTTTATGTTAGCGAAGGTACTTACAACAGTGCAATACCTCTGTTGTAAAATGAGGGCACTGCTGATCTAGCATCCCAGAAACTAACCATATAAATACAGTTTGCCCTCCCCCTAATAGGTATTGGTGCATTCCACAAGGGTAGTGTGATTTTTTGCTCAGAAATTGAGGTAAAGACAACAGGAAATCTGCTTGAAACAGAAGCTTACTAATAATTATAGGCCAACAAGTCAGTTCCAACTTATCATGACCATTTTCAAGGTTTTCTAAATATAGGAGTATACAATACTTGTAAGCGGATGTCCACCTTGACTTCTTAATACTATCAGGTCCTTTCATGAGGAACTGAAAGTCACTGTAGTTTTTGATGACTAAGCATCAGGTCCCTTTGACATCCGAAATGGAGTGAAACAGGGCTGTGTCCTTGTGCCGACCCTGTTTGAGATCTTTTTTTGCTGTCATGTTGAAGCACGTCTTTGGAATTGCAACAGAAGGTGTCTATCTCCAGACTAGATCAGATGGAAAGCTCTCTAATCTCTCTAGATTGACAGCAAAGACCAAAGTCCAGTGAAATGGATGCGGGACTTCCTCTTCACCAATGATGCGGCTGTTGTTGTCCGTTCTGCTGAGGAGTTCCAACAACTTATGAATCGCTTTAGCAAGGCCTGCCAAGATTTTGGATTAGGAAACAGCCTGAAGAAAATATAAGTCATGGGCCAGGGCGTGGACTCACCTCCCTCTGTTACCATCTCTAAACAAGAATTGGAGGTTGTTCACAATTTTGTGTACTTCAGCTCAATGATCTCTGACACACTCTCTCTAGATATCGAGCTGGATAAACACATTGGCAAAGCAGCTACCATGTTCTCTAGTCTCACAAAGAGAATGTGGCTCAATAAGAAGCTGACGGCATATACCAAGATCCAGGTGTATAGAGCCTGTGTCCTGAGTATACTCCTGTACTGCAGTGAGTCCTGGATCCTTTGTGCATGGCAGGAGAGGAGGCTGAACACTTTACATAAACATTGTCTGTAACACATTTTTGGTATCACCTGGCAGGACAAAGTTCCAAATAGAGTACAGTGGTGCCCCGCAAGACGGGTGCTCCGTTTGACAACAAAATCACATCACAACGAACTTTTTGCGATCGCAAAAGCGATGGCAGAACAATGTTCCCTATGGGGGAATTTCGCTTTGCAATGATTAGTTCCCTGCTTCGGGAACCGATCATCGCAAAGCAATGATTTTTAACAGCTGATCGGTGGTTTCAAAATGGCCGCTGGGTAAACAAAATGGCCGCCCGCTGTGTTTTAGCACGGATTCCTCATTGCACAGGCAGCGAAAATGGCCACGCTATGGAGGATCTTTGCTGGACGGTGAGTTTGAAGCCCCTAGGAACACATTAATCTGGTTTTAATGCATTTCTATGGGCTATTAAAAATCGCATCGTGACGTTTTCGTTCTACAGTGATTTCGCTGGAACGAATTAACGTCGTGATGCGAGGCACCACTGTAGTCCTAGAACGAGCTGGAATTTTTAGCATGTATACATTACTGAAACAGCAACATCTACATTGGCTTGGACATGTCATGAGAATGGCTGAAGGTCAGATTCCAAAAGATCTCCTGTATGGAGAATTAGTGCAGGGAAAGTGCCCCAGAGGGAGACCAAAGCTGCGATACAAGGATATCTGCAAGCGGGATCTGAAGGGCTTAGGAATGGACCTCAACAGATGGGAAACCTTGACATCTAAGTGTTCAGCCTGGAGGCAGGTGGTGCAGCATGGCCTCTCCCAATTTGAAGACACACTTGTTCAGCAGGCCCAGGCAAAGAGGCAGTCCCGGAAGCAGCAAAATCAGGGAGCTGGACAGGGGGACAGATTGTATTTGTCTTCAGTGTGGAAGGGACTGTCACTCTCAAATTGGCCTTCTCAGTCACACTAGGCATTGTTCTAAGACCTCTATTCAGAGAACGTACCATAGTCTCTCGAGACTGAAAGCTGCCTACTAATGTAAACAGCAAATGTTGACTGTCCCAAAAAGAAACAGATGAATGTGTGTCACACCTCATCTGTGAATGTGTAAAGACTGTGCAGAGAGACTACAAAGCTTGACATGAAAGAGTTGCAAAATTAATACACTGGTCATTATTTTAAAAAATAACCCCCCAGCATCCAAGATTCCGTTGGAACATCAGGTAGAGAAGATGTCAGAAAATGACCATGTTAAGATATTGTGGTCTTTTGGATTCAAACAGACAAATGTCTTAAGCATACAGTAATATACCAGACGTAATAGAAAGAGAACAAAAAAAATCTGGATAATTGACCCTGAAATTCCAGGGATGCTGCAGCTGAAGATAAAGAACTGGAAAAATTAACAAAATACAGAGAGTTGGCAATAGAAATCTCATTTGTGCATGAAACACATTTCAGTGACCCCCTAGTCACTGGGGCTTTGAGAACAATGCGACAGAATTTTACAAAATACATAATGAGCTGCAGATCTCTGAAACAGCACAATCAGAGCTGGAAAACGGCAATATTGGGAGCAGTATACATATCACACCAATATTTAATTGATACTTAGGCTTTTAGTTAAAACTTGTATCTGTTATATAATATCAGTTAAAGACTGTCCTGTATTTTTAGATGATAATGATGACGATGATATTAAGCAAAAGTGTGTTGGCATTTTGTGTGTGCATGTAGGAAGCTGAACTTGGCAGGTGTCTTGTGAAAACTGATAAATACTAGATTTCTTTTTCCAGAGGATATAATGAACATCCAGCATTTCCTGGCAAGACACGGCCTATACCACCTTGAATGGCTTTAAAGTAATAGAATCGTAGAATAATAGAGTTGGGGTATGTAAAGCCATCAAGTTCAAACCTCTGCCTAATGAAGGAATGCAAATCAAAGTATCTGATAGCTGGCAGTCTAGGTTTCTTTGGAATGCTTCCTGTGTTGGAGCACTCCAAGGCAATGAGGGATGGACCTCCGGCTGTCTATTAACCAGACCGTGTAGCTTTTTCAAAGCAGTTGCAGGAGGGTACACAACATGGAGAAGTGTTCTTGTCTAGCCCACTGGTTCTTAATCTTTGTTACTCAGATGTTTTTGGACTGCAACTCCCAGAAGCCTTCACCATCAGCTCTGCTGGCTGAGGTTTCTGGGAGTTGCAGTTCAAAAACACCTGAGTAACAAAGGTTAAGAACCACTGGTCCAGCCCTCCTTTGTTCCTGCACTTTCCACTAGCATCTGTCTCTGCATTTATGGAACAGGACAGTCAGGAGACAGTCCCTCAGTTGGGTATATTAAAAACGTGGATGTAATTCTGGAAACATTCACTTTTGGTGCTGCATAGCCAAATGCATCTAGGTGTCTGACTTCAGGGCCAAACAGAAAAGCTTCGAGTTCAAAGCAGATAGGTGGGTGTGTCTCCCTGCCCCTTGGCTAAAGTTATTAGCATGTCCAGATGGTTGGCTCCACCCACTAACCTCTCAGCTACATTGACGATGCAACAAGGAAGTGGAACCAGAAGCTCTTTTCTCCGAGTTCCTTACACGTTAGTCTTTCAGTATAAAGATCAAGGGTTGTGTCTTTTCAGATTAGGAGAAGTGTTACTGGGGCATTTTGTGACGCTTATTAGAAAACCAGGAAAGAAGAATTTTGGGGACTGTTTTGGCAACATTATCCAAAGGTAATTAACCAAAGTTTTTGATACATTAGAATTGAAATGGGTGATATGTTTGCTTAAGCTTCAGTACTACCTGTAATGCAAATATATTTATTCTGGAAATCTATAGGCCAAACCAGGGACAGTGAGATTTGCTTTTCTGGAATGGAAATGTTTTATAAGCAGAAAATGATATATAGAAATATAAAATGACCAAAATGCTGGCCGGTGGTGAACGGTGTACTGTCATTGCACTGCTGGATTGTTTCCTGGCTCTATTATCTCTGCCATAGGGTGTGCACTTCACCTAATGAAGTGAGGCTACAGTGTTAAAATACAACCAAAATTTCCGGCAGTAGCCGACTGCTCTTTCTGGTAGCATGAATGGTTCGGGATTAGTAGCATGCATGTCCAGGGGTGCTTCAAAATGGATGGTTCACAGTGCTGCCAGTGAAAAGGTGTTGCCCAGCTCATCTGTCTAGACCTTCCTCTTTTTACGAAAGAAAAATGATCGGAAAACATGAAAAAGTTATTTCTGAACCCGCGACAAACTGTTGAAATGTTGAAGCAGGATAACTGCATGCTGAAAGGTTTGTCTGGAAGCACCCTGGTTTTCTCCATGAGACTGTAAGGTTCGACAGTGAAATCCATTTTCTTGAGAAAAGGACGTTCCAGAAAGCATATTGTCCGTATCTGAGATAAATGTCTCACATTCAGAAACTAACTATCAGCTTGTGGGTAAAGGTCATTGATATTCTTACAGAGCAATCTTATGCTTGTCTATTCAGAAGTAAGTTCTACTGAATTCAGTAGAATAAGTAGAAGTATGCAAAAGACTTACTGTGGTCTCTTGCTGGAATTAAAAGAGACTGTAGCAGAGTGGTTCCCGACCTCAGGCAGCCCAGGTGTTCTTGGACTGTAACTTCCAGAAAGCCCAGCATGGTTGGGTGTGGAGGCTTCTGGGAACTGCAGCCCAAGAACACCTGGGCTAACCAAGGTTGGGAACCACTGCTGTAGCATTTCTGAGGACCGAGGACATGACTTACAACTGGAGATATACTGTACTTCCTTGTCCCTTTTTATTACACCTCCACACTTACTGGAAGAGATCTTTAATAGTGTTTTTGGTTTTTTTTGCCTAGACTTTGGACCTTTCATCCAAGGGAAGCCTCTACTTAATGTCCTTTTAAATAACATTCCCCTTTAAGATAGCATTTGAGTTATAAAAGGCTGTTTTGCAGTGAGCTGCTTTTAAGGGTTGTCAACTCTGGGGCAAAACTCCAGCAGGGGATGCACTTATGAGACCCCCCTAGACTTTCCTTTCTTCCTGCTTGCAACCTGTTTGTTCACTTATCACCACTCACTTGCTCCTAGTAAGTATTATTAATCCTTCAGTAGTAGGGGTGAAAAAGAGGAGCCATAGTTTCCTGACAGCTGGTTGGGTAGTACAGTAAGCTTCATACCTGGCTTCAGGATCACAGGTTGGGAGTTTGATTCCCCACTGTGCCTCTTAGGAGGAAAGCCAGCCTGTGTGGCCATGGGCAAGCTGCAGAGACCCAGAACACCCCCCAAACAAAGGGACTGGTAAACCACTTCTGAGTACTCTATACTTAGAAAAACCAGAAAAGGATCATCATAAGTGGGAATGGATATAATTATTATTATGGCAAGCAAGAAATGGTTACCAGAGGAGCAGAGGAGTTTGTGGAAATAATAATGGTGGGGAGGTGGACTCATGGTGGCAGAGAGAGCCCTCCTTAAAACTATAAATATTTATTCACTGATATGGAGCTACTGTCTCCAGGTTTATTAAGGGTCTGCTTGCCAGGCGCCACCATCAGAGGAGGATTATTATAGGATCTCTGTAAGCGCAGCTGATCGGACCTTGCTTAGAAGAGAGCTGAACCTGGTCCAATGAAGCTCATTTCTTGCTATTCTGGCAGGTTTTGGTATCTCATCCAAAATTTCCACTTAATCATCTTCTCTATACATATCTGCTTTTTGAATCCTGCTAATTTAATTTCCTAGCCAGTTTCTTTGGGGAAGACATTGGCTTTGTGAATTTGGGGGTGGAGGGAGGTGAAATAAAGATTTGTACTGAAATTTTCATTTAAGAATTATTAAAGTGATATATGTTTTTCTGTAATAAGAAATATTTTGATGTGTTAAGATTAGAAGAGCCTTGCTAGAAAAAGAGTGGGCAATTCTAATAAGAAACTGTATTCGTGATGCAAACACATTGTACCAGAAACAAGAGAATGACACAGGGCAACCTAATTTTGAATTTTGCTTTGCATAAAAAACTATTACTTAATTGAAGGTGCCTTTTGTACTACCAAGTTGAATGCATTTAACTGTCCCAGCCTGGAACCATTGAATAAGCAGACTGATATAACCCAAAATAAATAAATGGGTGTATTGAGCTGTTCACTGAGAGTTTCATTTTAGTTTGTATAAGCTGAAAAAAACCAAGACATGTGAGGGATTGTGAGTTGGTTTTGGCACACAGCACATAGCATGATTTTTTCCCCTTAACAAATGGAGAACAGTTTTGAGCCTCCTTTGGGGTCTGAACATTTCCTGCCAAGAAGACTAACAGTGAAATAGCTCAGGAATGAGAGACCACCGTGATTGTATTTGTTTGCAGGGACACTTGCAATTCCCTCCATGGCTTCTTCACCAAAGATACATGCCATGGGTAATTCTGATAAAAGACACTGCACTGATAATTTCACTGGTTGGGGGAGTGAAGGTAAGATGACAGAGACATGGCAGTCTGTCCTGTTGGTAAAGACTGACTGGGACTAGAAACCAGCAAGCTCAGCACGATGACTCATGCAGAGATGGTGAGGTGGCACCTTTTCTCCTGGGCTCCAGGATAAAATAATTTGGTAGCTCCTTTCCTCCTTTCTCTCCCTCAGTGTCGAGCTGGATAAACATTGAAGCTGGCGGCATATACCAAGATCCAGGTCTATAGAGCCTGTGTCCTGAGCACACTCCTGTACTGCAGCGAGTCCTGGATCCTTTGTGCATGGCAGGAGAGGAAGCTGAACACGTTCCATATGCGTTGTGTCCGACACATTTTTGGTATCACCTGGCAGGACAAAGTTCCAAATAGAGTAGTCCTAGAATGAGCTGGAATTTTTAGCATGTACAGATTACTCAAAGAGTGACGCTTACATTGGCTCAGGCATGTCATGAGAATGTCTGATGGTTGGATTCCGAAAGATCTCCTGTATGGAGAATTAGTACAGGGAAATCGCCCCAGAGGGAGACCCCAGCTGCGATACAAGGATATCTGCAAACGGGATCTGAAGGCCTTAGGAATGGACCTCAACAGATGGGAAACCCTGACATCTGAGTGTTCAGCCTGGAGGCAGGCAGTGCAGCATGGCCTCTCCCAATTTGAAGACACACTTGTTCAGCAGGCCGAGGCAAAGAAGCCAGCGAAATCAGGGAGCTAGACAGGGGACAGATCGTATTGTCCTCAGTGTGGAAGGGACTGTCACTCTCAAATAGGCCTTCTCAGCCACACTAGACGCTGTTCCAAGACCTCTATTTAGAGCACACGACCATAGTCTCTCAAGACTGAAGGATGCCTAATCCTAATCCTGGTATGTTTATATCAGATGAGCCTTGTGGATTGATCTCCACCCTACCCCTATTAGCTTGTAAATGCAAGGACTCTCATCTAACTTTAGCGCTATTTTTATGCAATTGTTTTAATTACAGTTGTTGAAGTTTTAAAGTATAATCATTTCATAAGTCTAAGAAACATCGGTGGCCTGCATGAAGTGGAGTGATGGATCTCGACTGGGAGGCAGCTTGAAAGGGAAGCCTAGGGAGACTGATCTTTGCTGAAGACTGATAGGTATTGGGAAGCAGGGTTGACTATGAATACAGCATAAGATGAACCACATTACAGGAAATCTGGAGGTACTGAGGACCAAGGAGAAGAGTTGTCCCTGCAAAATTTGGGGTGAGGTTTCCTCAGCCACAAGCTGCCCGTAACAAATACAGAGTGTTTTTCTCCTTCTCTCTCAGCCTGCCTCACAACATAGAGATAAAAAAAGTGGCTAATGTTAGCAGTTGTTGTACATTACCCTCTTTCAGATTCAGCCCAACCCTCAGCTTGCGATACAAGTATTTTTCTTTCAGACAGCACGGCAAGAATGTTGTGAACTACTTGGGGGGGCTGCCCCACAGTACTGAATGTGAAGCTGTGGCTGCCATCTTACAATCAGAGTCTATTTTGTGCATGCAATATACTTTGTAAATTGCACCATCAGTGCTATTTAAAACAAAAACAAATCCACTTTTGGTCTGAATTAGAAGGAAGAATCCGTAGGTCAAAAAGTCCTCAAGTCCAAAATGCATTTCCCATAGAAATGCATTGAAAACCATCTAATGCGTACCCGGCCCAAGAACCCCCCCTCAAAAAAATTAATAACAAACGTACCTTTCTGAAGTCTTCCAGGGGTCTCCAGTTGCCGCCATCGCCGCTGCCCGAGGCCTCCAAGGGCTTCTCTGCCACTGCTGGAGGCCTCTCGGATGTCCCTCACTGCCACCATTGCCACTGCCAGAGGCCTCTTGGAGGTTCCCCCTCCACCGATGCAGGCTTTCCCAGGGTGGACCAGACCTACCGGGGGAGGTCTTCCCCCAGTAGGCCCGGTCTACTCCCCAGGCTTTCTCTGGTGGGGGAAGTCCAGGAGTCTGAGCATGGCCGGGATTGCGTGGCGCGGCTCGGCTCCCAGCAGCAGCGGCGGCGGGGGACCTCCGGATGCCTTCCAGGGCTTCTCTGCTGCCATGGGAGGCATTTCAGAAGTGTCCCCCCCCCCCACGATAGTGCCTCCAAAGCACGATCAGCAGCGGGGGGGGGGGACCTCCGAGAGGCCTCCCATGGCTGCGGAGAAGCCCTGGAAAGCATCCGGAGGCACGACCTGCGGCCTATGGACTGGAAGGGGGAGGCGGGGAAAGTGCCAAATTTGAATTTGGCGCTTTCCCCGACTCCCCCTTCCGGTCCGTAGGTCGATTCTCTGGCTGCAAGTCGAAATGAAACTTTGTGGCCGGAAAAGTCCGTAGGTCGAAAAGTACATAAGTGGAGCAGTCTGTAGGTCGAGACTCCACTGTATTGGAATTCTGCATTTAAGGCTATTGATAATTCTCCCTCCAGTGTCTGAGAGGACATTTAGAAATAGTTTCTCCCTGTGGACCAGGAGATCACTTGTTGTTGTTTAGTCGTTAAGTTGTGTCCGACTCTTTGTGACCCCATGGACCAGAGCATGTCAGGCCCTCCTGTCTTTCACTGCCTCCCAGAGTTTGGACAAATTCATGCTGGTAGCTTCAATGACACTTACCAGACAATAATGGGTTGCTTCTCTCTGTATAGGTTTTCTATCTGTGTGCACCTTATTTTTTTATTTTTCTCGTTTCCTTGAGAAGGGAAAAAGAAGAGAAATGGACAAAAGGAGAATGAAGGAACAGGCACAGATAACTAATTTATGTCTTCCAACCCTTCCTTACCCCTTACCCCCCCCCCTCAGGGAACCTTTTTTTCCAGCTGACGGGCTGTGCTTTGAAGCTTTTAATATTTCTGAAGCCATGCCCTCCTCCTTGCCCCAACCACTTCTATGTAGGCACCTGATTTAATTCCCTTCCCCGAATGCTGTTTTTCAACTCTCAACTTCCTGGGGCAGCTATGCGTACCCAGCCCTCACTGGGCTTTTAGTGGGAATGTTGACAGTGTCTCCATATCCTATACGTTTTTATACTTTTGCACATCACAAGGGTTCCTTGTGTAGATGTGTAAGTCTTGTATGTAAATAGGACCAAAATAAATAGAGGGAATTACTTTGTTTCTTTTATTGGTGTGTAAAGGTTACAAATGCAAAGTTTCATCACCACCCTGGAAGAGACCCTATGGATCATTGAGTCCAGCCCCTGTTAAGGAGGCACAATGGGGAATTGAACTCCCAACACTGAGTGATCTAGTAGTTCATGAATGTCTCTTGCCTCTAATGGAAAAGGCAAATGCCCCAAATAGCCTGGGTAAGCCTGGAAATATGTGCCACAGAGAAAGAAAATGGAGGGAGGTTTTCAAAGTCCTGAGATAACTTAAACCGGAAAGCCTTTTTAAAATGTAAGTTATTATTCTGGAGAGGGAGGGAAGGCATGAAGAAAATGAAGGCACTTTGAAAAGAACCCAGTTAGGACTCTTCAGTAGGGAGCCCCAAAGCCTGAAATGGCTTAACTTGGTGTGAGTGTGTGATACAAAATGGGGCAGGAGAGGGAAAAATAAAAAAGAGGGAACAATAAGGAAAATTGTTGACTGGGAAAAAGAAAATATGAGCCACAAAACAGAGACAAAAAATCTAATTAGCTTACAGATCAATCAGAGGTGAAAGCAGTGGAAAAAGTTGCCTCACTGAAGTTTTTAGAATTTTACTGAGCACAGTGAGAAATGAAAGAGGGAGGGGGAACTGAAACAAAAAGCAACATGAGGTTGAAGAGGCTGAAGACTGCTTAAAAGCCAACACTTTTCCACTGTTCTCAGGATTGATTAATTAATAAAAGAAAAGAAAAGAAAGTTACCAGTTCAGATGGATCATTGTAGATTTTAAGCACTGGAAAATGTTTGAAGAAAATTTAAAACACCGCCTCATTCTGGGGCAGGCCCAAGAGGACCAAAAGTGGTACATTCTGTATTGGTGGCTTTGAGTTTCATACGTACGGGGGGTGGGGGGTGGTCCGGGATTGTCAAAAAACAGAATGCTTTGTGCAGGTGGCAAGATAGCGTAGAGTTTAGTGGCCTTTTTAAAACAAAGTTAAAAGTTCAAGGTGGGAGGGTACAAACAGAATTTAAAAGACCAAACAATATGATTTTTGTTGATAAAACAAACAAGATCTGTGCCCCCTTTAGGCAAATGCAAACTTAACCAAGGGTGGGTGGGGAGGAGATAATGAGACAATACCACCCTAGCCCAGACACTGGCAACAGCCACATGCCAAAAAGCCTATGCATAGGGTTCACTTCTGAGAGATGGCTACTCTGGTGGGCATTTCCAGATGCAGAGGGCTCCTTGTGCTTGCGCTCAACAGGTGCTGTGAAGCTCTTGCATCTTTCTCCCCTCAACAGCTTTCCCTTAGTAAGAAGCTGTGGAAAAACAAAAGGAGGATGTGACGTTTGCCCCTTATGGCTGCTGTTTGTCTCCCTGAAACAGAGAGCTCACGAAGGCAAACCAAAATAAAACACTTTTTGACACGCTGCCACCAGTTGATTTCTTTATCACCGTACTTTACTTAGGAAAGACTAAGGTCCATTCTTCACTGTCTTTTGAATAAAACAGGTTTATTATTTACAGATGTTTCTATAATCATAAATATCTTCTTCAGGTTCATCAAGCATTAATAACAATCTTCTATATTATCTTACAGGTTACTAATATACTCTTCAGACTAATAACTCCTCAGATTCCCCAAACTAACTCCCTCTCTCTCTCCCTTCAAACTCAGATCAGGACTGTAAAGTCTACCCCCCCCTTCTCCTCTCAGGCTCCACCTTTTAACATCTATAACGGCCCCACCTCTCAACCACATCATCATAAAACATGAATAATGCATGACTTATTTAACATAATAAGGGTGAACGCCACAGAGGGTTACCATTAGAGGATGATAAGGTCTGAAGTCCCTTGTAAAATTCAGATAATAAAAGAAGGTGATAATGCAATAAAAGCCTCCTCTGACTTGTGTTGCTGTCTTTCTTCAAAACTAGAGCCTTTCCTCCTGCCCCAGGCCCCAAAACTTCAGCCTACCTCTTTCAAAGTCACATGTCCCAAACGAAAGAGCTGGGCTTATCCTTGCCTCTTCTTTCTCAGCAATGCATAGAGGTATTCAGAGCAAACCAAGAACAGGGGAAGTAAAATATGGTTCTGGACAGCACACAGCATTGGCAGGACAGTTCCTGATTCCTGTCACTGGAAACCCAATGAAGACAGGGACGTCCTGTCCTAGGAAGTTGTCTGTCTTTGCCATCTGCCGGACAACCTGGGGAAATGGCCAGATGTCTTAACTGTGATCTTATGGACCCTCCCAAGTCCTTGCCCACAATAAGAGTTGGTGGGAGTTCTGCTCACAGGCCCAGCTGCCACATGGATCCTATATGTTTTATTCCAGACTCACTCTACCCAGACAAAATGGTTGGGGCACCAAAGCACAGTTCTCTGTGCATGGGGCAGATCACAGGCTACACAAGGGTCCACATTCAAGTAGGGGCAAAGGGCAGCTTTCCAGATGTTGCTGAATGGTAACTCCCAGCTTTCTTCCTCATTAGCTCTTTTGACTAGGATGAGTGGAGATTGCAGTCCAGCAATTAGAGGAATGGCCCTTGGGCCCTGTTCTGCATGTATCCAGCTGCCTTTGCATGCATAAGACCAGGGTGGAACAGGGTACAGTGCTTACAGACACTGCCTTCTGGCAAAAGCAGTACCTGGAGAACTTTGAGAAGCCAGAAAAGTTGTGGAAGAGGATTTCCTGTGGTTTGAGGAAGTGGCTTCTGTGTCATTCTGCCTTCTTCCTGTGACTTGACAGGAATAGAACAGATATACAAAATTGCAGAATATATTGGATTGAAAGAGGAAAGTTAGCAGAATGTGTGTGGGATGCAGAATTTGGGTTACCTTGTGTTCTTTACTCATGGTGCCACTTGAAGCAGGGAGTTTACCAGGACTGGCACAGGGTGGTGCAGCCCTGAGTTAAAGGCTGCTGGTTGGTGCTGTTGCTTAGTTGCCTAGGGCTAATGGAAAATTCCTAACTCAAAATGCATGCTCTGAAAAGGCTTACAAAGCACAACACATGAGAATCTTTTCTCATTTTAACAGTTGCTTGCTGATGCCTGGCCTTTGAAGTTCAGATCAACCAGTTTAATCTAAGGCTGCCTTGCCAGTAATAAAAATTTACCATTGGGTTTTGCCAAAGTGATAAAGGGTTCCAGAGAAATCCCATACATCATTAATAAACGGGACAGTCAGAAACGATTCACAATTACCTTTGCAGGTGCAGCATGAATGGAGCCAGTTCTTCCAGCATGGAAGAAATCCCTTTGGATGATGTGGACAGAAACAGCATGGAATACAGAATGCTTATGGCCTATGCCCAGCGCCGCTTGTCTGCCAGCAAATATGAGCAACTTTTAAAAGAGGAAGCAAAGAGTCCGGGAGGAACACCCCTCTACAAGGAGGATACGCAGGCAGGTGATCCTGTACATGAAAGAAAGAAACTTGAAAGCTCATCCCCTGAGGATCAAAAACAGCCTGCGAAAAACTGGAGCCAGAAGAAGAGGAAGAAGAAAACCATGAAATCCACCTGGAAACATCTTCTGTTTCCTTCTTGTCTGAGGGCACAAATAGATGAGGAGGCCCCACAGAGATTAGCAAGGGAAGACACTGTAAATGGATATGGGTTCATGGAATGTGCCCATGCCACACCTTTACCAGAGGCACAAGGTAAGGAAACCTTATACACATAAATGTGCATTTCATATTGAAAAAGCACAGATCACCTCTCAAGATGCTGAAAACTATATAATTTTTTGTATTAAAAGCCCAATACATTTCAACTTGTCATATACAGTGGTGCCTTGCATAACGAGCACACCGTTTAATGATGAATCCGCATAGCGATGCAGATTTTGCGATCGCTAATGAGATCGCATACCGATGTTTCTTCGCATTGCGATGGGGGAACAGCTGTTCGGCGGTTCCAAAATGGCCACCGGAACACCCAAAATGGCCGCCGGAACACCAAAAATGGCTACTGGAACACCCAAAATGGCCACCAGAACACCCAAAATGGCCGCCAGAACACCAAAAATGGCTGCTGGAACACCCAAAATGGCCACCGGAACACCCAAAATGGCCACGGCAGGATGGGGAAACATTGCAGAACGGTGAGTTTTGGGCCCATTTGGAACGCATTAAACGATGTTTCCCCATAGCGAAGGTTAATCCGGAACAGATTAACCTCACTATGCGGGGCACCACTGTACTTTTTTAAGGCATTATGAAAACTAAAGAATAACAAATTAAATGCTATAATTTTAAAATATTCTCCTTATAGTTTATTAAAATTGCAGGACATACTATAATTGTCTACTCTTTTCCCTTCAATAATGCTGAGGTTAGGGGTGCTAGATCCCGTGTGGTACAAAATCCATTTATAACTCTTAGCCCTCCCCGAAAGTAACTTCAGTGCATGAACAGTTCACACACACAGACACACCTGTTCTCTCTATCAGGTTCCTCTTCTATAGCATTGGCAATCCTTTCCATACAGTACCGTATCAACCTTATGGCCCCCCTGAATCATTAGAGTTGTTCTGTTTGGGGGTAAGTAGTCCACCTTGACTTTTCCAGCATTGAACTCATGGGGTTTGGGTGGCCAGGAGCATAGTATTTATTATTACCTGTGGAGTTCTGAATCACTTATGCAGAGTCTTATGGTTTCCATATACAGTGGTGCCTCGATTTATGACAATAATCTGTTCCAGAAAATGACCGTAACTCAAAATGGTCGTAAGTCGAAGCACCATTTCCCATAAGAATGCATTGAACCCCCATTAATCTGTTCTGCCTCCCAAAAATCACAAAAAACAAAAACCACTCCAAGCCCCACCAGAAAGTGATGGGGCTGAAAAATAATCCCCAAAACTCCCACACCCCGACACAGCCAGCCCCACCGGAATGCGATGGGGCTGGGTAAATTTTTAAAAAACTCACCCAAAACACATGCACAACCAGCCCCATCTGAACAGGCAATGGGGCTGGGGAAAAAACAACCCCCTCACATATAGCCAGCCCCATCCAAACACGCAATAGAGCTGGGGGGAAAAACAACCCCTCCCCACAGCCAGCCCCATCCGGACATACGATGGGGCTGGGGAAAAAATCCACCCCCCCAGCCAGCTCTATCAGAATGTGATGGGGCTGGGGGGAAAAGCACAGCAAAACACAAAAAACATCACAGCACAGAAACAACCCCCCCAAACCCAAACCCACCTTGCAAAACAAAGTAAATGTACTTACTCAGGAGCAGAAAGCACAACTAGGCAGTCCGAAGCCTCCTCCGAAGCACTCACTCTAACCGCTGGGGCAAAAGAGCTACAAAGAAGCAGCCTTTTTGGCTACCAACGGGTAGCAAATTTGAATTCCCCGCCTTATTTCCCTGCCTTTTTCCGGTTGCAACTCGAAGCTCTGGCTGCAAGATGAAGCAAAATTTTGCGGCCAGAGCTGGTCGCAACTCAAAATGGTCGTAAGTCGGGACATTCATAAGTCAAGGCACCACTGTAATATTCCTTTCACCAAGCTATGCGTTACACAATACATTAAGGACAGCTTCCATTTTGTCTTCAAGGGCTGCTTGATGTGGAATGACATGCAATAGTCTAAGCTGGAATTTATCAGTGTATGTAGCTAGGTTATTTTCAACCAGATTTCCTAATCCAGGACTGGCAGTAGCTGGTGGCTCAGTGAAAGCTGGCCCCACTTCACATCACAGATTCACTTGGATTTCATGTAACAGAGAAGCATGTAGGAGTTGCCCCAAACCATGGGCTTGCCCTTTCAGATACAGTTTAACTCTATCCAAGACTAGTCACTTACCCAATTCCTAAATCAGGGAACATCAGTTCACAGTCTTGTTGGGATTCATCTACTGACACACACCCCATCCAGCCTGTGGTAGTGTCCAAACAGCAGTTCAGCAGCTGCATAGCCTCACGTAACTCTGATGACAAAAAGAAATAAGACCAACTGTCATGAGTATACTGAACCCCTCATAACCTCATCTGGCAGCTTCACATAGATATTAAACAACATGGGGGATAGAATCCTGCATCCCTCCAGAGTGGAACTGTCTCACTGTTTTTTGTTTACAGGTACTTGCTTTACAGATGACCCTGCCATCACTCTTGTGGCAGCCAGGCTTGCTGAAATAATTGATAATTCCAGATCTTCCGAGCAGGATGGTTTCAAAGCATTGGCGCATTCTGAGAGTCTAGAAGAAGATGGTGGATGGACCAGTGAAGCCAGACTTGAAGATGTTGATGGAAAGGGTAACATGCTTTTCCTTAGCAACTTAACAGCTTTCTCCAATTTACTGGTCTGTCTTTCTCAGTTTAACTTCAGTCTTCAGGAAACCTATTTCAGTATTTATTTTTCTTCAAAAACCTGATAAACTACAGTGGGGTCTCAACTTACGAACTTAATCCATATTGGAAGGCAGTTCTCAGGTCGAAAAGTTCTTAAGTCGAATCTGCATTTCCCATAGGAATGCATTGAAAACCATTTAATCCGTATCTGCTCTTTTCGTCCATAGAAACTAATGGGAAGCTGCTATTCCGCCTTCTGCCACTAGAGGGGGATATTTTTTCTTTTTTCCTTTTAACCTAAGATGACTTAGCTTTAAAAAAAGGAAGAAAAAAAAGAGTTCGTAACTCGAATCTAAGTTCGTAAGTCGAGTCCATATATTCCTATGAGAGCGGTTCGTAAGTCGAAACGTTCGTATGTCGAGCCGTTCGTAAGTTTTGTTGAGCTTCATACTTTCCTCTTGGCTCCCAGCTATCAAACATACTACGTGCAAAAGGTCAACGAGCTCTACCCACCCACAAGGACAGGGGATCACTACACACAAAAGACCAGCTAATGACACCCATCAACCACAGGAACAGATAATCTCTTCCCCTTAGCACAACAATACACCCACAACAATATACACTAATCACCCATCTACAGGAAAAGACAAAAGCCTATCTCACAACCATAAATACTGCACTCCCAAGCCAACTACACCAGAGCACAGGTTGCTGTCCTCTGAAGATGCCGGCCACAGAGACTGGCGAAACGTCAGGAAGAACAACCTTCAGAACACGGCCAAAGAGCCCGAAAAACCCAGAACAACCAAACTACAGTAGATTTTGGTGAACTTTCTACAGCAGACCATGAAAATAGCTAGTTACAAGCTACCTAGTAACTTGAACTAGTAGTGAGGCTTTTCCTCTTATCTGCTTGAAAAACAATCTCATCTGGGTGCATGACCCTGTTGAGAATTTTGGTTTAACGTCTGTTCTCATAACATTAGCAGAATAAGGAGATATTAGTTTTCATAGACACTATGAAACTGAGAGAGTAAAATATCAACTTAGTCTATTTACATATATACATAGAGAATAGACATTCATCTGGCAGCATAACATTACATGATACAACACATAGCATAGGAAAAAAGTGATCTGACTTACAGAAGATAAAATTTCCCCTTTACACATGACTTACTGTATGTACAGTTCTGGGACCAACCAGAAAATACATTACTTCATTTTCGGCTATAAAAAATTTAATCATGTACCACAGCTGTACAACATTATATCTGAAACCTTGGTAACTACAAACAGTATTAAGAAATTGCAATATAAGATTGTTTTGAAATTATAGGTAAAATCAGCCATTTTACATTTAACTGTACAACATTTATATTTAATACATATTCACATCAAAATCTCAGCATTTATAGATTATCAATCAGAGCTAGGTTGGCTATAATTGCTCAGGCTATTAGCTGCTTATAGCATCTTAGAGGCACAGTGAAAATGCCAGCATGGTGAGTTAAAAGAAATGCAAAGAAAGGAACAAAGTCAAACTCGAAAATAATACAGAAAGCCCCATGATACCATGAAATCTGCATGTGGTGCCTCCGTTCTTACAGTTTTGTTTGCAGCTTTGGCTGGACTGTCTCTGTGTAACTAATAGGATTCATTGTAGGGTTACTGTAAGGGGGACTAGCTCAAGGAAGGGTGAGATGGTGAATCATAAAATCCATTTGGTGCCATCCTGCCAATAGGTTTCTCTATGTAATAATGTAATGTAGTAGATCAGTCTGTTGATATACATGATGTACTGTGCAAACATATGTGTAACAGAAATGAGGTATGAACAAAAGAAGATGTTTCTTCAGAGTGTTACTGAATTGGCTGAGATGTTCTCCTGCTTTTCAGCAGGGCGCCAAGGAAGCTTGCCGGTGAAGTGTGCCCATTGGGTTGAATTTCCATGTTTTCTACTCTTTATTGTCACCCAGCATTCTCCATCTGAGTTTCTTGGTGCCAGTGGGGCTGTGTCACCTTTTTTTAAAAAAACATGACTGAAATAATAGGAGTAAGCATCTTTGTGGAAATGTTACATAAATATTTTTAACTATGTGTATTAAATCATTAACAATGGCCAGAATCCTATTGGTGATTTGTGTGTGCTGCTTTCAGAATAGTTTAATGCATTCTTTAATTTTTAATCACGATTTTTAATTAATGTGTTGTTGTTTTTTGTTAAAACTGTCTTTTTACCAGATGATGAAGAAAAGATAATAAACACAATAGTTGCCTTCTTAAGAAAATCAGGAGATGAACTGCAAACAAAGGTAACAAATTTGGCAGAGGCTGGAAACAAAGTGTTACAAATAACAGCATTACTCATAATATGTTGTTCTTTGAGGAAGTATGAATGTAATAATAATCCTTACGGGTGAAAAAAGGAAAGTGTGATCCTGGCCAAAATCCTGTTGCTTATCCATGCCTGCATAACTCAGAGTCATACTAGCTGTGCAAAATCCACATCAAGTCATACCCAGTAAGCCACTTTACAAGTGCAGTTGCGCAGCTAGTGGCACAGTCAACTATGCAATCAGGCATGTAATGTAGACTGCCTGGACGTAATTCCCAGCAAAATTCTGCAGGTGTAACTTTATCCTATGCCAAGTGCAGTTGGATTTCAGCCATTATCTACTTTTTTCATGTAGTGAGCACTGGTTATTCATTACTTTTGGGGACATTTTTAGTTTTTTTTAAAGCCTACTTCCTTATCTTTTAAGGTTCTGATAGTGTAATTGTTTTGCAGGAAAAATTGAGTCACAAGTAATTGTAACAGGCTATGCCTGTAGGTGGGAAATATGAGTAACTGTACTGATTCTAATTTTAAAAGTAATCATCCCAGCTCTGCCATTTTGGTGGACAGTTGCTTTTTATAGACTATAAATCCTAAAGTCAACATTTTGCACTTTTTTGAGTGCTATCTTTTTTTTTAGACTGCATTTCTAGAAAGGATTTTAGAATACAAGGCCTGTGGGAACAGAGGGGCATAATTTTTTTTCAGAGCAGGAGCTAGGAGAGAAATCTTTCTCTGACATTAACTTACAACAGGTATAGTAAGTGGGCATGCTCTTCATCTAGAAAATAAAGTGTCCCACCCCAATAACAGAGAAATAGGTCATTCTTAAAATAGTCTTAGTAGAACTGTCAATTAGATGAAAACAGTTGGATTTTTTTGTGCCACAAGGTGGAGACAGGTGAACATGTAGCATGATTTTTTGGGGGGGGGGCATCTGTTAAGATCAGAACATCTGAAAGTATTTTCACAGAGGTTCACAAGGTGACCTGTGACTTCAAAAAGGCATGTTTGGTGGAAATGCATTTCTACCAGAGCAGTTGGGAGAGTGGGACTTCTGGGGATAATCAAACTATTATAGAATAGTCATATAGAATCAGTGGGGGCTTGGTGAGTCAACTCTCATGTAAGTCTCATTGATTCAGTCAGTCTACTCTAGGTGGTACTGACAGCTGGATGTAACCAGTTGGAACATCTGACATATATATTTTTGCATAGACATGCAGCTAAAATGAAGTAAGTCCTAAAGGTAGCGTAAGACTGCTTTGTCTGGATATATGTATTATGTTGTTGTTGTTATGTGCCATCAGGTTACCTCTGACTTATGGCAACCCTATGAATGAGCAACCTCATTCCAAAATGTCCTGTCCTCAACAGTCCTGGTCAGCTCTTGTAGACTCAAGCCTGTGGCTTACTTTAGGGAGTCATACTATCTTGTATTTGGTCTTCCTCTTTTCCTGCTGCCTCCTGCCCTTCCCAGCATTATTCCAAAGAATCCTGTCTCTCAAGATTTGTCCAAAGTAGGACAGCCTCAGTTTCAACATTTTTGCCTCCAGAAATAGTTCAGGCTTCACTTGATCTAAGATCCACTTATTTAATTTCTGGCCAGTCCAGGGTATCTGTAAAGCTCTTCTCCAGCACCACATTTCAAATTAATCTGGTTTTTTTTCCTGACAGCTTTCTTAACTGTCCAGCTTTCACACACACACACATGGTGATCAGAAAGACACAAGTGCATTACGCGTGCTGAAATAGTAGAGTAGAAATTCTTGTCAGCTATGCAGTTATCCAGACGGATGGTGTATGTGCATGCATATGAACACTTTGTTCAGTTTTACTATATTTCAAAACAATCTTATATTGCAATTTCTTACATTTTAATTTCCAGATTGAAAAAGATAAGAGTTTTCTTCAACGCATCTTAGACCTGATGTCCTATACATTCTATCGGAGAGTAACCAACCAGTTCCTAGGGGATGCTCTCGCAGCAGGCTCCACAATGGACTCTGAGATCCATGTTCAAAGGACCAAGATTGCTCTTGCAATGGAGGTCACAGCGAGACTTAGTGTTTTGGGCAGTCATCCCATGAACATTGTGCTTGGCTTTGGAACAAAATACCTCAAGGATCATTTTAGCCCTTGGATCCACAGCCAAGGGGGATGGGTAAGAAAACTCATTTCCTCTGCATATTGATCTTCCTTCAAAACAATATTGGTCTGCAAACTTCTCATGTACATTATGGGTACAGTTATTCCTTCTTCTACAAATGCGCCAATCCTTCTGGTGAAGCCATGACATCTGCCAGCACAGATGACTCTAAATGACAGACAAATTCACAGAGGATAAAACAACTAATGGCTAGCAGTTATTATGGAGACATCACCTTCAGTGTTATTTCCATTACTGCTTTCATGGGAGAGAGAGCCAACCTTCCCTCTAATGTTCTGCCAGTGCTGGATGGAGGGCCCTACAAGAATGTGGGAGGTCTCAGCTGCAACTGGAACTAAATGGGTGGCAACACTGGTTATGGGTGTGCAGTGTCAATGCAGCATTGTGCGACCACACGCCTGGGCAACTTAGAGGGAACGTTGGGGAGGCATACTACCTTTTTGATCAAAAAATTATCTGGCTGACCACTGGGGGAACAGAATGGTAGACCTGATAGGCCTTTGAGTGTCTAATCCAGCAGGGCTCTTCTTGTGTTCTTATAACAGATGAACTAGGGTACATCTTATTTAAAAAAATTAAATGTAAGTAAGTTGTAAGACTCAAATGGGTAATGTAGGTGTGGTCCATTATGTGCGTCCATCTAGGAGTATACTGTGAGTTGCTCAGCACTGCCATTGAGGCTGGCTGAAAGGAGTAGAGTTGCCCGATCCTTGATCTCATTTTCTTGACACTCTTTGTGAGATCTGAGGAGATCAAATAGCCTGCCAAGACTTTCTCTTCCATTTTAATTGAATGTCCTCCGACAATTGGTCATAATAGTACAGCGACTGAGGTGCTCATTTCCTTTTGGCAGGGGACAGATTATACCACCTTACTGGTTATCAGCTACATCTTTGAAGTATGAAAAGAGGCTCTGTGTCATCTTTTCATTTGACTTGCAGGGGTAGGACACCATGTTTCTCTAGATATTGTTACACTACAGCTTCCATCATCTCTCACCATGGGCTGCCCTAACTAGGGCTGAGGTGAGATGCAGTTCAACAATATCTGAAGGAACATAGGTTACTCACTACTGACCTAAGAAAAACTGAAAATCTGGAGGGAGTAACCAAACAAGAGCCTTCTGTTTCTCATCTAAAACCAAACTGCCTTTCCACTGAATGGTGAATGCAGCAGGTACAGAGTTTTCACCACTGCTGCTTAAAGCAAGGTATTCCTATAATGGCTTAGACTGCATACAATGTTCCTCTGTCATTTTTAGCTGCACCAATAAACTCTGAATTATATACATACAATCATACAATTGTAGAGCTGAAATTGACCCCAAAGTCATTGAACACAAGTGCCCTGCCAGAAGCAGGACCTACACTTAAAAACCTCCAGTGAAGAGGAATCCACGACCTCCCAAGTCAGTCTGTTCTACTATCAAGAAGTTCTTCTTAATGTTTAGTAGAGATTGTCACTCTTATAGTTTGGATCCATTCCTCGATTATGGATTCAACTACCCTGGAGCTGGAAAAGCAAATTTGCTCCATCTCCCCCATGACAACCCTCCGGATACTTGAAGATGGATCACCTCTCAGTCTTCTGTTCTAGAGACTAAATACAGTGGTGCCTCGCAAGACGAACGCCTCGCGGCACGAAAAACCCACTAGATGAATGGGTCTGGCTAGGGTTTTGGTGCCTCGCAAGATGAACGTTCCTATGGCCCTGCTTCACAGCGCCCCTTTCAAAGGTCCCCCGCCAGTCTTACCAGCACCATCAGAGCCCGGACCCAGCAGGGAGGCGTCAGCCATTTTGGTTCTCTTCTCCGCTCCCTCCCCGCCTCACAGCTGATTGGCGCTGGATCTTAGAGGCTTCCCCAGGCTTGCCCAGCACTGAAAAAGAGCTGGAAATAAAAAAATTGTGTTTTCCCCCTGTCCCCGGGGAAGCCTCTGAAAGCCGTTGAGGGGGGGCGGGGGAGCTATTTCCAGCTCTTTTTCGGTGCTGGGCAAGCTCAGGGAAAGCTTCTAAGACCCAGTGCCAATCAGCTGTGAGGCAGGGAGGAGGGGCAGGAGCAGAGAAGAGCACAAAATGGCTGCTGCCTCCCTGCTGGGTCTGGGCTCTCAGTTGTTTGGCACTCTTTTTCCTGCTTTTTGGGGCTACCAAGGCAGTGTGAGGAGCCGGGCTCAGTCTGGTAAGTGACTTTATTTTAATTTTTTTTTTTTTGTTTTGGACTCTTTTTTCCCATAGGAACACATTAATTAAATTTCAATGCATTCCTGTGGGAAACCGTGCCTTGCTAAACAACTTTTTCATTTTGCGAGGCATGGTTTAATTTCGTCTTGCGAAGTACCACTGCATACCAAATTCCTTCAACTGTTCTTCATAGGGTTTTATTTCCAGACCTTTTATCATTTGGATCACCTTTATGTATAATAATTAATTTGTTATGTATTAAATAAAATATAAATAAATACAGTTCATTGACTTAGGAAAGAGATCTTCTCTTTATGTTCAGGAAAACAGTATGCCAGAGCTCTGTTAATTCATTAATGCACAACTCATGTGTCTCACTAAGCTAAACTCGTCATCCATGTTTTGTGGGTCCTACTGTATTTTAATGGGTTCAAGAAACAGAAAGCCTCCTTTAGACAGCTAGCTGGATATTTCTGATCTGATTGGTGACAAACTATGTATGAATTGATATGAAGCAGGAGGTGTGCATTTGGTCTCCTTGTTCAGTCCAGGACATGGGAATCTTTTTCCACGGTAAATACCAAAGCATCTAGAAATGAGTGAATCCTACTGAATCAGTTTTTTCTTTCTTTCCAGGAGAAAGCATTAGGATTACCAGACCAGGAAGAAGTGGAATGATGAAAGAATTTGTTCTTCAGGAGGTGTTCCTTAATTTGAAGCTGTGGATTGAGATGCGAACATCCCCTCAAACTTTTAAAAGACATCTGCCCTATCCAGGTGTTAGAATTACCAGGTTCTTGAACATGCTGAGAGAAGGGTTTTTTTTTTTCCTTCCTCCACCATTTGTCACTTACTTCACCTCATGACATAGGTGGAAGAGGAAGGTTCTCATTTATGTGCAGGCCCTACATTCAAGCAGGAATCCAACTTTTGCAGGCATTCCTCTCTAAATCCATTCAAGAAACTGGTTTTCTAATGCCCATAAACAGGGCTTTTGTCTGTGGCACCAAAATGCCAGGGTATGTGCAATGAAGATATGTTGTCGTTCAGTCGTAACAGACTTTTTTTGACACAGGCCCTGTGCTGGAACCTGGTGTGACAGGATGAATGCCAGGGTCTGAAGGCCCATGAGAGCCTTCTTTTGATTTCTTCCTCTCAACAGAAAACACTGGATGATGGAGCTGCACCATCTTTGTCATCCCAGAGTCCAGAAACATTCTGCTGTAATGGTGGCTACTTTGCATCTTAGCCTTGAATGGTTCTTTGCATTCCTTGCATTGCTTCCTGTCCTTGGTGCCAGCCACACAGGCCGGTAAGATTAGTCAGGCACTAAGAAGTGTCTTCAGCCACTGCCACCATTTTCCTTTCCACTAGCCACCCCTCCCACCTGATGCCACCACTGTCAGTGCTCTCAGAAATCTGCTGCCAGCCCAGCGATGACATACTAGCTCTTTGCATAATTCACTCTGACAATCCATGATTTAGGCAGAGAAATTGCTCAGTACTTTGTCTGAAGAAACATATGTAAAAGTATAAAGGGGAAACAATTAGAACTGATACAAAAAATGAGTTGAGGACTAGAGGATCAGGAATTATGCTTAATGAAATCAGAATGAGAAAGGGCTTCCACCCTTTTAATACGGATGCAAAAAGCAGTTTCATCACCTACAGTTTGTTCCACTACTGTAGCATAAGATGAAACACACAAGGAGAATTACATGGTAAATTCATGCTGAGGAGTCTCATTTCAGACAAGGTGTGGAAAGTGCTCATTTGAATGTTTTCCTCTGTGAAAATTTCCTTCCACATCCAAAAACTGACATCCTGGGGGAAGGTTTTAGATTAGTCTCCTCCCTGTAACACATCAGTTTCCTGTGTTCAGGGAGATTTCTCCATCAGGGAGCATTTAAAGATGGAAAGTGCATGGAACGATGGTACATATGGAGAGGGTTTAGAATATAATATTTTTTTAAAAAAATGTGGAAAACAGAAACATGTAAACCTATGTTTATTTTAGTGGCATCATAGTGGAAACAATTATAAATTCTTGAAACACTTGAAAAGCTAGGTGTTTGTCTAAATTTCTTCCTCATCCCTTTCTTTGTTTTTCCACATTGCTAAGGAAGATGTCCCTGTCTTTTCTGTTCTGACCAAGCAACTGAGATCAGGCCCTTACTTCTTCATCTTTGATGTCACTCCCAGTGGAGCCCTCAAGAAAATCTAATTTTGGCCCACAGTTCAATGCGGTAATACTGAATAATGACAAAGGAAGTGTGGAATGTTTCAAACCTAAAAGACAGAGAACATTTGAGGATTGATTCAAATTTATTGCAGAATGGGACATTATGTTAGTTTAAAACTTGCCACAGAACTGATTAGTTTCCTTGCTGCTTACTTGTTTACCTCGTGATGGATGGTATTAATCATGCATATTATTATTTTGAAAGTGGCAGCAAAGCTTTCTATCAGCAGATTCATTTATGGAAAATATCAGTGGAGATGCAGCTGACGCAAACCGAACACTGTTTGAGATTTATAAACAGTTGATTCAGTCGTTGATTTATGTCTGCCTTTGTCAGTTCTGATTGTGAGCAAGTCAACATACTGATCACTCCACTCTGATTTTATTTTGCTGCTTCACTGAATGACCCAAGATATGCTAGAATGATGTGCCAGATAGAAGTTGCCATGGTTGTGTGCAGCTATCCAAAAGCACCCAGCTATTCTTCATTTTCTCTCTCTTGAGATTTTTTTACAGCAAGAGCCAATACAAAAGATTTCTAGCCAAGAATGCTGGTTTATATTTAAGACCAATTAAAAAATTGATTTGTCACCCAAGTTGTAGATAACTCTTTTCAGTCACTCTATTTCTGGAAAGGGAAATAGTGGCTTCGTCTGATATTTGACCGACGAACAGAAATCTTGGCTCTGAAATTGGACAAAATTGAGAAAACCCTATTATTAGCCCTAGCCCTAGCCCTAATTATTGTATTTGATAAAATGGTAAAATAAATGACTTGAATAATTTTGTGTATGCTTTAGCTGTTGCGTGAGGCACTGGAAACTGCCCCATTTATTCTTGCAGTGTATTATTTCAACTAGAACATATAGAGAGTCTGACTTAAGGGTATTTTTCTACATTTCTCCTAAAGGTTGTATTTTGTTTCTGGGTTTTTTAAAAAAAGATACAAGTCACTGTTTGATTTCTTAAGATTTTGCAGTGATGCAAATGTTAACCATGAAAGTTGTTTCAGTTTTTAAATGTCTTAAATGGAATGAATTGGTCAAACATTTTGAAGATATTTTTAAATTGTATGAAAGAACTAGAGGAAACAGGAAAAGAAACACAACCAGAGAAAAGCATAATAATCTATTCGTAGTTGTAACACTTCCTATGGAACAAGCTGTGCAGCCTGACTTTCTGCTACTGTTTTTCTGTCATTTTAGGGGGGGGGAAGTAAGCGGAACAACTCAGTGTGTGGTTCCACATTAAAGACCTTCTTGTTTTTAAGTCAGGCTTAGCATATTTGAAATCATTTTTTTAAATGTGCAAACTACATGACATACAGGGAAGCATGGTGTTTTGGTTTTGGGTTTTTTGCCCTAGAAGTGTGGTTTTTTGGTTGCAAAGTGAAGAATTTACTCGGCTGCAAGAGGATTGCTTATTTTAAACTGCTAATGAAATTGATTTATTTTGAATTGTTTCAGCATATGTGAAATCAGTTAAGAGTCAATTGTGATGTAAAAATTATATCAGTAATTAGAACATAGACTTGAATGATGGTTGTGTTGATAGGTTTTCCATGGAATCTGATTGATGTTGTGTAGGCATGCTTCAGCCTCCAGAGACTATGATAACGTGTTCTTTTACATGTTAATAGGGGTGGGGTGGAGTTCAATCCGCAAGACTCACCTGATATAAACATACCAGGATTAGGATTAGGCATCATTTAGTCTTGAGAGACTATGGTAACGTGCTCTGAATAGAGGACTTGGAACAGCATCTAGTGTGGTTGAGAAGGCCAATTCAAGCGTGACAGTTCCTTCCACAGTGAAGACAAATAGAATCTGTCTCTTGTCCAGCTCCCTGATTTTGCTGGTTTCGGGACTGCCTCTTTGCCTCGGCCTGCTGGACAAGTGTCTCTTCAAAACAGGAGAGGCCATGATGCAACAGCTGCCTCCCGGCGGAATGCTCAGATGTCAATCAAGGTTTCCCATCTGTTGAGGTCCATTCCTAAGGCCTACAGATCCCACTTGCAGATATCCTTGTATCGCAGCTGTGGTCTCCCTCTGGGGTGCTTTCCCTGCATGAATTCTCCATATAGGAGATCTTTTAGAATCCAAGTGATTGATGTTATTCAATCAGATATTACGTTACAGTCATTACAGTATTGACACATTGATACTGCATAGGAACCTGGAATGTAAGATCTATGAACCTTGGTAATCTGGATGTGGTCAAACATGAGATGGCAAGAATAAACATTGACATCCTGGGCATTAGTGAACTAAAATGGACGGGAATGGGCAAATTCAATTCAGATAATTATCATATCTACTACCGTGGGCAAGAATCTTGGAGAAGAAATGGAGTAGCCCTCATAGTCAACAAGAGTGGGAAAAGCTGTACTGGGATACAATTTCAAAAATGATAGAATGATCCCAATACGAATATAAGGCAGACCTTTCAACATCACAGTAATGCACGTTTATGCACCAACCGCTGATGCTAAAGAAGCTGAAATTGACCAGTTCTATGGAGACTTACAACATCTTCTAGAACTGACACCAAAGAAAGATGTTCTTGCCATTATAGGGGCTGGAATGCTAAAGTAGGGAGTCAAGAGAAAAAAGGAACAACAGGTAAGTGTGGCTTTGGAGTTCAAAATGATGCAGGACAAACGCTAAGAGTTTTGTCAACAGAACACGCTGGTCACCACAAACACACTTTTCCAACAACACAAGAGGTGACTCTACTCATGGACATCACCAGATGGGCAATACGGAAAGCAGACTGACTATGTTCTCTGCAGCCAAAGATGGAGAAGCTCTATACAGTCAGCAAAAAGAAAACCTGGAGCTGATTGTGGCTCTGATCATCACCTTCTCATAGCACAATTCAAGCTTAAACTGAAAAGAGTAGGAAAAACCACTGGGCTAGTCAGGTATATGTAATGAGGAACCTTGTAATGAGGGTGAAAGAGGAGAGTGAAAAAATCGGTCTGAAGCTCAACATAAAAAAAACTAAGATCATGGCCACTGGTCCCATCACTTCCTGAGAAATAGAAGGGGAAGATATGGAGGCAGTGACAGATTTTACTTTCTTCAGCTCCATGATCACTGCAGATGGAGACAGAAGCCATGAAATTAAAAGACACCTGCTTCTTGGGAGGAAAGCGATGACAAACCTTGACAGCATCTTAAAAAGCAGAGACATCACCTTGCCAACAAAAGTCCGCATAGTTAAAGCTATGGTTTATTTATTTATTTATTTATTTAATTTATTTATTTTATATCCCGCCTTTCTGGTCGTTTCCCTGTAGTGATATACGGAAGTGAGAGCTGAACCATAAAGAAGACTGACCGCCAAAGAATTGATGCTTTTGAATTGTGGTGCTGGAGGAGGCTCTTGAGAGTCCCCTGGACTGCAAGGAGAACAAACCTATCAATTCTAAAGGAAATCAACCCTGGGTGCTCGCTGGAAACACAGATCCTGAAGCTGAGGCTCCAATACTTTGGCCATCTCATGAGAAGAGAAGACTCCCTGGAAAAGACACTGATGTTGGGAAAGCGTGAAGGCAAGAGGAGAAGGGGACAGCAGAGGATGAGATGGTTGGACACTGTCATCGAAGCAACCAAAATGAATTTGACACAACTCCGGGAAGATAGGAGGGCCTGGTGTGCTCTGGTCCATGGGGTCACGAAGAGTTGGACACTACTAAACGACTAAACTGACGACGGGTCAGGTATTATCTAAACCAAATCCCTTATGAATACACAGTGGAAGTGAAGAACAGATTTAAGGAAGTAGATTTGGTGGACAGAGGATCTGAAGAACTATGGATGGAGGCGCGTAATATTGTACAGGAGGCAGCAACAAAAACCATCCCAAAGAAAAGGAAATGCAAGAAATCAAAGTGGCTGTTCAACGAGGCCTTACAAATAGCAGAGAGGAGAAGGGAAACAAAATGCAAAGGAGATAGGGAAAGTTACAGAAAACTGAATGCAGACTTCCAAAGAATAGCAAGGAGAGACAAGAGGACTTTCTTATATATACAATGCAAAGAAATAGAGAAAAATAATAGAAAGGGAAAAACCAGAGATTTGATCAAGAAAAATGCAGATATTAAACATTTTGTGCAAAGATGGACATGATAAAGGACAAAAATGATAGGGACCTCACAGAAGCAGAAGACATCAAGAAGAGGTGGCAAGAATATGCACAGGAACCATACCAGAAAGATCTGGATGTCCCGGACAATCCAGGTAGTGTGGTTGCTGACCTTCAGCCAGACATTCTGGAGAGTGAAGTCAAGTGGGCCTTAGAAAGCATGGCTAACAAGGCCAGTGAAGGTGATGGCATTCCAGTTGAATTATTTAAAATCTTAAAAGATGACGCTGTTAAGGTACTACACTCAATATGCCAGCAAGTTTGGAAAACTCAGCAGTGGCCAGAGGATTGGAAAAGATCAGTCGACATCCCAATTCCAAAGAAGGGCAGTGCCAAAGAATGCTCCAAGTACCATACAATTGCACTCAGTTCACACGCTAGCAAGATTATCCTCAAAATTCTATAAGGTAGGCTTCAGCAGTATGTGGACCGAGAACTCCCAGAATTACAAGCTGGATTTCGAAGTGGCAGAGGAACTCAATACCAAATTGCTAACATGCACTCGATCATGGAGAAACCCAGA
The DNA here is from genome assembly GCF_051106095.1 of Pogona vitticeps. Lineage (NCBI taxonomy): Eukaryota > Metazoa > Chordata > Lepidosauria > Squamata > Agamidae > Pogona > Pogona vitticeps. The sequence goes on along the minus strand of NC_135787.1, from coordinate 100,964,816 downwards.
GAATTCCTGAAAAACATTTACTTCTGCTTCATTGACTATGCAAAAACATTTGACTGTGTGGAACACACCGTACTATGGCAAGTTCTTAAAGAAATGGGAGTGCCTGATCAAAAAAAAAAACAAAACTGAGATTATGGCCACTGGTCCCATCACCTTCTGGTAAACAGAAGGGGAAAATATGGAGGCAGTGACAGATTTTAATTTCTTGGGTTCCATGATCACTGCAGATGGTGATAGCAGCCATGCAATTAAAAGATACCTGCTTCTTGGGAGGAAAGTGATGACAAACCTAGACAGCATCTTAAAAAGCAGAGACATCACCTTGCTGACAAAGGTCCACATAGTCAAAGCTATGTTTTTTCCAGTAGCGATGTATAGAAATGAGAGCAGGACCATAAAGAAGGCTGGCCACCGAAGAATTGATGCTTTTGAATTGTGGTGCTGGAGGAGACTCTTGAGAGTCTCCTGGACTGCAAGGAGATCAAACCTAGCTCCAATACGTTGGCCATGTCATGAGAAGACTCCCTGGAAAAGACACTGATATTGGGAAAAGTGAAGGCAAGAGGAGACGGGGATGATAGAGGATGAGATGGTTGGACAGTGTCATTGAAGAAACCAACATGAATTTGACCCAACTCCAGGGAGGCAGTGGAATACACGAGGGCCTGGCGTGCTTTGGTTCATGCGATCACGAAGAGTCGGACATGACTTAACAACTAAACAACAAATTGACTCATTGCTTTCAACTGCACTGACACATTCAAACCCCTTCACCACATTAAGGTGTGCACCCAAGAAGGAGCTTAAATCAGAGAAATCACAGCAGCACATTGCTACTTATTAATGAGGTGTTGGATGTACTCCTGAACACATATCTCATTATGTACGGTAAGTGTAAATCACCAACAATATTCTCACTTAGTACAGTGGTGCCTCGACTTACAAACTTAATCTTTATTGGAGTGGTGGCCGTAAGTCAAAACGTTCGTAAGTCAAAGCACCATTTCCCACAGGAATGCATTGAAAACCGATTACTCTGTTCTGGCCGAAGGGGGGGGGGAAACAAAAGTATAACAGCAACAACAACAACACTGCAAGTCCCATGCTGGGACTGCAAAAAAAATATATCCAAAAATAAACATTGGAGCAAGTCCCAGGCTGAGACTGCAAAAAACCCCACCAAAAAACAAAGCAACACAGAAACGTAACCCCCCCAGCCCAACCCTACCCTCCAAAACCCACCCAGAACAACTTTTTAAAAAGGAAAAAGCAGCACCTTACCAGTCCAAAGCAACAGCACCAGGCCGCTTCTCCTTCCTCCTCTTGCGCCACTGCCGCATGCCCCGTCCACGGAGACCCTCTGACCCACCCCTTCGGTGGTGCTTACTCAGGAGTAGACCCACCCCTTTGATGGTGCTTACTCATGAGTAGACCAGCGCCAGGGATGGGCAGGGAGTACACCGGCTTCCTGTGCCCAGCGGCGATCCGGAACCACCCCGCCTCTCCTTCTTCCTCCTGCGCTCCAGGAGTAAAAAAGTTCCCTAACTGCCTGCTCTAACCGTTGGGAAGAATTACAGAGAAGCAGCCTCTTTGCCACCAACAGTTTGTATTTCCCACCTTTTCCCGTTCATAAGCCAAAGCTCCGGCTGCAAATCAAAGCAAAATTTTGCAGCTGGAGCTGTTCATAAGTCAAATTGTTCATAGGTCAGGGCGTTCGTAAGTCAAGGCACCACTGTATTACTTTAGGGCAGCTATTTTCAATCTTTTTTTGGGGGGGGCACAGCCTTTTTGGGAGCTCTTTTCAGATTCCAGGGCCCCTTATCAAACATGGATGCAACATGAAGAGGTGAATAGAACAGAAAAATGTTCACTCTGACTGCTTTCAAATGTGCCAGGGGCCATATGGTCCCTTGTTGAGAATAGCTGGTTTAGGGCAGCAATGGACAACTGTGGCCCTCCAAATACTTTTGGTCTACTCATATTCCCTTCACCCCTAATATGTTGACAGCCAAGTGTTATTATGGGAGTTGTACTACAAAATCATATGAGTCAGTTGTCCACCTCTTCTTTAGGGTGATTAGTGAGGTGCTGGTGCTTGTTTTATTTTGCAATGCAGAAAAATAGTTAGTGATGAAGTCTAATTCACTATACATTTTAGGTATAGATGTTTAATACAATAATCTCATAGACTGATTTTCAAAGAAGATGGCCAATATATTTGTCTCTCTTAGCATGTGCTAGGAAAAAGTAAACAAAACTCAAAGTATTAAGGCACCTTTAACAAATTTATTTCTGAGGAAATGTTCCATAATTCATTAAAAGCTTTAAAGCTGCCACAGTATTCTTGTTTTTTTACTATATGTCTCATACAGTACGGCCACTGTACCTGGTGACCCTTTCAATTATAAAAACAAGAATCCAAGATCCTGTTTTTGATCAGTACGGTTAAATGACATACATTTTCCACTCAAGTTTATTATATATAAAAAATCAATTTATTTGTTACAACTCCATGTATAGTAATAATTGAAAAAGGGGTCAGGAATTTTGTACAAAGGTTATATACACCTTGCAATTAAAGCACTTTTATTTTACAATACAAAAAAAGTGTTAGTGAATGAGTGAGAAGAGCTGACCAAATGTTGGTCATTATAATACATCCTTGCAAAGCACCATCATACAGAAATTTATGAACATACAAGTTGGATTTTTAAAAGACAGCAATAGACAGAGTAAAAATTACAAAACCTAAACATAAGTATTTAAAAGTTTTAAAGCAGCACCAGATCCTTCACTTAGAAACAAGATGTGTTCAGCTTATGATAGACAGTATTCTCTTTGTAGAGGAAGATATCTTGACTCTCCCTCCATTTAATTATTATTTAACTATTGTTATTTTTGGCACTCAATATAAGAGTGAGCCTCCCCTCTCTTACTATTTTCTTTCTTAAGATTTGGGAGGGATGCCGGGCAAACTCTTTAATGTATTTTACACTAACTGTCTTTATTTGAAGTGTTCTTATATAAAAATGGTCCTTAAAATCAAGCTATCAGAATTTAACACAGCAGTAGTTTTGGGAGTTATTTTAAGCTTGCTTCACACTTTGATTTTGGATGTACTGTATAACTTTAGAGGCAAACACCATAGGAAGGTATGGTTCTACTAAAACTGGCAATTTCTCTTGCAACTGCAACCTTTTGACATCTAAGAGAATTCAGCTTTAAGGTAATGGAGGTATAGACATGATCCCCAGAAATCTCTTTTCTGTCCCATTCATTTCAATGGGCAAGAAAAATATATTATCCTGCCCTACTAAAATCAGCAGACTCAACCTGCTTAAGTCTACAATCTTTCTTCATAATTAGAATTAACTCCTGTTAGCACACAGTAGACAAGCATTTAAAAAAATCACAGTTCTTTAAAGATGTAATTGTTGATTTACAGCACAATCCAAGATCAAAGACACTCTGGCTGCAGTTAGTTTGGAATGGGCAGATGCCTCTCATGCCAGCACAATGCCTTTGTTTTGGCTGATATCAATTCCACCAGCACAACGGTTGTGCTAGCTAAAATTATCTGGCAAAAGAGCCAAAAAAGGGACAGAGAGAGTGATGATCAAGGGAGGAGCTGTGTTATGTCAGAGCCACAGTCTTCTTAACTGAGACTCACAACCACTATGCTGGCACAAAGTTATGCCAGGTCAGGGTTGTCCTAAATAATTTCCAGCATCCCTAGGTTGGGAAGGATTTGGATTCAGTAGAGCCTTGGCAGCCTTGGTGTCAGCTCAGCTAACTCAGATATTCTAGTTAGGAGGCAGCCAATTCAATCAATGCTTTCCCTACCTGTTGATGGGGCAGGAGAAGTAGCATAAAGCTGGAAAAAAATGTGGGCAAAGGGAAAAATTTGGAAGAGCTTTTGCAAGAGAAAAGAACTCCTTGTTGGAAATAAGAAATAGTAACTGCCTCTAATGAAAAACATGTTATACTCAAACTATGTTAAGCACATGGGAGTCTGAGTAAATACTTTTCTTTTGATTTTGATTCTTTCTCTCATTTGATCTGAAGATGTGGCTGTTGCAGACTTGCACCCTTGAAGGTCCGGCACCCCCAATGATGGAAAACCTGCTGTTAGTGCACAATACATGTGCAAAAACAAGCCAGAGTAAATTACAAGTCAAGCCAATGAGCTGGATGTGCAGTTTCAATAGTTTTAAAGCAGTGGAAACTTAGTTCACTTGTTTCTCTTCAAGAGCAACTTAACCATAGGATTGATTTGTTTCAGTGTACAACTTGTGACTTACAAAGAGGCTAAATAGGTTACTTGCATTAGTTTGAGCAGCATTTGCCAATTTTAGCATTTTTCTTTCCATATCTGCCTTGTGTATACTATTGAAATTCATTAACTGCCTGTCATCCAAAAGCAATGAGTGAGTTCTTCTCAATGAATCCACTTAGGAGGCAATGAACCCTATTTGTCCCTCAGAAAGAAGATACGACAGCATAAGCTCAACCACCTCATAACAGAAATTGGCACAAACACACACATTGCAATAAGAAAAGACTGTTGCCAACATTGTACAAACATCTGGAATGGGATAAAATAAAGCAATATTCTGAATTCTCTAGTGCAAGCTTAGACATACTCCTTGTCAGAATGATGTGCATTTAAAGATGTAAACAACTAAGGGGTTGTTTTACATCAGCACTTCAGCCTCTACTGAGCCTCCAAAGTTTCTTCATGTATTGGCTATTGCACAGAACGTTTGTATTATTTACAATGCAACATCCATCTCCAGGGGACTCTCTGTAGGTCTATCCTGTAAAAAAAACCGAAGGGACAACTATAGACCTTCATGGATCTGAAGCAAAGCTCCTTTAACTCAATTTTTTGCAGACCTCCTGCAAGGTGGCTGTAGGATTTTGGAGCCAAGCCTGAGAATAAATTCTAAACTCAGCTTCCAATCCTAGCACAATTTTTTTTTTGGAAATAAAGTGCAACAAACTAATTTTTCCTCCAATTAAATGGACCAAATCCTCTAGCACAATTATGCTGATGTAATGCTAACACTGCAACTTTTGGGGGCAAATTGCTTCAGGATAAGAAATTGCCACAGACATTATCTGTTGTGTATGGAATCACATAGTTCAAGCATGCAACAGGTAAGCCTTATGATTATTTCTTACGCTAAGGCTATTCAACTCCAAAAGTTACACCATAAGTGTGATGACTATGCAAAAGGATTTTGGACATGCTAGACTGACGTGCCAGCTGTTACTATAATTACTTTTAAACATTTGATATGATTTACTGTCTCCCTTTCTGTGACAATGATAATACCCAAGAAAGGTACTATCATTGTGGGCAACTCTGATAGAGTTTACTTGCATTAGATTTTCAAACACCCTGTTAACATATGGCCTGGATGTAAAACTGAGCTTCTGGCACATGAAATGTAACAATGCACAAGTCAGGAAAAATATTCTCAAATGTGAGGATTTAAAAGCAGGACATGCTTGGGGCCTATATTCTGCTGATGCTAGAAAGGAAGTAAGGGCTGCTTCATAAATTACATACCAACTGTTGATACTGTGGATACAGTGGCATTCCCATAACAAACAAAGGGGGAAAGGGGAACTTTTGTTTCCAGGTAAACAATATTGAGGCAAGACGGAGCACAGTTAACTTCTACACTCTATTCTGTACCTACTGCCTGACCCCACACATTTCAATTTCCTGCTTTAGTTCAGCAGACAATACTATTACGTAGATGCAATCATGGCTAATAAAACTGCCTGATACATAACATATGAAGCAGCTCTTATAAGAGGTAATTACTTTTCCTAATGTATTTGAAAAATTAATGTAACAATACAGTGGTACCTTGACTTACAAACATCTCCACTTGCAAATGTTTCGAGTTATGGACGGCTCCATTCGCAAAATGTTGCTTCAACTTGCGAACGGAGCCTCGACTTATGAATGAAAAAAAAAAGAAAAAGAAAAAGAAAAAACCCTTTCCTGCCCTTTTGTTGACCTAAGTTCATCTCAGGTCAAAAGAAGATATATATATATAAAAATTTCTCCCCCTAGTGGTAGAGTATGGATTAATCGGCTCTGCATTAGTTCCTATGGGAAATAATGCCTCTACCTATGAACAGCGCCTCGACATACTAATGAAAAACAGCAGGTACAGATTAAATGGTTTTAAATGCATTCCTATGGAAAAGTTTGCCTAGACTTACGAACTTTTTGACATACGAACGCCGTTCCAATACGGATTAAGTTCGTAAATCGAGGTACCACTGTATTGTCTCCCTACCTCTAGTTCAAAAAGGAAGGCTCTCTCTGCCTTCTTTGAAAAAAATATTTTCCAAAGCCTGAAGCTAATGGAAGCCTTAATGAAAGATTTGTATGCCCCAAATATCAAAAAAACTACAAGTTCCAGTCATTTGGATAATTAAAGCAAGGAAGGTTTTCATGGGTTGGCTTCTTGGTAGTGTGTAAAACTATCATAAAAAGATAATATTCCTGTCCAATGATAGAAGGTGCAGAGAAAAAAAGGGGGGACCAACCCCACAACAAATGTTAACAAAATATTTAGGTTAAAGAATAATGTTGAAAAATGACATTCACAGTGGTTTGGGCGTGATAAATAAAATTTTGCCACTTAAGAAGTAATATATCGTACTCACATTGCAAAGATTGCCTTATTCAGCATCATTACTGATACACTCTTTAAGTTTGTTGGAAATCATTTCTGCTCCTTCTGGATGGTGCAGAGCAGATCATGACTGATTTTTTTTTTAAAAAATGTGTCCTAATTAAAAAAATAGTATTTTTAATATATATGAATGGTATACTGTAATAATACACTGAAAGTACTGCAAGAATATAAGATTTCATTTACATTAAACTATGAATTCAAAGTTAAATTTATCATTTATAAATATGGCATCTATATTATTATCATTATTATTTTATGTAGCATAAAAATATGACAACTTTTGGGGGGAATGAAATATTTTGTAGAATTGGGAGGGTAAGTTTTTCAGGTACTATTACCCTTGTCATTGTCATGGAAATAGCAGTGGTATGATAGGAGACATAGACAAATTATACCGGGAGGGAAAAAAACCTCATTCTGTCTTTTTCTCACACATACATTCTTAGGCAGGCGTGCACTTAACAAAGGGTCTCTTCATTCATTATTTGGCCCAAAGACTGTACATGAGATAAAGATCAGGCCTCAGGTTTGTGCATTCTCTCACCTGCTTCCCCTACTACAAAAAGGGGATAACAAAGGCACCCCACGTGTATTTGAATGCAGAATCTTCCTGACTGAACAAAATACAACAGGAAGGTATGAGGCTAGGGATATACAAGCTTATTCTAGGCCCATTTTTTGTCTCATCATGGTGAAATATTGATGCCAAACAAATAACCACACATGTAATTAAAAGCACACAGTCTCAAACACCACCATAGCCAAGAACATGGTAGAATTCTCAGAAAGGAATAAAGAGCTATAAAATGGTGCAACTGGGCTAATTCAAATTCAAATTCAACGAAAGGTGCTGTTTTCATAATTATGTATAAGCATAAATGTTTTCACCGTTGTGACAGCCGTTTTCTTGCAGAAACTAAAGCCCTTTGTGTACCGTATGTTATCTGTCTTGACAATTTTAAAAAAAGTTTAATCGGAATTGCTGGTCCACCAGAATTAAAAATACAAGAGGTTATTCAGCTTTTTGCACTTATTTATGATGATGCTTCATTAGACATTCCACTCCTTTCATTCTCATCCTCATAAAAAAAAGCTTTCTTCTACTTTTTATTTGGTATTTGGCTCACTGAATAGCAATACACTCTGGTCCTTCTATTTCCCTATGTGCTCAGTCACTTCAATGTTTTAAGGCATCTTCTTGTGTTACATTTGGAAAAATAAAAAACTTTGTCTAAATTTTTTTAAAAAAATTATGGCACAAAGCAGCAAACTTTATTTTTAGGAAAATATATAAATAACCTTGCCGATCACCTCCTTTTTGTACACTCCCAGGATCCCCCACCCCACCCTAGATAATAAATTTTTAACTGTATACACTATACCCTGCCTCACATCCTCCCCCCTGCTGAATAGGGGCAATTAGTATTTACACTGGTGAGTTGGAGGCAGTCAAAGGAGGGAGGCAGTTTCTCATGAAGAGTCTGTGCACGGAGAAGGTGGAGGTGGATACAAGTGATGTGAGTAGCTTCGTTCTGTGTATGGTGATGGAGGGCAGCTTTCGTAGTTCTCCTCTGCTGATAAGTACTGGCTGCGTGGCGTTGGCGGTGGAGGCACAGGCTCAGAATCATAATTCAAATCACTGGTGTAACCCTTCCCCACTGCTGTCATCACCCTGCGGCTGGGGGCATAGTCACTGTCACAAACATCCGTGCTGCATGGTGTAGTAGGAGGGGCAAAATGTCGGTAGCTGTATGGCCTGTAACTGAGGTGGGGAAAGAAAAGAGGGGGAGGACGGAAGAAGGAACATTAGTACCTTAAAGGAACTCCAGACTTCACTGTGTATGTGATATACCAATGTACAATTACCAGATACTGCTCATATGTTGGACTTTGTTTTCCATTAAGAACCCTGGTGGCTTTTAGGTTAAATTAAAAATATTGACACACAACTTCTCTAATGCAGCCCTATATTAAATATATTGTAAAAAAAAGAGAAGGAAATTGGGGGCAGTTTCAATAGAATAAATTTGCAGAAGTCACATCTTGCAAAGAGAGGTATATTTACTTATCTTTCACTCAATTTTTTTGCTCAACGTATTAATATTGGTTCAGAAGTTCATAAGCATCTATGTCAAAAGATCACCCATGGACCATCTCAAAGAAAGGCTCAAGAGTTATAAACCTGGGAATTCAAGCTGCCTTTCAACCAACTAGCACAGATGTAAGCTTGCAAACAGCCTGGCCCCTTGAGCCACAATGGCCTGAGACAGGAGGTTTTCTGGAGTGAGAGGACACTTCAACAATTTTTTTTTCCTTCAGGACAGCAATGTTTAAGAAATAACTATACTTGTATGTGTGTGCAGACAGGTTAGTAAAGCCTGTGTGAGATGTAGGTAGGATTTGTGGATTCGTCTGGAAGGCTGCACAATAGCTGAAATGGATGATAGTAAAATTACCTGTATGATCGATGGGTTGAAGGGCTGTTTGAAGAATAACCAAATTCCATAGTATAATGGGAACGCTCTGTAGCTGGTGATGGAGGAGGGTTCAAAATCTTACAGAAAGAGAAAGAGCCAATTTTAACAGAAAAAACGTTTAGAAAAATATTTGAAACATGGTAACACCATCCTTACCAAGTGCAGCACCAGTTCATTCTATGTACTATTGATATTTTGCATCTACAGTCATTTGATGATACAATGTTGCATTTCTATATTACTTTTCTTTCATGGTAGAAAAATTAGTAGGCATAGCTACTAATAGCCAGTACTCATAAGACTCAGACCCACATCACTTTAGTAAGGCTGCTGCAACATGAGAGTAAAAGTATAGATTCTAAGGAGAATGCTTATTGTTTGATAAATGCTTACACAGTACTACTAGAATATATGGCTTACAAACTTAATATAAGACTATTTGTACAGCATCACTTTTACACTTGTCCATGTATCATAACTCCTTCTAGACAATTACTATGCTAAGATGTTAAGCTTGCCAGGCCTCACATTGCCACCAACTTAAAAGGGACTAAAAGAATAAACATTTTCTAGTTAGGTATGAACAAACATGATGTTTGATATACATTTTTGAGTGTTTCATATTTCAGTACCCAAACTAGACCAGAACAGTTACCCTAGTTTTTCACACATCACTGAATTTTGTAATAAAATTGTCACTTCAAAAATGTAGCAAATCCCATACAAAAAAGTATTGTTGGGTATAATGTATAATACGCACTTTTGTGAAACAATACACTTAAAGATAATGCAAATTTCTCTGTAGCTTAGAGGGGGGAAAATCAGAGATATACGTGAAGAGGAGATGGATCAAAAAGAATGATCCATCTATCCCTTCTGCATCAATGTTGCATCTTAATAAATTCATTTTATTTTTATTGGCTCAGAACGAAATACATACATTTGCTGTAATAACCACATAACTGCAACAGATTTCACTGTTAAACTTTCAGATCTAGACTCTATTATGCAACAAACACAAAATAGGATACTTTTTTGGAAATGACTTACCGGGGGAAAGTAAGTACCCTTAGTGCTTGAAGAACTACTGGATGATGCTCCAGTAACATGAGCCCTGTCATAGGGTGGTCCACTACTTCCACCCATAATACTGAGTGAACTAATCATAGATTTGCCACGGGACATTCCTAAAAAAGAAACGGAAACATTTCCTGACAAGTGTGTTTATGACTGGGGAGGAAAAAGCATCCTGTGTCCACAAGAACTGTAATAGTTAGAAAGTATTCTCCAGTCACATACATCACCAAAATCTCCTCTGACAGCCAAGAATACAATCACCATTGAGTAAAAGACTAAAGGAAAAAAAATGTGTAACTGTGAAGAAAATCTATCTCCTTTCAGTGGAATTAGCACATTTGACAGGTTAAAAGCAAAAACAGGCTCTGGGGAGGCTTGTTCTCTGTCAGTAGTGCCTACTTCCCATTTGGGTCCTGGACTGAACAAACTACAGAGCACATCCTTCTTTCAGACTATCTTCTTGTCAGGAGACAAAGTTTTCCTCTGGCCTCGTTTCTCCCTTTCCCCTCCCCCCTGTGCATTCACACACCCATTTTACTAAGAGGAAAATGACTTTAAAAGTTAGTATTTAAACTGGGGGGGGGGGAAGCAAATATGTTTTCTACACATAATTTATAGAGGCTGCACAACTATAATTCAGCTGTCTCAGAATTTCCATAGAACATGTGTATCAGTTTACTGTGTATGTGTTTTAGCCCTGCTTATACCACCCCTGGATAGCAGTTAACTCTTAGGCATTAGAACTAGAGATGGAGGAGACACGTTCCTTCTTGAAGGTAATCAGTAGACAAAAAAGGAGAACCCCAAGTTTTATTTAAATCACTTAAAAGTCCTTTGCTATATGACAATCTCATCTCCAAGTTCATTATACTATCTATAGATTTCCCCTCAATAACTTTTCAGCACCATTCAAACCAGCCATCTACAGAACTTTGGCACACTATTGATTCGTTATACCTATTGTAATTTTATCCTTTAATGGGCCTGACTATGGAAGAAGTGGATAGTACATGCAACTTTGAGAATTTCATTTACCAAAAATAAAAAAAAATAAAAAAAATTCAGAGTTCTGATTTCAAACTCTGCAAAACAAGAACGACTAAGCTGGGAATGTCCTATTAACATTGGCTTAGTTAGCACACAAGATTCAGCTGTGTAAGTACATAACCCTACCTGAAAGGCAGAGCATTATACAAATGGTCCAGGAATGAATGTTAAGTCTAAAGACTAACCAGGAAGAGATCCAGAGAGAGAGCTTGGGTGAGGCACATAGCCTAGAGGTACAGAAGCTGGTCCATGCACCACATAATCATTGGTCATTGTTTCACCATCCCCTTTCATGCGTGGGCACAACACTCTCTGGCAAACAAAATACATAGCGGCAACTATAAAAACTGTGAGAATCACTCCAATGATAGAACCTATTGTGTTGGTAGCTTGAGGGGCTGGTTCTTCAGTTGTGTCTAAAAGTAAGAGAAAAACAAGGAGATACAAATAAGATTTTGACCATTTGACAGTTCCTACACACCTCAATCAGCTTTTTGAACCCTTCTGCACTGAAGGATATACAGTCGTGCCTCGCTTAACGACTGCCTCGCTTAACAAGGAAATCGCTGTATGATTAGGTTTTTGCGATCGCTTTTGTGATTGTAAAACGATGGTTTAAATGGTTTTTTTTTTCATTTAACTATGATCGGTTCCCTGCTTCGGGTTTCAAAATGGCCACTGGCTGAAGAAAATGGCTCCCTGCTGTTTTCTAGGATGGATTCCTCGCTTTACAGGCACCAAAAATGGCCGCCGTATGGAGGATCTTCACTGGATGAGCAGGTATTCAGCTCATTGGAATGCACTGAACGTTTTTTTTATTTCGTTTGATGATGTTTTCGCTCTACAGCAATTTCGCTGGAACGAATTAACATCGTCAAGTGAGGCACCACTGTAATGAAATGTCTTTTCCCAGATTTGGAATTAGGAGACATGAAGTGGGGCTAATATAATTGTATAATGCTTTTATGAACTGGCATAGCTCAGTGGGTTGGACCACATGACTACAGAGCCAGTTGTGTGAGTTCAAATCCTTACTATGACTCCCGGGAGAGGGATCAGTGTACATCACCTGGAGCATGTGTGGCTAATGGGGTTATGTACTTTGCTATTTGTTACGTCCTTCTATAAGTTCCATAGTGGCAGAGCACCACTCTGTACTTTTACTTTATAATATTTATTTATTTTATTTATTTATTTATTTTCTATCCCGCCTATCTGATCGTATTAGACCACTCTAGGCGGCTTACAGTAAAAACAACAATGTAACTTTAAGACTTTACAGCAGAAACGTAAATAAAAAAAAAATAAAGAACAGAATAAGAAAAAAAGATTGTCAAGGGTTTTCTGTTGGGAAGGCCCGCCTATACATCAATGTTTTTAGTTGTTTCTTAAAAATGCCCAGCGAGGGAGCCGCGCGAATCTCAGGGGGCAAGTTGTTCCAAAGGCGAGGAGCCACCGCCGAGAAGGCCCGGTTTCTGGTCTTTTCCTTTCGGGCCTCTCTCGGCGTTAGGCTCCTCAGCCTTATCTCCTGGCTCGCGTGAGTGACACGGGTAGATCTAGGTGGGAGAAGGCGTTCCGCCAAGTATCGAGGTCCTAAACCGTTTAGGGCTTTGTAAGTAAGCGTTAACACTTTGAAATCAATGCGGAATCGGATGGGCAGCCAATGCAATGCGGCCAGAGTGGGGGAGATATGTTGGTATCTTCTCAGCCCACTGAGTAGTCTGGCCGCCGCATTCTGCACCACCTGTAGTTTCCGCAGCAATCTCAAAGGTAGCCCCACGTAGAGCGCATTACAGTGGTCTAATCTCGAGACTACAAGCGCATGCACCAGAGTGGTGAGAGACCCCACATCAAGGTAGGGCCGCAGCTGGGCTATCCGCCTGAGATGGAAAAAAGCGGAACGGACCACGGACGCCACCTGGGTCTCCATGGTGAGCGCCGGGTCAAGATGGACACCCAAGCTACGGACCCCATCCCTGGCGGGCAGGGTCACCCCCCCAAAAATGAGGGATTGGGTTATCGTAAGTTGGAATTGACTTGATCATCTCTTATTATGCTGCAATATACTGTTGTTCTTGTTATAAACATATTTCTTGTTCCTCAGCATTGTTGGCATGTTTTGGGGGGCTAAGCCAAAAGGTTAGGAGACAAGTCCAAAACATTTGTGGCTAAAAGGACATGTTTGTAAAATCACTGTTTTTTTTATTTCAGGAAGTAAATTAGCAGCTATTGATCCATGTTTTAAATTAGTAGCTAAAAAATTTGGAATTATTCCAGTTGCTGAAATTAATACGGGGAAGAAGATAATCTGATTTTGCTACTGTATCTTTCACTTTCTTGTCTTAATGTTTGGTACTTGTTAATTTTCTGTACTTCCAGGGTTGCTTGCTGATGGAACTTGGACTTCTTTTTCTTTGTTGCATCCAGAAGTATAATACACGGCTTATCAAACACATTGTTTTATCTGTGATAATTTGGTTGGACCAGAACTTTATGACAGATTCCTTTTCTAAAACCAAAGGTGGCAAAGATTTGGCTAACTGCTTAAAACAATCTTTGAAACTTGGTTATGACTGCATGCACAACCCGTTGATGCTAGCTTCAGGCATTCATCCATAATAGAACTTTTTGTTTAGATCTGTGACAGGTCCTACATACATAATTTACTGTATACTGTGCGCTTCATAATTCTTTTCTATTATTATTATTAAAAAATACCATAGTCAACCAAAATTATAAAAACGTTGAGTGGTATTATATAACAGATACAAATTTTAATCAAAAACCTCAGTAGCTGGTAAATATCGGTACAGTATGTATGCTGTTCTTAATGTTGCAGTTTTTTGTAGCCGTGATGGTGTTATTTCCGAGATCTGCAGCTGCTTATAATACTGTGTGAAATTTCTTGATATTGTTCCCAAAGCTCCAATGACTATGGGGACCACCAAAGTGTGTTTCATCCACAAGTGAGATGTTTTGATTGCCAGGTCTCTGTATTTTGTTAATTTTTCCTATTCTTTATTTTCAGCTCTGGCATCCCCTGGAGTTTCAATATCAATGGTCCAGACATTTCTTTTTCTATTACTACTATGTGGTTTGTTATGTTCAAGGTATCTATCAATTTGGATTCAGAAATCCCACAATATCTTGATTTTGTCATTTTCTGACACCTTATTTACCTGATGCTCTCATGGGTATTTGGAGGCTGGCAAGTTATTTTTTTTTGCATGGTGACCAGAACATTAATTTTGCTCCTCCATTATGTCTAATTTTGTAATCTGTTTGTGCAATCTTTGGACATTCACAGATGAGGTTTGATACAAGTTTCATTCTTTTCTTGGCAGAGTCGACATTTGCTGTTAGTAGATCTTAGCTTTCATCACATTGGTTTGGAATCCTTTTTCTTGTGCAGCAAAGATCAAACCTTCGGTTTCTTAATGGTTCCAGTTTTAACCATGCCCATGTTGAATCATTATCATGCTTTCCATCAATATTTCTCAGGTGTTGTTCATGTAGTAGTTTATTTTTCCTACTGTTTAATTTATTTTCAAATTGTTGTTTGCTATATTGAGCCTTTGTTTCTGTTGTTCTCAAAATATTCTCCATTTTCACTGCCTTAAGTAATTTTTTAAACGTGTACTGATATAATAATTTAGGCTTCTTTTTTCCTCCTCTACTACCTGATGGATTTGCAATAATCCACTGCCTCCAATTTTTTGTGGTAAATATCTATGTGCATTACTTTTTGGATGTAGTGCATGATGGAGCACATGTTCTTATAGTCATGCAAATGATGTTACTGCTAGATGATCTCTATGTTCGTTTGCCAAGATGACTGAACATAAATGTTGGCAATATCTATAAATTAAAGCAGTTAGCAAACCTGATATGTTTTTTCAGCATTAAGTTGTGGATGGGGTGTGGCTATATAGTTAGAATCATAATGTGCACACAATCATATTTGAATCTTTACCACATTCACAGCCATCTGTACCTTTATGCCAAGATTTATAAAGCTTTTTTCTACCTACTCCATACCAAAATGCAAATTTCCACACTTACAGCATCCCAGTTCATCAGAACTGTCACTACAGTCAAAGTGCTCATCACATTTCTTGTTTTTCCCAATACACTGCCCACTGGCACATCGGAAGTGATCTGTTAAACAAAGCACTGTAAAAGTAGAGATCACCCACAATTAGTGAATTACAAGAATAACTGAAACAGGAAGGCAATGAAAATGCAGCATAACAATTCAAAAAATTAATACTGTCAAATACTTTATAGCTATAGTTATCAGAGTTCTAGAGCTGAGATAAAACAAGCACATTAAGTTTGAAAAATATGCAAATTGCAGGTTCTTAGGTGAGTAGCTATTTTTAGGAAAAGGCAACATTAAATACATAAAAAGATCAGGAGGAACTACTACTCCTTTCTCAAGAGTGCTCCCAGTTCCACAAAGCACCTTCCTGGCAGAGGAGAGGGGAAAAACAGAGAAAGAATGAGGATAATGGTAGTGTGAATGAGCTGACCACCATACAGCAAACTCTCTTACTTTGCATGCTTTGATTTCTTACTCTCCCTTTCACTAGTACAGTGGTGCCTCCCATAATGGGCGCTCCATTTAACGACGAATCTGCATAGTGGTGATGTTTTTGTGATCGCTTTTGCGATCACATAACGATGTTTCCTATGGGGGAAATCGCTTTGCAATGATTGGTAAGCTGTTTCGCTTACCGATTTTCGCATAGCGATGATTTTTCCCCAGCTCATCAGCTGTTCCAATATAGCCGCCGGGTAAAACAAGGACAGATTCCTCGCTTACTGGGCAGCTAAAATTGCCGCCGTATGGAGTATTCTTCACTTAAAAGGTAAGTTTTAAGCCCACAGGAACGCATTGAAGGGGGTTCAATGCATTCCTATGGGCTTTTTTATTTCGCATAGTGACGAATCCGTATAGCGATGATTTTTGCTGCACGGATTATCGTTGCTATGCAGGGCACCACTGTAGTTTCATGAAACTCATACAGAAAGAAAGGGAAGAGAAGGTTGGAAAATGGGATGAGATGATATCACACTTAGTTTTTAAGATTTCTAGCTCTTTGTGCTATAATGATATGTCTGAAAGTGTGAGAGCAATACTTGCTGAAGCTTCAAAATCCAGAGGAGCATTTTAAGTCTACTGATAGTTGGAAGATGTGGAGACATGAAGGACAGAGAATAGTGGACTTTATGTATCAAGTCTTTTTTTTCAATGAATGCAAGACATTATCAAATGGACTGATCTTCCCATTCCCTTCACCAGGTAAAGGTTCCCCTTGACATTTAGTCCAGTCGTGTCTGACTCTAGAGTGCAGTGCTCATCCCTGTTTCCAAGCCATAGAGTCAGCATTTGGCCAAAGGCAGTTTTCCGTGGTCACGTGGCCAGCGCAACTAGACATGAAACGCTGTTACCTTCCCACTGAGGTGGTACCTATTTATCTACTTGTATTTTTACATGCTTTCGAACTGCTAGGTTGGCAGGAGCTGGGACAAGTGGTGAGAGCTCACCCCATCGATCTTATGACTGCTAGTCTTCTGAACTTGCAGCACAGAGGCTTCTGCGGTTTAACCCGCAGTGCCACCATGTCCCCTTCATTTCATTTAGGCAAGGCAAATACAAATCACACTTGAATGTACATTCCTGTGCTTCCTCCTAGTCTCAGGACATCTCTACCAATAGTTGGAAGATGGGGAGCAGGCCACCTCATCCTTCCCGTTCATATAGGGATTCTAACTATTAAAATTAGAAGGGCAACAAATAATGTAACTATTAGACATCGCAAAAGCTTTAAGCCACTAAGATAAGGAGGATCAATTCATAGTAATCTGATACTACTTTCCTTGCCATGGCTCCCTCCTATGGAATCCTAGCATACATAGTTAAGTGAGGTGCTTAGAATTCTTTAATACAACATTCTAGTACTGTGGCTCTCTTTCAAGACTGGTTTTGGCATGGAAAGGGCCTAGGTCAGGACATCTTCTGCAATGACCTTGCAGGGCCAGTAAAGCAAAAATGAATCACTCCCCACAGAAAGAGAGAGATCAGAGCCAGTGTTAAGACGTTTGGTTTGCCTGAACAACAGAATTATGCTCTAACTGTTATCGAAGGACTTCACTTAAAAATCAGTACATAGTTTAGGGGTGGCTCTTGGATCCAGCATTGTCAGTGGAGGCACAGGTAGTCTCAGTGACTGAAATCCTCTTGCACAGCTTTACGCCATGCTAGTAGGAAGGTATTATCATCCTATGTTGGCCATGATTAATTTAAATTAATTGAAAGCTTCCCATCCTTTGTCATGCTGTGAAGCTCCCTAGGGCTCCCTTTTGACCTGGGGAAGCCTTTGGAAGCCTTGGCAGCAGCACAGAGAGGGGGGCACATTGTCAAACCAGACAAAATACCTTGGTTACATATATCCATACTTTGGTAACGTCTTGTTGTGATTACTGAAATTTGTATGTAGTACTGCCTTTGAAACTGGATGAGGACCAACGTTCCCTCTAATTTCTGCTAGTGATGGGCAGAGCTCCACCCTCCCCACATACAGGGGTTCGCCTGCAACTAAAAGCAACTTGGCAGCAACATTGATCTATCTGCAGTGGATTGATGAAACGCTACGTATGCACACACAGCTTAGAGGGAATGTTGGTGAGGACACATCAGATGATTTCTTAAGGAGCAAGACAGGAAAATAGGTAAGGTGTGTAGCTATAAGGAGAGGGCTTTTTAAATAAGTACTACCCTATTTGTGGCATACTTCTCCCCAAGAGACTCACCTGGTGCACATTTTGGAATTGTTGTTAAGACCAGCTAAAGACATTTTTACTTCCCCAGCATTTTAAATTATTTTAAAAAAACTGTATGTATGCTTTGAGATTTTAATATTCCAGATGTTTTTACTTTTTTTCTCTAGCTGTTTTTACTTTTATTTTTATTGTATGTTTTTGTACTTTATGGTTAGAGTTCTATTTTGAACAAAGCCTGGACAGCATTGGAATGTGAAATAAACAAATATATAAATATTATAGGACCCAGTAATGTCACTCATATACCAGTGGTACATAGAACTGTTATCTTCCAATACAATAGATGCCATTATTTATCAGCAATGCTGTACTGCATTCTGCAAAGGATGAACAGATCCACTTCTATCCAGGGCAGAAGGGAACACACACAATCTCTAAAGCCACCTCACAGCACCCCCTCCCATGAAAAAAACTATTTTTAAACTGTTTAAAAATTCACTAGTTCCACTCCTGAGGGCCTTAAGGACAAATGATTTTTGCATCAGGGCTGGTGTACAGAAAAGGGAAAAATAAAAACTGCAAACGCTGCCTAGGTGTTCCCAATTTACATTTTAAAAATGAAATGAGCCAAAATGGACATTTTTGGGCCATGTGCAGCTTTTAGAAAATATTTGGTCCCAGTGCTCCCTGAGACAGCTCATCCTGGTTCTCTGCAGAAGAATAAATGACTCCAGAAATGGCATTATTCAAAAACAATTACAGGAACATTTAAACCACTGAGCACAAACTGTCACCAAACTCCAGGTGATTGTTCTTGAGCAATGGAATGTCAAAGAACATCTGGACTACAATTCACAAAATTTAGTTTTATTCGTTGTGCCTTGAACACTGTGATTCACACCCTGGGTGATCTGCATATGTGTTGAGCCTTGTTGGAATATTCTAATCTAGAGCTTCTGCAATCAGAAAAGATACATTAGTACAAACCCCTCCCCCCCCCCCAGTATATGTACCTTGGCACCAAGGTTCTCCCTTCAGTTAAGTCAACCACCTCTTTGGAGTGAGGGCATGACAGTGGGGAGGCTGGGCTCGGATGTGTGAATCACAGAGGACCACTTGAAAAACTACAATTACAGGTAGATAACCTGTCTTTCTTCTTCATCAACTCTGTGAATCACACTCTGGGTTACTAACAAGCTGGATTACCCAGAGGAGAGTGTCAGACCAAGGTATAAGAAAGTGCAGCATGTCCAAAAGCTCCATCGGACTTCTGGCGAAAGTCTAGCCAATAGTGATTAAAAAACATGGACGGCTGTGACCATGTGGCAGATGCACAAATCTCATGGAGGGGAACCCCCCGGGGAAAGCTGTGGATTCTGCCAATGCCCTGGTAAAGTGTGGGCGAAGGGCTTGTGGCACCAGAAGATGTACAAATTGGTAGGCAAGTTGGATAACAGAGGCAACCCACTTGTATATATGCTGAGAGGTGACTTGGAGACCTTGTGATGGAGGTTGGTAGCTGACAAAAAGGCTAGGTGAATGCTGAAATGGTTTCGTGTGGACTATACAGAAAGCTAGAGCCCATCTAACATCCAAGGTTTGAAGGATGTGTTCTTGAGGAGTGGATGGAGATGGGAAGAAGGATGGAAGAACCAATGGTTGAAAGAGGTGGAACTGGGAGACAACCTTAGGAAGGAACAAAGTATCTACAAAAAGCCACACCTTGTTAGGGTAGAACCAGACATATGGGTAGTTAGACCGTAAGGCTGCAAGCTCACTGGCACATTGTGCAGAGGTGATTGCCATGAGAAATGAGGTCATAAAGGTTAGGAGATGGAGGTCCGTTGATGTGAGGGGCTCGAAAGGGTGTTGAAGAACTAGTGTCAATTACTACTGAGGTGGGGGAGGGCGTGTATCAGAGTAAATCCTTTGAGAAAATGCTAGAGAGTAGGATGATTGAAGAATTTAGAGGCTGGAGAGATTGGTGGCTGGTGTGCCACTACGGCAGAAAGATATACTTGTGATAAGAGTGATGAGGAAGTCCTGTGTGCTTAAGATGTTTAAGAAAATATAGAACAGTGCAGAGAGAAGGATTAATTGGCAACTGTGCTGTTGAGGGAGTGAAGGATTGGATTTTTTTACATTTATATATGTAGGCTCTCCTGGTAGTGGGTTTTTTTGCATAATAAATAACAATCTAGGAGGCAGAATCCTCCACGATGCAAAATGAAGTGCTGGGTGGAGGATCTGAGCCCTGTTTTGGGTGAAGAGGTGAGGCAGACGGGGAAGATGGCAAGCTTCAGAAGATAGCTGGCGAAGAGTGAGAAACCAAGGCTAGCATGGCCACCATGGGGCTAGCAGACTGCCATTGGGTTTGTCTTGCCGGAGATTGACGACCACCTTGTGGAGCAGTGGGAATGGTGGAAAGAGGTAGGTCAACGTTTTGGGCCAACGTCTGATGAAGGTGTCACCAAGGTTGTTCTTGCCAACTCCTGTGCAGGAACAATAGTGTTTGCATTTTTGGTTCATTCTGGATGCAAACAGGTTGATTGTGGGTGTCCCTCAACGAGTGCAGAGGGACAAAAACATCGTTTGGTCTAATTCCCATTGTGAGCTTGGTGTTCTTTGCGACTGAGTAAGTCTGCAAGGTTGTTGTCTTGGCCAGCTACATAGACTGCTGTGAGACATATGTGGTGAGACAGACACCACTCCCACAGGTCTACGGCAAAATATAGGAGATTTGAGGAGTGAGTACTACCCTGCTTGAGAATATAATACATTGCCATGGTATTGTCTAGACCATTTTGTTGCAGAGATGGTTTTTGAAGGCTTTGCAGGCCTTGAGGGTGGCTAGTAGTTGTAGTTCATTGATGTGAAGCATTTTCTCTCTGTGTGACCATTGGGCCTGGATCTGGAGGGATCCGCAAAGGCATTGACAGTATGGCGTGCTGCCAACATTGGTTGTTTAGCCACTGAGAGGACTTCTTGCTGAAAGGTTTGTGCCAGAATCCTTTTAACATCAGGTATTGCCTCAATCAGGGTGGACATGTCGTCGCATAAGAAGTGTTGTTACACACCCATAATCCCTTGATAGTTGGTGACTCTCATAGTAAAGGCAGCTGAGAAATAGAGCCATTGGCCCATTGCGTCTGTACGCTGACTGTCCTTGTTATGACACCTTCCATTTGGTGACTGGAGGTTTCAATGTCAAGGCAGTCAAAGTCAAATATTTGGTCTTGCGAGGCTGGGTGGCACGAAATAAGGCTGAAGTCAACATTGAAGGGGGCCCTTGTTCTTCGGAATGGGAGGGGGTGGCTGATGGATGCTGTTTTGCTCCTTCGGAAACAGCCTTGTCTCTGGCTCTGGCATGAGGCATGGACTTGCACGTTGGTTGTGCCATAGGTTTGCCTGGCTGGAAGGATTATTCCCAAAGTCAAAGTGTAAGCCTGGAAAGTTGACTGTGTAGCACCCCATGTCTGAAGTTTCTAAAGTGGGGACAGGAAGAGATCTGATGATCTTCTCAGAGACAAAAAAGGCACTTAGTGTGGCCATCGGAAACAGGGATCTTATTATTAAAGGGTCCTGAAGAGGCGGATGAACCAAAGATTTGGGGGGGGGGGGAGCTTTTCCCCAAAAGCCGAAGCAAGTAGTTGGTAGAGAAATAAGATTAAAATAATAATAAAAGGTTTTATTTTCTCTTTTTTTCAGAGAAAAAACTCATATAAACTATAAGCGAGGCTCTCAATGTGGCAGTTGAAGAGAAACTGAAGAGAGAGCTTTGGCACCAAGGTACATATGTACTATGCAGAGGGGCTTGTACCTTTTGTGATCGCAGAAGCTCTAGAATATTCTGACGAGGCTCTGCACATGTGTGGATCACCCAGGGTGTGATTCACAGAGGCCACTAAGTACTAAATTGTGTTGACCCAGATGTTCTAGGAATCCCTTAGACGTTCTTTGGATCCCACAATACTGAATATCTCCCATTCTTAGGGAAGATGCTAGAGCAGCTTGTGGCCTCTCTGCTCCAGAGGTTTCTGGATGAGACATATTATCTAGATCCATTTCAATCTGGCTTCAGGCCTGGTTATGGGGCAGAGGCAGCTTTGCTTGCCTTGGTAGATGACTTATGCTGGGAACTAGATAGGGGTTCTGTGTCCCTGTTTGTTTTGCTGGACCTCTCAGTGGCTTTCGGTACTATTGACCGTAATATCCTTCTGAGCCATCTCTCTGGAATGGGACTTGGGGGCACTGTTTTACGGTGGCTCAAGTCCTTCCTGGAGGAGAGAATTCAGAAAGTGATACTGGGGTTTTCGTGTTCAACACCTTGGCCACTGACCTGTGGTGTCCCTCAGAGTTCTATTTTGTCTCCTGTTATTTAACATTTACATGAAACTACTGGGAGAGATTATCTGGAGTTTTGGAGTTTGGTGTCACCAGTACACAGATGAGAAGAACTACCTTTCCTTGACACCTAAATCTGAGGAAGATACGTCGGCTCTAGATCAGTGTTTGGTATCAGTAATGGACTAGATGTGGGTGTATAAATTGAAGCTTAACCCAGGCAAGACAGAAGTGTTTCTGGTCAGCCAAAAGGCAGATCAAGGAATAAGGATGCAGCCTGTACTGGATGGGATTACATTCCCACTTCAAAACAGAGATGTGCAGCTTGAAGGTGCTCCTGGAATCATACCTGAGTCTGGATGTCCAGGTCTTGGTGGCCAGGAGTGGATATCCACCATTAAAACTAGTGCTCCAGCTACATCTGTTTCTTGAGAGACCTGATCGGGCAACTATGACACACGCCAGCTACAGATTCTGGCTCTGATCATCAGCTTCTTATAGCAAAACTTACAGCTTAAACTGAAGAAACCAGGAAAAACCACTAGCCTAGTCAAGTATAATCGAAACCAAATCCCTTATGAATGCACAGTGGAAGTGAAGAACAGATTTAAGGAACTAGATTTGGTGGACAGAGTGCCTGAAGAACTATGGATGGAGGCTCGTAACATAGCACAGGAGGCAGCAGCAAAAAACATCCCAAAGAAAAGGAAATGCAAGAAAGCAAAGTGGCTGTCCAATGAGGCCTTACAAATAGCAGAGAAGAGAAGGGAAACAAAATGCAAGAGAGATAGGGAAAGTTACAGAAAACTGAATGCAGACTTCCAAAGAATATCAAGGAGAGACAAGAGGGTGTTCTTAAATAAACAGTGCAAAGAAATAGAGGAAAATAATAGAAAGGGAAAAACCAGAGATCTGTTCAAGGACATTGGAGATATTTTCTTTTCGCGAAAAGATGGACATGATAAAGGACAAAAATGGTAGGGACCTCACAGAAGCAGAAGACATCAAGAAGAGGTGGCAAGAATACACAGAGGAATTATATCAGAAATATCTGGATGTTCCGGACAACCCAGATAGTGTGGTTGCTGACCATGAGCCAGACATCCTGGAGAGTGAAGTCAAGTGGGCCTTATAAACCATGGCTAACAACATGGCCAGTGGAGGTGATGGCATCCCAGCTGAACTATATAAAATCTTAAAAAATCTTGTCAAGATTCTTGTCAAGGTGCTACACTCAATATGCCAGCAAGTTTGGAAAACTCAACAGTGGCCAGAGGATTGGAAAAGATCAGTCTACATCCCAAACCCAAAGAAGGGCAGTGCCAAAGAATGCTCCAACTACTGTACAATTGTACTCATTTCACATGCCAGCAAGGTTATGCTCAAAATCCTACAAGGTAGGCTTTAGCAGTATGTGGACCAAGAACTCCCAGAAGTACAGTTGTGTTCAAAATTATTCAACCCCCACTGAAATTGAATGTTTTGGCCATTTTGACATTGATTTTGATCATTCAGTCATCTTGCTTACATTTACATGAAAGAGGCACTTGTAGGTCAGAGAAATATAACCTTAAGTTCATAATGAAATAACCACAAATGTCTTTTCTGTGCTCACATCATTATTAGTTTTTATTCAACCCCCAAGTGACATTCAATCTTAGTACTTAGTACAACATCCTTTTACAGTTATAACAGCTTTTAAACGAGAAGCATAGCTTGACACAAGTGTCTTGCAGCGATCTACGGGTATCTTCGCCCATTCTTCATGGGCAAAAGCCTCCAGTTCAGTCAAATTCTTAGGCTTGCGCACTGCAACTGCTTTCTTTAAGTCCCACCAGAGGTTCTCAATCGGATTTAAGTCTGGTGACTGCGATGGCCACTCCAAAATGTTCCAGCCTTTCCTCTGCAACCATGCTCTAGTGGACTTGGAGGTATGCTTGGGATCATTGTCCTGTTGAAAGGTCCAACGTCTCCCAAGCCTCAGGTGTGTGACGGACTGCATCACATTTTCATCCAATATCTCCTGGTACTGAAGAGAATTCATGGTACCTTGTACACGCTGAAGCTTCCCTGTACCTGCAGAAGCAAAACAGCCCCAAAGCATTATTGACCCTCCGCCATGCTTCACAGTAGGCAAGGTGTTCTTTTCGTCATATGCCTTGTTCTTCCTCCTCCAAACATAGCGTTGATCCATGGGCCCAAACAGTTCTAATTTTGTTTCATCAGTCCACAGAACACTATCCCACAACTTTTGTGGTTTGCCCACATGACTTTTGGCATACTGCAGTTGACTCTTCTTATTCTTGGGGGTGCGCCTGGGGGTTCTGGCATGGAGACCTTCATTACGCAGTGTGCGCCTTATTGTCTGAGCTGAAACTTCTATACCCACATCTGACTAATCTTTTTTCAGTTCCTCAGCAGTCACACGGGGACTTTTCACCACTCTACGCTTTAGGTAGCGCACAGCAGTCGAAGTCAGCATCTTCTTTCTTCCACGACCAGGTAGCATTTCAACAGTGCCCTTTGCCTTGAATTTGTGAATGATGCTTCCTATGGTGTCTCTTGGTATGTTTAACTTCTTTGCAATCTTCTTATAGTCATTGCCCTTCCTGTGAAGACAAATCACCTCTTCTCTTGTCTTCCTGGACCATTCTCTTGACTTCACCATGTTTGTAATCACACCAGTAAATGTCTAGAAGGAGCTGAGTATCACAGTCATTTTAAAGCTGCCTAATTGGTGCTTATTATGCTTGACTGGTGCTCGGTGACATCCACAGGTGTTTTCAATACCTGATCGAAAACACCTGAATGAACCTCTCTTCTTCAGAGTGGTAGTCTTTAAGGGGTTGAATAATTGTGGCAATGAAGAAACCACAAAAGAAACATTTACTACTGTATTACATAAACAATTGATGTTATTTTAGTTGCATTTGGTTCTTTAAAACGTCCTTGTAGGATTTCATTCTGAATACAATTCCAAATGTACACTATAGTCCCTAAACCCCTTTACAGCATTGGGGGTTGAATAATTTTGAACACAACTGTACAAGCTGGATTCTGAAGAGGCAGAGGAACTAGAGACCAAATTGCTAACATGCGCTGGATTATGGAGAAAGCCAGAAAGCTCCAGAAAAACATCTACTTCTGCTTCATTGACTATCTAAAAGCCTTTGACTGTGTGGAGCACAGCTAACTATGGCAAGTCCTTAAAGAAATGGGAGTGCCTGACCACCTTATCTATCTCCAGAGAAATCTATATGTGGGACAGGAAGCAACAGTTAGAACTGGATATGGAACAACTGATTAGTTCAAAATTGGGAAAGGAGTATGACAAGGCTGCATATTGTCTCCTTGCTTATTTAACATATATCCAGAATACATCATGCGAAAGGCTGGACTGGAATGAAGATTGCCGGAAGAAGTATCAATAACCTCAGATATGAAGATGATCCCATCTGATGGCAGAAAGTGAGGAGGAATTAAAGAACCTTTCAATGAGGGTGAAAAAGGAGAGCGCAAAAAAAGGTCTGAAGCTCCACATCCAAAAAACTAAGATCATGGCCACTGGTCCCACCATCTCCTGGCAAATAGAAGGGGAAGATATGGAGGCAGTGACAGATTTTACTTTCTTCAGCTCCATGATCACTGCAGATGGTGACAGAAGCCACAAAATTAAAAGACACCTGCTTCTTGGGAGGAAAGCGATGACAAACCTTAACAGCATCTTAAAAAGCAGAGACATCACCTTGCCAACAAAGGTCCGCATAGTCAAAGCTATGGTTTTTCCAATAGTGATGTATGGAAGTGAGAGCTGGACCATAAAGAAGGCTGACCGTCGAAGAATAGATGCTTTTGAATTGTGGTGCTGGAGGAGACTCTTTGAGAGTCCCCTGGATTGCAAGGAGATCAAACCTATCCGTTCTGAAGGAAATCAACCCTGAGTGCTCACTGGAAGGACAGATCCTGAAGTTGAGACTTCAATACCTTGGCCATCTCATGAGAAGGCTCCCTGGAAAAGATCCTGATGTTGGGAAAATGTGAAGGCAAGAGGAGAAGGGGAGACAGAGGATAAGATGGTTGGATAGTGTCATCGAAGCTACCAACATGAATTTGACCCAACTCTGTGAGGCAGTGGAAGACACGAGTGTGCTGTGGTCCATGGGGTCACGAAGAGTCGGACAGGACTTAACGACTAAACAACAACTAATGGAAAGTACAAGGAAACTTCAGCAGGTCCAAATGCAATAGCCAGATTGCTGATGGGGGACTTGTTACAGGGATCACATAACTCCCCCATCAGTTTCTGGGCAAAATTCAAAGTGCTGGTTTTAACCTATAAAGCCCTAAATGGCCTGAATCCAAGCTATCTCAAAGACCGTATGTCCCATTATGAGCCAACTCAGGTATAAGATAATCAGGAGAGGCCTTTCTCTCTCAATTGTGCCACCTTCACAGGTGAATCTGATGGGGACACAGGATAGAGCCTACTCTGTTGCTGCTCCCAGACTTTGGAACTCTCTCCCACAGGAGGCCAGACTGGCCCCCATCTTTGCTGTCCTGTAAGCAGGCAAAGACCTTTCTCTTCATGCAAGCCTTCCCTAAGTAACTAGCTACCTGTTGCATGATTTTTAGATGGATTGTTACACATTACTGCTTTCACTGGATTTTTAGTATTACTTCTATTTTACATTTTTGTCTTTTCCATTTCTTAGAGTGGCATTTTTAACATATATATTTGTATACTTATTTTTCTTAGCTTTAATATCGTCTTTTAATGACAATATTATACTCATTGTTCTTAGCTTTAAATATTGTCTTTTAAGGTTGTTAACCACCATTGTATATTCATTGTTTTCAACTTTAAATATTGTATTTCAATATTGTAAGCTGCCCTGGGTGCTTTTCAAAGAGAAAGACAGGGTAAAATATTTTAAATAAGGTAAAAAACATGAAACCTTGATAAAAGAAGAGATGACCATGCCAGTTTAATTGCAAATCAATCCCATGGGACTTGTACAAGACCAAGTCATTTCCTTAATTATTATTAATTTACTAAACTAATCTATATTTCAGGATGGCGTTGAAGCTGTGCAAAGAGTGAAACAGCAATGTTCAGTGCCAAGAGGCTAGTAGCTACAGGATGATTATGGCTGAAGACTAGCATCTGGATCTCGCAGCATGCACCAAGTGGGCTAGTTTGTGGGCTCTGTTGACCAGAAGAGACACAGTAGCTGTAACTGAGTCTAGACAGACATCTCTGTCATCTGAAGAGAAGACTTGTTTATGGAGGGGAAGGGTCAGGCAGATATAAGAGTGGGGGGCCATGCAGGATCTCACCACCAAAAGCTAATCGTTGACACATGGAAATACATTGATTCTTTGGCCCTCATGAATGCTACCACTGGAGCTATATACTTTATAAAGACATGAGGGTGACAAGACAAGACTGAAAAGTAGGATGTTTAACTGGTATATCTAGTGGCCTAAAATGAAGTGTGGATACTGTCTATGAGAGGGTTGTATGGCCACCTGAAAGCTGACATCCTCGAGGTTTGTGGATGCAAACCATATGCTATGGATTGGAGAGGAACGATGGAAGATAGTGTGACTATCCGAAACTTCCAAGGATGGATGTACTGGTTGTTGTGGGTTTTTCGGGCTCTTTGGCCATGTTCTGAAGGTTGTTCTTCCTAATGTTTCACCACTCTCTGTGGCCGGCATCTTCAGAGGATAGGAGTAGCACTCTGTGCTCTGGCAAGGGGGAAGGAGGGGGATGGATATACTGATTGATATCCCAGAGGCCCAGACCGGGGCTGAGTCCCCTTGTCCTATTTTGGGATAATGAAGTAATATGGCGATAGAGACATGTTACACATTGCATTCTTCCTGAGGAGAGCTGTGATTATGAGACAGCTTGATACAGTGTAAGCGGCCAAATGAGGAAAGGCATGCTGCATACCCTACATAGATGATGGTCAAAAACCCATCTGTTGCTAGTGATGGATTGGCCCAAAGAAAGGTGAGGGAAACCACTAATGGAGGTATGAGCAGTGCTTTGAGGGAGTGTTGATCTTCTTTGGGTGTCACTGTCTGGTAGGGTTTGGGGTGGAAGTACTCTATGCCATGAAATAGAGGGTTTGGTGTCTGACTGAGAAGTAAACAGTGGGGTTCAATTTCTGGAGAATGTATGATGAGACTTCCTCCATAACTGCCTGGTTGGGGCAAAGGCTTGATGCTGACTATGGAAGCTCATTTTCCGTGCCATTATGTGAGTTTTTACTAACTGGTCCCTGAATTCACTTCTTTTTACACTGAACAGGCCCTGTCCATCAAAGGCCGTATCCTTGATCCAGACTTTTCTCCTTTCCGTATCAACTCGTGAACTGCCAATTCATCAGTTGCTTCTGGGACTGGGAACTTCAACTATTATAAAGCTGGGTTTTGAGTGATGGAAGAGGAATGAGCCCCGGCCTCCTGAATGCGGCAGAGGTTTTTGATTTTGCATGATGTGGGTGGCACAGGTGATGGCTCAGCTCAGGATTATTTAATGAGGGAGGACAGTGTGGGCAGGAATGGCAAAAGAACAGGTGTAGCAGCTGGTGGGCTTTGATACCTGGGTCAACTATAGGAGCAGGAGGCTCCCTGTAATCCCAGTTATAGGGATTTTGCTATATGTAGGATATTTTCTGTGTATGAGCACAAATTGTCAGAAGGTGACAACAGAGTGGTTCTCCTAAAATGTTGTCTGATGAAAATGCAAAGGGCAAGGGGGAGGGAGGCAAAAAAGTATTATTGCAAAAACCAGGTTCACTGTCAGATCAAGAAGCAGCATCTTCTGTAGTTGTCCTGCACTGCTGATGCTGAAAGCAGTGACAGGGCAATGCCTGGGCAAAAGAAAGCACTCTAAGCTGGGGAGCAGTCGGTATTACAGTCTATGTTGTAGTATAAGCTGGATGCACGATCAGGATGGAAACCAGTGATGCTGATGATGAGGGATGCTGGATTGAAACTTGATATACCAAGAGAGTTGAGGCAATATGGCAGTGTGGTCACCCAACAGTAAGTAGTTCTACTGGTAGTGACAATATGGAGATCAGGATTGGTGGTGGGGCAGGTAAGAATGCTGGCAATACCAATGTGATCACAGATGCTTGTGATACCAGTGATGACTCTGTCACCAATATGAGTACAGAGAAGGTGGAAGTATTGGGGTGGATACCAATACTGAAGAGAGTCTTGATGTCACTAACAATGTCAGAACCTGGTCTCCTGTTGTGGATGACAAGGGACTGAAGCTCAAGGCCCTTGCAAAGTTCAGGGTTGCA
Organism: Pogona vitticeps; assembly: GCF_051106095.1. Classification (NCBI taxonomy): domain Eukaryota; kingdom Metazoa; phylum Chordata; class Lepidosauria; order Squamata; family Agamidae; genus Pogona; species Pogona vitticeps. The sequence goes on along the minus strand of NC_135787.1, from coordinate 100,935,035 downwards.
AACCAGGGTTGCCAAACACAGAGGCCAGTTGCTTCTAATAACAAGGTTCTGAAAGAGTGAGATCCCTGATATCGTCCCCTGAGATTAAGCTGAGATAGGCTTTGTCCAACAGCAAGGTGGAAAATTGTTTTTGGTTCAAGGAGATCAAAGCCATAGATGGAGCGTGCAGAGATGAGGTTAAGGGCCATGCTAGGGTCAACAGCAAAGATGACTGTAGTCAGCAATTCAGGGAGAAGTCAGTAATGGACTCAGAGCCTGTTCCAGGGTCAATACAGGCAACGTGAGAGGCTGGAGAGAGAGGAGTCATCAGAGTTAAGTCCTAACAAAGTGTTCATATCATCAGATTGAGATGAGGAAGCAAGAAAAGAGTAATCAAGAAAGAGGTCTGGGTTGATTCTGGCAAAGTTGGATACACTGATGATGAGGAGGTAGAACGGACAAAAGGCATGGAGACAGATTTTGTATGCTTTGTGTTCTTATCATTGGAGAGATCAACTTGAGATGCTGACTTGTGTATCTTAGAATCAATCTTTGGCTTAAAGGAAGAAACAGCCCTGCCTGATGCTGAAAGTGGGGATTTCAGTATCAAGTTGGACTTGGTGATTAGTGTTGGGTGACTAAAAATGGTCCCTGGAATACAACAAATGACTTCTTGGATAAAGGTGCCTTGCAGATTCCAGAGGAAGACAGAATGCAGGGGGTTATTTTGGGCCACCTGTTCTGCTTCTTTCAATACTTTCCCCAAAAGAAGTTCCTTAATTTAGCATGTTGGAAGTCTCAAGCTCTTCATAAACTCTCTGCAGATTGTGCAGGACTGAATAAAGTGAGATTCTCTGAGGCAAAAAAAAAAGGCATTGGGAATCAGTCTGTGAGAGCGATGCTTTTCCCCAGTTGATGCACTTTTTGAAAAGTGACATGGAGAACATAGGCCTGAGTGGAGCCTGCTAAATGAGGAACAGATCAGGAGATGAGAGATGGTGGATCAAAGCAAAAAGAAAAATAATGGAGGCTGGAAAAGACAAAAGGGAGACAAAATGCTGGATTAAGAGAAAAGCTCAGCTAACAGCTGCTTATTCCTATGAGGTTACTTTGGTGTCAGACAAAAAAGGAACTGAGGGGAAATGGTTTGGCTCACTGGAGTATGTGCATTAGTGTGGGCAGTGCTATTGCCAAAACTGCTAGCTCTAGAATGTTCCGAAGACTGTGCACAGACACAGAAGCCCATTTGTATGATCTATGGAGACCATGAAGAAGAAAAAGTAAACAACAACAATCTGCAATATTAAGAACAGCATATATACTATGTTGATATTTAATAATTAGTTTTTTGATTAAAGCTTGTATCTGTTATATAAAACCAGTCAATGTTTTTATAATTTTGATTGAGTGTGCCAGGTATTTTTGAATAATAATCTGCAAATCATCCTCATCTTAGAACAGAAGAGGTGGAAGGGAGTCTATGGATCAGCGAGTCTAGCCTTGCCAAGGCACACTGGGAAATCCAATTCCCAACCTCTGGCTCCACAGCTAAACCACTGAGCTATTACATGTGAGTACCTTACTTCACTGTGCTCAGCATATCTCTTGAGTTCTGGCCATTTCTCACGTAATGAAGTGACAGTAATACAATTTCCAAGTCTTTACTCTTGGAAACTGCCATGGATGGAAGATATCTCTGGAAACAAGGAGATAACTGTACTGCGGCAAACAGACTTTGAGCCTTGGGCCCTGGGTTTCTGGAAAACATAACCTTGGTCGCTTATTGCCTTAATCCTTCTTGGTGCAATTCTCCCACAAGCCTGGTGATACTGCAGAGCTGTCCTTTCCCACTAAGATGGGGTGTTCATGGTTTGCATTGTTTCCTCATGCACTTCTTCCTTTAGGCTTCTTTTCTATCCTCACTATACGTTGTGTGGTAACTGATGGAAAAAGATAAAATAAGCTGAATAAAGAAGAACGGTAGCACTTTGCCAATACCTTATTACTTAGATTTAGATCTAAGCAGGATTGGAATAGGCAGGGGACTGCAAAGACAAGTATGATTTGATCCCTGCTTTTAGGAATAAGGGAGACAGTCAGCCTATTTATAGCTACCCTTCACCACTGTAGGGAGAACACTACTGTTTCCTGAGTATACTAGAAGATTATTCATTGTTTGAAACAAGCTTGTGTTCCCACTCTTACAAGTTTTTCTATGTTGGAAATAATCATACCTTCACATTTCTTTTCATCTGAGCTATCCTGGCAATTTGGTTCTCCATTGCACTGAAGGGCTCGATCAATGCACTGTCCACTCTCACACTGGAACTGGGACTCTGAACACACAGGACAATTCTTTTCATCACTAGCATCTTCACATTCTGTGAATCCATCACAGCGCCAGGCTACAGGAATGCAATCAATCTCCCCTGTGAAACATGTGAAATGTTGCGGGGAGCAGGTTGGTGGCTCTGTTATTAAAAAAAAGAAGTTTGGTAGCTTTTTTTTCCTGCAGGAAAGTTAAAAGTCACATTTCTAGAAAACAAATTACTTTGTTTGAATTGCACATGGATGGACAACCAACCTCTAAAAGGTGGTGGGGAACCTTTGGCCCTCAAGATAACAATAACTCCCCATAATGCATCATCATCGGCCAGGCTGCACAAGGCCAAAGCGAAGCGGTACTCAGTATGTGGGGGTCATAGGTTTTCAGCCCTGCTCTACACAGACTGAACATTAGTGTCAGATCTACACAATGGAACTGACACAATCACCAATGTGTGCATATCAGGATCTACCTGGCATTCTGAGATGGACTTTTAAAGTTGCTCTTTAGTTCTTGTTTATTGTTTATCATGACTACTTGTCTATACAGTTTTTCTTCATATTGCTGTTCAACTGTGCACCCTGTTCTAAATAAATCTTCATAAAATGCTTTTAAAAAGACTAACATCTAAGGATTTAAAGCAATCTGTGTGATACAAACAACCACAATCCCCGTAAATAATGACACTATCTATATATTAGTGCCTGCAAAGAGCAGTCATTAGGATTGTTTCATCTCCTGAAATGCTTTTTAACTTTTCTGTCAGTATGCAGACCTGGGCAAAGTGCGGCCCTCCAGATGTTGCTGAACTGCAAATCCCAACATTCCTCACTGTGTGGGCTAGGCCCAACACACTTTTGTTTTACAAAATTGCTAGTGCAGGGCCCTAGATCTGAATTTGCACTCTAGTGTGGGAAGAACAGGGCAGCTTTAGCAAATGTAGGAAATCTGAAACTACAACAAAAATATAAATCTTACACTTCAAGGCAAAACTATGCATAACAGGAAACACACAGCTTGGCTATGAGAAGGCACCTACATGTATTCTTACATAGGCCTCATGAAAGAGTATTTTTTAAATATATAACTGGATATATAGGAAAGAAAACAAAAACTGACCTAATGGAACAGAAAAAGGTTCATCTAGTCCAGTTCTCACAGCAACTACAGATATGCCTTTGAAAGCACAGATCAGGTCAGATTTGCAGTTTCAAAGTGCCCATGTCTTCTTGTTTAGGCATTGCAAGCTAAAGGCATTGCAGGTAGAAGCAAAAATGGCAGTAGTCTACAAGGGACTAAGATATTCAGCATTAAAATTGCAGTTCTGGAGCCCAGATCTCAAGAAGGAACACTCATTTTGGTTTTGCTTGTGCCATAAATCCTGTACTGTATCTTGGACATAAATTTCAGTTGGATATTAATGTTACTGCATTTAGTACAAAGAAGTTGTGTTCATCAAGACAACTCACATACCAATGTTCTACAATAATTCTATATGAAAACTTTAAAATGGATATAACATACAGCAGATGGATGGATCATGACTCAGCGTCTAGTTATGTGCTTTCTACAGTTGCACTCAGTCAGTCTTGTTTTAGAGATCCCCTCACCCCATTGCTACTGCTATCTCAATGCAGCTGTTCACACTTCGTTAACATGAATGTTACTACTGGCCTTGTGGAGTCTTAAGTGCAGAAATTTTCCTCTCTTATAAGAACAAAACCAAAACCAAAACCAAATGCTTTTTAAAAAGCCAAGTGGTTCCATTTTTAGCCTAGAATTTAATGCCTTGGAAAAACACGTCTGGATTATCTTGTTCCAATGTGCCACTGCCTCATTCATATCATTGCTTGCTATGCCAGCTGTTGCTAGATTTTTAGGTGATACACAGTACACTGGCAAGGATTTTTGACTTCCAGTTGTGTAACAGTAACAAAATGCCTACATTTTACTGCTGAAATGAACAAAACTTGAGGTAACAGGAGCAGTTTTTTAAATGGAAGGACTACAGAATCAATTCAGCTCTAGTATTCAAACACAAATTATTGAAAATTCTTGAAATGTAAATTTGTACACTTCTAGAGCAATCTTGCAACTCATTAGACTCTGTAGAAGCCTCTCATTAAACAATCTTCCCTATAGACTCCTGGAGTGATTCCCAGGAAGCAGTGCAACTGAAGGGGCGTTCCCTTCTTCTTCCTCACTGATCTTTTTTCCTTCTGATTTTTCCTCTCTCAGTCCCATAATTCTGCCTAGTGGATTCTGGGTGAGTTCTAGGGCTAGAAATCCTTACAATCTCAAAGTCCCTTCTCTAGAAGGTTTCAGAGGCACAAAGGAAACACTGAACTGCCTTTAAAACATACAATAGCTTCCTACTGCAGAAAATGTATCCATTAATGAGGGCATGAAGAGAGTTTACAGGGCTTATATTAGAGGTAACCTGGTTAGACAGTGCTTGCTCAGATGTAATGGTAGATATGCTTAAAGCTGAAAAAGAAGAAAAGGCTGCATTCAGATTAGAAGCAGGAAGAAGAAGTATATGAACAGAAAGTTTACTCTTAACCATGGTCAAGAAATCTGTAACAGAATGACTGGACCAAACCACTGAATTAGACTTTGAAAATTACTATGCTCTGAAACGTTCTTATCACACCTACCAACCTTTTCCTGCAATCCAAACGCTGAAGAAGTAAGGAAATAAAGCTTATTACAAATGGATGATGGTTAATGTCTAATATGAGAAATACCGCCTATACTGCCTATATAAAGGTTTTCTCATACAGCATGTTTCAGGTTCTGAGCTATAAAACAGAAAACTCTGCCAATTTTTTAAAAGCCTTACCTCCACAGGAAAGTTCATCCTGAAGCAAAACAAGGTGCACTGGGCAAGAACAGCGTGTGGTTCCATCACCTTTCACAATACATATGTGTGAACAACCACCATTATCTTGGGAACAGGGGTGCTGCCCTGTAGAGCCATAAAAGAGTAGAAAACTATGCTTAATGTGTTACAACTTTTTTAAAAAATTAAAGACAGTCTACTGGCTTACCAGTCAGGTTCTACAGGGCCTCCTCAGATACTCAGAAACCTCACATCATAATACCTCTTGAAAGCCATGGAAACAAAGGTAAAACTTAAATTTGAAAGAGGATCTAACAGAGTTCAGCATTAGAACCTATTTTCAATGCTGTGCTTTCTTTATGGAAATATGAATAACATTTTATTTATTATTTACTTATTTAAAATATGTTTACCCCACCTTTCTCCTTAAAAACAACCCAAGGTGGCTTGCTTATATCATTATAAGACAATATTTAAAAGCTAAAAACAGCAAGTATACAAATATTTAAAACAATGGTTCCCCACCTTTTAAAACTTGCATACCCCCGGCAGCCTATTTCCATAAACTGTACCCTTCATATTAGCAAAATGTTTGTAATTAATATGGCTGCAGTTATTTTAATTTTATATGTTGCAACTGTAAATAAATAGCCTGATAATGGCATTAAAAAGCAATGGGATAACAACGTGAGCAAACAGTGCATATATATTCACTTTAAAACTCAAAAATGCTATGAATTCAAGTAAATACATCACAGAAGACCAAGAAGAACTTACTCATTGAACACAGCTCACAGGACTGACTGAGGTGCCCACATGTATACACCAGTACTGGCACAACAGCACTCAAATGTTTGTGAAGCAGAGAAGAGAAAAAGCTGAGCCTGTGAGGGTGTGTCACCAAGCATGTATGCTGTAGCAGTGTATTCACAACATACTGTTTAGGGAGGGATTCCCCCACATTCACCAAAATAACAAAATGAGGGAACATGGCTTTTCCCAAGGGTAAATAATGAAGAAAAACCATTCCACCTTTCATCATAACATTCAACTAATTTTAAAGCAAAGTGTGCTGCTTATACTGCCCCATAGCACTTAAAGGACTCTCTAGACAATTTACAATTTAATTATGGAGGCTACACTTTGCCCCCTGACTATAAGCTAGGCACTCATTTTACCAACTTCGGAAGGATGGAAGGCTGAGTGAACCCTGAGTTGACTACCTGGGAATGAACTCGGGTTGTGAGCAGAGTTTTGGCTGCAGTGCAGCAGTTTAACCACTGTGCCACAAGGCTTAATTTAACTTTACTGTACAACTTTTGTTTGTATCTTGTCTTACACTGTTGATGTATGCGCATTTTCCTGCCTTTATTCAATTTTTTCATGTATTTCTATATATCCTGGTTCATACATCTGGGGGTGTGCATGCCCCAGTTGGTAATCATTACTTAAAAAGAATCAACATATATGGCACTAAACAAAATTCACACACACACACACACACACAGAGAGAGAGAGAGAGAGAGAGAGAGAGAGAGAGAGAGAGAGAGATTCAAGCAACAAGGTATAACACTCCATTTAAAACCCCTCTCGAATAGCCAATCACTAAGGGAAAGCCTGTCTGAAGAGAAAGGTTTTTGCCTCCTTTCAGAAGAGCAGCAAAGATGGACCCAGCTTGGCCTCCTGTGGAAGGGAGTTCCAGAGTCTGGGAACAGTAATAGAGAACGCCCTGTCCCATGTCTCTAGCAAATGTACCTGTGAAAGTAGTGGGGATTTAACAACCAACTGTGCTCAGAATAACTCTTCATTGTGTCAACCAAATCAAATGTCAGAATGTTTGGCATAAGGGAGGATAGAAGGGCTAAATTCCCCCTTCAAAACTGCTGCCTAAAATAAATGAATTTAAATCAATGGGACTTAAGTCATAATTAACAAGAGTTTTTATTTCAATGGCTGACTCCAGGTAGAGCTAATATTATATTTAGCCTTAAGTCATCTAACAACATCTTGTTCATTTTGCTTTCAAAACAACAGAATGGGTAAAGGAATACCAACTTGATGTTTATTTTTTATCTCCTGATGTCTTCCATGTATATCTTTGGAAGACTTTTGTTTCAGGAATGTTGGTTTTAGACTTACATATTTTAAAATGTTTTCAAATTGTTTTAAACTTTTTTTAAAGCTTAATATGTGTTTTTAAATGTGATATTTATATGGTGTTTTAAAATCTTGTTTTATCTGCTGTGAGATGCATTGGGGATGCATATGGGGAAAAAGGTGGCATATAAATAATATAAATAAAATAAAGTAAAATAATAAATATCTGGCAGGGAGGCATTAAGAGTAATAGCTGACTGGTGGGCACATGCTAGGTACTGTATCTAGAATATTGTGGGAGAGGCTATTGCCACTAGATTAGTATTTTCCTGGCAGTCATAACTATACTTTAAAACCAAACTGCTGAGTTACAGCAATGATCCTGAACTGACCACTGGATGTGTATACCCAACTCAGAGTGAGTCAGACCCTTCATATATCTACAGTATGTTAAGTGATGATATCAGGGTGGGAACTGAAAATATCTGCATGCTAAACAGGTGCTCTGTGAATGGGATATCCACTTTGAACTCAAGTGTTCTTCCTTGGATTCTAAGTTTTAATAGTTTATAAAAAGATCTGGTTGTGTTAAACAAGACAGCCTCACTAACAATCATTACCACCTAGCGGCAACAAAAATGTTCCTTTTTATGTAATACAGTAAGAAGAAAACATGAAACTGAATTCACTTAATCATGCATTGCTTTCTTCACATTATAATTCTGTCCTAATTTATATTCTGCTTTACATTCATGCAACCAAAATAGTACAAGTAACCACATGGGTAGTTATTCAAATAAATAAGGCTGCTGATTCAAGGTTGTTGTATCAAGTACCTTCAAAGCATTCACTGGGCCTAAGGAAGCAAATGTTTTCTTGGATCAAGACATTTGGTTTGCACTAGGCTGTTGAACTATGGTGATATGTAATAACAAAGAAATTGCTTTATGACAAATAATGCTTAACAATAGGCTCTTCTTCCCCACAATATCACATGGCACTTACTAAACTCCTGCATGTTGAGTTCTTTAACTGCGTGGATATCACTTAGTTGGGCAATACGAGCCTGAACTTTTGTACGTCCCTCTTGACGGGTCATATCAATTTTTTCAATCATCTGTTGATGCCTATCAATCCAGTAGAGCCAGTTTTCAAATACAGTCAGACCTATAGGTTGTAGTATGTTGGAGTCTTCTAAAACTATTCGATTGGCACCTGTGAAAGAGGAAAAAAAAGGGGTGCTGAGAAACTGAAAAATACTGAGGACATTGTCCAATGACTTATTTTGTATTCATTTTGTATAATAAGATTTTTTACTGTTATTGCAAACTGCATCTAGGATTAGAGTCAGAGCTCCAATGAATCTGATGGTTTCAAGTGCTTCTTCCCACACAGCTTTAGCAGAAAGCCCAGTCCACTACAGAATTCTGTATGGATATTTTAGAACTTTAAACAAGTTATTTATTTATTTATTGATTGATTGATTGATTGATTGATTGATTGATTGATTGATTGATTGATTGATTTGATTTGATTTGATTTGATTTGATTTATATCCCACCCATCTGGTCTGGTCGACCACTCTGGGCGGCTTACAATAAGAAAATCAGTTACATTCATCTGTATCAACATATTTTCATTCCACACAAAAAAAGTTCTAATTAGACAAGGGTGGCTGGTAAAGAACAAATCCTGTTATAAATTTTCTTCTTACATTTTAATTGCATTATCCAGTGTTAAATATATTTGAATCCTACCTGCTTTCTTCAAGTAGGGCATAATTGACCAACCAGTCTAATTTATTTATTTATTTATTTGTTTATTGGATTTCTATCCCGCCCATCTAGACCAAAGGTTTACTCTGGATGGTTTACAAATTTAAAAACAAAACCAAAAAATATATATTATAGATCCAAGGTGGCGAAAGTATAAGAAATTAAGATATGGCAGGAGGGAAAGCCTGCCCAAATAGCCAGGTTTTAAGTTTATTCCTGAAAACAACCAGAGAGGGAGCCGGGCGGATCTCCACTGGGAAATTGTTCCAAAGGCGAGGGTCCACTGCTGAGACGGCCCTGTTCCTCATTCTTTCCTTCCGGACCTCGCTCGGCGTTAGGCCCCTCAGCCGCCTAGCCTGGCAGGAACGAGTGGCTCTGGCAGAACTGAGTGGGAGAAGGCTCTCTGCCAGATATCGAGGTCCTAAACCGTTTAGGCTTTATATGTAATTGTAAGAACTTTGAAATCAACGTGGAAACAAATGGGCAGCCAATGCAAGGCTGCCAGTGTGGGAGAAATATGTTGGTACCTTTTCACCCCTGTAAGAAGTCTGGCCGCCACATTCTCTACCATCTGAAGTTTCCGTGTCAGTCTCAAAGGCAGCCCCACGTAAAGTGCATTACAGTAGTCTAATCTTGAGACTACAAGTGCATGAACCAAAGTGGTGAGTGCCCCCACATCAAGACAGGGATGCAGCTGGGCAATCCGCCAAAGGTGGAAATGTGTGGAATGGACCACTGATGACACCAGGGTCTCCATGGTGAGCGTCGGATTCAGATGTACACCCAAACTGCAAACCTCACTCTTGGTGGTAAGAGTCACCCCCCCCCCAAAGGAGAGGGAGTTTCCCAGACCAATGATCACTGGGACACCCACCCGAAGGATGTCCGTCTTGCCCGGATTCAGCCTCAGTCCATTCACCTGCATCCATTTTATTTATTTATTTATTTATTTATTTATTTATTTATTTATTTATTTATTTATTTATTTATTTATTTATTTATTTATTTATTTATTTATTTATTTATTTATTTATTTATGGACATATACCGCCCCATAGCGCTACAAGCACTCTCCGGGCGGTTTACAATTTAATTATACAGGCTACACATTGCCCCCCCACAGCAAGCTGGGTACTCATTTTACCGACCTCGGAAGGATAGAAGGCTGAGTCAACCTTGAGCTGGCTACCTGGGATTTGAACCCCAGGTCGTGAGCACAGTTTTAGCTGCAGTACAGCGTTTTAACCACTACGCCACGAGGCTCTTTCATTTCTGAACAGCCCCCAGGCAGTGCTCAAGGGATGAAAAATTATCCACTGTTGTTGGAAAAAAGATGTAGAGCTGAGTATCATCAGCGTACTGATGACACGAAGCCCCACATCCCCCGAGATGACCCCTCCCAGCGGCCTCATATAGATGTTAAACAGCATTGGAGAGATAATTGAGACCTGTGGAACCCCACAATTGAGGCTCCATAGGGCCGAGAAATTCTCTCCAATCTGCACTTTCTGGGGACGGTCATCCAAGAAGGAAAGGAGCCAGGCAAGAGCCAAGCCACCAATTCCCAACTCGGAGAGCTTCCCCAGTAGGATATCGTGGTCAACGGTATCAAAGGCAGCTGAGATATCGAGAAGGACCAGCAGAGACAATTTGCCTCTGTTGGCCTCCCTCAGTAGGTCTATCAAACAGGGCGACCAATGCCTTTTCCATGCTGTAGCACAGCCTGAAGCCCAACTGGAATGGATCCAGGGCACTGGTTTCATCCAGAAGAGCCTGCAGCTGATCGGCTACCACCCTCTCCACTACCTTGCTGAGGAAAGAAACATTGGCAACGGGCCTATAATTATCAATATCACCCACCGCCAAGCTCGGTTTCTCCTTGAGGGCAAGGAGAACTAAGACAACAAAAGGTACCCCTAATCACCAACACCAACTGAACTTGCATGGATAGTACAAATCCAAAAGATGCTTCATATGTTCATTTAGTATTTCAGGATGAAAGCAGTTTCATTAAGGGTTAGTTTTTTTACCTTCATGATTCCCTAAGATGCTTTAACTATACCTGAGAGGTCGCTGCTTTCAATCCTTCGCAGGTCAGAATCTGCCCAGAACAGCTTCCCCAACTGGCTGTCAATTGCCAAAGCTATAGGTTTGCTCAGTCCATTGGAAAAGAGGACTTCCCGTTCAGTCCCATCTAATGCTGCCCTTTCTATTTTAGGAGGGGATCTCTCCTGGAGATTGGTGAAATACATGTACCTGTAAAAACAAAGTCGTAACATTGAATTACAGAATTGTTGTGTGACAGAAAATGCCTACATCTTCTTAACTAACTACAATTCAATGCTGAAATGTACATTGATGGGATTAGGCTGTCAGGCATAACTATCAAGATTCTGATTCTGATTTTTAATTTGTAAGGTTCTCTAAATATCCATTACAGTTGTGATTTTATTCAATGAGTGTAAAGGCTGAAGGTGGGTGCAATTTCTGAGACCATCAACCATAATAGTTTGTGGTACAAAAGGGCACCAGGCAACATGGTGAGCATCCTATTCAGTACAGAAAATTACATAAGTTGCTGACATTATACAAATTGCACAATTCAATTCTTCACCACAGATTCCATGTCAGTCCATTTTAAAAAAGGAAATAAACACAGATCTGTTTATATGACCTCACAGAGAGAGAATGACTGGGAAACAACAAGTCACAAAGGAGATTTAACTGCTGAGCCTTAAACAGGCATTTCTCTTCTGACAGTCCACCTACCCCTTCTCTGGATTCACAACAATGGCTCTGGGCCTATCTTGGTCACCTTTCAACACTACTCCCATTGGCCTCCCATCCAGGTGTGTGACATTGATGACATTTGTTGCTTCACAAGTCCAGTAAACATAACGACTATAGATATCAATGCTCAAGTCATAAGGCTGTATGTCTAGGTTCTGATTGGGAACTGGACTCATCACAACTGTAAAGCTCTAGGGTGAAGAGACAGAAAAAGATTGATTCAATGAAGTAGTCAGAACAGAATTAGAAGTTAGAATACAGTTGCATAGCACATGATTGATTTCCTGAAGACAATAAAACAGTTAAGAGTTCCACACCAGAGTTCTATTTAGTGTGGAAACATCAACCTGATACACTATGTTAAGCACAATATCTCCTGTGAAAACTGTAACAAAAAATACAGTATGTCATGGACAGAGATGGGGGTATTCATATATGAATACAAACATCCTCCCACAGGTGCAGATAACAAAGGTCCAGCCCCCTGGGGCCAGACCAACCACTCACGATTTCACCACTGCTGCGAGCTCTACTGAGCCTTCCTATCGCTCCGTTGCTTGTGATGGATTAGCCACTCTGCAACCTGGCAGAGAGGTTTGTCATTCCGCCTTCTGCCAGGACTGGCTAATCTACCGCGAGCAACAGAGCGATAGGAAGGTTCTGTGGAGCTTGCAGTAGCGGCAAAATTGTGAGTGGTCAGCCTGGCCCCAGGGTGCCGGACCCTCATTATCTGCATGTGTAGGGGGATATTTGTATTCGTACACAAATAAACCCATCTCTAGTCATGGATTAAGGGGAGGATTTCTACGACATTTCATATTTTCTCTACAACCTACATTTGAACCCATGTTGTTGTTTAGTTGTTACGCCATTTCCAATTCTTTGTGACCCCATGGACCACAGCACGCCAGGCCCTCCATTCTTCCACTGCTTCCTGGAGTTTGATCAAATTCATGTTGGTAGCTTCGATGACACTGTCCAACCATCTCATCCTGTGTCGTCCCCTTCTCCTCTTGCCTTCACATTTTCCCAACATCAGGGTCTTTCTTTTCCAGAGAGTCGAGTCTTCTCATGAGATGGCCAAAGTATTGAAGTCTCAACTTCAGGATCTGTCCTTCAGTGAGCACTCAGGGTTGATTCCCTTCAGAATTGATAGGTTGGTTCTCCTTGCAGTCCTGGGGACTCTCAAGAGCCTCCTCCAGCACCACAATTCAAAAGCATCAACTCTTCGGTGATTAACTTTCTTTATGGTCCAGCTCTCACCTCCATACATTGCTACAGAAAAAACCATAGCTTTCACTATGCGGACTTTTGTTGGCAAGGTGATGTCTTTGCTTTTTAAGATGCTGTCTAGGTTTCTCATTGCTTTCCTCTCAAGAAGCAGGTGTCTTTTAATTTTGTGGTTGCTGTCACCATCTGCAGTGATCATGGAGCTGAAGAAAGTAAAATCTGTCACTGCCTCCATATCTTCCCCTTCTATTTGCCAGGAGATGGTGGGACCAGTGGCCATGATCTTACGTTTTTTGGATGTTGAGCTTCAGACCATTTTTGATGCTCTCCTCTTTCACCCTCATTACGAGGTTCTTTAATTCCTCCTCACTTTCTGCCATCAGAGTGGTATCACCTGCATATCGGAGGTTGTTGATATTTCTTCCGGCAATCTTAATTCCGGTTTGGGATTCCTCCAGTCCAGCCTTCCGCATGATGTATTCTGCATATAAATTAAATAAGTCAGGGGACAATATATAGCCTTGTTGTACTCCTTTCCCAATTCTGAACCAATCAGTTGTTCCATATCCAGTTCTAACTGTTCCTTCCTGTCCTACATATAGATTTCTCAGGAGATAGATAAGGTGGTCTGGCACTCCCATTTCTTTAAGGACTTGCCATACTTTGCTGTGCTCCACACAGTCAAAGGCTTTTGCACAGTCAATGAAGCAGAAGTAGATATTTTTCTGGAATCCTCTGGCTTTCTCCATAATCCAGTACATGTTAGGAATTTGGTCTCTAGTTCTTCTGCCCCTTTCAAATCCAGTTTATACTTCTGGGAGTTCTTGGTCCACATACTACTGAAGCCTACCTTGGAGGATTTTGAGCACAACCTTGCTAGCGTGTGAAATGAGTATAATTATACGGTAATTGGAGCATTCTTTGGCAATGCCTTTCCTTGGTATTGGAATGTAGACTGATCTTTTCCAATCCTCTGGCCACTGCTGAGTTTTCCCAACTTGCTGGCATATTGAATGTAGCATCTTAACAGTGTCATATTTTAAGATTTTAAATAGTTCAACTGGAATGACATCACCTCCACTGGCTTTGTTGTTAGACAAGCTTTCTAAGGCCCACTTGACTTCACTCTTCAAGATGTCTGGCTCAAGGTCAGCAACCACACTATCTGGGATGTCCGGGACACCCAGATCTTTCTAGTTTAATTCCTCTGCATATTCTTGCCACCTCTTCTTGATGTCTTCTGCTTGTGTTAGGTCCCTACTATTTTTGTCCTTTATCATGTCTATCTTTGCACAAAATGTTCCTTTACTAGCTCCAATTTTTTTGAACAGATCTCTGGTTTTTCCCTTTCTATTATTTTACTCGATTTCTTTGCAGTGTTCATTTAAGAAGGCTGTCGTCTCTCCTTGTTATTCTTTGGAAGTCTGCATTCAATTTTCTGTAACTTTCCCTATCTCCCTTGCATTTTATTTCCCTTCTCTTCTCTACTATTTGTAAGACTGTTGGATAGCCGCTTTCTTTCTTGCATTTCCTTTTCTTTGGGATGGTTTTTGTTGCTGGCTCCTGTACAATGTTACGAGCCTCCATCCATAGTTCTTCAAGCACTCTTTCCACCAAATCTAGTTCCTTAAATCTGTTCACTTCCACTGTGTACTAATAAGGGATTTGGTTTAGATTATACCTGACTAACCCAGTGGTTTTTCCTACTTTCTTCAGTTTAAACTTGAGTTTTGTTATGAGAAGCTGATGATCAGAGCCACAATCAGCTCCAGGTCTTGTTTTTGCTGACTGTATAGAGCTTCTCCATCTTTGGTTGCAGAGAATATAATCAATCTGATTTCCGTATTGCCCATCTGGTGATGTCCATGTGTAGAGTCGCCTCTTGGAAAAGAGTGTTTGCGATGACCAGCTTGATAAAACTCTTTGGCCTGCTTTGTTTTGAACTCCAAGGCCAAACTTACCTGTTGTTCCTTTTATCACTTGACTCCGTACTTTAGCATTCCAATCCCCTATAATGACAAGAACATCTTTCTTTGGTGTCAGTTCTAGAAGGTGCTGTAAGTCTTCACAGAATTGGCCAATTTCAGCCTCTTCAGCAGGCTGGGGTTGGTGCATAAACTTGGATTATTGTGATGTTGAAAGGACTGCCTTGGATTCGTATTGAAATAATTTCCCTCTCTTTTGTTGACTATCAGGGCTAATCCATGTCTTCTATGGGTTTCTTGCCCACAATAGTAGATATGATGATTGTCTGAATTGAATCCACCCATTCCCGTCCATTTTAGTTCACTGATGCCCAGCTTCTTTCCATCTCCTGTTTGACCACATCCAGCTTACCAAGGTTAATATATCTTACATTCCAGGTTCCTATGCAGTATTTTTCTTTGGAGCATCAGACTTTCCTTTCACTTCCAGGCACGTCCACAGCTGAGGGTGCTTTCAGTTTTGGCCCAACCACTTCATTAGCTCTGGAGCTACTTGTACTTGTCCTCCGCTCTTCCTCAGTAGCATGTTCGACACCTTCCATCCTGAGGGGCTCATCTTCCAGCATCATATATTTTAGCCCTTTGTTTCTGTTGATGGGGTTTTCTTGGCAAAGATACTGGAGTGGCTTGCCAGTTCCTGCTCCAGGTGGATTGCATTTAGTCAGAACTCTCCACTATGACCTGTCCGTCTTGGGTGGCCCTGCATGGCATAGCCCATAGCTTCTCTGAATTACTCAAGCCCCTTTGCCATGACAAGGCAGCAATCTGTGAAGGGGATTTGACACCATAAGCAAGTTCAAACATGTTTATGAATAATCTGGCCCTTCTCACCAGATTATTCATAAATACATTCAAACCCACCCATAAGCTTAAACATAAGTTGCAGAAGAAATATGATATATCAAAGAAATCTTCCCCCTACATGACAGTTCTATGTTGCAAAATCTGAACATCACCTTCTCATTTCTAAGGCATCAAGAAATAGGCAGCACACACTATGGCCTATCCATTGCTATGCTTTACTAATTATTATGGGACATAGACTTACACCTCTACATTTGTGCATGTTAGCTGCAATTCCAAAAAGCCACTTCACTAAGATAAACATACAGATTTAAAACACTACTTAACTTTCCTCCCGCTCAAATCGAAATGTTCTTAGTATGTTCACCTGATCTATCACCAGCTAACAAGCGTGCAATCACATCTGTAGATTCTAATATGTGAAAGTATTTCATTATGTATGGTTTATGTTTAGATTAAGTTATTGCATTATATTAAATGTTTAATTTTTATGTACACCTCTGAAAACCTCCCTTCAATGAAGGTAAAATATAAATACAAGTATTTGTATCTTAACCTATTTATATTATGTGTCAAATATTTTAAACATGAAAAACGCTCCACATAGTTTCCCCCCAACACACTGTAAAACCAGTCCCATGTGATGTACCTGACTACCATCTTCCTGGGACCTCCTTATAACATTTTGTCGTGAGTCTATCCAGTACAGTTGCTTTTCCAGTGGATCATAGTCAATAGCCCGGACATTCCTAAGGCTGTGGATCGGAAGGATGATATCTGGACTCTGCTGCTCATCTATGACCATGCGATTGATTGCATTCTTCTGACTGAAGAGCAAGAAACTTGTAGGGGCTTAAATGCAAAATAGACACATAAATGGAGTGAAACTTGGGTAGCAAGTGTTCCTAAACAAAAAATAATAAAATTTAAGTGCTGATAAAACCTTTTAATAACAAGCTTCCTTCTCTAATGAGCTCCTTCTTGAGCATGCTTGAGTGAAGATAATCAGGGGAGGCCTTCCTCTCAGTCCTGCCACCATCACAGTTGTGTTAGGTGGGAACATAGGAGAAGGCCTTCTCTCTTGCTTTTCCTGGACACTGTAACTCCCTCCCATAGGATGCTAGACTGGCTTCATCTATACTGTCCTTCTGCAAGCAGGCAAAGACCTTTCTCTCCAGGCAAGCTTCCTCTGAGTGACTGGCTACCTGAATGGGGATTCTGAATGCACTGGTGTACTTTACTGTTTTAATTTTTTTAATGTTGCTTTTTTGGTATTGTAACCTTTTAGTATTGTATATTCATTATTCCTAACTTAAATACTGTCTTAATTGTTGTAAGCTGCCTTAGGTCCTTTTTAAGGAGAAAGGAAAGTTAAATATATTTAAAATTAAAAATTAAATAAATAAAACACAAGTAAAATACCTCTCCTATAAAAATATCTGTGATAACATGCATAATTTAAAAAGAAATCAATTTCTTGCTCCAGAAATATAATTTTCATCCTTTTGTAGTTCTTGCGCATATACACATAATGTATTCTAAACTCAGTTCTTTTTTAGGATTAAAGCATAATTCACCTAGCACATTTACTATCCCAGTCTTTTTTTTCCAGCCCAGGGAATGTGAATTATTTGTTTTATTCTTTAAGAAATATTCATTCTTGAGAATATATAGTTCTGTGCCATTGCTCTAAGGATCAAGTGCAGACCTAGCAGTGATTTTGCAACAATTCAAAGATTGGGAGTGGGCCATGATATCACACCTTCCAACTATACTCCCCTTTCATAGGCGTGAATCCTTCTTTTCCAGCCTTAATGACAGTTAAGTGGTATACCTTCTAGTGATAGTTTCAAACTGTAATTTAAAAAGAACTCTACCTTATATTAACCATGGTTAATAATTACATTAATGTAACACTTAATTGTCATTCAGGAGCAATTAGAGAGCAGCAAATTTTCATGATGGAGAGAAAAGGACACAATCCTAGAGAATGCAGCTGATCTGTCACCAACATTGCAAGCTGGCATTTGAAAAACAGATGGCATGAATGCAGTCTTATTGAAGCTCTCCTCTTACTATCAGACATAACAATATGAAGTGGATATGTGAATCACTAATACCACCAAACAACTGTGCAGAGCCTGATAAGGATTCCTTCTGGTAAATATAATGTTACAATGGTAACAAACAGAATGCTCATAGGAGTGTCTCAGATTAAAGGAGGGTCTGAACTAAACTGAGTGGACAAACATAACATCTAACGCTTCAACAATTTTAACTATTTCTTCTTCTTTTAGTAGGCAGCACACCAGATAGAAACTACATACAAAGTCGGTAACTTCTTTGCTACAGATATAGCAAGATTTTATAAAATTTGCATGCATTAAAATCTTGCATGAATCAGGTTACTGCATATCTCAATGCATCTCTACACTACAGATGAAAATAGGACGATATTTGGCACATTCTTTTCCTGCCACCACACACATAACTCATTCTGGTTTGCAGTTTAAAAAGTACTACAATATTTGCAGCCCAAGTCAGAACCACAAAACCTCAGTAGTCTGCATCAGTTAAACTGTCATCTATGTTTATGGCTTACCACTACATGTTTTATTGTCAGAGTTCAAAGAGTAGTGAGCTGGACATCCACAGACAAAACCACCCACGGGCACTGCCAAACACAGATGGGAGCAATGCCCATTACTGGAAGCACACTCATTCCAGCCAGCTTGCCGAGACGAATGGAAGACTAGGATATCCATCACATAATCCAAGTGGTTTTGGATGACAGTTCTGTTCTGGCCACTGGTTTTATTGGCACGTTCAATACTACGCCGGCTCCAATCCGTCCAATAGATGTAATCTTGGTACTGAGTCAGACCAAATGGATGAGGCAGGTCATCTGCTATAACATCACGGTCAAGGCCTGTTTTTGTTTTTAAAAAGCAACAAATAAACAGAAAGATGGAATGTACTGGGAGCAAAGCACGTCATGTGACAAATCAAGCCTCTTCACAAAGAAGTCTTAATCAAATATATATATATATATATACTTCATTCTTTGTCCCTGTCAACACACCTGGAACAGATTTTTACTGCACGAAACACACTGTCTGAATATGGGATGTAATGTTATTATATAAAGCCTTGTAAACAGAACAAAAATGGATAAAATGATAGAATTATATAGGTGGGCCATTTGAATAATTTAGCACAACTAATTGATGAGATGGTCGGGTGCATCTTTGCTGTACAATAAGGTATAAGAGCAGTTCGAAAGCATGCAGATGAAGAGCAGATAAATAGGTACCACCTCGGTGGGAAGGTAAAATGGTGTTCCCTAGTCACGCTGGCCACGTGGCAACGGAAACTGTCTTTGGACAAGCGCTTGAAAACGGGATGAGCACCGTACCCTAGAGTCGGACATGACTGGATTAAAAATGTCAAGGGGAACCTTTACCTTTACCAAGGTATAAAACCATGCACATGACTACTACACATCCTGGCACATTGTGAATTGAAATTCGGCATAGGAGGTTATATGATCCTTATGTAAATACCAACAGGATTTTGGCCAATACTTTGGCCAAGAAACCTTTGCCAGTTTTAAAGCACATAATGTATTCTAAATTATGATTGCAAATGTATGAAACATCCTTGCAAAAGCAGCTACAATAACCATCAACTTGGACATCATTGTTTTTGCTTTGTTTGGAATACAGTGGTATCTCGTCTTGCGAACATCCCTACTTGTGAACGATTCAAGTTACGAATGGCTCCATTCACATAAAGTTGCTTCAACCTGTGAACGGAGCCTTGACTTACGGACCAAAAAAAAAACACAAAAACCTTTCCTGCCCCCCCCCCTTTTTAACTTAAGTTCACCTTAGGTCAAAAGAAGAAAAAATTCACTCCCTAGTGGTAGAGTACGGATTAACCGGCTTTGCATTAGTTCCTATGCCCCTTTGGTTCCAATCATGATGGAACCCTGCATGGGGGGGGAGCTCATGGGGGGGAAGTAGTGAACACAGGGGGCAGAGCCCCTCCCAGCGAGGCTAAAAATTAGAGGGAAAGCTAGTCCTACTGATTTATATTTCAGCAAAATTAAACATCAAACACTAAAGAACAGGAATACTAGATAAACTAATTTGGACTATAATCATACACCTAGATTCATGGGAATGCATTCCATGTACTGAAAGAGTCTGATGTTTAAGAAGTGATGTGTACTAGCACCAACTTTCATATTTGGAATTTGGACTTACTGCCCTTTGGATTTGGAATTCTGAAGTTAGAAAATTCAGAATTGCCAGATATCCAGAACTCCATTACAGTCAATATGAAAATTGTATATAGCTAGCTCTCCACAACTGCTTTCTTCTATGTGGCAAGCAACGTTCTCTCTAAGGTGCATGCATGTGCACACAGAGTTCCATCAGTGCCGTGCAGTGGCAGCCAGTGTTGATACTTGTTTACTTCTGGGTTTTTGGTTGAAACCCCACTCCCTCGCACACAGATGAGTGAGACCCCCCCCCCCCTTCTTGGGATGAAAATTAGAGGGAATGTTGCTGGCAACCAAGCTTTGAAAAAAGCTTCCACTGACCTAAATGACTACTGCTGGGGTGGGGGGAGAAGTTTGGATGAGACAAGAGCTAGTGGGACATACCAGGAGGTCCTACAGTTTATGTATCCCAGACCCCAGAAGACCCCGGTCTCTGCTCTATACCCTAATATACACTTGTATATTGTAATTTACATTATACACTAATATAAAATATATTAAAATTCCCTTCTTGTCTATTTTAAAAAATATGATATAAGAATAAATGGTGTAATCCAAAGAACTACATGAGCTATTTCTGGGTATACCAGAGCTTTTTACAGCTTCATCTGCTAAATGAACATTATTAGCAGTAGATGTATTTTGAAGGGCTATAGTTAGAAAGAAAAAAAAGAAGCAAAATGCAACATACTAATATCAGAAAGCTGCTAATTAAATTAACTGACTTAATCTTGCTGCATAAAAATGACCTTAAGGATAAGCAGGAAACATGGTGGACATCCTAACAGAAAGAAATTTCACCATTTCCTGGAGTAAATATGTGACATATTTTTGTATTCCCTGTGCATGAAGAAGTGGATTTGATCTATGAAACACTGAAATAAATTTGTTATTCCTTAAAGTCATATGATATTTCATCTCCTTCCACCTTATTTTTCTTTTACTAACATGCTGAGACAGACTAATATGGCTACTTTCTTCAGAAATCTCTTGAAGTAATTAATCTCTCAAATACGATGGTCTTCACCACTCTGGCTGCTTTAAAGAATCCCACACTGCATCTGATACATCAAGATCAGTCTGGGTTTCTCCCCAAAAGACAGATGAAGAATAACATAAGGATAGTTTTAAATGCCCTGGAATACTACGAAGCACACCCGGAGAAACAGATGGCCATGATATTTCTAGATGCGGAGAAAGCCTTTGACAATCTTGACTGGAACGTTATGATATACACGTTAGAAACACTGCAGGTTGGACAAAGATTTATGAAACTAATCAAAGCAATATATACTGAACAAAAGGAAAAAGTAAAAATCAATGGCGAATTATCAAAAGAAATCCAAATACAGAAAGGTACTAGGCAGGGGTGTCCACTCTCCCCACTCCTATTTATTTTGACCCTGGAAATACCTAACGAACAAATTAGAAGTAAAAAGGAATTGAAAGGATTAAAAGTGAAAGGTCAAGTTTATAAACTTCAGGCCTTTGTGGATGATTTAGTTATTATACTGGAAGAACCATTGGATTCAATAGAAGACTTAATGACAACGTTAAAAATTTTTGGCAACATGGCAGGAATGAGAATAAACCAAAAGAAGACTAAACTACTTACCAAGAACATGAGAGAACAGGAACGACAAGAGAAGACGAACTTCCAAGAGGAGAAGAAAATCCGATATTTAGGAATACAAATCACAAAGAAGACAAGCACATTATTCAAAGATAACTACATGAAACTAATGAAGGAGATACAGAACAATTTGGAGAAATGGGATAAATTACAACTATTGTTGTTGGGAAGAATTGCGGCGATTAAAATGACTATCTTGCCAAAAATCTTATTTTTATTTCAGTCAATTCCTATCATGTTAAAGCAGTCATTTTTAAAAGAATTTAATAAGATAATTATGAGATTTATATGGCAAGGTAAAAAACCAAGAATTAAAATTAAGGCAATGCAAGATGCTAAGCAGAGGGGTGGCTTTGGTCTTCCTGACTGTGAATTGTATTACAGAGCTTGTATTCTAGATTGGATAAAAGAATGGATAACTCTAGAAAATGATAGATTACTTAGCTTGGAAGGACATGATTTGCAACTAGGTTGGCATGCCTATTTATGGTATAAAAAGGACAAAGAACAAAAAAATTTTTAATTCACATATGTTAAGGAAAGCTTTACTGGGAACGTGGAGAAAGATCACACAACAAGTTTATTACAAAATACCTGCATGGGTGTCACTGATAGAAGCCTTTACACAATCCAATCTTATGACAAAAGCAAATCTTTTAAGATATCAAGATCTATTTAAAAAAGACGGTGAATTAAGATCTAAAGAAGAACTAGAGTCGCAGAATGTTTATTTAGACTGGTGGCCTAGAATTCAGCTAGAATCTAGATATACAAAAGATAAAATAGAGGGTTTCTACTTCGAACAAACTATCTCCGATAAACTGTTATTGGGTTCAAAAGAACGAATTGTGAAGAAAATGTATAATTATATGTTGGAAATTCAAATGCAAGAGGAAATGGTTAAAGAACCTATGATTAAGTGGGCACAAAATATAGGGCATAACATTGAATTGATCAATGGCGGAAAATATGGCAAAATAACATAAAGTTCACAAGATCGGTTAATTTTAAGGAGAATATATATAAGATGTTCTATAGGTGGCATATGATCCCAGAAAAACTGTCAAAGATGTATATTGATGTATCAAATAAGTGTTGGAAATGTGAAACACAAACGGGAAGTTATTATCATATGTGGTGGTCGTGTGGGGTAGCGAAAAAATATTGGAAAAGAGTACATGTTATGTTACAACAAATTTTGCTTTGTAAAGTACCACTAATTCCAGAATTGTTTCTATTAAGCATGATACCCGATAACAGAGATAAGTCAAAGGAACATACAGTTATATATATTATTACAGCAGCCAGAATTATGTATGCTAGAAACTGGAAAAGTACGACGGTGCTGGAACAAGAAGATCTTATTGAAAAGATATGGGAAATAGCCGAAATGGACATCTTATCAGAAGTTATGAAAGACCAATCCTTGCAAAGGGCAACAGAAAGATGGGATTTATTTTATAAATGGACTGACTCAACAGGCAGTAGTTGAATATATATAGGGAAATGAGAACCTTATACACAAGGCAGAAAAGAGTAAATAGAATGATTCCAGATTAGATATGGCAATAGGTATAGATTGGATATTAGTATATCCCCTCTCCCTCACAAATCCCTTTCCCTTACAAATCCCAACTCCCCTTTTCCTTTGTCACCCTCTACGTAAAAAATAAAATAAAATACATGTATATATATAAAAAGAATCCCACACTGCATAATAAACTAGGTAAAACTTACCTAGCATATTTGAAGATTCAATCAAATTGGTATCTAGATCAGTCCAGTACAATCTTCTTTTAACATAATCGATTGTCAGCCCATTAGCCCGTCCCACATTTGGCACCAATGTAGTACGCTCACTACCATCCATGGCAGCTCTGTCAATTTTTGGCTTCCCACCCCATTCTGTCCAATACATGAATCTAAAGACAGAAACCAAATATTTCATGGTGCTTTTTTTTTTCATAAAGAATCGACAAAGAAGTGAAAGCAGAGAAATACAGCTGAACTGCAACATCTAAACATTATTTGAATACACAACTTAATTTCTATTTTTTAAAAGAACGCCTGAAATAAACATAGCAATAAAGCTTAATCTAGGCTCTAGGATCTTTCCAACTATCCCAAACCGAGTTTCTAAAAAACTTCATAGAAATAACTGCAGTTAGATACAGAAAAGGCACAATGAATGTTCCACTGACAGAATACAGTAAGTGGCATAGAAGAGATGCCTTGCAAAGCTATCCTATTCTTTCTAGTGCTTACTCAGAAGTAAGTCAAATCATGTTCAGTGAAACATTATTCCAGGTAACAAATACAGGGCTGCAATTTTAATCTTGTTTGGTGTAAAAGCCTGGTCGTAAGACTAAATATCTTGGACAGCCAGTTGCTTTGGGGTATAACTGAGAAGTCAGATGCAAGAGGCAAGAGGATTAGGTTGACACAAAGAACTCACTAATTGATCACATATTGCTGGCCTTCTCACAGTTCTGTCCCAAAGATGGAATGAAATGTTAGAACAGGAAACATTGTTTTGTATTCCGAAATGAAATCAAGACTTCATTAGCCAGTATAGTGTATTTGTTGCTAACAAATTTGTAGTTTTTTTCCTTAGACTAAAATAAAACAAATTCAGCAACTGATTTAATTGCTTAACATACAAAATGAATCAAATAGCTCACCCTTCAGCAGGATCCAATGCCAATGCACGAGGACTGTCCAAATCCTTCCACACTAGAACCTGGCGATGCTGCCCATCTAACTTCGACACTTCAATACGATTTGTTCCTGTATCAGCCCAATACAGATTCTTGCCTAGCCAGTCCACAGCCATGCCTTCTGGGTAATCCAAGCCAAATTCAACCACATGTTCCAGGGCACTTCCATTCATGAATGCTCTGCTGATAGTCTGATTAATGGAGAGGGGAAAACAGCAAACAAAATGTGTGGAGACCGATGTAACCTATCAACAAATCAACCTATCAATACTCTGGCAAGTAACCCAGAGTGGTTTAGTACAGTGTTGTACTTGACTAAAATTACAATGGTGATTCTCATAACATTATACTTCACGTGCAAGCTCTATGCCTCCATCACCATGCCCAAAATTTAGCATGGAAATATGGTTCACACTACACTCAGAAGCATTTTCTCAACCAACTTCAAGAACTTCAGGCAGGTATTCTTCTTGCAAAGCTACCGTATTTTTCGCACCATAAGACACACTTTTTCCCCACAAAACACGGGGGTGGAAAGTCTGTGCGTCTTATGGAGCAAAGAAAACAGATTATATTTTCCTGTTTTCTTCTCCTAAAAAATTGGTGCGTCTTATGGAAAGGTGCGTCTTATGGAGCGAAAAGGTAAACAGCCAGATATACTGGCTTATGGCATCTTGCACATTCCCTTTATCTAATTAGCCAAGGTTTAGGAATGAGGCTTTACTATGAAACCATGGAGGATGTTTCTGGGATTTCCTACATATATGTAAAATATTATGCAAGCTGTATCCTTATACCTATGTACAGGATATCACTGCCACACACTGGCAGCCAGAGGGGCACCAGTGTATAAACAGGTCTTGTTTTGAAGGGAGCAGAGCACTGGGTATATCCATACTCTTGACATGGGTTCAGTTACTTCTGAAGCACCCCAAAAACATGCCACTTGATTAAAAACTACTGTCAACCTAGTAAAACAAGACTGCCATACCAGAATACTTCACCAAAAGCCAATGTTTTTTGACTACAGGATTAAATTACCTTTAATGAGATGTCTGTCCAATATATGCGATTGTCAGTCACATCAAAATCCAAGGCAGAAGCCTCTTTAACTCCTGTAAGCGGGATAGCAACATTATTGTTGTTTGTCTCCAGAGAGATTCGCCTGATATCGGCTCTGCGGGAAAACAGTAAGAAAGCTTCTGGGACAATACATGTCTTCATGTCACTTATGAGCTCCAGGCCTATGGGGCAAGCACAGCGCAAACCCTGAGGCCTGAACAAGCAGAGGTGGCTACAACCTCCATTGGATTCTGCACAAGGATTTGTACCTAAGGAAACAAGCAAAATCATAAAGTGTTGTTCTCTTAAGTAAAATTAACATAAATACAAAATTTGACTTTAAGAATTAATAACAGTTACACCAGCTTTGTCCTTGCCATATCCTGGAACTATTATACCACAGGTAACCTTTGCAGATTCACATGAAGTATATGAACTGTTTCCCATTAATAAATGATAGGTGTTATTTTCATATAGGACTATGATATGGGC
Organism: Pogona vitticeps; assembly: GCF_051106095.1. NCBI lineage: Eukaryota > Metazoa > Chordata > Lepidosauria > Squamata > Agamidae > Pogona > Pogona vitticeps. Next base: position 100,909,018 of record NC_135787.1, on the reverse strand, counting down.
CAATCTTTTATATATAGGGGAAAACGGGAATTTACATGGTTCTCAGCATGGCTGAAGAACTATTATTCTAGAAGTATTAAGCTGGTTGTCATTTGTTCCCATACTAAGTAAGAAAATGTTTTTATTCCTCCCTACTTATCCTTGTTTCTCCGTCCACCTCATCCTCTCGCCTCTCAAACACTAAATTTTAGACTGTAAGCTCTGCAGGATTTCCCTGTAGGCAACTCGATGCAGGAAACTGTGCATCTTTCTGCTTGCCAAAGTTTGTGGAGTGATGGCAAACTGCCATACATCAAATGTTAATAAAAGAAAATAGTTCTTTTCCAGCTAATTTAGCTGATAATAAAACAGTGGTATTGTGACATGCTGTACTTCCTTCAGAATCTGCAACATCTCTGTCTCTTGCATCCCCACCATTTAAAAACTGCTCCAGAGGGCTGGAAAACCCTCTGGAGCAGGGTTTCAACCACAACAAGGGGCTACAGAAAGTGAGGAAGGAGAAGCAACTTCTAATTACCCCCAATTGGATACATGTGTACACTACTGGACATGGAAGTACACTATCAGATGCTGGCGAAAGTAATCAATTTTTTTCTTGTTGTGGCTACACTCCGCCTTTAAGGACTGTGTTTATAGCCTTAAAGTGCTATAAGGTCTGGCCCTTGTTCTGGATGTGGTGACATCTATGAAAAGAAGTAGTTTTCACCAGAGATACCATAATTAGAGGATACCTTTTTTATTGCTGAGAAGTTTTCATCAGACAATATTCTGATTTTATCTTTTGTGATTTTTATGTCACTCTTTTTATTATTATTCTATGGTGCTTTAGATGTTTTCTGATTTTTACTGTTTTATTATGTAATATTTCCTCTCTAGGAATGTGGGTAAGTAAGATACCATCCTTAGCAATGAATATATAGAGGTAATAGAATCCTATACATATCTACTCAGAAATAAGTAACTCACAACTCGTTGTTTATGTGCCATCAAGTTGGAACCGAGTTTTACTCCCCCAGTGAGCTTCCATGGTTGAGCAGGGATTCAAACCCAGTCCTCCGAGTTCTAGTCCATGACCTTATTCACTATACCACACTGGGCATTAACTAGGATATGCCAATTGAATCAATATACACAGATGCTGACTTACCAAATCCCTACTGTTTCAATGGCCTTACTTTAGCTGCAACTTACTACTGGATTTCAACCACTGAGTCCAATGGAACTTAATAATGTGTATATGGGTATAGGAGTTCAGTCTTAACATAAAACAACTAGCTTCTATTCTAGAATTAAACAGATCCTGTAATATAAAACATCTCTAGATCACTCAGATATTTAATAATGCCAGTTTGCAAGGAAGAAATAACTTCAACGAATCTTCATGATCTCATGAATTGTCTGAATTAAAATTCAAGACTGCATCTAGAATTTAGAGTTTTAGAACACTCACCAATTATCTGATGGACATTTGTAGCCTTCAGCCCCATGAGGTCAGGTAGCTGGTCAATGATAACTTCTCTTTCTGCTGTCTGCTTATGAACTCGTTCAATGCTTCGCCTCTGCCAGTCTGTCCAATAAATATAGTCCCCCAAAAGTGTGAAGCCAAAGATATGAGGTAGCTTGTCCTCCACAAGGACTCTCCTGCCAGTTCCATCAGTGTTCATGACCTTAAGGAGTACAAAAAAATTACATACATCAGATGTGTCTGAGTTACAGAAGAACCCAAGTTTCTCATCTCTAGAGCACTGTTAACATACAGTTTAATCCTATAGTTTTCAAAATGTCTCAAAGTATTTGTGAAGGCTTTCATGGCCGGGATCTAATGGTTGTTGTGGGTTTTTCGGGCTCTTTGGCCGTGTTCTGAAGGTTGTTCTTCCTAACGTTTCGCCAGTCTCTGTGGCCGGCATCTTCAGAGGACAGCACTCTGTGCTCTGATGTAGTTGACTTGGGAGTGGAGTATTTATGGCTGTGAGATGGGCTTTTGTCTTTTTCTGTAGATGGGTGATTAGTGTGTCTTGTTGTGGGTGTATTGTTGTGATAAGATGGGTGTCATTAGCTGGCCTTTTGTGTGTCGTGATCCCCGGTCCTTGTGGTTGGGTAGAGTTCGTTGACCTTTTGCACACTGTATTTTCTGAGAGCTGGGAGCCAAGTTTTGTTAAGTTTCAAACTTTCCTCTTTTTTGTTGAAGTTCTGCTGGTGCTTGTGGATTTCAACGGCTTCCCTGTGCGGTCTGACGTAATGACGGGGATCACTACACACAAAAGGCCAGCTAATGACACTCATCTTATCACAACAAGACACACTAATCACCCATCTCCAGAAAAAGACAAAAGCCCATCTCACAGCCATAAATACTCCACTCCCAAGCCAACTACACCAGAGCACAGAGTGCTGTCCTCTGAAAATGCCGGCCACAGATACTGGCGAAATGTTAAGAAGAACAACCTTCAGAACACAGCCAAAGAGCCCAAAAAACCCACAACAACCAATATATCTCAAAATTAAATGTAAACCTGTACATAATACCCTAGCAATGTTCAATTATTTCAATTGGTCTCCAATGTGGGTAAATATTTCTATCACAACTGCCCATCAGGTGTGACTAGAAGCAGGGTTTGTTCACCTGAACATAGTAAGAAGAGAAGACCAGATGTGCCTCTTTTTAAAATTCAAGTTTTAAAGTTCCAAAACGGTGTGTGAACCATTAATAAGCTGGAAAACTCTGACTTACAGAACAAATGTATTAGTCCAAGAACATTATTCCAAAGTGCATGATGCTACTTAAGAGGGACCAATGGGGACTAAAAAAGCTCCAAGGCGTTTAATTAGGTTTATTTCCCCACTATGTGCATGCAACTTCTTACCTTAATCGAATATTTTCATGGCAAAGGATATGATACAGTATAATAGCATTGAAAGAATAACTGCTTTTCATTTTAATAAAGATATAATAACATTTTAGCTATTTTGACTTCAACTCAACATAAATGACAAGCCACATTAAAATTCAAATGCCAACACAATGGTGATGACATAACCATGAAGCATTCATGGTAAAAGGTATCAATGCCCAATGTTCTCTGCATCCTTACAGTTATTTTTGTTGGGCGATCTACCAAATATTTGTAGCAGCTATGGATGGACAAGTAGTGCACAGGCAAAAGGGGTCAACTCTCTGTGTTCATCTCACACCAAAACTTAATTGAGAATGAGCTTTTCCGCTTCCCAATACTACACTGCCAAGTCCATTGCTGGCACTCTATAAACAGAATCTCATGGTAAAACGGACAATTCTTGCAAACATTCTGCTAAATATATTCTTCATTCCCCCACACGCCTGAAATCAACCTCATGATTGCTGCATGCATCTTCCCACGTCAGAATTAATCATCATCACCAAGCTCTCATTCAGCTTTTCCAACAAAGTCAAGAATTCAGTCCTATGCCGATTCTACATATGTCCTTTCATAAGAAAAATTCTGTTTGAGCACTGTATTACATAAAAGACGCTTTATGAAGAAACTATGATCTAAACATTTTAGAAGGCTCATACATGTTTTCACAGAAAGTAAATGTTTTTTCTGCAGAAAAAGTTAATTTTCTTCTCAATCTAAAGAATCTATATGGGAATATCCACCCATATATCTTAATTGCTGCACCTTATATGAGACTCCCAGCAGAGGAGAGCCCAGGAGAGCTAGAACACAAGAATATGTTTGAAATATTTCTGTATGCCAGAATTGCACAAAGGAAATATGACATTTCTCAGGATTATACTTCTTTGCCCTGTTTCAATGTTACTCCCATGCAAGGATTTCAGGTGAAATAAGAGAATGACATTTCTGTCCTGTCCTGTTCGGAAGGAATGAATAGGGAGAAAGAACAGCCCAACCTGATCCTTACTTTATAGCAGGCAATGTCAATGCTCCTAGTCTGCAAGAGATCCACCATCTTTGCCTGTCATACAATGGAGTGTTTCTCACATGAAGAGCATGTGTTGCAGCAAGAATAAGATACACATTCTAATATATTGAAGCACCTGCCAGGTGAGAATTTTTTTACAGTGGTTTCAGTTTTCTGGTACTACAGAAATATAAAATCAATTATTAAGCTGGTTCATTGAAAGCGGAACAAGGGCAGGTTCTTGCTGAGCAGCTTGGTTTTGAAGGTCTTTTTAAAACTGAAAATTACTTGAAAATGAATTCCCAGAAGCTAATGAAGAACCTTCACTTCAACTACTACTTCACAAACAACATGTCATATTTATTCTGAAATAAAAAACTTCTATGATGATGATGCCACATTTCTCCCAACATGGGACCCAAAGTGGCTCACAACATTAAAATTCACACAATTTAAATACACAATAAGTTAAATATTAAAAGATAAATTAAACAATACAGTATATGATTTAAAATACAATTAAAAGATTAAAACTTACAAAACATAAAAAAGATTTAACATTTCAGCTGAAATGGGGTTCAGGGATTCAGTTATAATTGTTAAAAGCCTGCCTGAAGAGATGGGTCTTTAGCTTTTTTCATCATCTCTCGAGGGAGAGAGTTCCATAGCCTGGGAGCTGCCACAGAGAAGGTCCTCTTCTGTGTCCCCATCAGCTGTGCTTGTGCTGGCAATGGGACTGAGAGGAGGGTCTCCTCTGCTGATCTTAATAGCTGAGAAGGATAATATAGGGAGATATGGTTCTTTAGGCAGCAAGGACCCAAGCTGTATAGGGCTTTATAGGTAATGACCAGCACTTTGAATTGGGCCCGGAAACGTACTGGTAGCCACTGGGGTTCTTGTAACAGGTGTGTTATATGCTCCCTGTAGCTGGCCCCAGTCAGTAGTCTGATTGCAGACTTTTTGCACCAGCTGAAGTTTCCGAACTGTCTTCAAAGGCAGCTCCACATAGAGCGCATTACAGTAATCCAACTGGAATATAACTAAGGCATGTGTCATTATAGCCAGATCCAACATCTCAAAGAATGGGCGCAGCTAGCTCACCAGCTTTAGCTGTGCAAATGCACTCCTGGCCACCGCCGAGATCTGGACATCCAAGCTTAGGAATGAATCCAGGAGTACACCCAAGCTGTGGAACTGAGTTTTCGAGGGGAAGGGGGGAACCCCATCCAGCACAGGTAATGTCCCTATTCCTTCATCTGCCTTTCAACTAACCAGGAGCACCTCTGTCTTGTCTGGATTAAGTTTCAGTTTGTTTGCTCTCATCCAGCCCATTACTGATGCCAAGCGCTGGTTTAGAGTCAAGACAGATTCCCTGGAATTAGGTGGAAAGGAGAGATAAGAGTTGGGTGTCATCTGCATACTGGTGACACTGAACCTCCAAACTCTGGACAACCTCTCCCAGCGGTTTCATGTAGATGTTAAAACGCATGGGTGACAAAGCAGAACCTTGAGAAATGCCAGCAGGAGTCACCCAGAACCACCTTCTGAGTTCTCCCCTCCAGGAAGGACTGGAGCCACTGTAAAACAGTGCCTCTGAGTCCCATCCCAGAGAGACAGCCCAGAAGGATACCATGATCAATGGTATCGAAAGCCGCTAAAAGGTCCAGCAGAACCAACAGGGATGCTTTAAATGGAGGTGTGGAGAAGGCAAAACACTGGCCACTGCCAAAATATTCAGAAAAAGAAAGAACTAACCCAACTTGCAAATTCAGTTGTAATGCAAAGGTAACAAAAGATGCCAGGTATACTTCTTACTGAATTATATGTGCAAGGCAATGTTGTTTCTTCATTAAAAATGGCAGTCTCAATATGCAAGAAAATCTTCTGAATGTTAGCCACTGTTTTCAATGGTTTCTGGTGATTTTTACTCACTTTTAACCATTGTTTGGCTTGATTTTGTATTCTGAGCTGCCTTCTAAACCCTTCAAACCACAGCAAGAATACAAACTAGAACAGAAAATAAATGTAGTTTCCCCAAACTACATGTTAATTCTTTTGCTAGGGTGACTAAAATTTGTCTTGTCTTGCTCTTGCTATTACAATTAGGTGAACAAATACTTCTTACACATGTTCTTGGAGAATGAAGTCTCAACTTAGATCACTATTGCAAGCACAAAACCTCTGGTCTGCTCTGAAAGACATGAGTTGAGAACAAAAGGTACTCATGCAGACTGTTTTGGAAATAATACTCCAATCTTCCCACTTATGTCTGCAATTCATTTGAATAGGTCATTCTCTTTTCCCATCCTGCATATCATGACTTTTGTGCATGAGCGATGAAGGGTCCCATGGAAATATAAAAGCATCAAGTAGTTTAGCAGGCAAGTTAGTTAAAAACCTGTGCAAGTTTAGGAACAGGGTGACAGATAACAACAGAGAATTCTTCCTCCCTAGTGACACAATACAACAGACACCAGTGCAAAAAGTGCTACAAAGATAGAAAACCAGGAGAGATGAAGGTACTATCTAGTGTACTGTTCAGTAATACAGGTACCTACTGGTACCTGTGTCCACTGCACTGGAGTTTTGTGTATGTGCTCAGTGCAATAAACTCCTCACTCTTTGAGAACAAGTTAAATCTGTTAAGATTAATATGGCTGGCCTGGATAGCTGACAAATATAAGAGACAATAATGTACAAGGCCTTGCAGTATCCCCCTAGGGTGGCAATTAATCTGCCATGACAGACAATAAAGATAATAGGCAAGAATGGTTTCATGCTGGTGAAGAGGAAGAACATTCCTTAGAAAGATTCCATTCTTTCAGGGGATTACAGATATCTTCTCACATTGTGGACATGTTTCTGAGGGCCTTGGTAGTATGAGGTTACATTGTTAGACAGAAAAAAGAATTCATGAAGTGTGGGAATACAGCACAGTGACTATAACGCTATGTGTTATTATGTACAGGATTGAAAGCCAAAATCCCAAAGATAATGTCCTCTGGACTGTGGAAAATGTAATGTGGATAGTGTCATTTGTACATCAAGAAAAATGTAATACCTAGAGTCACAAATCAGACAAATGGTGATACGTTTTGATTCATGATTCATCAAGGCTGACAAATCGGGAATTATTTTTTCCCTGACGAATCAAAGAACTGATTCATCAATTCGTTTTTGCCTTTAAAACCCTATAAAACAGCCCCCCAAGCACCTGGAGATATCAAATTCACATGAAAGCTTCTCCTGACTCACCACTACAAGCCTTGCAAGTTTGGTTAAGTTTAGATTTTGGGTGTCCGAGTTATACATCCACAAGAGGGCCCCCACAAAAGTTTTCCCAAGGCACCTAGAGACCCTGAAATCACAGAGAAACTTCTACTGACTCTCCTCTACAGATTAGATTAGGCATCCTTCAGTCTTGATAACGTGCTCTGTATGGAGGACTTGAAACAGCGTCTAGTGTGGCTGAGAAGGCCAATTCGAGAGTGACAATCCCTCCGACACTGAAGACAAATACAGTGGTGCCTCGCTTAGCGATTGCTTCGTTTAACGATGTATTCGCTTTGCGATGGGTTTCTTTGAGGAAATTTCCCCATCGTTTAACGATGTTCTCTATGGGGGAATTTCACTTAACGATGTCCGTTTTCGCTCATTTAAAAGTGTCTTAAAATGTTTGGAACATGTTTTAAATGCTTGGATTCGGTAGTCCACCTTGTGAAACCTATGCACACTTAGTTTGGTTTTGTTCTGAGTCTACGTTAATTTTCCCCATTTAAATCCATTGGACGGACAGTCCAATGGTTTTCAACGAGGGAAAAAACAAAAAAATCACCAAAAATTAACGAAGACTCAGAACAAAACCAAACTAAGTGTGCATAGGTTTCACAAGGTGGACTACCGAATCCAAGCATTTAAAACACGTTTCAAACATTTTAAGACACTTAAAAATGAGCGAAAACAGACATCGGAAAGCCGGCTTCAGTGCTTTTGAATGGCTTTCCCTTGGGGGAAACATTGTTTCACTTAGTGATGTTTCCTATGGGGATTTTCGCTTAAGGACGGCAATCCGTTCCCATTGGAACGGATTAACCAGTTTTCAATGCATTCCTATGGGAAATGGTGTTTCGCTTAACGATGTTTTCCCATAGCTATGGTTTTTTTTGGAACCAATTAACATCGTTAAGCGAGGCACCACTGTACAATCTGTCCCCTGTCCAGCTCCCTGATTTTGCTGATTTCGGGACTTCCTCTTTGCCTCAGCCTGCTGGACAAGGGTGTCTTAAAATTGGGAGAGGCCATGATGCACAGCCTGTCTCCAGGCTGAACGCTCATACGTCAGAGTTTCCCATCTGTAGAGGTCCATTCCTAAGGCCTTCAGATCCCGCTTGCAGATTTCCTTGTATCGCAGCTGTGGTATCCTTCTGAGGCGATTTACCTGCACTAATTCTCCATACAGGAGATCTTTTGGAATCCAACCATCAGCCATTCTCACGACATACCCAAGCCAACGTAGACGTTACTGTTTCAGTAATGTGTACATGCTAAAAATTCCAGCTCATTCTAGGACAGGGGTCAGAGAACTTTTGAACCTTTTACCCCCTAAAAAATTTATATACGCCCTTGATCTGGACAGTACCCCCTTGATTTGAAAGGAAGGATCTCGATCACACGTGGCCAGTCGAGCGTCACCACCGAAGCCTTGCCGCCTGGGCTGCCACCGACACATCCTTTGCTGCCGCTTGGCGGGGCCATGCTCGGTCCTTGGCCCCATGAGGGCGGTTCCCTTTCTCTGCTGGCTACTCTATTTGGACCTTGGTCCTCTATAACTCCTCCAGGTTTGGTGATGACTGGGTTTTAGACATCCAAGTTATACACCCACAAATTGCACCCCCCAGGGAAACTGCTATTTAGCAGCTGGCTTGGGGAAAACCCAATCTTCACCAGTCTTGGTCGCATTGTAGGGGAGAGTCAGCAGAAATTTCTCTGTGATTTTAGTATCTCTAGGTGTCTGGGGTGGGGGAAACTTCGGGGGAGGGTCTTTGTGGGAGTATAATTCAGACATCTGAAACTCTTACCTTCACCAAATCTGGAGGCATTGTAGAGGAGAGTCAAAGTAAGCTTCCTTGAAATTGTGTTCCTCGGAGGCGCATTTTATAGCCAAACAAATCGACAAATAAAAAATTGCTTAAAAAATCAGATTCATTGAGGGCACTAATTCATATAAATACAAATTGACAAATTAGTGATTTTTAAAATATATTTGGTGATTATTATTTTTATTCGTGACTATCTCTAGTAATACCAAACAAATAAAAAGCCTCAAAAGAAGGACATATCTCTCCAGAATCTTGTGGGTAGCAATACATGGCCTTAAAACTAATTTAGTACTGAATAGATTATATAGATTCTTTGGGCATAATGGTCAGGGTGATCTTGGTAGCAGAATGGATAACAGTTAACAAAATTTCCATAAGAATATTTTGGTGGCAGAATACACATGTATGAGAGACAGGACTTTCAGATTTTTAAAAAATTACATTTTATTAGTTTTTCTATCTATCTATATTCAATTCATGCTTATCAAACATTGTGTTACATGAGTTGCTTACAATTATTTGTTTTTGTGTCTTGGTGTCTTCCCAATTATCCCCCCCCCAAAATTCCACATATCTTTCAATCATTCAAACCGTTCATATATGTATTTTGGTATACAATATTGGCTGTTATCATAATATTACTCTCATAGTATACAATGTTTACAAAATCCTCTAATAACATAATAAAAGTAATTCCGGTTCCAAATCTATATAATTTGAGGTGATTTAGCCAATAAACTTTGCAATTTATACCAATGATAACTGCGTAGGCTCTTAACAACTGAGCCTCATGGCGCAGTGGTTAAATCGCTGTACTGCAGCTAAAACTGTGCTCACGACCTGGGGTTCAATCCCAGGTAGCCGGCTCAAGGTTGACTCAGCCTTCTATCCTTCCGAGGTCGGTAAAATGAGTACCCAGCTCGCTGGGGAGGCAATGTGTAGCCTGCATAATTAAATTGTAAACTGCCCAGAGAGTGCTTGAAGCACTATGGGGCGGTATATAAGCAGCACGCTTTGCTTTAACACATAATAGATATTATCTAGAGCATTTTATATAGATTTGCTTTGTATAATTGCTTAGCCATTTCTATCTCCACATTTTATATCCTATCTATAACAATATCATATCTAATGCATGTTCATTATGTACTATTTGTTTACCCCAACCTTATATCTAGCTTCAATTTGCCTTTTAACACCCCCCCATATTATGCTTTTACCCTGACTAGTCCTCCCTTTTTAATATATAAGATATGCCCCTTTGCAATTCCAGAAGTTTGGTATATACATGCTTTCCAACAGAGGGCCACCTTCCTGTTTTTCCATTTTTCATCTTTCTAAGTAATTCCTTCTCTTAATCTTTTTTTCATTTCTTGTTTCTGTCTTTCTAAACATTCTGCCATCTTTTGTGTCCTATTTTATGCATTTGGTTTACCTCCAATAGATCTTTATACACTTGGTCTCCAATAGATCTTCCAGGATATTTTAATTAATTCTGTTGATTTCCTCTCCTTATCTTCCCTTAAAACTCTCCTCGACTCCACTACGTTCTCCCCATTAATTTCCTGCAGCCCTTTTTTTAAACATTTATTAGCTTTTCAATCTATCTATATTGGTTTGTGCTTGTCAAACATCGTGTTACATGCTTTGCTTATAATTATTTTTTTACATCTCAGTGTCTTCCCGGTTGTCCCCCCCAAATTCCAGACATCTTTCAGACATTCAAACCATTCGTGTACATATTTTAGTATATAATATGGCTACTATCAGAACATTACTCTCATAGTGTACAATATTCTCAAGGTCTTCTAATAATATTCTTATTGAAAGTGGTTCCAGATCCATGCCCCAGCTTTATATCTAGTTTAGTTTACCTAAAATGAAAACCCACCATATTACATCTTTACCCTGATTAGGGCTCCCTTATTTCAATTTAATTCTTCTTTTTAATATAAAGGATATACACCTTTACAATTCCTGATGTTAAATATATACATGCTTTTCAACATTAAGGGGCCCCGTCTTCTTTTCCCCTTTTTCATCTTTCTAAGTAATTCCCTCTCTCATTTCTCTTTTTTCACTTTGCGTTTCTGTGTCTCTAAGCATTCTGCCATTTTTCATCCCCTCTGAAACCATTTTGTGCATCTGATTTATGCCCACTAGCTCTTTATGTACTCAGTCTATCTTCAATAGATCTTCCAGGCTTTTTTTGGTTAATTTTGCTGATTTTGTCCCCTTGTCTTCCTTTAATACTCTCCTCTGATCCAAGATTAATGTTGTTTCTCTTAGGTTTTCCCCATTAATTTCCTCCAGCTTGTCTTTTGATTGGCATACATTATCCGGCACACTCTCATTTCCTTCTTCGTTGTTCCCTGTCGCTTGTTGACTATAATTCTTCAGATGTTGATTGAATAATTTTGCCTCTTGGTAATGGGTTCTCACTATTTCTAGTATTGTTTTAAGGGTAGATTTTGCTTCATCCCCAAATTGTCCTTGTTGTGCCATTCTGTTCCAGCTACCCAAGAGCTTAAGCCAAGATTCGAAGTCCCCAAGTCTCACAGTCCAGATCGATGATTGTATCTGTATTCTAATTGATCCCTGGCAAATTGATGCCAGCTAAACAGATATTCCAAGTTTCCAGAGTCATTTCAAAAAGTTCACTTTGGCTAAATAGGCCTGAACCAAATTTAAACCCCCAAAGTACCAGGGTAGAATGCAATGGTTGTATCCGTGGCCTGATGGCCTAATTCCCACAGGATTCCGCCAGCTAGTCAAACACAAACACTTCCAGCTTCCGGGGCAGTTTCAGAAGATCTACTTTGGCCAAATAGGCCTGGACCGAGGTTCAAAAGCCCCAAATATCACAATCCAATTCAGTGTTTGTATCCATATCCCGATAGCCTAGTTCCCACAGTTCTGTATCAGCCAAAACTGAGGTTCCAAGTCCCTAGAGCAGGTTCTAAAAAGTTCACTTTGGCCCAATATACTAATTCCCAAGGCACAGTTTTTTAAAAGTCCATTTTAGGGTTAATTTATCCAGCCAGGCATAAAAAAATCAAAAAGAAATAAACAGGTTTCCAAGCTTTAAGCAGCAGTAGAGTACTCAAGGTCACTGTCATGGGCTTTATGCCAAAAGACTTCAAGTAGACAAAACAAAGTCCAGACTTATCAAGTATAACTTATGAGAAAATTTCTTAAGATTTATAATGCCAAATTATAATATTCTTGAAGTATATTTTAAATGTATTTGAATGAGTAGTTAATGTCCCATTAATCTTTAAATTATTTTCTTTGCATCAGCTATCCCTCTCTCCAGATTTTCTGCCGCTTTATGATTGCTGAGATTGATAGCAGGTTCTTTTTTCTATATATAGGAACTGTCTTCTCCAGGGGTAATCATAAGCAATTAGTTGTAAAAATATATCTCACCCGATAGTAACACTGATGCCAGATAGCTGATTGTTGCTTCTCTTAGCCGGCTGCCGATGACTTGCAAGCGAGCTTCCAAGCTGCTTGTTTCTGCCCGTTGGCTGATTAGGGAGTTTCCTGGATCAAACGGGGATGACCGCCATCCCCCCCCCCATGATCAACAGGCTTCCCCCCCCCCAGTTCACCACCTCTTCGGGGTGGTTTCAACACCCTGGGGTGTCCCAAACAGGTCAGAATTCAGCCCAGGGGACAGAGCTCTGTCCTCCTCCTGCTGTCTCGTTGCAGCCTCAAGCTGGAAGTCCTCCAGCCCTTCTTTAGGTTGGCATACACCTCTCATTTCTTTGTTCATTATTTCCTGTCTCCTGTTGACTATAATTCTTCTTCAACTGTGATGTGAATAATTTTGCCTCTTTGTTGTGGGATCTCACTATTTCTAAGATTGCTTGAAGAATAGATTTTGTTTCCTCCCAAAATTGTCCTTGTTGTGTCATTATGTTCCAAATGTCAAAAATTGTATTCCAAGTTAAAGTTGTCCGTATGCTTAAAGTAATCAATCCAGTTCCATTAAGTTTAAATCCAGTCTCAAACATAGAGAGTTTTCCCTGCCTAAAGGCTCAAGGTCCCATCCAGTTCAACATCCAGGGTACAGTTTAAAAGTTCCACTTTGGCTAAATTAGGCTTTCTAGGATTAATTTGTCTGTAGTTCAGTTCCTTCCTCAAAGAGAAAGTGAATTCCAAACAGTCATAGAGCATTCAAGGCCACTGATTCTAGGTGTTTTGCCAGTGCCTTAGATAGCTGTTAGACATAACATAAACAGGTTTTCTTTTTGCAAAGTTGTGAGTAGTGTTTTCTGGAAAAAGATTCTTAAGTTTTAATACCAAACTTCCTTCCTTTAAGTATAATTAAGTGTCTAATTAATGTCCAATTTATTTTCTTTGTATCTCCCTCCGTCTCCTCCTCTCTCCAGCTTCTCCGCAGCTCAATCAACAATGATGGAGAGCTATGGGATGCTATTTCTGCCACAGGAATTGTCTTATCCAGGGATAATAAATAGATACAGTTTTTAAAGACGTTCCTCACCCGTTTGTAGCACAATGTTAATTAGGTTGATTTATTGCTTCTTTTACCCAGCTGCCGACTTGCAAGCAAGCTAGTTCAACTGCTTGTTTCTGCCCGCTGGTCGACTGGGGAGTTTCCTGGATCAAACGTGGGTAACCGCCATTCCCCTGTGATCAACAGACTTCTCCCCCATTTCACCACCTCTTTGGGGTGGTTTTAACCCCCTGGTTGGTCCCCAAACAGGTTGGAATTCAGCCCAGGGGACAGAGCCCCATCCTCCTGCTGCTGTCTTGTCGCAGCGTCAAGCCGGAAGTCTGGGACTTTCAGATTTTGAACTACAACTTCCATAATTCCCCCAGACAGAATTCTGAGAGATGCAGCAGAAGCAATATATATATACTACGACATTTCTTTCTTCTTAAAAGATAAATAATGGTAATGGAGGCCAATGTGGAGTTTGTTCTCTTTCTCCTCTTTTGTTTTTCTTTTCTTAGCTGCACCTGCATGGGGGAATTCCAGACAAATTCTGAAAGCTACGGTAAAAACAAAATCTGGAAGTCCCAAATCTAACCTATATTGTATGTAGAGAGCACCTCATCTGTTAGTTATTTTTCTACATTGTTTTAATGTGTTTTAATGTTTGTAAGCCGCCCCGAGTAGACGTTGTCTAGAGGGGCGGGGTAGAAATTGAATAAATAAATAAATAAATAAAATACTTATACATGACAAGTCACAAGTAACACCATGTCCAAAAAGCCACAGTGCACTTAGCAAGTAAAGTCATGTAAGCTTTCCAAGAATTGATCAATTTCTTCAAAATTGATCATTTCTTGTCAAAATGAGAACAAAAAGCAATATAAACTTTTGGGGGGGGGAATTCAAGTAGATACTATGGGATGCAAAAAAAGAATTTTGTGGAACATGTTACTAAAACCATGAAGATCAACAATAAAGAATCCTCTAAATACATCAAAAGTCATTAACTGGCTAGAGAGACAGGTGGATTGTCAGTTGACCAAGGAGTTAGACGAGTGTATGGAAGAAAATGTAGACAAAATGTTATTAATTTTTAAGTATTAATTTACTGTTCATATTCATCTTCACTCTGGAAGGTGTGAAGTAAGCACTAATGCCTGAACTGACATTTTCCGAAAAACAGTCTAAGGAGCAGAAGCAAACTGTGGTGACAACAGATGAAATTCTATACCTCATTAACAAACCAAACACAAACAAATCACCAGATCCTGATGGTATCTGCCCCAAAACTCTTTAAAACTCAAACATGAAACTGCTGCTCTTCTGAGAAAATATGTAACAAAGATTTCTGAAAATGGCCAGAAAACTAGATAACTGGCAATCTAACACTGGTTGCTACTATTTCTCTTAAAGGATCCAAGGAACAGACTGATTTTATATAGGTTCTTGGGTCGAAACAATGATTAAGGTTTTCAGTTATCAAGAGTGGAGAACAGATATTGCTCAAGTAAAATCAACATGGCTTTTACACAGGTAAGCCTTTTAAAGGATTGTTTTTAAATAAAGCATTAATGATCCCAAGTGACACTGCATATTTCAATGTTCAAAATATTTTTGACAAGATTCCCTCATTTTCAGCTGAGAAATAATGGCTTTTATCAGATATGATGGAAGATGAAGGAACTGACTAGGAATGGCTGAGTCCTCTAAGGGCTCCAATGCATTATGGGTCTTATACCTTCCTGAGAGGTACCCTGTATGGAGCATAATAGGCAGTGCCAGACTTATAATGCCTTGCAATTCCCATTGAACTTCTCTCTGCCCAGCCACTTCCTCCATCTTCATCATGTCAAAGAGAAATCACTACTTCTTAGCTGAAAGTAATTACAGACACTTGAAAGGACTAGGTGTTTTGTTTTGTTTTTGCCAAAGCCCCCAGAAATCTGACTGGGGGAATCACTGAGGACTTCTGGGGGCCGTGGTCCATGAATTCCAAGAATCGAATGCCTTCAGTGGGAAGCCCCAGGTTTTGAGACCTGTTCTTTTCAACTTTTCAACAGATATGGAACTGGGGAGAGCAACATGGTTTCCTACTTTGCTGATGATGACAACCTTGCATGGATAAAACAGAATACAGTACTGACCAACTCATTCCTCTACAATGAGCAATGAAATGGTAAATGTGTTTTGATGCCAGAACGTATAAAGGACTCACAATGGGTCAGAAAAAATCTTACTCAAAAACTAAGGCAAAACATAATGATGACTGCTTAAAGTACTAGAATTCTGTTGATTACTAGAATTCTAGTATTTCAATTTGCCTTCATACAATGACAGAAAATGTTAATCTTAGGTTATTTTTCCATCTCCAACATATTTACAGTCATATAAAAGTTATAAACCCTGAAATCACACTGACCCAACTAGAAGATTTTTATAAACTGATATCAGGAGCATCTCTGAATTCAGCGAATCCATCCAATCCAAAGAAAAAGGATTTGAGACTGTATTATAGTCCATACTACAAAAAAGAGAACATTTTAAATTACTGGAAAACCATCTGCCAAATCAAGACTCCAAGCATATACACTAAACACAAACTCATTTGTGCATTTCAAAATAGTTTGACCAGCTCTAGAATTACAATACTTGGCAGGTTTAGAGTATCTGTTTCGTCTGCATTTTTCCCTTAATACTTGCACAAGCTCTGACCCCCTTCTAAACTGAACTACACAACAGTCTGCTCTCAGTTTGGCGAGGAGTCAACTGCTGTGGCCTATCAATTTTCATATATCCTTTGGAAAGGATTTGTGGGGGAAAGGAAAGAAGAGAATAGTAGGCGCAAACTGTGATCAAGCTGTGTGTGCCTTAGCATTTCACAATTCACAATACGTCTTTCAGATGATGGAGTCTAAAGCCTAGGCCAGTGTTTCCAAGACTCTTGATATCTACTTGACAGGAGACAGGTTAACTAAAAATAGGAGGCATATTTTACCCTCCCAAAGAAACACCTGTTTTCTTCATTACCTTGCAGAATAACACACAAGCTTTTCCCTTGCAGCATCATGGTGCACAGTTAACACTGCCACTGAACCTTCCCTGTGCTTTCTGAGAAGTGACTTATGCAAAATGAGAAGATTAAAAACAAACAACACTTGGCAAAAGGATGTGTCATGGAATGTCACTTGTCAGTAAAGAAAAGCAGCTACATTTAGCTTCTTTAATAAACTCAGATCTGCTGATGCATAATTTGTGATGTGATTATCTGTCAAGAGCTGTATAATGTAGGAATACAAATGTTTAGGGAAACAAAAATTTTGAGTTTAAACACTTTTCTGAGAAGAGCAGCAGTAAAACTTTCAGCTATCTGAGTTCCAAATCATATGCTAAAAAATAAAAGTAGCAAAACGTGGCAGGCAATGGCTAACGCTTTTCTGAAAAGCAACACATTTTCTCCAAAGTTCACCACTAGTAGGTGTTAGTGTGTAGTTTCTGCCTTTGTTGCATGAGAAAATAATATAGAACAGGAGAATTGACAGATAAAAGGAAAAAACCAAAACATATATTTCACACAGGGAAGCCAGCTGCAAGTGTGCCCCCTATTCTTAATATCCAAAGATTCACAATACATGTAACTGGTACATCAGGGCTGGACCTTTTAAATGTGGCTCAAGGCTTAATACTGACAGTATATGTGACCAGCACACACAAAAAGGGGAATGACCACCCACTCAACCATATATTCAGTTTACAGCAGGGAATAAATAAATATATAAAGCCAATTTAACAAAGCAGATCATACATTTTTAACCTCCCGGCAGGGGAGGGGAAAAAATGAGAAATCTTCCCCACTGCTAAGAACAATAGCAGCCATCCAGTTCAATAGACATTTATCAGTGGTGAAACCTGATCGAGATAAATGAGGAAGCTGTTGAGCCACAGCCGCCTTCTGCCTGCTGCAGGCTGCCAGATAAAATGGGAACAAAAGCTTCCTGCTGAACCCCCCCACCAATCTCCATTAGCCCCTGCTGCTGCTTTATTATCTGGAGGCTATCCAACAGTGCAGCATGAATCAAGAAGCTTGAAGAATTTTTTTTTAAAAAACCCACATATATAGTAGTAAAAAAAAACAACCCCAAAGATACAAAATCTGTGTTTGCAAAAGCCATCTACCTTTTTTTCCTAGCGATGCAGTAAGCTTATTATCTGAGTAATACTGGGAAAGAAAAAGGTGATTTTTCAATGTAGCTCTGGGACCTTTTTATGATTTCCTATTATCTTGTATAGTCCACAACATTCCACAATGTCTTTCACATATTATACACAACTGTATAAAATGTTACTGTCTCCAGGCATACAAATAAATATACAAGCTCAGAATTAATGGATATAAATTACTAATTTTATGCATTCATAGCACTAAAAGGCACAGAGAAAAATGATGGCCAGAATCATCCTAGCAATCCATACTTGCATAGGGGAAATTGCATAAGTCTTAGGAACAAACTGTTGCTTATTTAAAAGGTGTCAATTTGAACAGTATCTGCCTCATTCTGTGACCCAGCATATACTCAACAACACCATCACCACCTCAATAATGCCCAGCAATTTGTGACGTATTTCTTTTATGCAAACACAAATTGATTCTGGCCAGTGATTAAAAACTTTGACTTCAGGTAAAAAGTTATTTGTTGGGATACTCCTTTTGTACGATAATAACTTTGTTTGATTTCCCTGTCTTTTATTTATTCTTCTAAACCACACTTAGTCTTTATTCCAGGAATCGGAATCACAGTTTAGCACAGGAAGTAGGAGGTTATGTACAGTGGCAGACCTGCATTATTCTTATGTCACTAAAAGCTGCTGCAAAACAGAGGAAGACATTACTTCTACATTGCATCAACTGTACCAATATTATTGCGCTATCCTGATGAAGCAAATTCTAAAGACCAGCACCTTTTCATTCTCTAATCTTGCTCCTCAAAAACTTTTAACAGACCAGCTCTTTGAATTAAACAACAAAACCCCCTGTATTCTGCAAACCCATTACAGTATACCTCTTTATACCAGTGGCTGCTGATTTCACACTGATGTAACTGTACAACACATCTTCTAATGAGCTGGGCTAATTAAGATACCCTTATGGATGAAGACTGCATATTTCCTCACTGGAATACAAACAACCATGGACAGGGTAGCAGCCACTAAGTAAATGGGTAAAATATTTTTTACATATTATCATATTATGTCAGAAGAGTAACAAGAGCAAGCCATTTAGGACCTCGATATTTGGCGGAACGCCTCCTCCCACCAAGGTCTACCCGGATCACCCGCGCGAGTCAGGAGGTGAGGCTGAGGAGCCTGACGCCGAGAGAGGCCCGGAAGGAGAAGACACGAAACCGGGCCTTCTCGGCGGTGGCTCCTCGCCTCTGGAACAATCTCCCTCCGGCGATTCGCGCAGCCCCCACGCTGGGCACCTTTAAAACCCAATTAAAAACATGGCTGTTTATTCAGGCCTTCCCTCCAGCCAACTCTTGATTTTTTCTTACTTTTCCTTTTTATCTTTACTGCTGTTCTTGTTTGATTATTATGTATTTGTCTATGTTTTATTATTTGATTTTATATTTGGAAGCCGCCTAGAGTGGTCCGGTGGGCCAGATAGGCGGGGTATAAAATAAATAAATAAATAAATAAATAAATAAATAAATAAATAAATAAATAAATAAATAAATAAATAAAAATAACAGAATATATCTGAAGTAAACCTTTAAATTACTAACAATTAGGATTCTGGTAAAATTATCTTAGGTTGGGATTAAAAAAAAACGTTGAGGCCCCATTAAAGCCTAACTTGAAGGAGAGGTAAGACTTTAAAGCACTCAAATTCATCTATGACATTCACAGAAATTAATGGAGGTATTTGTTTTTAGAGGGCTGGGACAAATGCTCCCTAAATGTGGCCAGTTTACTGAAATCTTCAGAAGAACTCAGGAAATTTTTGGATTTATCCTAGGAAATGTACCCATCTCTACTAAAAGATTAATTCTATAACTACAAAACAGCAGTAGACAGATACATCACTCTCTAGCTCTGAAAACCACGAGCAGAAAGGCAAAAAACTGTTAGCATTTAAAATCACAGCAGAAGATTTTCTCCTTACGAATGTTTGGATCAGAAGCTCCAGCGTAGTAAGGCACACAGGAAAACACCAGGAATAAGTGCAGAGAATATTTATTTACTGTACATATTTACATAGTGCTCACAGTAACATAAACATCGGCATTCAGCAGTCAAACGGACAGAACGTAAGCATGACAGTCAAAATAGAACTGTGAAGGGCACACTAACCAGCCTCTTAATTTACACTACTTCCAACCAATCATATTAGTGGTTCACCTCATGGTAGCTAATTCCACATGGCTGTGTCCTTCTTGTCACATAAGCAGTGACTAAATAACTCCACCTGCACCAAACAATTATTAATTACATTTTTTCTTCTTAAAGACCTAACAAAAACTGTGTTTCCCCAAAAATAAAACATTAATTTTTGCTCCAAAAAGCACATTAGGGCTTATTTTCAGGGGATGTTTTATTTTTTTCATGTACAACAATCTACCTTGATTCAAATATAATCATGTCATCATCTTCTGGTTGCTGCACAATGGTGGAGGGTGGGGTTTCACTGAACTGGGGCTTACTTTTTGGGTAGGGCTTATATTATGAGCACCCTGAAAAATCATACTAGGACTTATTTTCAGGTTAGGTCATATTTTCAGGGAAACGGTACAACTTGAAATGGAAGCTTGACTCAAAAAACTAAAAATAAAAGATGGAGGAAGCACCACAATTATAAGTAAAACCTGTGTGTTTTCATATGTAATGCCACTATACAGCAATTTTCTTCTTAATACACTCTTGTGTTTTAACCTTTAAAATCAGCTCTAACCTTTTATTAAACAGAAAATGAAGGATGATTTAGGTAATCCTAAAGAGTTACAGTGAAAGTCAACATCAACACAAATTTATCATAGCCTGTCCCACAAAAGCATCTTGGCATTTTTAAATTGGTACATAAAATAGAGATAACTGACCTCAATTTTGTCTGTTTTGGCATCTCCCCAGTATATCTTGTTTTCTATGTAATCCAGTGCCAATCCATTTGGCCAACCAAGTGAGGTATTCACCAATACAACTCTGTCTGATCCATCTAATGCTGCCCTCTCAATCTTCGGAATCTCTCCCCAGTCAGTCCAATACATGTAACTGAGAAAAAAACAGAAAAGTTGCAAAAAAAGTGTGTCATTACAAAGAATATGCTATTATTAAGTTGTATTGCTTTTGGGAGGCTTGGGGGAGGAGGAGCCAACCTATTGTTTCCAATATACACCATGCACAAACAAATACACATTTCTGACACACTGTAACAAATATTTGAAAATTTTCTCAGCTTTGACAAATATGAGTATGTCAACACATCAACAAAACAAAAAAATCCTGCTGCAACTTTTTATTCCCACAAAAGTGTGAAATGGTGAGGCATTTTTTTCATAATGGGATACAATTGCATAAAAAAGCACTTTAGTACATTTTTTGCAAAGTCACAAAAAAAGCTAACAATAACAAAAAAAGCTGTGTGGTTTTTCTACCAAATTCAAAGCTAAGAATGGTTGATGCCTTTATCACAAATAAATTGCTTAAACTTACTTTCTATCTCCCAAATTTCTCCATTAGGCTAGGCACCCCAAAGCTGAGAGTGGTGCAGAATAAACATAACATGGAAAACATACCCATCTAAATAAACTGATTTCCATAACTTACTTTCTTTCTTGTTTTTTACTTGCACTGAAATTCATGCACATCTTCAACTGAAGTGCCATGCAATCTCCAATGAAATTCTAATTCAGCCATACCAAAGGAGGTCTAACAGTGAATGCCTTTAGTTAATCATTTATGTGCCAGGCTAATTTGATCAACACCTGTACTCAGTTCTCTTTTTCCCTTTTAAAAAAACCCCATAAGATACCAGAGCAAGGCTTCTTAGACATGCAGGGTTTTTTTTACCAGAAAAACCAATATTTAATGCTTACAGGTTGGGATTCGTATCTGCATGTATTTACTGTACTTTTGAAATAAAAATAAAATTCATACACATGTATCTCAATTAAGCCAGAAACCCTTGATCTGGCTCTTAAGACATTATAATTATTATAATTACTAATTTAATAAAAATAGGTCATCTTACCCAAACATAGGATTCAAAACAATAGCTCTAGGTTCTTCAAGATCTTCTGAGATCAAGATCTTCCTCATGGTCCCATTAAGTCTTGTAACTTCAATGCGGTCTGTTCCAGTATCAGTCCAGTAAAGGTTTCGGGCAATCCAGTCTACAGCAATGCCATCAGGATGTGCAATTTGTGCCTGGACAACAAACTGGCTAGCTGACCCATCAATTAATGAGCGCCGGATGGCCCTCACCTCATCATCTGTCCAGTAGATGTACCCTTCTACAGGATCATAGTCAATAGCAATGGCATGTCGAATATCTTCTAGATGCAAAACAATATCAGTGAAATCTGGAGTGTCCAAGGATATTCGCCTCAAATCAGTCCTTCGGGCTAACAGCAGCAATTCCACA
The DNA here is from genome assembly GCF_051106095.1 of Pogona vitticeps. NCBI lineage: Eukaryota > Metazoa > Chordata > Lepidosauria > Squamata > Agamidae > Pogona > Pogona vitticeps. Next base: position 100,886,916 of record NC_135787.1, on the reverse strand, counting down.
GCACCTACATAGATTAAAAGATTGAACATAAATGTAATATAAAGATATCCTATTTATTAGTTCTTACATCAGTATTGTGCTCTTCTCTGAAGATGCTCAGGGCAGCATGTTGAGTGGTTTACTCTATTTTAGTCTCAGAACAATATAACAAAAAATCTTGTAAGATTAGCTGGACCATGAGAAGGTTATTATTGTCTGAAATCCTGTAGTGCAGCTCTACTTGCAAACAGGAATGACATAACTGGCAGAGGTAGACTGCCACCAATTAAAGTATATTCCTTTTGCAATTCTGGGGTGTGCATAGTTTGCACACAATGCAACAAAGTTATGTATCCTCCAAAATAGGAAAAAGAAGCCTTTAATCAGCGTCAATCTGCTGCCACTAATGACTTCATACCCAATGCACAGGATTTCAGCCATAATTTGGTACCACAACTTTGTAATTCTTTTTCTCAACAATAAGTTATATAGCAAAAAGGCTTGTTAGAACCAACTGCAGATTGCTCTTATTTTTCCAAGGAAGTGAGCAATCAAAGCAGTTTAAAGGTAATCCATTCATTTGGGGTCTTTACCAGGCATGAATGGTTAACAACAGTATGAAGCAATGCACTGATAATGCATACCTTAATGCATTGTTTAAAACATACATTGATGTATTATGTAAAGCAATATTCTTTCTCTAAAAACTAAAACCAGCTTTCAATGTGAAAAGCAATGATGTTGAGATGTATGTGTAAAGCTTTAGTTGTGGTTAGATCATGAAGTCCTAATATTTATTTTATTAAAATACTTATAGTTTGCATTCCTTTCTCACAGGGACCTCCAGGATGGCTCCAACAGCTGTTAAACACACAATAATAAACAGTATCTTAAATTTAACAAACAGGAGTGGAGAATCAAGGCACAAGATCAGTCCAAAGTAAACTGAAATAACTGACAGGTTCAAAAAAATATGAAAGAGTTTCTCCCACTGAGTGAGCTGCTATATGAATACAGCCATCTGAGGCAGTTCCACCTCCTACTAAAGTAGAACCTTAGGAGGTAGTGAATACTCCAACACTGGAGACATTCACAAGGAAGGTAAAAAACTATCTGTCAGATAGATTTTGATAGACTTTCCTGCATTGAGCAGGAGCTGGACTCAATGGCCTTATGTGCCCACTTCAACTTCATTAATAGAATGGAATCATTCATCCAACAGCAAACTCAAGTGTTAAATGTATTTTTGTTTTTGGTGTCTGCACCCAACAGGTTTACAGATGGACCACTTTATTTATTTAATAATAAAATATTTATTGAAAATATTTAAATAGGCAATATTCTCAGAGAATATAAAAATCAGAAACTGCTGTATTTTTAAAATGTGCCAGGTACAATATGGCACTTTTAGAGAATTCTGAATTTTTTGCATGGCCATTATGGTCTTGAGCAAGGATTCCTCTAAGGCTCACGGCTATGTGTGCGAACACAACTCCACCTCCCTCCGCACAGCATTTCTCCTCCGCACAGCCCCTTTGGTATGGGTAGTGATGGAACCCCACTCACGTGCGGGGGAGAAGGAAAGAGAGAGGCGGAGCCCTGCTCCGCAGGGCTGAAAAGAGGATATGTTGGTCTTGGGAGGTACCCTGTTTCCCTGAAAATGCCATTTGGTGTGATCTTTGTATCCAAATGGCATACAGACCTCAAGCTTTTAAGTGTATGTGTATTGGGTATGAACCATCATACACCTTCACATTCAGAGGAATTAAGGTGCTGTGACAATGAGTACATCTCTTACAACTGTAAGACATAATCTACGCACCCCATGACAAAACTATGCAGTGGTGCCTCACACAGCGATTGCTTTGTATAGCGATGAAATCGTTTTGCGACGAAGATTTTGCGATCGCTTTTGCAATCGCTTTGCGATGTTTCCTATGGGGGAATTTCGCTTTGCAATGATTGGTTCCCTGCTTGGGGAACCGATCATCGCAAAGCAATGCTTTTTAAACAGCTGATTGGTGCCGCACGCTACACCCCCGCGCACAGTCCTGGGTGCTGCAGAGCTCGTGCATAAATAGGGAATGGCGGGAGGGGGGAGCGGGGGCACTCTGGATTGGTGCCTTGGGAGAAGGGAGGGAAAGAGGGGTGAAGGGCCTGGCCCTGATCCTCGCGCGCACCCCTGGGGTGCCGAGCCAGAGAGCCGTTGCAGCGGGAGGCGCTGCAAAGGAGGAGGCGCCCGCCCGGGACTGGGATCAGGGCGGCAGCGGCAGGACGGGGGTGCATGCCAGAGATGCCCTCCTCGCCCTTTCAGCGCCTGGGCTCCCGCTTGGGCTGCGCGTCTTCCTGCACGTGGGAGCGGGACGTGGGGCGCATGTGCTTGGCTGCTGCCGGCAGTCCCCCCCAGGGGCCTGCCTTGCCCTCCCTGCCCAGCTCGGGTTGCGACGGGGGGTGCGGGGTGGCGGGGACACCCCGGGAGCCGCGGCCTTTGGACACATTGGAGGTGCTGTGGGAGGGGGGCAGACGGGGCAGTGAAGGCCGGAGCGTCTGGCCGGCAGGGCACCGGAGCCCAGCGGGCGACCCTCCTGCCCTCTGTGTGCTTGCGAGCCCGAAAGCCACCAAAACGTCCCGCCGGAGCCGTGCCTCCACCCAGAGGCCCCGACGAGAGTGAGAAGCCGGAGGGACAGAGGCTTTCTTCCCCTCCCCGGCCCGGTTCAGGTGTTCCCCCGCCGCCTTCTCCTGCCATAGGTGCTGCTGCACGTCGGGGAGCTGCCGGGTGTGACTCCCTACTGGAAGACCTTGGTCTCTCCCGCCGCCGCCCCCCGGCCAGAGGGGTGGCTAGAAAGAAAGTGTGGGGGGGGTTACTTCTCGTCGCGCCCGGGCCATGTGCATTTGCCCCGCGGCTGCCCAAGTGGTGGCCCGGACGCGTCCCGCCCCTCCAGCCCGCCCGTCTGCGCCCCGGGACAGCCCCGCCAAGGAGGCCAGGCGTCGTCCGTGGCTGGCCGGCGGTGGAATTTCGCCTTGCTATGATTGGTTCCCTGCTTGGGGAACCGATCATCGCAAAACAATGCTTTTTTAACAGCTGATTGGCGGTTTCAAAATGGCTGCCCGCTGTTTTCTGGGACGGATTCCTCGCTTAAGAGGCACCAGAAATGGCAGCGTTATGGAGCATCTTCGGTCAACGGTGAGTTTTAAGCTCATAGGAACACATTAATTGCGTTTTAATGTGTTTATGGGCTTTTTATTTTCGCATTGCAATGTTTTCGTTTAGCAGCGATTTCGCTGGAACAAATTAACGTCGCAATGCGAGACACCACTGTACAGTAGTTCAGAACATAACATAATTCTGCACCAGCTAAGACGTCAAAAGTTACAATTGTGTCATGATGATTAAAACATTCCCACCTAAAAAACTGGTTAAAGATTTTGATTCCCACAAATAAAGTTCAGGCTGTCAGAAAAGCATTTTGAATCTCAGTCAGAACTAAATGAAATGGATGCTGAAAACATGATCAGAAACCCTATTGGACTGCTAAAAGTTTCATTTGTGTTCTGCTGAACTAATGTACAAGCCTTCAACATCTCTCCCCATTCAATATAGGGAGGTTTGTGATTTAGGGTAAAGCAATTGCAGAAGTGAATATTAGGATAAAGAAACCATACATGCATCAGCCTCTCTTACTTCTGTTCATGTATCTTATTCAGTTATAATAATGGACTAGAGTTCTAGAGTGACGGGATATCTCTCCACATAGATAACACAGCTCCTGAACTTATTATAAGCAAATAATACATATGGTGAAATCCAGTACTCTTTTTCTCCAATATCTAGAGAAACTTCAAAAGCAAATGGGTACGTGGGAAGGACTGCACATGTCAAGCACCCCCTGTCTGTTTGTGAAAAACAATATTCACTTGTGAAAAGTATTAACAGTATATAACAGCTTATTATATTGTTTAATTTACTGTGGTGATTTTAGCACTAAATTTATTCTAATGGCTTCAATATAAGGTTTTAATGATTCTATGGTTGAATTTGTTCATCATGAAGTCGTCTCCAAGAGAGCCTCTGCCAATACTGGCACGGGAACAATATAGTTGGCACTTGGTATTGTTCCTGGTAGCAAAAACATCGACAGAAGGAGTCCCCTATCGATGGCAAAGAAGGGCGAAGACCTTTCCTCCAAAACTGGGGATGGAAGTGTCAATTGGGTTGGTTGAATCTGAGTAAATTTGGACGATTTCTTAGGCTTTTTTGAAGTAGTCTTATCTTTTTTCTTTTTAGATGATTCAGTTGATGGAGCTGAGGTCCTCGATGTCGATGTCGACTTTGGTCTCAAGGTATACTTCAACTTATTTGCTCGGTGAGGAGGAGTCATTGCAGTATTGAACAGGAGGCTCTTGGTGATCAGGTCGATGATCTGGGCACAGTGCAGTGTCCATGGCGACCGAAGGTGCATTGAGGGATTTCTCCCAAAGGTAAGATCACAGCCTCTGAAGTCACAGCTTAAGTGCAGGCTTTGTGAGCCTTTTACACTCAGTGCAAGAGTGTGTTTGGTGCTGTTCCCCAAGACAGAAAGGCAACGGTCGTGGCCGTCAGTGAGCGGGATCTTGTTATTACAAAGTACGCACTGCTTGAAAGGCCGGGGGGGGGGGGAAATAAAAGACAAGAGAAATTTGGAGGGAAGATGGGAGAAAGGGGAGAATCAGCAAAAAGAGGGGAAAGAGATAAAAACTGAATCGAATCGGAGGTAGAAGAAATCAATTTATTTTTTTAATTATTTTATTTATTTTCAAAACTATTAAGGGTAGGGTAAGGAATACAGAAGGTAAAGGGCGATGGAAAGGGTTGAAAAAGGGTTTTGAGGATAAGAGAACATCAAATATATAATCATTCAATCTTTTCATATTAAGTATATCAGCATATAATCAATTCATATTCCAATAAAAGCTCATATTTCTAATTCTTCCTCTTTTTTAACTATTTATTTACCCCCTAGCTTTCAACTTGCAATTATATTATAGCTTAAATCTAAGTTATTCCAACACCATCAGAACACCAAGACCAGTTGTAAAATACATCCTCTCACGCTCCTTTTGTCTTAGAAATACGCTTGACAGGCCTGACATAGTATACATTCAGTTCACTTCTCCCATTTTCTCCATGTGCTTCTTTTGTTTCTGTGACTCTGTTTTCTTCCGTATTTTGAAAGGGGAAACAACATGTAGAGCAATATTTCGATTTTTAACCTCAGTTTTTCTAGCTGCTATAGCTACATAGCTTACTGGGTGACACATCATCCCCTTTATATTATCTGGTATTGCCTTCAGTACACACAGTTCTGGCATTTCTTTTAACTGTGATTTAACCGCTGCTGTTTTCTCTTCCTTAAAATCTTTAATTAAATCTTCAATCTGATCAAGATGCTGATTTACCTGCTTAAATCCCGTCAACACTGTCATTTGAAAGGTAACTTGCCACTCCGACCATTGATCTCTAGTTTTCCCAGGAAGCAGTTCCCTCTTTCCAGTATATCTGATCTATATATATAACACTCTTTAGTTTCCACTATTTTATCAATGAACCAACCCCTCACCTGGAACTTCTTCTCCCCCTTACCCAGATATACATAATGTATAAATCAACCTCTAGTCCAATGTATTAAATTACAACTATGGCAGTATTGTCAAAAAATAGCTGGCAAACTCAAACAAGAAATCAAGCACAAGAAATAAGTCTCTCAGATGTTTTTATAATCTGTCCAAGTCCAATTCCTGTCCAGGTTTTGTGGGCTGCTTGATTCAGTCCTTTCTCTCGCTGTTAATTTCCAGACTGTTTTTGTTTCTTTTTTGCTTCCCAGAATTTATTCCATCTTCACCCAGCAAGGCTGTTATCAGAGTGCCATTTATCAAAGTCCTCAGTTCAGTTCAGATCGTATGGCTCTTAGTTCACAGTTCACAGTCTGTTTTTTCTTTTTTAACTTCCAAAGGCTTATTTCTCCTTCCCCAGAAAAGGGGAGTCAGAGTCCCACACAGTCTAAGAATATACGAGGAAGAAAAAGGTCCAAAGTGAACAGCTTTCACCAAGTTTTAATCCCTTAAAGCCTGTCCAGTGTCAATTTCTCCGGGTATTTTTTTCTTTAATAAAGGCACGAGCTATTGCTGTCTGGCTGTTCCCTCAATTCGACCTTGAATCAGCTTGCTGAACATAGATCTAGTTTCCTTTCATTTTTGAAGCGCGAGCTGACATGCTAAATACGCCGCTTCTATCTCTTTTCGGTCGTAAATTTTCACACTCAATTGTTCTTCATTTTAATGGGGTTTTTCATAGAACAAGGGCTTCCACTTACTTTGTTGTTGTATATTTTCGCCGTGCTTCTTGTTCTCTTATCCTTGGCAACGGAGCTGTCCTGGCTGGTTGCCAAAAATGGCTTCCCGTCTTCTGTGAATTTCCAGAAGGAAGAAAAATCGAGTTGCTGCCCAACCTTCTACCTTCTGTGGCTCACCATCTGCTACAGAAAGGTCTCTCCTGACCTTCCCTTCGATTCCCCCATTTCTAGGGGAATCCCAGGCCGAATCGGTTCCAGCTTCCCTGGGAGCTAGTCCCAGCAGCTGCTGGCTTCACCACGACGAAGCTCCTCCGAAGAAATCAATTTAGAGGGGAAACGTCCAACAAAAAAGTGAAATAACAGAAGAAGCAACTACTGATCACAGTAAACGCTCAATCGCTCTAGCTCTCTCCGAAATAGATCTAACCTAAGCAGTGGCTAAAAGGAACTGAGGGGACTTCTGGCAGGTGGAGCATGCGTTCCACAGGGGAATGTCCCACTAATCACATGTCTTTAAGCTCTAGAAACTTCTGAGAGGTCATGTGCAGGCGCAGAACAACCCAACTGTGTGCATTCACAGAGGCCACGGAGAAGAAGCACTATATATTCAAATACATCTTTCTTTAAAAAGTTAGGTTACCTATCTGTAACCATGGTTCTAGTGGTCCTCTGTGAATTCACACAAATGGGTTTATTCTGCACCTGAGCAGGACGTTCAGAAGATTCTAGAGCTTAGAAACAAGAAACAATTCAATTCCCCCCCAGGGGTATAGGCTCTGCCTCCTCAACCTTCCTTTCAGTTCCCTAATCCGCCGTTACTGTATGGAATAGATATCTAAGAATCGTATCGTGACAGACAGCAAGGAGGAAGGGAGGGATGTGTGAACTCACGGAGGACCACTAGAAGAACCATGGTTACAGGTAGGTAACCTAACTTTCTTTGTAGTGGTCTCTGAGAATGCACACAAATGGGTGATTAGCAAGCTGTATTCACTGGATGGAGGGCCGTCACATTGGCAGAGATGACAAGACTGCCCTTCCACATGCAGCATCATTCTTGGCCATGACATCAAGGCAATGACATCAAGGCAATAGTGCTACTACCAAGTAGCCGCTTTGCAGATATCTTGTATTTGAATGCCTATATGCAGGGCGGTCAAAGTAGAGACTGCTCGAGTAGAGTGAGCCTTCAAGCATTCCAGTATTGGCTTGCCCACAAGCTGATATGCCAACTGTATCGATTGTACTATCCACCTTGATATGGTTTGTGGAGAGGCAGTGTTACCCTTATTGGGTCCATGATAGCAGAGAAAGAGACATGAAGAACATCGAAAGTGCTTCATCCTGTCAAGACAGAAGGCAAGAGCTCTCCTAAAACCCAGGGTATGGAGCTTATGCTCAAGTTGTATGGACGGTGAAGGAAAGTGTTGGTAGTACAACAGGCTGGTTGAGGTGGAAGTCCAATACCACCTTGGGAAGGAAAGACACGTCAAGGTACAGAGTGATTTTTATCGGGATGGACCTGTAGGTATGGAGGGTCTGATCTTAGAGCCGAGAGTTTGCTACCACGTCTAGCAGAGGTTATGGCCAGAAGAAAAGCAGTCTTAAGGGAAAGTAACTTTTCATTACAAGTTGCCATTGGTTCGAGTGGCGGTTTGGTAAGTGGTTCAAGCACCAGTCGAAGCGACCATTGTGACACAGGTTGTTGTGAGGGCGGTATGATGTTCTGCAAGCCCTTTAGAAACCTTTTGACTGTAGGATAAGAGAAGAGTTTAGCGGGACCAGAATGGAGAGGTTGGTGAGCAATGATAGCTGAGAAGTTTACCTTAATAATTGAATGTGCAAGTCCGAGATTAAAGAGATGCAGTATGAAGGTAAGTATGGTTGAGAGGGAGGCTGGGACTGGGGTAAGTCCCTTAGGATGAGTAAATTTAATGAAGGACTTCCACTTATTATCGTATAGGCGAGAAGTGGATGGTTTCCGAGCGTGGTCTAAGACTGCACGGAATTGGGGGTTATCCTCCACACTGTCAGGCGAAGAGACTGGACATCGGGATGGAGAAGAGCCCTGTCGTGCTGCGAGAGGAGTGACTGTATTGGAGGTAAGTGGAACATCTCCTCCGCTATTTCTCTGAGGTGAGTGAACCATGGTTGTCGTGGCCACCAAGGGGCGATGAAAAGTGCATCCGTTTGGTATTGAATGAGCTTGGTCACTGTTTTGAGCAGCATTGGTATTGGAGGAAACAGGGGAGTTCCCCGGACCACGGTATGAGAAATGTGTCTCCGAGGGATGAAGTGTCTATTCCTGCTCTGGAACAGTACCTTTGGCACTTGGTGTTGAGACAGGATGCAAACAGGTCTATGGTAGGCCGGCCCCATCGACATATGTCCTGAAAGACCATCTAGTTCAGGGACCATTCATGCATCTTGGTGGGGAGTCTGCTCAGACTATCTGCCAGGTAATTGCCTTGCAATGAAATATGGATTGCTTGTGGGAAGATACAGTGGGCACAGCACCACTCCCAAAACTGTATGTTAGACGAAGGAGGGGTAAGGATCGAGTTCCCCGTTATCGGTTTATATAGTGCACAGTGGTGGTATTGTCCATGACAATTTGCACTGCCCTTCCTTCAATACGTGGAAGGAAAGCTCGAAAGGCCTTCATGATGGCCAGCATTTCCAGTTGATTGATGTGGAACTTTTTTTGTGTCTTCGTCCATAGGCCATGAATTTGCAGTCCTTGGCAGAGAGCTCCCTAGCCCGAGGGACTGGCATCCGTTGTGACCTGAATGGATAGGTAAGGAGATTAAAAGGGTCTGCCCATTGATAGATTGCGGGCAACTGTCCACTATAGGAGACTGTCCAGTATATACTGTGTGATCCATAGTTTTTTCATAGTGGAGTCTGTAAAGGGGTTGAATTGCTGGAGGAACCAGGACTGGAGGGGCCTGAGTTTAAGTCTGGCATGAAGGACCACCAACATCATGGATGCCATGAGGCCCAATAAGAATTGGATGTCCAATGCAGCCATGGCTGCGAGAAACCAAAATTGTCATATCACCGACTGTATTTTTACAATTCTTTGAGCGGGGAGAAACGCTCTTGCTTGAGTGGAGTCGAGTCTTGCTCCTATATAATCGACAATCTGGGATGGAATCATACATGATTTTTGTCGATTGATTTTCAAACCGAGTCTGTCTAGGGTGTCGAGGGTGGTATTGGTGGCTGTGATGGCGTCTTCGTACGATCTCGCAACCAGAAGTAAGGGAAGATGTAAGGGAAGATCTTTATTCCCTTGTTAGAGGAATTTTACGTGAACAAACAGAGCCATAAAAGAAAAAACAAGAAGAGGGGCCATAAAAGAAAAAACAAAAAGAGAAAATGGAGGGGGAATTCGTTGGCGGAGGGGGGAAGGCAGGAAGGGCTATAGAACGAGAAAAAAATAAACTGAGTTTATCAAGTTCTAACGCACCAGATTAGAAAAAAAAAATAAACAAAATAGAATAAAGTAGAATCAATAAATTGAAGAAAAGAAAGCCCAAAAGGTTAGAAACTTTTCTTAAAGTCGCTCTACTATTCCAAATGTCCTACTGGAACGGCGGAAAAAGAGGAACTGAAAGGAAGGTTGAGGAGGCGGAGCCTATACCCTAGGGGCAAATTGTTTATTTATTCTAAGTTCTAGAATCTTCCGAACGTCCTGCGCAGGCGCAGGATAAACTTATTTGTGTGCATTGGTTCTAGAGAGAACACTACGAAGAACTTTCATTTCTCCCTCTGTCCCTATCTTTTGCTGATAATATGCATTACATTTACATATTAATAAACTGGAATTGGCTCACATCCATAGCTGTTATTTTGAAAACAGAGATTAAGTCTAGTCAGTTTAATCAGACACAAAGTTTAAAACACAGAGAACTGAAACTACACTGTACAATTAACTACAGCTGTATGTTGAATATTTCTCTGAAGATTTCTGGAACAGCTACAACCTGAGCCTAAGGAAAAGAGGGATTGTTCACAAAGTACATTAAAATACCCAAGAAGGTTTAACCACTATAAACTGAGAAGACAAAAAAGTTAGTTGCTATGGAGACTACTCTCCTGGGGCAGCCAAGTTAATCTTTGGCTGCACAGATCGTCTGCCAAGGCACTATAAATGCTTTTAAAAAATCCACATCCTTACTTCCTAAACTCCTCTAACTGCTACAGCCTAAATACATCACTGAATAACAGATACCTATTATTAAACGAGCCAGCAGATTTTTCAATTGATTTTCTAAAAGTTATGCTTACTATATTCACTGCAAAAATTACTATTAAAGTCATATTTGACTGAGAATCTTCACTGTCTTTTCCAATGGATTTAGAAAAATGGATTTTGGCATGATAACACATTAAAGCCACCTTGGGTCATTTTTAAGGAGAAAGGTGGGGTAAAAGAATTTGAAATAAATAAAAATAAATGAATAAAGATTGATCAAATGAGGAGGAACCTTTCAGTTCAGCACAACACATTTTTTGTTCCTTGTTCAACTTCGTTGCTTTATATAGCTTTACTTTTTTGTCGCACAGTAAAAAATATAAAGTTACCTCACTTAACAATTTTGTCATTAAACAGCAGAAGAGAGACAATCTAAATCTAAATAACCATACTTTTGTTCCTCAGAACTGATGTGGGTAGTCTGCCATATATGCTGCTTAGCAATGTAAGAACTGCCGCTACTCAGTCTGGTCTACTTAGCAGCCTATTTCCAGTTGTGATCAGCCAAATGCTTTCAGGAATCTTACAAACAAGGTATGTGGACAATAGTCTATTACCTCAGAGCAGAGGTCGTCAACCCCCAATCCACAGCCCGGTGCCGGTCCATGGCCTGAGCCGGACTGCGAAGACAGACGTCCTGCCCCCCTGCATGCACTCCCCTCCCCACAGCTGCTTTGTGTGCGTGCCAGTGCCGGTGTGAGCACTCCCCCACCCCTTCGCACATGCGCCCAAGGCATCCACGCAGCAGCTCCTCCTTTTGAGCTCCCGAGGAGCACAGGGAGCAAGAAGAAGCAGTGTGAGACTTGGCGGGGGCTGAGCTGCAAGCTTGGTGCTGTCCCTGCAGGGAAGATGGTCGCTGGTGGGCCCGGCACGTCTCTGGTCCCCGCTGGCACCGCCAGCAGCAGCAGCAGGACAGGCACCCCCTGAGCCGAGACGACAACACGCACGCACCCTTCCCCGGCCCCTCGCCCGCAGCGCTCCAGCACCCATTGAAGCCGGCACTTCAGAGACAGTGAACCAAGTCTGCCGAGGGGGAGGGAAAGCGGGACTTCGGACCCCTGCCTTGTCCCTGCTGGGAGGGATCCTCCCAGAACGGTGCAGAGACCCAAACCCGAGGCGCTTTCGCAGGAAGGGCTGCTTTGGGGGCCCCAGGGGGGTCTCCATGCAGGAAGGCTTTGGGCAGCAAAATTGGAGGAGAGCATCAAACTGGAAGCCGGCCAAAGCCTTTGCCCAGAGGCTCGAAGGCTGGGTGGGTCCGGAGGGAGTGCCACAGTTGCCAGTCAGTCAGACCTCCTCCTCCCCCGTGCCCTCCTCGCTACATGGCTGGGCGACTGCAGGCAGCAGTGGGCAGCGACTAACTTGCCAGTCAGTCACGGGAGGCCAAGGCTCCCAGATCCGTCTGTCGGTCTGTGGCTCCTGCCTCCTTTGCCACTGGGAGGCTGCCTGAGTCGCGAGCATCTTGCGCGTACCCGGATGGCCTGAGCAGGGACCGAGGCGGTGCACTGCAGGTGGATCGGCCCAGCTTGTGTCCGGGTGGACTGATCTGCAGATCGAGGCTAGGGTATATAAAGGGGAAGAGAGGGAGGGAAGGAAGGAAGGAAGGAGGAAAAGAGGAGTGCGCCCCACCCCCAGGTTCAGTTGGGACCGGCTAGCCTTCCTTCCATGCCTGTCGGGGCTCCTGTGGCTCTGTTGAGGGGCAGTGCCCAGTGCAGCGACAACCATACAAAGGCTGCTCATCTGCCCCACGAGGCAGCCTCCGAGTGGGCCCTACCGTGCCTGTCAGCAGGCAGGGGCGCCCTGTTGAAAACCCTCCCCCACGCGCTTGGTTCCAAGGCTCAGCACCCTCCCGCCAGAAGAAAACCGAAGAGCAGCCAAGGAGCTGGAGGCATTCTGGGGTGGGAGTTCCGCAGAGTGCAAAATCCCACTTGTGCTACTGCTTCCCACACCCCCGCTGAAGTGTGGGGTGGTGGAGGTGGTTCTGGTTGCTGGTGCTGCTGTTGTTGGATGCCCTCAAGTCGCCCCCTCCACACACACAGGGTGAACCTGTGAATGCCCAGAGTGCCCTGCCCTCAGCAGGCCTGCTCACCTCTTATAAAAACCCTATGGCTTCCTTCAGGGAGTCAGTCCATCTCCTACAGGGTCTTCCTCTTCTCCTGCTGCCTCCCACCTTTCCCAGCATCATTGCCTTTTCCAAAGAACCCTCTCCCTTCTCATGAGGCGCCCCAAGTAGGACAGCCTCAGTTTCATGATTTTATCTTCCTGAAACTTGGACCCGCTTGTTTGTCTTTTTGGCAGTCCATACTACTACATAACAAATACCCCCATGCACAGATGCCCCCTCACGCCCCTCCCCCCAGTCCTTGTAAAAATGGTCTTCAACAAAACCAGTCCCTGGCATTAAAAAGGTTGGAAACCACGGCTTTAGAGCAAAAAATAGCAAAGAAAAGCTTCAAATTTCAGCCTCATGTGGCTCAACCAGGGTAGATAAAAATCAGTGTTTTATTTAAAGATCAATTTAAAATAATGTTTTACATAATGGTTTAAATTTAGATAACGATTTTTTAAAATTGAAAATTGTCAAAAATCTGATTTTTAAGAAAAAATGTGATTTAAATTGATTTGATTTAAATCAAATCCAACTTGGGCCTAACAATTTAGAAAACAAGACCAAAGGGGAACTGGTACGGGGGAGGGCATAACTGACGTTTAGAAGCACTGGGCTAAATTCAGCATAACATGAGCAGAGAAATTCTGTTTGATTTTCCACTTGAGAAGCAACAATACATGGTGCAAGAAGGTTCAATGGATATTGTGCAAATTGTAGAATTTGCATAATATCCATTAAACCTATCTGCAAGAGGATTCCAGTGCATGTTTGTGTTCATATAAATTTGTTAGAAAGAAAAAAAAGATGCAGGCAGTTCAGGAAGGATGCAGTAGAGAAAACTGTTTTAGGTTCCTCTCTGCACAATCTAGAACTGGGCTTCCACCAGCATTACAGTATTTTCATGATTATGGAATACTGGGTTTCCAACAACATGACAGTACCTACATGCACAGACATTTTCCTCTTTATTAATATTAGAATTCAGGGGTGTTCAACTAATTGGACTGGCAGCTGGTTCACAGTACACAAAGAACACACTGTTTTACTTATTACAAAATATAAAATTCACTGCCAAAAAATGCAGTACAGTGGTGCCTCGCATAACGTTTGCTTCGTTTAACGTTTTTTTTCGCTTAATGTTTATTTTATCAGAGTCAGATTGTGCTTCGTATAACGTTTTTCTCTATGGGCGATTTTCACACAGCGATTTTGGGACCATGCTTCGCTTAACGTTTTTGGTTTTAGGTCCCCTGCTTCACTTAACGATGTTCATTTTTTCAATTACAAAAGTGTCTTAACATGTTGAAAAACGGTTTTAAATGCTTGGAATCGTTAGTGCACCTTCTAAAATGTGTGCATACTTAATTTGGCGTTGATCTGACTTTTCGTTAATTTTTTGTGAATTTTTTCTCCCCCATAGGAAACAGATTTTGACAGCTGTCAAAAGTTGGGGGGAAAAATTCACCATAAATTAACGAAAAGTCAGATCAAAGCCAAATTAACTTTTGCATCCGTTTTAGAGGGTGCACAAGCTAATCCAAGCATTTAAAACCATTTTTGACCCTTTTATGACACACTTAAATTTGCAAAAATTGACTTCGCAAAGCCATTGAAATGTATTGAGTCAGCTTCAATACATTCCAATGGAGGAAACATTGTATTGTTTAACGATGTTTCCTATGGGTTTTTTCGCTTAAGGACGGCAATCTGTGCCTAATGGAACGGATTAACCTGTTTCCAATGCATTCCTATGGGAAATGGTGTTTCGCATAAAGTTTTTTTCGCATAAGGTTTTTTTTTTTTGGAACCAATTAAAAACATTATGCGAGGCACCACTGTAATTTATATGCCATCAAAGTTAGCATAAACTGGTTGTTGTGGGTTTTTCGGGTTCTTTGGCCGTGTTCTGAAGGTTGTTCTTCTTGTCAGTCTCTGTGGCCGGCATCTTCAGAGCACAGCGCTGTCCTCTGAAGACACCAGCCACAGAGACTGGCAAAACGTTAGGAAGAACAACCTTCAGAACACGGCCAAAGAGCCCGAAAAACCTACAACAACGATTGGATCCCGGCCATGAAAGCCTTCACGAATGCATTAGCATAAACTTTTTAAATCCTTTTAAATCTGAGATTAAAATAAAAAAAGATTATAAAGACTCTAAAAGACAGAGAATGGATATTAATATTTTCCAGTATCCAGAGGTAATAGAAAAGATAAAGAAAGAATGGTTAGAATTTTGGACAATAAATGAAGCAGGAGGTATGAAATTAGGTCTGTTGTGGGACATGATGAAAACAATTTCAAGAGGAATAACAATAAGGGAATCCTGTAAACTGAAAAAAAATTAAGGAGATAATGTGAAAAAAACTGGAAATTTGGAAAGCAGGTTTTTTTAAAGAAAGAGATAGAAGGATATTGGCAGAAATTCAGGCAAAGAGAAAGGAACTAGAAAACTTAGAGACAGAAAAAGTCCAGAGAGATTTGATGAATATAGGGAGGATTTTTTGAACATTTAGCAATAAAAATTCAAAATTATTAGCTAGAATGTGCAAAAAAAAGATTAAAAAACACGATTGGGGTAATTAAAGATAGAACAGGTAAGAGGTCTAATGTAATGAACGATAAATTGAAGATTTTTCAAGAATTTTGTCAATTATATAAACAATGTACTGAAAGAGAATATAGAAAACTATATAAATGAGAATTTAAAAACTAAATTATTGGTAATAGAAGAAGAGATTAAAAAAGAAGAAATTGCTGAAGATATTAATAAACTGAGAAATGGTAAAACACCAGGCCCTGATGGACTGGGTCCAAAATATTATAAATATTTTAGTTCTGCTTTGGCACCTAAGCTAAAAATATTTTATAATAAAATACTGGAAGGAGAGACAACATCACCGTCTTGGAAAAATTCATTAACAATTCTTATCCCAAAACTCAATAAGGATCTAACAGATCTGGGATCTTATAGGCCTATATCTCTAATAAATCAAGATGCTAAGATTTTTACTGCTATACTAGCAAATAGATTAAACAGATTTATAGCAAATTATATTAAAGAGGATCAATGTGATTTTATAAAGGGAAGACAAATGGATAATTTAACTAGGTGAGTTTTGAATATTATATGTGAAGTAGAAAAGGAAAAAACAAAGGCAACTGTTTTATCACCAGACATATTTAAGGCCTTTGATTGTGTGGAATGGCCAACATTAAAGCTGCTTATAAAAGGGTTGGGGATTTTGCAGAAGATTTATAGGGGTTATAGAGCAATTATATTCAGATAATACTTCAGAAGTAATAGTTAATGATGGTTTAACAGAGCAGATTTTTCTAGGCTGACAAGACAAGGCTGTCCACTTTCACCAATATTTTGTATGGTTATAGAACTGTAAACGTAAACGTGCTGCTTATAAACCACCCCATAGCACTTCAAGCACTCTCTGGGCGGTTTTACAAATTTATGTGGGCTACACATTGCCCCCCCCCAGCAAGCTGGGTACTCATTTTACCAACCTCGGAAGGATAGAAGGCTGAGTTAACTTGAGCCAGCTACTTGGGATTGAACCCCGCGTTGTGAGCAGTTTTACCTGCAGTACAGCAGTTTAACCACTGCGCCACGAGAAATGATGAATTAATTAAAAGATTAGGTAAAAATGATACAAGATTAATTTATTTGCTGATGACCCGTTATTGACCATTAAATACCCATTAGAAAGTATGGATAATATTAAAATCATTTAGAAAAAATTGGGGAAATAACAGGACTATTAACTGCCAAAAAATACAAATAATGATATTTAATTATAATAAATGTGAACAAGAAATGTTTGTAAATAAATATGGTTTTAAAATATGTAATTATATTAATATTTAGGTATAAATAAAGTTAAAGTGACTCAAAAATTAAAGGAACAAAGCTTTAATAAATTAAAAAGTGATATTAAAGATAAATTGCAGGAGTATTCTAAATTGAAACTATCATGGTTTGGGAGAATTGCCATGATCAAAATGAAAATATTACCAAAAATTACTTGTTTATTCAGGATGCTTCCAATACAAGAAGAAGATTTTAAGTATTGGCAGGGATTAATTAATGGATTTTGTAATCAAGGTAAAAAATCAAGAATAAATAAAAGATATTGGTATAAGGCTCAAAAATGGAGGTTTAGGTATTCCTAATATAAAAAATTATTATATAGCAAATCAGTTAAGATTTATTGGAGATATATACAACAAAGGAAAGTTAATTTGATGGGATATGGAATCCTCAAAAATTAATGGGAATATAGAAAATATTTGTTTAATGTAGTAAAAAGAATTACAATAAATCAGGTGAACAACCCTTTTTTAAAGAAACATGTTAAATATTTGGAACAGAAATAAAAAGAAGTTATGTCCCTTTACTTCACCACTAAAATTAGTGACCGAAATAGAAAATTTCCCAGCAAACTTGAAGGGTTTAGCAGATCTGTTTAAGGACAAAAAAGTTGCCAGATTGAAGGAATGGATGATTAAAATGAGACTGAAGGATCAGATTATAGTTGAACTTCAAACTAATAAACTATCATTGTATAATTATATCCAATTAGATAGTTGGACAAAGGAATGGTTGAAAACTAATGGCAAATGTAGAGAATGTACTAAGTAAGGACAATTTCTATCATCACATGAAGACATGCAGAACGATCCTTTGAGGAAAGGAGTAGTAAATAGAATTTATAGTCTAATTTTGGAACAAGAGGAAAAAGAGACAGAAGCAGAAGGTTTGAAATCAATTTCGGAAAATGATTTAAAGACAGAAATTAAAACAGAGGATTGGACAAAAATTTGGAAGTTGAGAGTTTTAAGATAAATGTTGGTAAGAATAAAGGAAAAGTTTTTTAAAATTAGTTTAAGGTGGTATATGACTCCGGTGAAATTGAATTCAGACTATTCTAAGGCTTGTTGGAAATGATTAAGAAATTGGCACGTATTATCATATGTGGTGGGAGTGTAAATGGATTCAGAAATTTTAGAAACTGATTTTTAAGGAAATATGTGATATGTTTGGAAAAGATATCAAATTCAATTCTACAATTGCTTTGTTGTCAAGTTTTGATAAGATAGAACTTGATTATTGCTTAGAGGAATTGATTTCCAATTTTATGACAAGTGCTAGAATATTAATAGATAGATTCTAGAAAAATAAAAATGATATTAAATTAGAAGATTGGTATAATGAAGTATGGGACATTGCATTAAATGATAAACTGACTACTGAACTTAAGATGAAAAGAGGGGAAATAAGTTCAAATATTTTTTATGCTATTTGAGGTAGATTTGTGGAATTTTATTACTAAAAGGAAAGGGGAAAGCCTCTAAACAACAAACAATACAATTTTGGAAAGGAGGTTCGTATTAAAAATATTGTTCCAAAGGATCCCATAGGTATGGGCAAGCATTGTGGTTTAGATAGTATTAGTAAGTATTTTGTATTTTTGTATTTGTTTTGGAAATATAAAAAATAAACAAAAATAAAAAGTTAGCATAAAGTTTAGACAATTGAACAAATAATATATCCATCAATGACTGTATGTCTTAATGGCTACTGTATTTAAAATATTTCTATTCTACCTTTTCACAAGCCATCTTAAAATATTTAACAGTATTACAAACACGCCAAATAAAACAAATCAAAATATCAACAAATAAATCCCAGTGCTTAAAGCAGCAAAACTATCGATATTTTTCACTGTATCATCATCATCATACTGCTTTATCAATACGCCCTGTTAATTTTTAAAAATCTAGTAAAGCTGAAGATCACTAAAAGAATTGCAGTGCCAAAATACAATCTAAATAATATTTCTGATTAATTTAAAAGCTGTGTAAAGAACAGATTTACATTACTAAATTCAAGTGACTGTAAATTAAGAACTGTAGACTGTAACCAGAGATAGCACGGAAGAAAGAAATCATTAAGAGTAGATAAGATACCAACAGTACCATTTCAAACTACAGTGGTGCCCCGCTTAACGATTACCCCGCTCCACAACGAATCGGCTTAACAATTAGGTTTTTGCGATCGCAAAATGATGTTTAGATAGCAAAAAACCACTTTATGATGATCGGTTCCCTGCTTCGGGAACTGATTTTACGACAATCAAAATAGCTGATCGTCGGGTTTCCAAAATGGCCACCCGCTGTGTTAGGGATGGATTCTTCGATCTACAGGGAGCAGAAAATGGCCGCCCTATGGAGGATCTTCGCTTTACGATGAGGTATTTCGCCCATTAGAACATATTAACCAGTTTCTAATGCATTCTAATAAGCTTTTTACTTTCGCTTGATGACGATTTCGCACTACAGCAATTTCGCTGGAACGGATTAATGTCGTCAAGCGAGGCACCACTGTACAAATTTCATTTATTTATTTATTTTATTAGATTTATACCCTGCCCATCTAGACAGATAGTCTACTCTGGGCGTCAAAGACTGAATCTATCAAAATCATAACAATATGAAAAACAGAACAATGGCCCACAGATGAGAAACATTCAAATTCTAGTCCCAAAGAAAAATATGCCCCACCACATATAAAAAGCTCCCGTCACTTGTCCCAGCTCCTGCCAACCTAGCAGTTCTAAAGTATGCAAATGCAAGTAGATAAATAGGTATCACCATGGTGGGAAGGTAACGGCGTTCCATGTCTAGTCGCGCTGGCCATGTGACCACGGAAACTGTCTATGGACAAAACACTGGCTCTATGGCTTGGAAATGGGGATGAGCACCGTGCCCTAGAGTCGGACACGATTGGACTAAATGTCAAGGAGAACCTTTATCTTTACATATATAACAGAAAATCAAGCAAGTAAACAGACAAATTATTTGCAGATCCTAGGCTACAGGATGTGGTGGTGATAGCATGAATTGACACAAATTACTCCTCTGAAGTCACCTAGTTCTGCTCTGGAAGAAATCAGAATAGCTACAAATAAAGAAGGCAAGAAGGAACACACAGATGAGGACCGGGGTGGGGGGTGGGGGTTGTAGTGGGGAGAAAAGCAGAAAGCAAGAAAAGAACAGAATAAAATAGAGCAAACAAATAACCAAGTAAACAAGGGAGGTACCAACATATGTGTTTTCCAGTTTTAACTTTATTCTCTGAAAAACATTTAATATAGCCTACCATCCTTGCAGATCTTTTCATTCTCAAGCAGTTTCACACCTGTGGGACATGCACACTGGTAAAATGGCTTGAAGGGAGACATCAAACACAAGTGGGAACAACCACCATTATTTGTTCCACATGGATTTGTAGCTGTCAAAAACACAGAACACAAACAATTAATTCTTGCCACAGTAACAGCTAACATTAACTTCTAGATCAAAGAGCCACATATAACTGAGGTAAAGAACCATGGAAGGCAGAAACAGTCAAGGGATGTAAAAGAGAACATGTACAATTGTGCAATGTGAACTGAATATGTATATATTATATGAATGGGGAACTGCTGTGGGAAGAGGAAGCTGGAGGTTATTACGTGTAATTCCCAGCTGACCACAGCAATATTAACTTTTACTGCCCTTCTCCATTTTTAGGCAGGAACCCAAATACCATTTCCAGAGACTGAGGTGGCCAATGTACAACTTGTGGGCCCCATGTAACCTCAGTGGGGCCCAGTGCAGTCCTCAATATTCCCAGAATACTTCTGCCAAATTAGGAGTGAAAATCATACTCCTTAGATGACTGGGGGTGAGGGGAACATGATATGGCCTATACATACATTTTCACCATCCCATGACTCAGGTGAAACTGAGTTGAGTGAATTGGCCCCAAACAGCTTTAGTTCATCTGGTATATCATAACCTCCCCCCTAGTGTGAAAAAGATCAGGTAAGGCAGATGCATTCTCATCGTTCTCTCAGTGGCATGCTCTTATGACTGTATTCACTTAAAAAACAAAACCTAGATAATTGACATTATCTGTTTGATCTTGTGGCCATTTATGGACTGTTTATACAGTTTCAACCTTTCAACAAAGACCAAGCTTTCTTCTGATAGTTTTCTGCTAGCTTACTTGTAGGCAGGTGTCATGGAAGTACTGGATAGGAGCACAGTAAGGCCCACATTCTTATGTACTGCTTCCTTGACTGTGACATAAAGAAAAAAATTCTGAATCTTTTTTACTGAAATTTCCTGAATGATCAAATGCATTCTATAGTTTCTTATCTTCTCAGACGACTATAGAGTCATTCTTCTCTAACCAGCAACATTTTATGGTGTGGCAAATAAAATCTGCCAGGGAATTGTTTTAGCAAATCTGTAACTTGCCAGGCATTGGATGCCAAGACTGGCACTTTCAGTGCAATTAAGCTATTAGCAACTATGTTTTTGAGCTTATAATTTTTTTTCCTGTTCTTCATATGCTCAGTTCTCCTATTTCTAGGATGAGTGGCCTCCAGAGGAGACGTAGAAATATGGCTTGCCACTTCACACTATAGTTGGCATAAATCATACTTTAGAAACACATTCAAACTGGACATTCTATTTCTGGTTTCCTGTTCAATAGAAAAAGAGATGTTACTTACCTGTAACCATGGTTCTTTGGGTGGTACTCTGTGAATCCACACAAATGGGTTAAACTGCGCCTGTGCAGGACTCTTTGGAGTATTCTAGAGCTAAACTAACTGACCAATAAAACATCTCCCCGTGGTGCGCATGCTCTGCCCGTTCGCGGTACCTCAGTTCCGAATGTCTGCCGCTGTCAAGGCTCTGATAATTAAAAGCTATAGGCAAGCCGTGAAGGATAGTGGGGAGGATGGGCAGGATGTGTGGATTCACAGAGTACCACTCGAACAACCATGATTACACGTCTCTCTTCTTCGTGGTCTCTGTGAATGCACTCAAATGGGTGACCAGCAAGCTCACTTAGTGGAAGGAGGGCCATCACGGTAAAACTGAAGTTAGCACATTATTACTTTTGTTTATTACAGATTACTTTGATATCGAAGCAGATACATTATTTTAAAAGACTAGCCACTTTGGGTCCCTTGTTGGGAGAAATGCAGCATATAAATAAAACTAATAAATAATAAACTAATAAATAAATAGAATTCTGAATAATTGCATTATAATCTGTACTAATAAAAATGCCTAACATTTTCCTTCCATTACATAAAGCCAAACCTTAAACCTCTAAAAATCTGTGTCAGCAATGAAAAAGACAAAGGAATCTCACCGTTGGGTTGCCGCTGCTGGCTGAACACATGGATATCCATGGGAGAAAATATGTTGGTATGTATTTCACGAAGATTCTCCCCAGTATATTTGTTGCAAGCCAAGACAGAGCGAGTTGTCCAGTCTGTCCAGTATAATGTGTCCCCAAATAAGGTCAAAGCAAAGGGATGTGGAAGGGACCCTTTAATAACAGGTTGCCTAGGGAAAAAAAGCAAATGAAAAATGAGAGTGTTTCGTCTATAAGCCATGTTCTCAGGTTTAGGGAAAAAACATTCTTCTAATGCTTGCTCAACGACAATTAGAAAAGAACTGTTAAATTCACTTGAGATCTGTTTTTTTAATGGAGGAAATTCCATTTCTCCTCTCAATCAGCTTAGAGCACCTGAATTAATTTTAAAATTTTAATAATTTCAATCTATGATATGAGTGTTGTATGTGGCTTGAATTAACTCATAATTAACTCACATTTTCTAACAAAGTGATGAAAAATTTCAAGATCCAGAACAGCAATAACCCTTATTACTCTGTTTCCATGCAAATAACACCTAACTGAAAATAAGCCCTAATGCATTTTTGGAGCAAAAATTAATGTAAGACCCTGTCTTATTTTCAGGGAACATGGTATGTCTGCTAATCCTCTTTATTGATACATTGGAAAAGGATGTATTTGCAACTGCAGGAATTCAGGACATCCAATAAAGCTCTCCTGACTACCCCAGTGCCACCAATACATTATACTTTAGGAGGTATTCTACCTGATCTGGATGGGATCAGAGTCCCCCAAAAGATCAGGTTCATAACCTGGGTGTGCTCCTCGACCCATCACTCTCTATGGAGCAGCAAATCTCGGCCATGGCCAGGTCTGTCTTTTTCCAGCTGATTGCACAGTTGCGGCCTCATCTGGACAAGAAATCGCTAATGACATTGGTCTATGTGTTGGTAATCTCTACAACTGACTACTGCAATGTTCTCTGTGTGGGGCTGCATTAGAAGATGATATAGAAGCTTCAGCAGATGCAAAGTGCAGCAGTGAGGTGTCTATCAGAAGCATGAAGATATGACCACATCTTGCTGATCCTGGCATGTCTACAATGGCTTCCTGTATGCTTCCATGCCAAATTCAAAGTGCTGATATTAACTTATAAAGCCCTTTATGGTTTGGGACCTCATTACCTGATGGAGAGTCTCTCCCTAAGAGTTTCCACCTGAGCCACCTGGTCCAGCCAGATGTCATGTTTGCAGGTGATCACCCTGGAAAAGACCCAGAAAGCTATCACCAGGAACTGGGCTTTCTTTGTGATGGCCACAACACTATAAAATGCATTACCCACAGATATACACATAGTCTAGTTATGACTAGCATTAATTCCTGTTGTTTCAGGGGTCTGACCTGGCGTGCATTACTGAGACCTGGGTGGGAGAGGAGGGTGGTGTTCCCCTCTCCCAGCTATGTCCGCCTGGGTACTCAGTCCAGCACCAGGGTCGCTCGGAGGGTCGGGGAGGGGGAGTTGCTATAGTCTATAGGAGTTCTATCTCCTTGACCAGGCTTCCTGTCCCTTTGAGAGGAGGTCTCGAGGGCCTGTATTGTGTGTTGGGCTCGCGAGACAGGTTAGGGATTCTGTTGGTGTACCGCCCACCCTGCTGCGTACCAACAGTCTCCCTGCCTGAGCTGACAGAGGTAGTCTCGGACCTGATGTTGAGGACTCCCAGGCTGTTGGTGCTGGGGGACTTCAACATCCATGCCGAGGCTGCCTTGACTGGGGCGGCTCAGGACTTCATGGCCACCATGACAACCATGGGGCTGTCTCAATGTGTCATCGGTCCGACGCATGAGAAGGGCCACACCTTGGACCTGGTTTTCTCAACGGGACTGGAAGATGGTGGTTTGGATGTGGAGGGGCTGGTCGTGACCCCATTGTCATGGTCAGACCACTTCCTGGTCAAGTTCAGTCTATTAGCGTCTTCTTCCCTCTGCAAGGGTGGGGGATCTATTAAGATGATCCGCCCTCGGAGACTAATGGATCCAGATGGATTCCTGAATGCTCTGGGGGATTATCCGTCTGATATGGTCGGCGCTCCTGTCGAAGCTCAGGTCACCCTATGGAATAGGGAGATGACCCGGGCGGTTGACACGATTGCGCCTAAGCGTCCTCTCCCTGCTCGCCGAGCCCAGACAGCTCCTTGGTATACTTCTGAACTGCGGGCGATGAAGCGAGAGGGGAGACGGCTGGAGCGCAGGTGGAGGAAATCCCGCTGGGAGTCCGATCGAACACGACTTAGAGCCCATTATCGGGCCTATTTCGTGGCAATACGGCTGGCGAAACGGCAATATTTCTCCAGCCGTATTGCTTCCTCAGAATGTCGTCCAGCAGAGCTGTTTCGGGTGGTCCGGGATCTTCTTCAACCGGGAAATCCGGTGGAGGTCCCGGACTGCTCATCAGCTCGCTGTGATGAGTTTGCCATACATTTTGAGGGAAAAATCGCTCAGATTCGCAGTGGGTTGGACTCCACAGTTACTGCAGAATCAGAGGATGTGTCCAGTGCGCCGTGCTTAGGTCCAGTATTAATGGATGAGTTTCAATTGTTGAGACCTGATGATGTGGACAGGGTGCTTGGATCTGTCCGTTCTACCACCACTCCGCTCGACCCTTGCCCATCCTGGCTAATTGGAAGATCAGCCAGGGGGGTTCGCACCTGGGTCCAGGAGGCCGTGAATGCCTCTCTGAGAGAGGGAGTGGTCCCTACCGCCTTGAAAGAGGCGGTGATTCGACCACTCCTTAAAAAGCCTAACCTGGACCCAAGGCTGGTGGTCAACTACCGACCAGTGGCGAACCTCCCTTATTTGGGCAAGGTGTTGGAGCGGGTTGTGGCCGGGCAACTCCAGGCGCTGCTGGATGAAACGGATTTTCTGGATCCATTTCAATCGGGTTTCAGGCCGGGTTTTGGTACAGAGACTGCCTTGGTCGCCCTGTACGATGACCTTTGCCGGGAGAGAGACAGGGGGAGTGTGACCCTGTTGATACTCCTGGACCTCTCAGCGGCTTTCGACACCATCGACCATGGTGTCCTTCTGGATAGGCTGGCTGGGTTGGGAGTTGGGGGCACTGTTTTACAGTGGTTCCGCTCCTTCCTGGCTGACCGTGTCCAGAGGGTGGTGCTGGGGGACAGTTGCTCTGCCCCATGGCATTTATGTCATGGGGTTCCTCAGGGCTCAATACTGTCCCCCATGCTGTTCAACATCTACATGAAACCGCTGGGAGAGGTCATCAGGAGGTTTGGGCTGAGGAGTCAGCAATATGCTGACGATACTCAGCTCTACCTCTCGTTTTCCACCAATCCAGGTGAGGCAGTTTCTGTGCTGAACTCGTGTCTGGACCTGATAATGGACTGGATGAGGGTTAATAAATTGAAACTCAATCCAGACAAGACGGAAGTGCTGTTAGTGGGTGCTTCGCCGGACAGGCTGGAGGGCCATTTCCCTGCCCTGAATGGGGTTACACTCCCCCTAAGGGACAGGGTCCGCAGCTTGGGGGTGCTCCTGGACCCCAGTCTAACACTGGAAGCCCAGGTGGACTCGGTGGCCAGGGGCGCCTTCCTTCAGCTGCGGAAATTATACCAGCTACGGCCCTACCTGGACGAGCGGAGTCTCATGACAGTCACACATGCACTGGTAACATCCCGCATAGATTACTGCAATGCGCTTTACGTGGGGCTGCCTTTGAAGACGGTCCGGCGATTGCAACTGGTCCAGAATCGAGCTGCGCGGCTGGTGAGTGGTGCAGCTGCCACGGAACATATCAAGCCGATTCTGTATAAGTTACATTGGCTACCAGTTGCTGCCCGGGCCCAATTCAAAGTGCTTGTTTTGACATATAAAGCCCTAAACGGCTTGGGCCCTGGATACCTGAAGGACCGCCTCCTTCCATATGAACCTACCCGGCAGTTAAGATCTAGCCAGGGGGCCCTTTTGAAAGAGCCGTCCCTTGAGGTAAGAGGGACGGCTTGTAGACAAAGGGCCTTTTCGGCAGCTGCCCCCAGACTATGGAATGCCCTCCCGACTGAGATTCGTCTGGCGCCGACGCTGATGACATTTCGGCGCCAGGTCAAAACCTTCCTGTTCCAGAAGGCTTTTAACTGAAATAATATTAGCTGTGGGTCTGATGGCAATTTTAATTGTATTTTAATTGTATTTTAATTATTTTATCTTTTGCTGTATTGAATTTTAATTATTGTAAGCCGCCCAGAGACCTCTGGGTAGTTTGGGCGGCATATAAATTGAATAAATAAATAAAAAAAAAATAAATAAAATCCTAAAAAATACACCAAGTGAATGGCATGGCATTCTATGCCTACTAATGTTTATTATCATCCCAATATTGGCTTATAGCCTGTCTAAATCACTTGTAAATCATTACTATGTTTAAAGCAGTAATTTTACCATCACTGTAACTTTAACAAGAGCAGTGTTATTTGCAATTTTTTTCAAGCACATAGTCTTATCTTGAACACTAATTGCAACTGCTCAAGAATAAATATGGAAGGGAACCAACTGCAAAACACCTACCGTATTTTTTCCGTGTATAAAACAATACTTTGTCCTTAAATAATTTGAGGGGAAAAATGAGGGTTGTTTTATACATGGAAGGCAGCTCTTTACCACTGCGTTTTGCAAAGGCACGGGGCTTTAGCAAAAAGGAAGGGGAGCCGTCTACGGCTCCAGCGCGCCCTCGCCTTTTGAGGAGGCACGGAGGTTAGCAAATAGGGAGCAACGGCTCCCCTTTTTGCTAAACTCCATGCCTTCTCAAAAGGCAAGGAAAAGAGGCAGTCACTTTGACAGCTGCTTTCCTTGCCTTTTGGCAAAGCACAGGGCTGAGCAAAAAGGGAGCCCTTTGATCCCCACTTTTTCTAATTTGGGGTTACAAAAGGGGGATTCGTCTTATACTTTGGGTCGTCTTATACTCGGAAAAATATGGTAATTTTCTAATAGTTACAGAAGTCAAACTGGCCTCTAAAAACCCATCTCATTACAAAAAAATTCTTCCCAGGGGATTGTGCATATCCATTTTCTTTCAGTCAGTAATGTGTTAACTTATTAATTAGGGCTGCCACTGGGGGCAATGTAAGAAAAATATTAATACACTATAGTTCCTTAACAAGGGAATCTATTTCTGCATTTCAGTCAAAATGCAATTCCAGCTTGTTGAATTACTCTTAAAAAATGCAAACGCTGACTTAGGTTAAAAAAAAACTAGAAACAAAAAGAGAAAACATTTCTTTCTCAGTCTCTAATTTTCTCCTTGTGATTCTTTCTGGACATAGGATGTGTTGGTTTTGCAATAAACATGATACTATTTCTCCACAGTAAACCATATACAATGCCTTGAGTATCTCAGATGATAATAAATTGAATACTGATTGAATGGTCCTCGTGGAAAATTCTGACAAAAAATCAAGACACAGTCTGGGCTTATTAAAACAACTTTAATGAAATGTTAGTATGTAAAAAGCAGTAAGTAAGACATTACTTAACTGTTGGCATTAACACTGCCTCCCCCAAATACTTCAGGCAAACAAGAGCAACTCAGAACATGACAAAATATTAGATCATACAGAATGAAAGATTTATTTCAAAGGGGAAACTCAATACAATGTTAGATCTGAAGCACATGATGGGAGAAATAAATGTGACCTGGCTTCATGAACCAGAACTAAAAACACTACTAGAATCAATGAAAAATGACACCAGATATCAAAGTCTTTAACAAAATATGAGCAAAGTGTATAATAAATGAGTAAAACATGAAAGGTATTATTTCAGAAATATATCAAATTCAGTGTAGAAGTATGGGTCTTCTGAGGGTTATAAATAGCATGTAACAGACACAATGGCAAAGAATATGGACATCCCTTCCTTCTAAATCAGTGTTTATAGAAGCTAAAGAAAATATTTATAAAATAAGCCAGTGCTAGAATCTAAGCCTTACAAAATTATCATATATAGCAAAAACATTTTTCCTCAATGTTGGAGGCAGTGCAGGCAAAGGTGAACACTAATTCACATGTGGATACAATGTCCAGTAATAAAAAATTGTCAGAACCAAATACTTGGTATCATAAAATAGATTACAAATCAAACAGTATGGTTCAAAGGTGAATTAGTGTTATCTATTTTCTCAGGTGATAATGCCATTTTGCTATTTAAAGATCTAATCTCTATGTTATTACTAGCTACACAAATGGAAATTATGTGGAGATGGAAAAGCACTAAACAATTCAGTATCAGATCTTGGTTACATAACTGTCTTATTTGAATAGAGGTAAAATGAAAAAAAAATCCAAAGAGAAGCAAAGACAGACTGATTTGTCATATGTGGTATCAATTTATTCTATTTGTGTCAGATTCCATGTGGAAATATGTACCTCAATGTCCTCTATAGGGCTCCTGATCTACAGACTCCCTAAAAGAGACTTATAAATTTATATCTTTTACACACCGGACAAGGAATTTAATTGTGGTCTCAGAAGATATTGTACCTTATTTATTTTTAATTAATTCTTAATTCCTGGATACTCCTTTTGTATTTTGACCTGAAAGATCTAAAATTGAAAACTGCCTTTAAAAAGATGCATCAGAGAAATGCATTAAAAGCAAA
Organism: Pogona vitticeps; assembly: GCF_051106095.1. Classification (NCBI taxonomy): domain Eukaryota; kingdom Metazoa; phylum Chordata; class Lepidosauria; order Squamata; family Agamidae; genus Pogona; species Pogona vitticeps. Next base: position 100,858,365 of record NC_135787.1, on the reverse strand, counting down.
AGTATAATTGGGAACGTATTCAGTGAAGACTGCTTATATTACAAAATCAAAACAACTTGCCTGTTTTGGTACAAATAGAACTGATAAGATGGCAGAAGTAGTTTACTGAGTTTCATGCCAATTTTCACAATGAAAAAAGTAGACTATAAAATTCTTTCATTATGTAGAGACAACAGGGAAAATGGAAATGCATTTTACATTGCCACTTGAGTTATGTTTACTTAAAATATTAATTAACAAAGAAATACCACAAAATAGATGTGGAAACATGTTTTCAACAAATGAGGGTAACTAATATATTGTACAGAAGAAGTTTTTATAAAACAGTGTAAAACGAGAAGAAATGAATGCAATTTGCCTCTTGGTAAGTAAGAAGAAAAGAAAAACAAAAGTGTCATTTGTTTTATAAGGCTTAAACCTCATAATAAATAATTAATAATTCTCTAATTCAGTTGTTAACAATGAGGAATATGAACTCATATAATATTCTGCATTATTTATGAATGAAACATGCAAATTTATTGTACTGTCCAACCTTTCAATGAGTTGGTATTTAAAGAGATGTGAAGATGAGTAATCAGTTGCTGGTGTGCTACTAAAGCTGCCAGGTAGACCTTAACAGAAGAAATTGAGAGTGCCTTTTACTTGAAAAGCAGTAAGGCTGATGATGAGAGCAAGATTCCTCTCACGGGAGTGTCATCCCTCCCACCCTCTGCCACCAGAGTTAAGCCAATGTGCGAAGGAGAGTGGTAAACTGCAGTTGACGTGGCCACCACAGGGTATAGAAGGCTCCCAGTCCAGTCTGGTGACAGTCTGCCTGTTTAGAAGCAGTAACAGGCACATTTAGAGTTGGTGGCAGCTGCAAAAATGGTCATGGTGGACTTGCCCAGCTGCAGATTAGCTGATTGTACACTTGGTAGGAAAGCTCTCATTTGTGCATGAGGGTCACCATGCTGCTGAGACGGTCTGCCGTTTCATTATCTGTGCCGAGATGTGGGTTGCCACAGGGAAAATCTGGTCGGCAATGCACCACTACCATAGGAGTCCTGACAGGTAGAGGAGGATGAGGAAGTTGGTTCCTCCCTGTTTGTTTAGGTAATACATCACCACGGTGTTCTCTGTGGCTATTCGCCTCTGGAATAACCTTCCCCCTGACATTCGCGCGGCTCCCTCGCTGGGTATTTTTAAAAATCAATTAAAAACACTGATGTTTCGGCAGGCCTTCCCCTCAGCCAATTCCTAATCTTCCCTCTTTTTTCCTCTCTCCTAGTGTTTGTCCCATCCTGTCCACAGTTTTTCCCCTTATTTAAAATTGTTTTAATTATATTGTATTACGCTTGTTGTAAGCCGCCTAGAGTGGTCTTAAGTGACTAGATAGGCGGGATATAAATAAAATAAAATAAAATAAAATAAAATAAAATAAAATAAAATAAATAAATAAATAAAATATTTGGACAGTGCAGCCCTGAATCATGGTTCTGAAAGCTCAGAGGGTCTTGAACATGGCAATGAGTTCAAGGAAATTGATATGATGGATCCTCTGATGTGTGGACCATATAGTATGGACCTCTTTGGGGCAGCAGTGGGCTCACCATCCTGTTGTGCTGGTGTCTGTAACTATAAGGTGGAAGGGATGTGGTTGCTGAAAGGGGACCCCAAGTTGAAAGTGGTGCTCGGTTGTCCACAACCAACGTTGTCACCTGAGGCATGGTGAAAGTAACAGTTCTTTGTTTGGTGGGTCCCATCCGTCAGTGTAGGCTAGGAGGTAGAAGGATTGGAGTTGTCACATCCTTAGTCTGAAGTAGGGCAGGACTGCCGTGGTAGACACCATGAGGCTTAACACTCATTGCATTGAGTAGACCAAGATGCACTGAATGTGAATCAGTTTTCATGTAGAGCGGATGATGCTGTCCACCTATGGTTGAAGCAGGAGGGCCTGCACACTTGTGGCATTGAGGAGTACTCTGATGTAGTGGATAGTTTGAGATGGAACGAGGTGAGGTTTCTCCATGTTGATCTTTAGCTCAAAACTCAAGAACAGTTGCAGAATGAATACAATGTTGGTATGCAGAGTATTTCTGACATGTACCACCAGAACCCAATTGTTGATGCAGGAGATGTTAGTGATGCTTTGAGTTTTGAGAAATGCTGCCACTGGCGCCATGCATTTGGTGACAATTCTCGGGGCCATGGATAGCCCAAAGGAAAGCATATGGAAGCTGTAGGCCTGGTGGCTGATGAAGAAGCTTAGGAAGCAACAATACCATGGGTGAACTGAGTATGGAAATATGTGTCACGGAGATCTATAGAAGTGAATCAGTCTCCCTAGTGAAGCAGGGGGACAATGGACTGTAACATCACTATCCGGAAATGTTTTGGGGTGAAAAATGTGCTGAGGAAGCATAGATCCAAGATGGGGCATAGCCTTCTACCCTTCTGGGTACCGTAAAGTACTAGGAGAAGAACAATCTGCGGTGTATTGGAGAGGTACCTTTGTGATGGCTTCTTTTGCCAGGAGCATGTGGATTTCTTCCTGAAGATTGGGGGGAAGGTGGGGTGTGTTAGATACAGCCTGTGGGCAGATATGGAAAACTCTATTGCATATCTGTGGGTTATGATGTAGAGAAACAATGCATCCAAAGTCATGGCATTGCAAGCATGGATGAACAGTGCTAAGCATATGTCTGTAGCTGTCGTGATGTAGGATGCTGGTGGCAGAGGGATGTGTGCGTCGAGCTCAGGCTGGGGCACGTCAAAACTGCTGGTGAGGTTTCCTGACTGCCTTCCCGGGAAAGGTTGTTTGCTTGTATTTGGCAGAGGAGGAGGCTGGGGTGAGGTGTTGATGAGTTGGACTGCTCAGACCATGACTTCTAGTTAAGAGGATGACGGGGATCTCTTCCAGTGAGAAATTGTTGGGCAGCATGCCCATTTTCTTTGTGTCAGTCTCCTTTTTGTGGAGGTCCTGCATAAGGCCATTGATTTTGTCGTTGAAGAGGCCCTCTCCACCAAAGAGGAGGTCCTCTATGTGAGACTTTGAGTCATCTGGGAGGCCTGCCGAGCAGAGCTAAGCATGTCCACCCACAGTGATGCTTGCTGCTATGCTCTTAGCTGCCCAGTGTTGGGCGCATGTTGGGCAGAGTGGATTTGCTGTCCAGCCAGAGAATATACCTCCTGCTGAAAGGAGATGGCTAGAGACTTCGTCTGGTGGTTGGCTGGCAATTATGATCTGAAATTTTTCCCAGATGAATTGATAGTAGGCACATCTTGGCCTGACAGCTCGCTATGCACATGTGGAGTGCCACTGAGCAACGTTCCTGCTAAGCTGGGTGCATGATTCCACTTCCCTCTGTGCCACTGTCTTCCTCTTCTGTGCAGTAATTGTGTTAGGTTCCAGTTGTGATGGAATCCAGTACATGGGGGGGGCACTTTCAGCAGGGCTGAAAATTAAAGGGTACACTGTTGCTGAGGAATAAATCTTATGAGGAAGCAAGTCAAGCTTGTGACTTTATTATTTGGGGTCTCATGCACAGAGTCTTTTGACCTCAGGGATAATGGTAGAGTTCAGTGTGGGATGCTTAAACAGGACCTTAGTTTTGTCCTACTAGACCCTGTACAAATTCTCTCCTACCAGATGTCGGTGGGATCAAGGAAGGTTTTTGCCAGGACTGGCTGATGAGATCTGACAGGGTGTCAAGCACTGCCATTTCAATGGGGATGCTTGTCTTCTTATGTTGTTGTTTAGTCGTTTAGTCATGTCCAACTCTTCGTGACCCCATGGACCAGAGCACGCCAGGCCCTCCTGTCTTCCACTGCCTTCCAGAGTTGGGTTAAATTCATGTTGGTCGCTTCGATGACACTGTCCAACCATCTCATCCTCTGTCGTCCCCTTCTCCTCCTGCCTTCACATGTGTTCTTATAGATATGGGCAAAAACTGCATCTTTGGCTGGTGGAACTGGTTTGAAAATCAGCAATTGCAATGATTTTGCCATTCTCTCTATCAGGTCATTATAAGAAGAGAGGCCCTCTGAGGGGAAGAGAGGTGAAACATCCTGAGCTGAGTAAGTATTCTAGGACAATAATGGAGTCATTCTTTCCTCCCTGTCGGATTCAGCAGAACTATTATCCAGTTGTCTTTCTCTTCCAGGGACAAGTGTTGCAAGTAGACAGTTGCTACACTTGTCACCTCAGTGTGAGGTGAGTAAAAAGTCTGGATTAAGGGGAAACAGAACTACCTTGGGTGAGGTGGGTCTGATAGCCAGGGCATGGATGGAGGCTTGGGAAGACCCCTGTTGTCAATGCTGGTCCCATGGAAGACAAACAGAAGTTGAGAGATGTGGCGAGCAAGACAGATTTTGAAGTACCAAAGAGGATGGGAATCAGGACACCACTCGTAGTTCCAGGGAGATCGGCCTTGAGGGCTGATAGCATAAGTTTCTCAAGAGTGTGTGTGTTTGTGAAATTGAGATTTGCTGTGTGATACCTTCTATATGACTGGGAAGGCCAGCCCATGTCTCCATGCATAAAGTGAGGTGGACAAAAGAAGGGTGTATGATAAGCATCCTCACAATATCAAGAGCTCATTGATTGAGATCTCAAATAGCACTGTCAATATCAGTGTGATAGAGATTATGAAACCGAGCTCAATCTGGACCTCCTTTTCTCCCCGTCATGGTCTCTTGGTTGTGGAGATCATTAAGTAAGGGACAGGAATCTTGATTTTGCCCAGTGCCCATCCTTGGACACTGAAGGTAAGGATTGCTCTTGCAATGGGATCCAGGGCGATGGTGCTTTCAGCAAGGCAGCAACACTCTGCACAGAAGGGTTCAGCCACTCACCCTCTGAAACCGAGACTGTATACTGGGTGTCAGTAATAAGAGCAGAAACAGTCTCTCAAATCCGTAACTGAGGATCCGAGGTAGCCATGCCAGCATCAACTGATCGCCATTTCTTTTTCTTCTTTGACGCCTCAATATTGGAGGCCACTCTACGCTTATGACTGCCATGCTCCAATTTCTTCACCAATTTCTATGGTGGTTTTGAGGAAGAGGAAATGACCAACTCTGCATCCAGGTCTTTCCCTGGCAAAGCTGACTGATCCATCCAAGTGCTCAAAATAGGCCTGGGAGGGAGATCCGTGGCTTGAAGGGACTGTTCCCAAAGAAAGGATTGAAGCCAAGACTGGTATTATTGAGTGTAAGGGTGATAAAGCTCTTACAAATTTTTATAAGACTAAACTAGATGGGTTTCTCCTAGACAAAATAAACAAGTATGATGCCTGTCAGACTGGGAGATCTTTTTGCCACAGGTGGCACACTTTTTCATTAGGGCAGAGGCCATAAATCATTAGAAAAAGGGGGAAGCAAAGCCATGGGGAGGAGGGGGGATTGAAAGTAAACCCTTTCTAAAACTAACTCTCTTTTTTTCTGAGAAAAAAGGAAGAAGAAACATTGAGGTGAAGAAAGAAGAAAAAGGGCAGAGGATGTATCAAGAAAAAAACCTGAAGGCAAGAGAACAGGGGCACAGGAGCAGTGCTTTGCATGCTGTCACAGCGGCACACAAGAAAGGGCTGAGGAAAGTGGGGCCACACTTGTGTGGCATCAGCAAGAGGCATTTTCATTTTTGAGGCTCTGAAACTTTCTAAAACGGTGTTCACATAGGCGCACCCCCCTTTTGTGTGCATACAAGGACACCATGAAGAGGTGTTATATTTTACTGTGTCATCTGATGCATGACTACTTAGAATTAAATTCCACCAAGTTCAGTAAGGCTTATTCACATATATACATACAAGATTACAATATTTAACTACAAAAGTAATGTGGTGGCTAGTCACTTGAGAGAGAAAAGAGAAGCAAGATCTTGCTGATCTGAGAATGCCTCCAAAGTACAGAGCAACATCACTTTCTAATTGACGGAGGTGTATGTTTTCATGCACATGTAAGATTTAACTGATAATTGCAAGGACAGGCCAAAACATATGGATTAGTAACCTTCATCTTTTGTTTCTTGTGAATAACAGTCCTCTTAACAGTACTGCAGTATTACGCAACAATCATTCTTTGACCCTAAAGAGAATTCTAAAAGCTGTTTGTGCTATAGCACTGGTTCTTAACCTTGGGTTACTCAGGAGTTTTGGACTGCAACTCCCAGAAGCCTTCACCACCAACTGTGCTGGCTGGGGTTTCTGGGAGTTGCAGTTCAAAAGCATCCGAGTAACAAAGGTTAAGAACCACTGTGCTATAGTATGGTGATTTATCATTCAAAGGAAAACAGTCAAAAGTTTTATTGAACAGGCACAAGCTCATGAGCCAATCTAAAGTAACTCTTTATACAAAAGCTTATCAGATAAAACTAGTGTAGTCAGGCCATAGCTGGCTTCATACTTACAATGTTACTGCTCAGTATACTCAATATATTTCTTACAGAATGCCCATGCATATATGCACAAATGTTTTTCAAAACAAAGCAGGAAATCCAAACACTCTTTCTAAAAGAGTAACATCATTGCTATAGAATTACTGTCAAGTCCAGGTTGTTGGGGAGACTTTGAAGATCTGAGTTTTCTAAAGATTATAGTATAGTAGTCTAATTTCTGAATAAAACATGTTTTAAGGTATTTCCTCTTGAGATTTTCAGCAAATAGCTGTTTGATCTCCTTCTGCAAGTAAATGCATTTTTTCCCTCTAAACATCTGAAATTTAATGAAATCTAAACACTGGCTCTGATTAGTCCATATTTTTACAATGCACTGTTGTATTTACTTAGAAAAATAATTTAAAAGTCAATCACAAATCTTACCGATGTGATCCATCCAGATTTGATCGGTGAATAAAATTCAGTTTAGCATCTGCCCAATACAGCTTCTGTTCTTCATAGTCAAGGGTCAATCCGTTTGGCCAATAAATATCTGCTGTAATTATAATGGAGCGGCTTGAACCATCCATCCCAGCACGCTCTATCTTTGGCACTTCTCCCCAATCTGTCCAGTACATGAACCTATGATTTTAAGAGAAACAAGGAAAACACATATCATATACTATTATTTGCAGTAACCACTGGAAACATCTTGCAATAAAACACACACACGCACACACACACACACGTCTGTTTTGATTTTTACACACACACATATACAAATTTTACAACTGAGGCAGGTTACATTAAATCTTCTCTCGTCCTAAACTATATTGCAGATAAAATTTTATACCACTTCTCCGCAAAAAAACACTCAAGATGACTTATATTAATACAATATGAGCAATATAGAAGCAGCACAAAACCAGATTGAAAATACAGCTATAATGCAGGTAATAATTACAAGTGAATAAGCCAACTGAAATTTAACAAAAGAAAAGATACCATAGTACTTGCAGCACTGTTAAAAAGGCTCTATCATCCATCTATCATCCCCTGGCCCTTGTACTTCCAAAACCACAGTTCTAATTCCAAGCAATTTAGTAGTGAAATGGCATCAGCAAAAAGCAAGGTAGTGACTGCTATATACTTAAGCAGTATACTATGGATACACAAGCAAATTTGGAAGAAGAAAAAGCACCTATGATAGATCACAGCATGTCTCAAGATAAGAAGTGCACATTTTATAGATGCATGTCCCGAGATTAAAGAATTCCCCTCCGTGCACAGGTCCTGAGAATGGAAGAACTTCAATACAAATACTGTACAGTGTTTAAATCTATATGGGAGCAAGACTGAACTGTACCATTTCAGAAGAATTATGGAATGGTATGTGGAATCAAAAACCCTTTAAATCTAGGTATGTAACACCAGTTAAACCGGCATGTATCTCTAAAGATCATTTCTGTTGGACAGGTTATGGTAAACATAACATATGTGGTCATTATGTCTCTTGGCAGCTAATTTTTGGTCCTTGATACATGCATAATATTGCAAGTCAACAACTCTATTTTGATCCACTGTCAGCTCTGCTTAATTTATTTACAGGTGAGAATACAAATCTGTCACACAAAAATTTATTAAACTTTCTACTTGTAGCAGAAAGGTAACAGTTGGCTTGAAAATGGAGAGATGTAAGGAACTGTCTTTCACTAAACGGCATAAATGTATTTGGAACATAGTCCTTGCTTAAGGGCTGACACAAAAAATCTGAAAAGCTAATGAACAAAAAATGAAACAAAACAAAAAACCACACCAATGATTTTATGCAACAGAAAGGAGAAAAAGCTTATAAAAGCTGCCTGAGAAGAACTGGGAGAGTGGGTAGAATAGTGAATGCATCCTTGCAGCAGGTTAGGATCCCTGCATGCTTGAAAAATGTAGTAGTAAGACCATTGTTGAAAAAGCCCTCCTTGGATCTCACCAGAAAATTACCATATTAGTCTCTAATATTCCATTCTTGGGCAAGGTGCTAGAGGAGACCATGGCTTCTCAGCTCCAAAGGCTCCTGGATGAAACAGATGATCTTCTAGATCCATTCCAATCTGGTTTCAGACCTGGCTATGTGATGGAGACCACTTTGGTCACTTTGGTGGATGACTTATACCAAGAATAAGACATGGGGAGTGTAGCTCTGTAGGTTCTGCTGGAGCTCTCAACTGTTTTTGACACCATTATGGTATCCTTCTGGGCTATTTCTTTTGGATGGGACTCAGCAGCGCTGTTTTACAGTGGCTCTGGTCCTTCCTGGATAGAAGAATTCAGAGGGCGGTGTTGGAGAACTCCTGTTTGACACTCTGGCTGTTGGCCTGTGGTGTCCTTCAGGGTTCTGTTTTGTCCCCTATACCAGGGGTTGCCAACCCCCAGACTGTGGACTTGGCAGGATCGGGCCGTGGAGACAGATCTCCCGCCCCCCACGCATTCTCCCCCACATGCCCACCTGCGAACGTACCCCACCTGCCCACACATGCATGACCAGCCCACCCGCAAGCACACCCCACCCATCCACGCAAGCACACCCTGCCCACCCATGCATGCGCAAGTGTGCACCCCACCCACCTGTGAGCATGCCCCACTCAACAGCACACAGACCCCGCCACCCCCAACTGGTTTGCAATTTGGAAAAGGTTCAGGACCACTGCCCTATACTATTTAACATCTACATGGAAGTGCTGGGAGAGACTCCTAAAAGGAGAGACAGAGCTGCATGTCATCAGCACACCAGTGGCAAAAAACCCAAGGCTCCAAATAACATTTTTTAACAGCTTCATATAGATGTTAAAAAGCATTGGGGAGATAATCGGCCTCTGTGGAACACCATAATGGAGGCCGCAGGATCCCCAAGCTGTTATCTGAGACTGGCCATCAACGAAGGCTTGGAACTGTTGCAGTGCCATACCCTTGATCCTCAAACTTGATAGTTTTCCAAGGAGGATACCATGATTGGCAGTATCAAAGGCCACAGAAAGATCCAGGAGCACCAACAAAGTTACACTCCCCTTTTGTGCCTCCCTAAGGAGGTCGTTGTGCAGAGCATTCAATGTTATTTTAGAACCATGACATGGCCTGAATCCTGACTGAAATGGATCAAGACTATCAGTCTCCTTCAAGAACACTTGCAATTGATCAGCCTCTCAATTAACATGCCCAGATTGGAATTTTTGTGACTGGTCTATACCTATTTAAATCATTCACTGCCAAGTTGGATTTCTTAAGGATGGGCCTTATTATGGTCTATTTTAGACAGGAAGGCATATATCCTTCCTATAGTGATATATTAATAAGAATGGCCACTCACAAGAAAAGATCTAAAACAGAGGTTAGTTGGTGCTTGATGGCCTCAAAGGTTATCCCCTGAACAGCCAAGGCAATTTCATCAGCAGAGATGAAATACCTAGAGTGTGAAAACACTGGTTGATCATTTGTGTACATGCTAAAAAGTAACAGTGCCAGGACACTACCCTGTAGAAGACTGTTCCTTTGATTTCTCTACTGACTGTGCCTCCCTTGACATTCAGCAAAGAACCTTTGGTTTTGAAGTAGAACAGTGACCATTTCTGCTAATCCATGATCTTTAGTAAGGAACTAAAGCTTTTTGAGTATCAAAACATAAAAGTAGCCTCTCAAAAGAGTGGAAAAGCACTGCAGATATCCTGAGCAATGGTGTGCAGCCAGTCAATCCTGCACTTCCAGAAGCCTTTCACTGCACAATACACTGAAACTAGCCCTTGTGAAAGCCCAGATGAAGGTTACAGCTTGTGAGGGTTATGACTGGGAGGTAATCCCTTACCTTCCACTCTCAACATGCTCATAGTCAATTGTTACAACTTGACAAGATTTTAACAGAATCACCAAATTATTTGCCAAAATCTCAGCTATTTTTATGTGAAACTTCAACTAACACTGGCATCCATTCTCATTGCTGCATTACTTTCAGCTTATTTTATGAAATCAAGCTTATAAATTCAGTTCAGGGTCCATGATTATAGGGAGGCCTTTCTGAGGCAATAGTTCTCTGGCACAAGAAAGAAGGTTTTTTTAGAAGAGGTCAGACAAACAGTATTTACAACAAAAATAGACTGTAACTTTGGGATCCATATCAGCTACACAAAAGAACAAATGCTGTAGGTGAACAAAGTCTTAACTACTACATGCCATGAGATGTTTTCTGATAGTACTGAAATAACCCTTCACTATTCATCACCTTTCTCCATAGTACCTCAGGTTTCTTCTTCTAAAACCTATAGTTGAAGAAACATATGATTTCCCTATATATTCGTGTAAGCATTTCAAGAACTTATTATAGTGGTGCCTCGCAAGACAAATGCCCCACAGGACAAAAAACTCGCAAGACAAATACCGTATTTTTTGCACCATAAGACGCACTTTTTCTCCCAAAAAAACTGGTGGGAAACGTGCGTGCGTCTTATGGAGCGAATACTGTCCCCTCCATGCCACCATCGCTGGCTGCCCAGGCCTCCGGAGGCCTCAGCAGGCCCCATGGGGGCCTCCCCCAGCGACCATCGCTGGCTGCCCAGGCCTCCGGAGGCCTCAGCAGGCCCCGCGGGGGCCTCCCCCAGCGACCATCGCTGGCTGCCCAGGCCTCCGGAGGCCTCAGCAGGCCCCGCGGGGGCCTCCCCCAGCGACCATCGCTGGCTCCACAGGCCTCCGGAGGCCTCAGCAGGCCCCGCGGGGGCCTCCCCCAGCGACCATCGCTGGCTCCACAGGCCTCCGGAGGCCTCAGCAGGCCCCGCGGGGGCCTCCCCCAGCGACCATCGCTGGCTCCACAGGCCTCCGGAGGCCTCAGCAGGCCCCTTGGGGGGTCCACCACCACCACCATCGCTGGCTTCTGAGGACCTCCAGGAGGCTTTCGACCATAAGGTGCTGCTTTTTACTTTTTAAAATTTTTTTAAAATGTTCTGTGTGGGTTTTTGAGGGTAGATTTGGGCTGGGGGGCATGTTTCTATGTTGCTTTGTTTTTTGGTGATTTTTTTGCAGTCCCAGCATGGGACTTGCTCTGTTTATTTATTTTTACTTTATTTTTTGGTATTTAAAAATTAGTTGCTGCTTTTTACTTTTTAAAAAATGTTCTGGGTGGGTTTTTGAGGGTAGATTTGGGCTGGGGGGCATGTTTCTATGTTGCTTTGTTTTTTGGTGATTTTTTTGCAGTCCCAGCATGGGACTTGCTCTGTTTATTTATTTTTACTTTATTTTTTGGTATTTAAAATTTAGTTGCTGCTTTTTACTTTTTAAAAAATGTTCTGGGTGGGTTTTTGAGGGTAGATTTGGGCTGGGGGGCATGTTTCTATGTTGCTTTGTTTTTTGGTGATTTTTTTGGCAGTCCCAGTGTGGGACTTGCTCTGTTTATATATTTTTATTTTATTTTAATTTTTGGTATTTAAAAATTAAGTGCGTCTTAACGTCCGGTGCGTCTTATGGAGCGAAAAATACGGTAGTTTTTGGCAAGGGGGGGGGGGCTGATGACTCGCAAGACAAATGTCCCTATGGCCGTGCTTCGCAAGATGAATGTTTTCCATTTTTGTTCCTGCCTCATGTTTGCTGATTTTTAAATGTTTTTCTATGATGTTTAAAAAGTTAAAGTTTTTTTTATTAAATTTTTTAAATAATCTGCACAATATGTATAGTTTTAATGAGCACTTAATAAACCCTTTGTAAACCAAATTTGACTTTGTTCTGACTTTTTTGCCCATAGGAACACATTAATTAGATTTCAATGCATTCCTATGAGAAAACACATTTCGCAAGATGAATTTTCACAAGACATTAACCGTGGAACAAATTAAATTCGTTTTGCGAGGCACCACTGTACAAGAATGCAGAATACAGCATGGGGGGAGGGCAGTGCAAATGATTGATCACCAAATACACCAAAGGCAGAAAACAGATTTTTATGTGAAACAATAATATTTCTTGAATTACCGAAAAATGAGAGCAACCTTTTGAGAACTTCTGTGTTTACTAACTACTTTAAAACTATACATGACCTCTGAAGGGAAAAATAATGAGGGAAAACAGGAAAAGTGTTATGACATTTCTTACTGAGTTTGTCATAAAATTAAGGCTGTAGTAATTAATACAGATCCAAGATCCAACCTGTAGCAAGATTCTTGGAAATACAGTGGTGCCTCGCACAACGATTGCTTCATACAACGATGAATTCACACAGCGATGGGTTTTTTTGAGGAATTTCCCCCATCGTTTAACGATGTTCTCTATGGGGGAATTTCACTTAACGATATGCCTTTTTGCTCATTTAAAAGTGTCTTAAAATGTTTGCAACCTGTTTTAAATGCTTGGATTCCATAGTGCACCTTGTGAAACATGTGCAAACTTAATTTGGTTTTGTTCTGAGTCTTCATTAATTTTTGATGATTTTTTTATTTTCCCCATTTAAATCAATTGAATGGACAGTTCAATTCATTTAAATAGGGAAAACAAAAAATCACCAAAAATTAAGGACGACTCAGAACAACACCAAATTAAGTTTGCATAGGGTTCAGGAGGTGGGCTAACGACTGCAAGCATTTAAAACCTGTTCCAAACATTGTAAGACACTTAAAAATGAGCGAAAAGGGACATCGGAAAAGACTTCAAAAGCACTGAAGCCGGCTTCAGTGCTTTTGAAGCTCTTCCGTTTTCGCTCATTTTTAAGGGTCTTACAATGTTTGGAACAGGTTTTAAATGCTTGCAATCGTTAGCCCACCTCCTGAACCCTATGCAAACTTAATTTGGTGTTGTTCTGAGTCGTCCTTAATTTTTGGTGATTTTTTGAATTTTCTCTCAATGGAATGCATTGGACGGAAAGTTCAATACATTCCAATGAGAGAAAATTCAAAAAATCACTAAAAATTAAGGACGACTCTGAACAACATCAAATTAAGTTTGCATAGGTTTCAGGAGGTGGACTAACCATTGCAATCATTTAAAACAGTGTCCAAACATTGTAAGACACTTTTACAGGAGCGAAAAAGGACTTCGCAAAGGCATTGAAATGTATTGAGTCGGCTTCAATACATTCCAATATAGGAAACATTGTTTCACTCAACGATGTTTCCTATGGGGATTTTCACTGAACGATGGCAATCTGTTCCAATTGGAACGGATTAACCAGTTTTCAATTCATTCCTATGGGAAATGGTGTTTCACAGAACGATGTTTCACACAACGTTGATTTTTTTGGAACCAATTAACATCGTTGTGTGAGGCACCAGTGTACTATGCCTGTAGAGGAAGCAGACACAAACACTATCTATTCATGAATTAAGCATGCATACATAGCCTTTTTGTATGCACAAAACAAAAACGTAGTGATGAACAGCCATCATATTGTACTGCTAAAAGGAGAAAATAATTTCCCTTAATCAGCAATCCATTGTTCTGATAATGAACAAAACAAAGCTCTGAAAAATATACCGTATTTTTTGCTCTATAAGACGCACTTTTTCTCCCCCAAAAAGTGGGGTAGAAAGCCTGTGCGTCTTATGGAGCGAAGGTGGTGGTTTTGCCCCCCCAGCCCTGTGGGGGAGGGAGCGTCGGAAGGGTCCCAGTGAGCCTTCCAGGACACTTCCGACGCTCCCCCCACCCCCCACGGGGCCAGCGGGGGCAAAATCGGGAGCTTCCAGGACCTTTTCTGAGCCTGGAAAGGTTCAGAAAAGGTCCTGGAAGCTGCCTATTTCGCCGGCCCCGTGGGGGGTGGGGGGGAGCGTCTGAAGGGTCCCAGTGAGCCTTCCAGGACCCTTCTGACGCTCCCCCCACCCCCCACGGGTCCAGCGGGGGCGAAATTGGGAGCTTCCAGGACCTTTTCTGAGCCTGGAAAGGTTCAGAAAAGGTCCTGGAAGCTGCCTATTTCGCCGGCCCCGTGGGGGGTGGGGTGGGGGGGAGCGTCGGAAGGGTCCCAGTTAACCTTCCAGGACCCTTCCGATGCTCCCCCCACCCCCCACGGGTCCAGCGGGGGCGAAATCGCCACCTTTTGGGGCTCTTCTGAGGCTTGAGAAACTTCAGAAGAGCCCCAAAAGGTGGCGATTTTGCCCCCTCTGGACCCCGGAGGAGGCAGGGTGAGTCTCCAAAGGGTCCTGGAACACACCCTAGGACCCTTTGGAGACTGACCATGCCTCCCCTGGTGGCCAGAGAGGGCAAAATCGCCACCTTTTGGGGCTCTTCTGAGGCTTGGGAAGCTTCAGAAGAGTCCCAGAAGGTGGCGATTTCACCCCCTTTGGCCCCCGGGGAGGCAGGAGGAGTCTCCAAAGGGTCCTGGAACACACCCTAGGACCCTAGGGTGTGTACCATAAGATGGACCTCTCCATAAGGCTCACCAAATTTTAGGAGAAGAAAGCAGATTATTTTTTTCCTGTTTTCTTCTCCTAAAAATTTGGTGCATCTTATGGAAAGGTGCGTCTTATGGAGCGAAAAATACAGTACCTCATTCTATGATTCACAATAGGTAACTAACTGCTTCTATTTCTAGCGGTTGCACTGGCTTTCAAAAAACAAAAGGGAAGAAGACAGAGCTAAAGAATGCATTAGTCACTTTTCTCAAAACTTCTCAGATATTTTGGCTGAATTAGCATTTTCAAGCTTATTGTGATATTTATTTTAAATTCCTCAGAAAGAAATGAAACAGAATACATATTATTTTTAAAGTGTTTGACAAAAGCACACCTATGCATTCAAATTTTCTTTTATCTAATACAGTAGATTGATTTTGTTCTCTGTCCCTTCACAAG
Organism: Pogona vitticeps; assembly: GCF_051106095.1. Classification (NCBI taxonomy): domain Eukaryota; kingdom Metazoa; phylum Chordata; class Lepidosauria; order Squamata; family Agamidae; genus Pogona; species Pogona vitticeps. The sequence continues at coordinate 100,843,206 of NC_135787.1, read as the reverse complement.
CATATAAATCCAGACTCAATTTTGCTTATAAATGTTCCTACTTACTGGCCTAAGATTGCTAATTTGAACATAGTGAAATGCAGACTAGATGTAGAACAAATACAGTGGTGCCTCGCATAGCGAGGTTAACCCGTTCCGGATTAACCTTCGCTATGCTGAAGCATCGCTGAACGGGGCAGCGATTTCCATTGGAACGCATTAAACATCGTTTAATGCGTTCCAAATAGGCCAAATACTCACCGTTCAGCGAAGCTTCAGGATGGCCGGCAGCCATTTTCGCGCCCTCGCCTCGCTTAACGAGGGCGCGAAAACACTGCGCGCGGCCATTTTAGGCCATTTCCCGGCTTCCGGCGGCCATTTTGGCCGCCGAACAGCTGATCGTCGGGGTTCGTTTTGCGAAGATCGGTAAGCGAAACGCTTACCGGTCTTCGCAAAGCGAATTTAGCCCCATTAGAAAAACGTTGAGCGATCGCATTAGCGATCTGAAAAAACGGATCGCTATGCGATTTCATCGTTATACGGTGCGCTCGTTAAGCGAGGCACCACTGTACATACTTTTAAAATGCTACTATTTGGTCTGGGGAAAACATAAAATAGCAAAAGAAACAGACAAGGTTTAAACATTGCTGAGTTTCCTAGACTCACAGTGTCTGAACAGAGCTCACTACAAAGAAATCTATAGTGCATTCATGGCCACAGCAATGTACATAAACAGCCCCAAAAGAGTTTAACAGTTGAAAAAATATCCAATCTGCAAATACAACCCCATCATCTAGATGGGGAGGTACTAACAACCATTGTGTCATTTTAGCCTTCAGCTACATCAGATGTGCGCTGCACACTACAAAAGCTTGTGTGTTTAAGATATCACAAGACTTTTCATTGTTTTAAATCTATAGCTTCTTAGATTGATCATCCCTAGTGAAAGCAATGCTGGTGATGCAATAAAACCTCAAGTGACACTGAGTAGACATCAACAACGCAGGAAAGGAATACAGCTCTGTTTTTTAAATACTATCCACTTGAGATCCTTTACACTTTCCTCCAATCAAGAACATGCACAGTGCTACAAATTCGCTGAAAGCAAGGCCTTGTCAATTCATTATGCAAATATAAATTATTTCACCTGAGAAATTAGAACCGAATTTTGGTTCTTTAGTACACAGCTTCTAGCTGTAAAAAAATTGGCTTTTGATGCGTGTCTCTAGGAATGTAATCTTAGCCTACATAGATTAGCACCTTGAATTTTGGAGTTATCTTTCAAGAGGTACCACCTGTTCATTCTGCCCACGTATACATCTCTTTAATTAAGGTAATATCATAGAATAATATTCTTTTTCCAAGATAAGACACATATACCAGATATCACAATTAAAGCCAAGGTCATTTACCCATTACAATCTTGAAGAACAAATGACACCAAGTTGAAATATATAAAAGGTAAAGGTAAAGGTTCCCCTTGACATTTTTTTTCCAGTCGTGTTCGACTCTAGGGGGCGGTGCTCATCCCCGTTTCCAAGCCATAGAGCCAGCATTTGTCCGAAGACAATCTTCCGTGGTCACATGGCCAGTGCGACTTAGACACGGAACGCTGTTACCTTCCAACCGAGGTGGTCCCTATTTATCTACTTGCATTTGCATGCTTTCGAACCGCTAGGTTGGCGGGAGCTGGGACAAGCGAAGGGAGCTCACTCCATCGTGTGGATTTGATCTTACAACTGCTGGTCTTCTAACCTGGCAGTACAGGCTTCTGCGGTTTAGCCCACAGCGCCACCACGTTCCCACAGCGCCACCACGTTCCCCACAGCACCACCACAGTTATGAAATATATACATTACATAAATGTGAAATATGAAATATATACATTACATAAAATAAGTACTGTATTTGCTAGCGTATAAGACCACTTTTTTGCCCTGAAAAACATGCCTCCAAGTGGGGGAGTCGTCTTATACGCACTTCAGTTGGGATAGACATAGCTGCCCATAGTGGCCTTCTGATGCTCGCCCAGTGCCCATAGTAGCCTCCCGATGCCTGCCCACCTCATTCTACATACCGTCCAGTATCACACGGTATCCAGTGCGGCCGTGGTGAGCATCAGCAGCGAGACAGGGATGCCAGCCTTTTCAACATGACCAGCCCATTCTGCTTGGCAGGAAGCAGCGGCACTCCGGCCCGCCCCTTGTCTACGCAGAGCTCACACTCATGCACTAGTGCCGGTCACAGGGAGATGCAGGGGCGGACTGGAGGCACTGTCGCCACGCTGCGGCTGTACAATGGTGACAATGAATAGCACATTTTATTTGGTGTGTGGAAGGTGTGCGGAAGAGGGGATAGTCTTGTATGTCGAGTATATAACAAACTCTATATTTCGGGTGGAAATGTTGGGGTCATCTTATACGCCCAGTCGTCTTTTACGCTGGCAAATACGGTACATGCAATTATTTTATATGTACAGCAGGACCCCTATATCTGTTCAATTTCAGTTGTCTGTGGTCGCTGCTGCTCTAACCTAGCCCATAGTGTGCACGTGCAGTTTACCATCTCTTCTCATCCCTCCCTGCTGAGAAGTGGTAAAGGCATCCATGGAGGGGCAACATATCCCCCAGATATGAAGGGTCAACATGGAAACAATTTTTTTTACTTTAAACTGCTCAGTATATTTAAAATGCCACACAGCAGAAAAATTAGGATTGTGCAGCTGTAGCATTACAGTGGAGAGACCCCAGTTCAAATACTGCTTTACCAGTTCACTGAGTGATTCTGGCTATTCACATAATATCAGATTATCATACCGTAACTCAGAAGAGTTTTGTAATTATAACATTTGTAGTTATGGGAATAGCAAAGAGCAAAATACATACTGGCTGTCAAGAAGATGAGATAAAATATAGCACAAAACTGCATTGTGGAAAGCATACTAATTTCCCACAGTCTGCCATTTATTTGCACTGAAAAGTGTAACCAAAACGTTTACTGCATTTGATACCAATGGAAGAGGAACAGCATGGAAAATGTATTATTCTCCCACAATATGCCATTTATTTGAGTTGAAAATTGTAACCAAATATTTTATCCATTGATACCAATGAAACAGTAATTAAAAAGAAATCATAGTTTATAGGATTATTTTCAGGGGATGTTTTACTTTTTTTCATTTATTCAAATAGTCATGTCATCTTCTTCTCGTTGCTGCACAATGGTGGAGGGTGGGGTTTCACTTAACTGGGGCTGCATCTCTGATACAACGTAACAAGACCTAACTAGAAAGAAATCCACTTGCCATGATTCAACTTCCAGATGCCGCTCTTCTGCTTTATTAGGAATTCATAGAAATTGTTGCACATCTGCTGTCAATGTGAATGGTATCTGTATAACTGGACAAGTCTCCAGCAACAGATACTATCATTTTTGTGCTAATTAAATATATACTCTGGATTGTGTTCGACTGCAGTAAGGAGAAAAATGGAAGTCACGTACTCATGGGGGAGGGGATACACAAAATTGTGAGAAACAGATGAGAAAAATAGAGTAGTAACAAAATAGAAACCAATTTTACTGTTGTAGCCACCCATAGTAGACTTCAGTAAAATAAATAAATAAATAAATAAATAAATAAATAAATAAATAAATAAATAAATAAATAAATAAATAAATATTCTCTCTGTCTCTTTGTGTGTGTGTGTGTGTGTGTGTGTGTGTGTGTGTGAGAGAGAGAGAGAGAGAGAGAGAGAGCGACTGAGTGAGTGAGAGAGGGAGAGGGAGAGAAATATCCCAACACTAGTGTCATATTTGCTAATACAACTCATGGCTCTCAATAGCAGACTGGGTGAAATGATCTGAAAAATTTACAGGACATCTGGAGAGACAGAAATCATAAAAGGGAACAGAATCAAAAACACACAATAACTGCATGCATTCACTGCCTCTCCCACACACAAAGCCTTACGAGAGACGTGTTAAGCAACCAATCCTGTTAGGAGTCTGCAACTAAGAACTTCACTTTTTTCAACTTCAAAAGGCCATGTCAGAAGCAAGAAAATGTTTTAAAATCAAAACCACATTACCAACTTCAGATTGCCAGCCTGTTCCATTACTAAGAAGCAACTATGCACATATTCGATGTGCAATTCTTGCTGGGGACAACAGCAGAACTATATTAAAGAACATCAGAATGAATATTAACATATTTTACATTAATTCTGTACATTAATGAAGGATGAGATATTCAGCCTAGTGTTTACCAAATCCAGACACTTTTTGGCTAAGATAAAGGTTACCCCACATGAATTGATGGCTTCACCATAACAAGAAAATATATCCAGCTTTATAAAAGTCAACTTAAAAACGTCACCATCATTGCTCAGAGAACTTCTATGCACTGCATGCTATTATCAATGTTTTGCATGGAAAGAACATGGCACCATACTGAACTAGCATCTGACTAAACTGGACCATTGGTGCGGCCAGCCCAGTATTGTTTGCATCAATTAGAAGGTGGTTTCCAAGTTTTCAGGCAAACTTCTCTTGATCTTTTAGATCCTGGCAACTGAGATGGAGATATCTTGTGTGCATCCTGATTTGCTCTATCAGAGATGCAGCACAAAATTTCTATATGTCAAGGTCTGAAACCTAGCATCCTGGGTATCTCTTCTATGCTAACACAGCCACCTCCATTTCTTGGCTATGGCTTCAAAATTTAGCAAATACCCATCACGTTTTTAATCTGGATAGGTAAATTTCTTGAGCAACCATAACAGTTTGATTCTGGGTAGCATTTCCTGTAACCTAAAAATTTTAATATTTCCAACCTTGACAAAGTTCTTTTTCAAAGAGTGGTCAATTTATGGCTTCATTTAATCACAATGATGCCCGTCACATGATCAAGAAAGGGAAAGGGAAAAGTATTTGCTCATATCAGAGCAATACACAATTTAAAATTATGGATGTATATGAAGTAAATGTAAAATTTAAAACAATTAAAATGTTAAAATAATTAGACTATTTTTTATCAGAAGCAGGCTATTTTAGTAGTGTTATCTCAGCCATTTGCTAGATCTTCTTTTGTATATATGATGAAGCATAAATTGCTGGTACAGAAGTGCAGCAATGGCTGAATTTCTCCACAATGTATTTAACATATACAGTGGTGCCTCGCATAACGTTTGCTTCGTTTAACGTTTTTTTCGCTTAACGTTTATTTTTTTCAGAGTCAGATTGTGCTTCGTATAACGTTTTTCCCTATGGGCGATTTTCACATAGCGATTTTGGGACCATGCTTCGCTTAACATTTTTGGTTTTAGGTCCCCTGCTTCACTTAACGATGTTCATTTTTTCAATTACAAAAGTGTCTTAACATGTTGAAAAACGGTTTTAAATGCTTGGAATCGTTAGTGCACCTTCTAAAATGTGTGCATACTTAATTTGGCGTTGATCTGACTTTTTGTTAATTTTTTGTGAATTTTTTTCTCCCCCATAGGAAACAATGGAGCTATCAGATTTTGACAGCTGTCAAAAGTTGGGGGGGAAAAATTCACCATAAATTAACGAAAAGTCAGATCAAAGCCAAATTAACTTTTGCATCCGTTTTAGAGGGTGCAGAAGCTAATCCAAGCATTTAAAACCATTTTCGACCCTTTAATGACACACTTAAATTTGCAAAAATTGACTTCGCAAAGCCATTGAAATGTATTGAGTCGGCTTCAATACATTCCAATGGAGGAAACATTGTATCGTTTAACAATGTTTCCTATGGGTTTTTTCGCTTAAGGACGCCAATCCGTGCCTATTGGAACGGATTAACCGGTTTCCAATGCATTCCTATGGGAAATGGTGTTTCGCATAAAGTTTTTTTCGCATAAGGTTTTTTTTTTGGAACCAATTAAAAACGTTATGCGAGGCACCACTGTATTCATGTAGCCCCATTTTACCTGATGATTCTCTGATCCTCCTACTTCCCTTCAAAGTCTATTAAGTGATTTCCAGATGGCCCAGCTAGAGTCTTGTCTGAGATACTCTTCAGTATTCACCTATTTGGCAAGGTGTGTAGGCAAGGTCTGTAGGTGTGTAGTTTTTGTTCTCCATAGGTTTAACCTGGTTTAATATTTAGAGCTTGAGATGTCTGCAGAAAATGTTTCCTCAATTTTAGCTGTCATCTATATGGGGCTGGGAGGCAGTGGAAAACAGGAGGGCCTGGTGTGCTCTGGTCCATAGGGTCATGAAGAGTCAGACACGACTAAACGACTAAACAACAACAACATAAGGGGTTGGTGTCTATGAGATGGATGCTCTATTATTGTACTTTGTTAATTATTTGCTGGTAGACCTAAATGGATTTCTGGAGCTGCAATGCCAGCCAAAAACAGACTTTTCCAATAGGGGTACATTTTTTGGCAGCAAGTAATATCCTGCATGATTAATTAAGAGCTACATTGACCTGGCTGGCATGTGAGGAAAAAGTAAGAAAGAACCTAGCTACTTCCCCCCCCCCCGCTTTTTTTAAACAGCAACTAGTTTTGTGCCACGTTTTTAAATCTTTTATTTCCATGCAGACACTGGAGTTTTGACAGGAAATATTTTTTTCAGACAAATAAAGCATTAATTGCTACACATCTAAGTATATTATTCAAAATTATGTAGATTATACGCACGTGGTATGAGCTAAAGACAAAATCAACTTACTTGGATACTGCAGAAAACAGTGGTTTTTAATTGTTTCAAGCATTGCTATTATGGAGAAGTAATGAGTACTATAAACCTCAAGCAGTTCTGTCAGCCTGAAGAAATGCATACACTTCAGAGCAAACTAGATGGTGCCTTTTGTATGTTTTAGACCACTGGCCCTTACCCTCCATGATAGTGAGGGCTTAAAAGATTTGTAAACATCCTAGGGACTAGTACCCTGTTTCCCCTAAAATAAGACCTCACCTGAAAATAAGCCCTAGTATGATTTTTCAGGATGCTCATTATATAAAGGTTCCCCTTGACATTTTAGTCCAGTTGTGTCTGACTCTAGGGCGCGGTGCTCATCCCCATCTCCAAGCCGCAGAGCAAGCGTTTTTCCGTAGACATTTTCCATGGCCAGTGTGACTAGACACGGAACGCTGTTACCTTCCTACTGTGGTGGTACCTATTTATCTACTCGCATTTATATACTTTTGAACTGCTAGGTTGGCAGGAGCTGGGACAAGCAACGTGAGCTCACTCTGTCACATGGATTCGATCTTACAACAGCTGGTCTTCTGACCTTGCAGCACAGAAGCTTCTGTGGTTTAACCCACAGCACCACCACGTCCCTTTCTGTCATTACTCATGGAGAATAAGTTGATTCAGTGGTTTAATCAACTCCATGCTGAAAATTGGCTTGATGCTGGCATTCCCCGCTCAGTGGGGAGACAGGAACCATTAAAATGGTCCACCCTCACAGCCTACAGATCTGGAGGGATACCCTGATGCACTGGGAGGATTTCCAGCTGATCTGATTGGCTCTCCTGTTGAGGCCCAGGTCATCTCATGGTGAACAGAAGCGACCCAGGTGGCATGATTACTCCCAAATGTCCTCTCTAGTGCTGAGCTTATCCCTCTCCGTGATTCATGGATGAATGAGCTCAGGGTGATGAAGCAATGGAGGAGAAGGCCAGAATGCATTTGTAGGTGGATTCTCTAGGACAGTTTGGCTGTGGTAATTTGGCGGCAATATCCAATAGATTCTGCAGTTAAAGCTGCAAAAAGAGTGTATAATATCAAGTGAATCAGTGAGACCTCTAATCAACAACAAGAGCTCTATTGAGTGGTTTGTGGTCTCACTGAGTATGGACAGTTAAACTGGTTTCAATCTGTGGATCTTACAACATGTAATCAGTTTTCGGACCACTTTAGACAGAAGATTTGTGGCTCTAGGCAGAAGATCTGTGGGGACCTGGATTCTTCCAGTGTTTTGGTAGGTCAGACTGAGATGTCCAGTGCATCACTGTGTTCTGAAACTTGGTTCAGTTTCCACTTGTAACACCTGTGGAGGTTCACATGGGACTTGCTTGCTATAGGTCCACCACTTACTCCCTTGTTCGTTTCCTGACCTGGCTACCAAAACAGCCAAGGTAATGAGAATAGAATGGGCCACTCACATCATTAACTCCTCTCTGAAGGAAGTGTTTTTTTCTTCCTGTTCAAAGGAGACAATTATTAGGCCCATTCTTTAAAAAAAAACTAATGTAAGGTAAAGGTTCCCCTTGACAATTAAGCCTAGTCATGTCCAACTCTAGGGGCCAGCGCTCATCCCCATTTGTAAGCTGAAGAGCCAGGCATTTGTCTGTAGACATTTTCCATGGCCAGCATGACTAGACACGGAATGTTGTTGCCTTCCCACCGAGGTGGTATCTATTCATCTCCTTGCATTTATATGCTTTCAAACTGCTAGGTTGTAAGGAGCTGGGACAGGCAACGGGAGCTCACCCCGTCATGGGGATCTGAACTGCCAACCTTTCAATTGACAGCCTGTGGCTCAGCGGTTTAACCGGCAATGCCACCCACATCCCTTAAAATTACTACAGTTCTGTCGCGGATATTCTATTCACAGGCAAATTGATTGAGAGGTTAGTGGCAGATCAGCTGTAGGTGTTCCTGGAAGAAACTGACTCCCTCAACCGATTCCAGTCTGGGTTCAGGCAGAGTACTGAGACAGCATTGGTTGCACTGCATTGTGACTTGTTAAGAGAGGCTGAGGGGCAATATGACCCTGTTGGTGCTTCTTGATCTCTCAGCTGCCTTTGATACCCTCAACAGTGGTATCCTCCTGGATAGATTATTGGGGTTAGGGCACTGGTTCTTAACCTTTGTTACTCAGATGTTTTTGGACTGCAACTCCCAGAAGCCTTCACCATCAGCTCTGCTGGCTGAGGTTTCTGGGAGTTGCAGTTCAAAAACACCTGAGTAACAAAGGTTAAGAACCACTGGGTTAGGGGATCAGTGGCTTGCTATTACACTGGCTCCAATTCTTCCTTGATAGTCATCTCCAGAGTGTACGATTTAGGGAGGCTGTTTTGACCTGTAGATCCTCAGTTCTGGGGTCCACGGGGGTTCATCATCTCCCCAATATTGTTTAACATCTATATAAGGCCACTGGGATAGGGTATCAAGAGATATGGAATCTCATGTCATCAATACGCTAATGACACACAGCTCTATTTCTCCTTTAAACCATCTGCCGTCTAGCCCCTTGAATGTTGCCTGGCTGCGTTACTGGGCTGGATGAGGGTGAATAGGTTGAAAACTGAATCCAAACAAAATGGATATCTTGTTGGGGGGTTGGTTGTGTACCTACTTGGAGAGAATCTCTCCTAAATTGGATGGAGTGGAAACAACAAAGAAATCTTCAGTTATTCACTGAGATATCTGAGGTTACTTTTTGGATAGCTCAGGAGGAGTAGAACAAGTTGAACTTTAGTGACGCCCATTTCCATGGGCCATATGGAGTTTCCTTTCCTTTTCACTGTGTGTTTTAGATGGGATTTACAGTGGAACCTCGACTTATGGAATTAATCCATATTGGAAGGGTGGCCACAGGTTAAGAAGTTCGTAGGTTGAGGGTCCATTTCCTATAGGAATGCATTCAAAACCATTTAATGCGTTCCGAGGGAAGAAAAAAGGCAAAAAGGTGCCTTCGGAGGTCTAAAAGGGCTTTCCCCCCCCCCCAACATCGGAGGAAGCCCTTTGAGACCTCCGAAGGCAAAAAGGCAGGGGAAAGGGGTGGGAAATTCAAAGGCTGCTGGATCTAGCAATATGTTCATTTACTCTGGCCCCAGTACATTTACCCCTCATGGTAGGCTAGGGTGCCTCCCGGAAGTTCAACAGTGGGAAATGAAAGCAACCGTCGCTCTCTGCCGTGGCCCCAAGAACTAGTCCTCCATGGCTCGACTTGCCTCTGAACATGGAGGCTCCACTTAGCTATCCTAACAGCCAAGGGACAAGAGCTCCTTCGTGAGCTGTGCCGAAAGCTGTCTCTCCCCACCCATGACTGCCGCAGGCCCTCCTAGTTCTCGCCCTCCTGACACAAGCGTGCCTGGCTTAGCAAGGCTGCTGCAGCTCCTTAGATTGTCACAGGCTGTGGCTTCGCCCGGTGCTGCTCGATGACTAACTGCAGCACTTTGCTGGGATCGTGGGTGGAGAAGCCGCCACTACCACAGGGACAGGTCTGAGCAGAGCCCAGCGGTGTTACTGGGCAGGAGAGGAAGGAGGCGCCCCCTAAGGGTAGGAGGGGATCAGGGAGCCAGCGGTGAGAGAACCTGAGCCCAGGGACCGACGGAGCCCAGCCTCCGTGCTCAACCGCGGGGCAAGGAACTGCACTGGGCTCGCTGGAGACACAAACGTGCCTCGACCCGTCCGGGAGACGCCCGTGTCAAAGGCATGTCCAGCCCGGTAGCCACCTCTGGCTTGCCTGGCTCGCCTCTGTGCCCCTTCATGGTCTTCTCTTAGGCAACAGCTCCCTGAGCCTGGAAGCTCCTCATCTCCTCTCCCCGATGTCGGGTCCACGCAGCGCCCTGAAGGTCTTGTGCCGCTGCCAATGCGAGGGCTACTCTGGCTTGGAGGTCCGAGACCTCAGCAGCTCCTTCTGGGATGGCCTGGCCTTTTGCACCACCCTCCATTTAATAAAAATAAATAAAAATAAAACACATTGACAAAAAATAAAAATAAAAAATAAAACACTGCAAGTTCCACACTGGGACTGCAAAAAAACCAAAACCAAAAACAAACCAATCCTGAAATAAACATTGGCACAAGTCCCACGCTGGCATTGCCAAAAAAAACACCAAAAAAACAAAAAACAACAAAAAACGGAAACATAAACCCCCAGCCCAAACCTATCCTCCAAAACCCACCCAGATCAACTTTTTTAAAAGGAAAAAGCAGAACCTTACCTCCACTGCTGCGCCTTTGGTGGCACTTACTCATGAGTAGACCAGCACTTTCTGTGGCACTTACGAGTAGACCCATGCCAGGGATGGGAAGGGAGTGCACTGGCTTCCTCCTCCTGAAGTAAAAAAAGTTCCCTGACCCCCTGCTCTAACCATTGGGATGAAAGAGCTACAAACTAGCAGGTTCCTTGCCACCAACAGTTTGAATTCCCCGCCCTTTTTCCCTGCCTTTTTTCGTTCGTAGGTTGAAGCTCCATTCGCAAGTCGATCCAGATTTTTGCTAACGGAGCTGTTCATAACTCCAAATGTTTGTAACTAGGGACGTTCGTAAGTCGAGGCTTGACTGTAAATATTGCATACATCTTCACTGTCAATAAGAGTACATTTTTTTTCTTTACTGGCTGTTATGTGATATGTATACTTTTGACTTTCTTCTTGTTTTCTATCCTGTTTCCCCGAAAATAAGACAGGGTCTTATAATAGTTTGGACGCTGCAAAGACTGAAGCCCTACATTTGGGGAAGGAAATTCCTCCTTTGCACCAACCCTTTCTCTCTGATGTGGCTACAAACTATGAAATCCACTAACAGTAACCTTGCAAGATGGACACGGAACCTGCAAGACTTTGATTTTGTAATCTGCAGCGTAAAAGGGACTCAGAGCATGGATGCTGATATCTTGTCTCGAAAGCCAAATGACTAATGGGTGGATAAACCAAGTTTGTGATAGTGTATTAAATGTTCTGTTTATGTAAGAGTTATGAAATATGATTAAAGTGCAAAGTTTGTTTGGTTGTTGATGAACTGAGAGGTCTAGAATGATGGTAAAAATAACGGTGAGTAGCTTTATTGATGTGAAGCTGATGCAATGTGATTTGTATGAATGTGATTAATGCAAATGTTCTGGGTGTATTAATTGTCTTGGATGTTCAAAGTGGTAAGTTCGATTTGGTAAACATAATAATAGAGAGAAAATGGCATTTTAAGGTATGCATAAGTATTGGTAAGTTACTGTTATACTTGCATGTACTTAGGTGTTTGTTTATGAAGGCAAACTGTTAGGTTTCCCCTCATAAAACAAATTTATTAAGGGGGAAGGTATGTAGGAATCACCCTGCTTTGGCTCAGGTAGACGATTGTTGACATTTATCAATGAGAGCTGTCGGGAGGCAGAGCCAGAGAAACTAGAATGGAGGGGTGAGTCAGAGTCTAGTTAGTTCAGTCAGAGACAGAGTTTGGGTCTGAGGCAAAGAGAAAGTATTTAAGGAGTCATTAGTCAAAGTGTGACCTGTATTAATTAAGATAGAAGAGATTAAGCTTGGTGTAACTTTAAGAATGTGCTTAAGTATTATTCCTGAAACAACTTGACCTTCTATTGTTGTGATATTGTTGTTATTTTAATTGTTTTAAATTTAATTGCTGTGAGCCATCCAGAGTAGACATTCTCTAGATGGGCGGCATGTAAGTTTAATAAATAAATAAATAAATATTAATTTAGGGCTTATTTTCAGGGTATGTTTTATTTATTTTTTTCATGTACAACAATCTACGTTTATTCAAATACAGTCATGTCATCTTCTTCTGGTGTCTGCACAATGGCGGAGGGTGGGCTTTCACTTAACTAGGGCTTATTTTGGGGTAGGGTTTATATAAAGACGTGGTGGCGCTGAGGATGTGGAGGCGCTGCGAGTTAAACAGCAGAAGCCTCTGTGTTGCTGGGTCAGAAGACTAACAGTCATAAGATCGAATCTACATGTCCCAGCTCCTGGCTGGCTCTACGGCTTGGCAACGTGGATAAGCACTAGATTCAGACAAGACTGGACTAAATGTCAAGGGGAACCTTACCTTAATGACAGAAAGCAGGAACAGCTTTCTTTTTCTTTTGACCAGGAAGAGGAGGAACAGAAATTCCAAAAATTGTGACAGTCAGTAGTTTGCCAGCTAGATAGATATCCTAGTGACAAAACAGTTTTGCACCCTCTTTTTGTGAAATAAATGAGGTCCTATGCAGAAATGTTAAAACATTGCAGGAATAATTATTCTAATCTTCAGCAACCAAGACTTGCTCTTAATATATACACTACTAGAACATACAAAGAAAACGTGGAAAAAATGGAGTGAATATCCAATACAAAGCAAAATTAATTTTCACCGTTTTAATGTTTAATTGAAAAGAAGTTCCACTTAGATTTATGAAATTTCCTTCCATGCAGCACAGTTATACAATGCTGTTGTTAGGTGTACTTGAAAAATTACATAGCCATGATGCCTTTAACACGAAGTTCACAAGAGTTGGTAAACATTCATTCATCGACAGCAGTAGACCGTTCTACATCATCTCAAGTGGATTTCAGTAACTTAGCATTCCACCTGCCAAAATCACTTCAGTTTCAAAACGATAATGAAGTGAAGATATGAGAGGAAAAATTGAGGGTAGCTCAGAAAACATTACTAACGAACTACTGGCAATACTTAAAAATCTCAGGGAAGCCATAAAATTTTATATCCTATTCTAATTAAAAACTCATGAAGAAGGGCTAGTGTGCTAGAAACACCAAAATCTATTTGAAAACAGGCAAAGCAAGTTTTATTGATTTTATTTCTCATAGAATCACTAATAATTACACCAGTGAACTTTCAAAAATATGAGGACATCAACCTCCAACCCAACTAGTGTCAGAGAACACTTTCCTCTTAAATGATATGCCCAGAAATATTTGTACATGCATATGAGTTGAGAGTATGCGCTAAGGAACACACTCATTTCACACAGCTTTATCAATTACTGCCAACCTACATAAAATGAGCCTATGCCTCTAGTGTACACACAAGCCTACAACATAAGATAAATTACCCATGAAGAAGCTATCTTTAACCCTTAATCAAACTGCTTAGCCGAAAATTTCACCATGAGTTCTAGAATGTTCTCTGATTCAATGAAAATTTCAATGTATTGAGGGATTGCAGAAGGGTTAGATTAAATCCCATGCTTTGTATTTCTTGAATTCATTAAGAACTCCAATTTTCCATGGGGACAATCTACTGACAAACACAGACATTTGCTTTTGTTTCTCAGACCATGGTTTGTCAAAAAATTGTATGGGACATTTTCTGTCCCAATACATTATATAGACTAGGACAAAAAAGTACTCCACTGATAGTGTCATACCTCTGCTAGACTATTTTTGTTCTTAGTATTCTTTATCTGTAAAAATAAAGCCCGGAGAGTGCTTGTAGCGCTATGGGGCAGTATATAAGTCCAATAAATAAATAAATAAATAAATAAATAAATAAATAAATAAATAAACTAGATGGCAGCTAAAATTTGGAAAATTTTACAACTCTTCAAGTGGCGGTATTGGAAAGCATCTACCTTGCAGGTGTGCTTCTGTGAATTCCACAACAAAATGTGACTCCAGGAGGCTGGAATATCCTGTTTGTGGGTGAGGACTAACATAAGCATGTCAGCTGTTACTGATAATCTGATAAAACTTTGATCTTAACTCTAAATACTAAAAATGTATTCAATGAAACACATTTTTGAAAATTACTAGTCTAAAGCTTACATTGATGAAGTACTGTATATATTTCATGTGTAAATACAATTCCTTCTGTTCATCAGTGATTCTTACTCTCACCTATATTTCAGTCATCCAAAAACTAGACAGTCTTTTTGCAACAGATGTAGGGATACATCTGTTGTAGATGTAGGGAAACAGAGTGAACTTGTAAATATCATTGCAGTGGACCAGGACTTTAGCTCTTCAAAACTGCTGATATAACTGCAAAATAGTTTCCCCTAGGAATCTCTGAAGAGCAGGAAAAGGTTGGCAGCAAAGAAATACAGATACAAAACCAAAGCAAACCAAACTACTTACCCCCTTGCAGGATCTAAGGCAATTGCTCTGGGTTGATCCAACTCTTGCCAGAATAAAACTTTTCGCAGCGATCCATCTAAATTGGAAACTTCAATCCGGTTCGTTTCAGAATCTGTCCAATACAGTTTTTCACCCAGCCAATCACATGCTATTCCATCAGGTGACAAAAGTCCAGAAATAACCACATTTTGCACACTCCCTGTTCTGTTGAATTCTGTTCGTTTAATGGCTTCTTCACTTACATCACTCCAGTATATCAAGCCATGGATAAAGACAAAGTCCACAGCAGCTGCATCTTCTAAGCCACCTACCACAACTGTAGCATTGTCATTCACTTGGGCAGCATCCACCAATCGTAGATCACGCCGATTAGCATACAACAGCAGTGGTGAAGCTTTGGAAGAGAGGAAGCATATTAAGATTGATTGTGAACAAATTTATACTTCAGGAGACAAAAAGCTTCCATACAATGTGAAAAGTTAAGTTAATATTTGCTGAATTCTGAAAACTTCCACAGCAACCAACTTTCTGAAAAGGGAACAGATGGCCATAACTGCAACAGTTGGCTATACTGTACTTCATTCTATCACTGTAATAGTTTTCCAAATAAAAATTGAGAAAACCTAACAGTTAAAGTGACTGGCATTAAAGAACACTCAGAAAGATAAAACTTTGTACAACACAAATTACCTATGAAATTTTCTACCACAAGATAAAGAACAGCCAACAATTCAGAAAAGGATTAGATAAATTCACAGATGACAGGTTTGCCAAAGGCTATTACATGGAGGGCCAGCTAGTAAGCATGTTACCTCTCTACTTCTTGGGTCCCTAGAATTCCCCCAATCAGAATTCTGGGAGCTCCAGACAGGAAATCAAAGTCAAAAGAAGAGTTTCCAAACTTTCTATTACTTACAGGGTACAGATGGGCATGAATTAAAAATGAATCACCCAATTTGTTTAAAAACTGTTAATTCATATTCATACAAATCAATGCCCCAATGAATCAATTAATTTTAGTGATTATTTTTCTATTTGTTTGGCTATAAAACAGCCCCCCAGAAACCCAGAGACACTAAAATTTTGTGGAGGCTTCCTTTGACTTTCCTCTACAATCCCTCCAAGTTTGGTGAAGATTGAGTTTCAGATATTTGAGTTATACACCCACAAAGAGGCTCCTCCAGAAAGTTCTCCATAGGCACCTAGAGATAACAAAATCATAGTGAAGGGAATGGCCGCGATATGTCCATGGAAGTTGTGAGATATTATGGGAGTTTTTTTTAATGTCTATGCCCATTAGGCTGTATATCTCTCAAAAAGGTACCAGTCCTATAACCCTTTGTTATTTCTGTGGAGCTCTATGCTTACTGGACCACTTATAAGAAATGAAAAGTTTGAAAACATACCTGTCAACTTGGATTTCTTGGCTGAAGCTCCCAGAATTCTGGCTGGGGAGATTCCTGGTGAATTCTGGGGACTGCAGTCCAAGAAATACAAAGGTATCATAGCTATTACTTATGTGGAGCCTGAATGTTCAAAACATTCATAACAATTACATAATGAGAACCAATAACAAGCAATAATTATCAGAATCATGCTTTGCTTAGGAACTTGTTTATCTTACTGACCACTGTTGGAAACAGAATTCTGGATCTTTCCCTGATGTAGCAAAACAATACTTTCGAGATTATATCTAGTGAAGAAAAGTTACCTTTTCCCCCTCTTTCCTTCTCACACACATATTTCTGACCCAGTAATAGGGAATTAGTACAATATCTGTAAAGTTTCAAGCATCACACTGGGAACCAGGTTGGATTTGATTTAAATCAAATTGATTTAAAACATGATTTAAATTTTAAAAACCTGATTTTTTTACAATTTAAATTTTAAAATTGAATTTTTAAAATTCAATCAATCTTCTTTTTTAAAAAAAATCATTGATTTTTATCCACCTTCCCAGAAACATGTCACGAGCATAAAATCTAATCTGCAGTTAGTCACACTGATCCAAGTCCTGTTGCAGAAGTTATGCCACACAACTCTGATGACATGATCAGCCAAGGCCATGCTGCAGCCATTTGAAACAAACGTATTCTATCCCCACCACCACCACCAGGTTTCAGGCATCCCTAAGGATCCCTTTCATCCTAGAAGGCCTTCAGGAGCCATGGAACTGGGTAGGAAATTAATAAAAGCCAGGCAATTGGTACCACCAGTCCCAGTTGAAATCCTATACAACCTAGCAAAGGCTAACTTCATGCCTTTCTCAACATAACTATTACTTTTTGAATGTAACTTTTACAGCTTTCTTCTTCCTGTGAATGGAGAACTGGAAGAGAAGAATGTGCCTGCACCGCTGTGTTTTTCATTCTGCTATTATGTGCAACTTTAGATATTCTCAAGATAGATTCTGAATGCTCTCAAGATTTGCAGCGAATTCAGTTCCTTCATTTCTGAATAGAGAAGCATAAGTTGGTTTTCTGTACTCTGCTACTTTCCCGTGTTTCTTCTAAATGCAATGGACATAAAAACCTGTTGTTTTGGAAATACTTCACTGACATGCCTCTTTTCCACAATGACTTACACTTCAGTAAAATGTACAGAATTGCATAAAAAAGGTTTGAGGCTAGAGCTCACAAGAAATAAAGTAACAGCATTCTCTGTTCATCATTACTTTTTAGAGCAATGAGGACATAACAATGCTTCTTTTTAAAATATACGTACATTAACAACTGTTATTGTTTACCAGCACATGTGTTACGAGGGGGTGCTGATAAGTATTGAGCCTTTCTCAGAAAAAAATTGAGCTAGGAAGCTGTAACTGCCACACTATTCTACATATTTCTCCAGGAAGTCAATGCACTTGCGACATCAGTTCTGCAGCTTATTTAGTCTCTGCAAATAAAATTCTTCCAACTGCTGGTGTAAGCACTCATTTGCAGCATTAGATGCCTCCAGAACACTCCCAAATCGTTGTCCTTTTAGGTGTTTTTTTGAGTTTGGGGAACAGATAATAGTCAGAAGGAGCCAGGTCAGGAGAATAGAGTGGATGGAGCACCACTTGAAAGCCCAAGGAGGTCAGTTTTGTCATTGTTTTACCTGCAGTGTGTGACAAGGTGTTGTCATGCAACAGGATGACACCTTTGGAGAGCTTTCGACGTTTTTCCTTAATGTTTTGCTTCAACTTCATCAATAAAGCACAGTAATATTTTGCATTGATGGTTGAACCCTGTTGGATGTAGTCCACCAGCAGAACTCCCTTCTTATCCCAAATAAACTGTTGCCATTTGCTTCTGCACCGACCTTTGCACCTGGAACTTCTTTGGCCTGGGGGAACCACTGTGCCTCCATTCCTTAGACTGTTCCTTTGTCTCAGGATCATAATAGTAGATCCATGTTTCATCACTAGTTACCAGTTTGTCCAGGAAATCTGACTCATTTCTTGCAAACTGTTCCAAAACAGCCACAGATGACTTGACGTTTCCTCTTTTGTTCGGTTGCCAAAAGTTTGGGGATCCACTTTGCTTCCAGCTTTCTCATTTCCAAGTTGTTGTGGATAATGGCACCAACTCTCTCACGTGATATTCTCAGATATATAGCAATACTTTTGGCTGATATTCGGCGGGCTTCCATGATCATGTCATGGATGTCTTTTACATTTGCAGGCACAGAGACAGAAACAGGGCTTCCACTGGGTTTCTCCGGAAAAAGGAGGTTACTTACCTGTAACCATGGTTCTTCAAGTGGTCATTCTGTGAATTCACACAAACGGGTTAATCCGGCGCCTGCGTCGGAGTCCTCGGAATATTCTCGAGCTCTGAAAGAGAAAGTAACAGACGTAACGCTGCCCCCATTGCGCATGCTCCAGCCCACTCCAGCCTCAGTTCCATTTATACGCCACAGGTGTGCCTAGAGGTGGTACGCACTCACAGTGACAGCTAGAGGGGAGGCTGGGTGGGATTGTGTGAATTCACAGAATGACCACTTGAAGAACCATGGTTACAGGTAAGTAACCTCCTTTTCTTCATCGTGGTCTTCTGTGAATGCACACAAACGGGTGACTGGCGAGCTTACTCACCGGATGGCGGGATGTCACTGCAACACCGAAGTCAACACGGCCCTTCCAAACACTGTGTCCCTCTTGGCTCTGAGGTCAAGTCTATAGTGTGTAATGAATGTTGATACAGTTGACCACGTGGCCGCTCTACAGATATCCGGGGTATCCACACCACGTAGGAAGGCTGTAGAGGACGCAACCGCCCTAGTAGAGTGAGCGCGTAAGCCGTCAGGAGGGGACTTGTGTTGTAGTTCATAGGCCAAGACAATAGTGTTAACAATCCATCGTGACAGGGTAGAACGTGCTGCCGGTGAACCCTTCTTATGTCCAAAGTAACAAACAAACAGACGGTTAGAGACCCTAATGTCTCTAGTTCTGGAGACATAAAAGGCGAGGGCCCGTCGAACATCCAGGGTATGGAGCATGCGTTCCACGTCAGACGAAGGTTGCGGAAACAACGTTGGCAGAGAAAGAGGTTGGTTGAGGTGAAATTCAGAGACCACTTTTGGAAGAAAGGAGAGGTCGGGATACAGCAAGACCTTATCCCTGAAGAATTGCAAAAAGGGCTGGTCAGACCGCAAAGCGGCAAGTTCACTGACACGTCGAGCAGAGGTGATAGCAACAAGAAAGAGTGTCTTGAGAGTTAGCAACCGAACATCACAGGTGGCCATGGGTTCGAACGGAGGCCGTGTAAGGGCGCGAAGAACGAGTTGGAGGGACCACTGAGGTACTGGAGGTTTGGTAGGAGGTCTCATGTGGGCTAGTCCCTTCAGAAAGGCCTTGACCGTGGGATGGGAGAAAAGGCGGGAAGAAGGAGATTCCTTCGGTTGAAACGAGATGATAGCCGCTAGATAAACTCTAACAGTGGACAAAGCCAAGTTGAGGTCAAACAAATATCGTAAATACAGCAACAACGTGGAAAGTGAAACGGGGGAGGGGATAAGACCCCTGTCCTGAGTAAACTTAAGGAAGCTGCGCCATTTCCGTTTGTATAAGGAAGCAGTGGATGGCTTCTTAGCTCTGTCTAGTACCTCCCTGACCTGTGGGAGATCCTCCACGCAGTCAGCTTCAGAGTGTCCACGTCCGGGTGAAAAATGGCGCCCGCATCTTGGGTTAGGAGGTCTGGAAGTTGTGGGAGTCTCCACATCTCTGAGGACATGCTGAGAAGTGTGGGAAACCACGTCTGGCGGGGCCAAAAAGGAGCTATGAAAATGGCATTGGTCCTGGATTGACGGAGCTTGACCAGCGCCCTCTGAATGAGTGGAAGAGGGGGGAACATGTAGAGAAGAGGATGGTGCCAGCGGAGCATGAAGGCGTCTCCTAGGGACCCGTGGCCTATCCCTGCTCGGGACGCATAGCTGGTGCACTTGGCGTTCTGTTGGGTGGCGAAGACATCCATTGTCGGAGTGCCCCACCTGAGACATAGGTCCCGAAAGACTCTGGGGTGGAGTTCCCACTCGTGTGTTTGATGGTGAAGACGACTCAGGTGGTCTGCCAGAGAGTTGTCCGCCGTGGGAACATGTATGGCTACTGGAAATATATGGTGAACACGACACCATTCCCATAAAATTACTGTGAGATACAGAAGCGAGGGAGAGTGCGTGCCTCCCTGCTTGTTCAGATAGTACATGGTCGTAGTGTTGTCCGTTATGACTTGCACACCACGACCACGCACCATGGGGAAGAACGCGCGAAGGGCCTTGATAACAGCCAACATCTCGAGGTGATTGATGTGAAGGGCCATCTCCCGGGGAGACCAGAGTGCATGTATCCTGTGTGACCCGCAGTGCGCGCCCCAACCGAATGTGCTCGCGTCGGTAGTGATTTGAATGGTCAGTCTCAGTGGTCTGAATGGTCTGCCTAACCGAAGATTCGGGGTGTGTGTCCACCATTGTAATTGAGTCGCCAGCTCCCTGGTGACGCGAAGGCGTTTGTTCTGGCTGTCCGTCATGGGGTTGAATAGGGCGAGGAACCACGACTGTAGGGATCTCAGTTTGAGTCGCGCATGAGACAAGGCAGGGGTTGTGGAGGCCATGAGGCCCAGGAGGTGTTGGGCATGCCTGCCTGTGACCTTGGCCCCGGGCCGAAACTTTTTTATTGCCCGTTGGATCTTGTGAATCCTCTCTGAGGGGAGGAATATTCGTGCGGCGATGGAGTCGATGCAAGCGCCTATGTAATGCACCCTCCTGGATGGTTTGAGATGGGATTTCTCCATGTTGATCTCGAGGCCTAGATTGGACAGCAGGCGAAGAACCAATCTTGTGTGCTGTGATGCTCGACTGTAAGAGGGAGCTACCAGGAGCCAATCGTCGATGTAGGGGTATATGTGAACGCCCTGGAGGCGTAGGTAGGCCGCTACTGGAGCCATCACCTTTGTAAATGTGCGAGGGGCCGTCGAAAGTCCGAAGGGTAGGGCCTGAAACTGGTAAATGGTGTCGCAAAAGAGGAAACGCAGATACTTGCGATGATGAGGATGAATGGTAATATGGAAATAAGCGTCCTTTAGGTCTATGAGGACGAACCAATTGTTTTTCTTCAGAAGGGGCATAATGGACTCGAGTGTCACCATGCGAAAACGGCGAGGACGAAGGTAAGTATTGAGGACCCTGAGATCTAGAATGGGTCTTACGCCGCCGCCCTTTTTTGATACGGCGAAATATCTGGAATAGAAGCCGTCTTTGATGTTTCCTATGGGAACGGTTTCTATGGCATGTTTGCGAATGAGTGAGGCGATCTCCTTTTCCAGGGCGGCGTTGAATGATGTGGAGCAGACGAAACCTAGTGGAGGTAAGTCGAGAAACTCGAGTCGGTATCCGTGAGAAATGATGCTTAGGACCCATGCATCGTTTGTGATTAAAAGCCAATTGGAGAGAAAGGGGGAAAGTCTCGTGGTGGCCGGATGGGAAAGAGAGTGTCCTGGAAAGTCAAAGATAACGCTTGGATCTTTTCGCAGGTGGTTTGAAAGAACGTGTGCGTTGGGACTGTTGGGACCTAAAGCTAGGAGCAGAAGAGGATGCTCTGGACGATCTCTGCTGAGGTAAGTTTTTGAAAGTCTTGAAGTACTGAGATGATTGCTGGTAATGGGCGTAGGGTTTGCGCCAGTGAGGTTTATTGTAGCGTGGCTGAGACTGAATGGAATAGGATCTAGCTGCCTTCTTTGCTTTATGGAGGTCTTCTAGGTGCGTGTCAGTTCGTTCATTAAAGAGGCCCGTGGCATCAAAGGCGAGGCCCTCCACCTTGTTCTTGACATCATCCAAGATGTTAGCCGCTCGTAACCATGCATGTCGACGGGTAGTAATTGAGGACATAAGAATTCTGGCTGCTGCTTCGGCAGCATGTCTGGTGGAAAGTCTCTGGTATTTGGACACAGTCTGCGCTTCCTCGTAAAGGTTAAGGAAGTTCTGTTTGGCCTCTGGTGGAACGAGTTGGAGCCCAGGGAGAATCTTCAGCCATAGTTGTTTTTGATATGCCCCTAGGGCAGTTTGATAGTTAATGAGCTTAATGAGAAAGGCTGCAAGAGAGTATAGCTTTCTTCCGATGATTTCTAATTTTTTGCCCTCCCTGTTGGTAGGGGTAACGTGTGATTTTCCGGTGGGCTTGGTGCAACTTGTCTCGACCACTAAGGAATTAGGAACCGGGTGCTTTAGCAGAAACTTAGTATCCGTGCCGTGGACGCGATAGAAGTTCTCAGTTCTCCTGGGCAAAGGTGGATTATCTGAGGGGTGCTCCCAGTACTGCTTTATGATATCCATAATAGCGGGTACAAAAGTCAGACTAGGAGGGGGAGCCCTCTCCTGATTGATGTCTCCAAATATGAGATCTTCGGTAGCGGCAGAAGGCTGATCCAAGTCGAGCTTTAAGGTCTTGGCTAAACGCAAGAGCATTTGGGAATAAGAGGAGAAATCCTCAGAGGGGGAGGAGGCATTGGCGTCTCCAATGTCGGAGCCAACTGGCTCCCCTTCTGGAAGTGGGTTCCCATCTGGTTGTGGAGGAGCTTCCTGCTCTGTGTTGGAAGAAAGGACCGAAGAGGCTTCGTCCGGGTCGGACGAAAAAACGTCTCTCCTTCTCTTACGTGGAGGTTTGGTAACCTCATCCGTAGGTTTCGACGTCGAAGCCGGTGGTATGGGCGCAGGTTGATCCAATGGAGGGATTGGCAAAGACTGTATTGGTCGGTGGTCGACCGGTAGATCGGCGGCGCGGCGTCGATGTCGACGTCGACGTCGAGGTGGCGAAGTGTCCGATGACGACGCGATGTAGACATACTTGGTTCTGTGTCTCCGTCGTCGGTCTGAGGATGACGACGTCGAACTAGTTGAGGCAGAGCGATGTCGGTGTCGACGGTGTTTCGGTCGCCGTGGAGAAGGGGAGTCGGAAGAACTAGACGTGCGCCTACGGCGCCGATGCTTGCGTCGACGTCGATGCGCATCAGAGCGAGCCTTCTTAGTGGCACGCCTCCCTCGCGCCGATGCCGAAGACGAAGAGGAGGACGAGTCGTGTTTCCTCTTGCGGGTTCGCTTTCCACGCGGCGACTTCGACCTCGAACGGGAGGTGGAGAGATGCTTGGTCTTTGCAGGGCGTTTGCCACGGGGCGACCTCGACCTCGAGGGAGACGTCGAAAGGTGCTTGGTTTTTGCCGGGCGTTTGCCGCGGGGCGATCTCGACCTCGAGGGAGACGTCGAGAGATGTTTGGTCTTGGCCGGGCGCTTGCCACGGGGCGATCTCGACCTCGAAGGAGATGTCGAGGTCGACGGAGCCGGAAACTCGAGCCCACGATCCTGTGGGCTGTGCGGAGCCGAAGTCAGACCAGCGGTGACTCCAACCAGCTGGCTCGGTGTGGGAGACACGATGCCCGAAGGCATCACCGGCTCGACTTGTCGAGGAGGCAGAGATGGAGCTGTCTCCGACAAGTATGCACCTTCCCTCGACGAGTCCTCCAGTATAGGAGATGGGACGGACTCGGAGACTGACGGAAGCTGGGCAGAACCCTCCTTATGTTTAACAGAGGATTTAGACTTGCCCTGCTTCATAGCCTTAGGAGGTGCAGCATCAGCTTTCACATTACCGGCAGACTTCTTGGATGCGGGTACTTAGAATGTTTACCTGTCTTGGAAGAACTCTGCTGAGGTGAGGTGTCTGTTCCCTGCCGAGGGGTAGCCGCAGGAGAGACCATCTCAGATTCTGAGGGTGCAGTGGCAGAAAGAGTTGACTCCCAGAGGTGGTAGTTGAGTCGCTTCTGCCTAGCCTTTAGTGCCGCTTTAGTGAAATCCCTGCAGTGCTTGCAGGACGTGGTCAGATGTCTAGCCCCAAGACAGAAAAGGCACTTCTCATGCGGGTCCTGATGGGGAATCTTGCGCGAGCAGAGCACACACCGTTTAAACGGCCCAGACGGCATAAGCCGCAAAATAAGGGAACCGTTGCGGAGGGAAAAAAAGGCGGGAACAATAACGGACGGGAACAGCGGGAAAAAACCAAGTGGAAAGTCCAAAATCCAGACCGCGTCGGGGGGCAGGAGAAAGACACAATCCGAAAGCCTATCCAAGTCCAAAAACCGTAGAAATGTATCCAAAAACGTAGTAAACGAACGGAGCTCGTGAGAGAGGTTCCGAATCACCAGGCGGAGAAATGGAACTGAGGCTGGAGTGGGCTGGAGCATGCGCAATGGGGGCAGCGTTACGTCTGTTACTTTCTCTTTCAGAGCTCGAGAATATTCCGAGGACTCCGACGCAGGCGCCGGATTAACCCGTTTGTGTGCATTCACAGAAGACCACGATGAAGAATGGCCAGTTTTAAAACTGACAAGCCAACTTTTAATTGTTGCATATGAAGGGCCACTGTCACCCATAATTTGTGACATTTCATCATGGATCTGCTTTGAATCTTTCCCTTGGAGAAACGGGAACTTGATTATGGTCCTATGCTCTTCCACACTGAACTTTTTTGGAGGTGCTGCCATGTTCATTTTGAATCTGAACATGAAAGATAAGTTTAAAAAACATAGATAGTTGATTTTTGCACCGTTGAATATAGACAAATTGGCCAATATAGCCTGCAATTTATAGCTTCCTAGCTCAATTTTTTTCTGGGAAAGGCTCAATACAGTACTTATCAGCATTCCCTCGTAATTCCTTTCAGGCTACATATTTTCTTTTATTTTTAAAGATTTTTTTAAAAAATTCAGACAACTTTTCTACTTTTTTGTTAAATATTATAGGACCAGCGTGGTCTAGCATAGTGATTCTCAAACTGGGGTCTCCAGATGTTACTGGACTGCAATTCCTAAACACCTCCACCACTTGCTAGTACTGGCTAGGATCTCTGGGATTTGCAGTCCAAGAACATTTGGGGAGCGACATTTGAGTACCACTCTAAGGGATAGACTGTTGAACCAAGATTCCTGAGATTTCTGTTCAAATCCCTGCTTGGTCACAAAACTTATTGGGATGGCATGGGTAAACCATTTTAAACTATTCCTTGAACATCTCACATACCATAAAAAGCCCATCAGGGCTGTGATGGGAAGTACATAATAATAAAAAGCAATGAAAAGGTAACAAAACATTCACCTTCAAAAGCTGCAACAAAACTATTTACTGAAAACTTTTCTCCAACACTCTAATAGATTATTTGGGAGCTTTGCAAGAATTTGCACAATGAATTGGCTCATTAATGCTAGTAAGTTGTTACTATTACCAAACTTGTGGGGTTTGGTAATGAGTTAAAAATATTTTTTAAAGGTATTTTCCTTGCCAAACTTTCTTCTCCTGCAGACTTTCACATTACTCTAAATCTTCCTCTAGATGCTTTCTCACCCACCCTCCAGACCTCATTTTGAGGAGCTGCTGCAGGAAGAGGGAATCAGCCCCCTCCAAATTCCACAGTTCCATTAGATGTCTACTACAGCATCCTGCCTTTCCAAATTCTGCTTCATTATTATTTAATATTTATTTTTGTTGTTTATTTAATTACTGGCAATTTGCCACAGTGAATTAGTTGATATAACTAATGCTCCCATAAATCACCAATAGAATTCCAGTCATTCTTTTATTTAAAAAGGGGGGAAGTGGGGAGAAAAGAAAAAGAATACATCAAAATACAATTAAGCAACAATTATATCTAACAACACAAAGTCTGTTTGAATAAAGATGTTTTTGCCTGTCAGCGAATGGACAACAAAAATTGAAACAGACTGGCTTCCTTGGGAGGAAGTAAGGATCTGGGAGCAGCCACTGAGAAGGCCTATCTCACATTATCATCAGGTGACTCTTCAGGAATGTCAATACAGTGGTGCCCTGCTTGATGACGTTAATCCGTTCCAGGAAAATCGCTGTTAAGCGAAATCATTGTGAGGCGGGGAAAAAAACCATTGGAATGCATTGAAAACCGGTTAATGTGTTCCAATGGGGAAATACCTCATCGTCCAGCTAAGATCGCCATAGAGAACCGCCGATCAGCTGTTTAAAATCACTGTCTTCCGAAGCTTCTGTCCGGAAAACAGCCATTTTGCGATGAGAAGCCATTTTGCGGAGCCGGAAAAAACAGTGTTTTGCGAACAAATGGTTCGCAAAACAGGCACCTAATTGACGTAAAGCGAAAAAAACCATAGAAACCATCGTTTTGCGATCAATATAGCTTGTCATAAAGTGATTTTGTCATCAAGCGGGGCACCACTGTACATAGGGAAATGCCTAAGCCAATGATCTGAAAATCCCAATAGATTAGTATGATAATGTGCTATTTCAAACAGCCTGGTGCCAAGCAATGGACCACCTACTACAATCACAGTTACCTCCAAAGAGGAAGGCAACCAGCCACCATGTGCATAAGTCACTGCCTAGCACAGCCCACAACTCCATCCTGCTGTTGCAAAAAAGAAAGAAAGGAGGTGACATGGTTGTCTGCTGTGTAAGCTCCTGGGAGTGACCACACAGATGTTTAGTAAAGCAACAGGTACCCAAAGAGCAGAAGGAATTGCTAAAAGTAAAACAATGTAAGATAATTATGATACTATGAACTTAATTCTTGATTCAGACTAATAAACCATCATTTGTTGTTAAATGCACTTCATCACAGAAGCCCTAGATATGCATGTTTTCTCTCACTTGCACACAACAGGCTATTCCATTCTTGTCTTAGCAACAAACCACAAATTGTTGATGCATCCAAACTCAATAGCTACATCTGGGTATTTTCTGTGTGTGTTTAGTCGTTTAGTCGTGTCCGACTCTTCGTGACCCCATGGACCAGAGCACGCCAGGCCCTCCTGTCTTCTACTGCCTCCCGGAGTTGTGTCAGGTTCATGTTGGTTGCTTCGCAGACACTGTCCAGCCATCTCATCCTTGGTCGTCCCCTTCTCCTCTTGCCATCACACCTTCCTAACATCAAGGTTTTTTCCAAGGACTCTTTTCTTCTCATGAGATGGCCAAAGTACTGGAGCCTCAGCTTCAGGATCTGTCCTTCAAGTGAGCATTCAGGGTTGATTTCCTTTAGAACTGATAGGTTTGTTCTCCTTGCAGTCCAGGGGATTCTCAAGAGCCTCCTCCAGCACCACAATTCAAAGGCATCAATTCTTCGGCGGTCTGCTTTCTTTATGGTCCAGCTCTCACTTCCATACATCACGACAGGAAAAACCATAGCTTTGACTATTCGGACTTTTGTTGGCAAGGTGATGTCTCTGCTTTTCAAGATGCTGTCAAGATTTGTCATCGCTTTCCTCCCAAGAAGAAGGCGCCTTTTAATTTCAGGGCTGCTGTCTCCATCTGAAGTAATCATGGAGCCCAGGAAGATAAAATTTGACACTGCCTCCATATCTTCCCCTTCTATTTCCCAGGAGGTGATGGGACCAGTGGCCATGATCTTAGTTTTTTTGATGTTGAGTTTCAGACCGTTTTTTGCACTCTCCTCTTTCACTCTCATTACAAGGTTCTTTAATTCCTCCTCACTTTCTGCCATCAGAGTGGTATCATCTGCATATCGGAGGTTGTTGATATTTCTTCCGGCAATCTTAATTCCGGCTTGGGTTTCTTCCAGTCCAGCCTTCCGCATGATGTATTCTGCATATAAGTTAAATAAGCTGGGGGACAATATACAGCCTTGCCGTACTCCTTTCTACAGCTCAATTAACTAACAATAGCTTTTGAAGCTGTGGATGAATGGATCCTAGACATGAGCCTGCTTTAGCAGAGGGATTCTGGCTTTACATTAAGCTAGTGTCTCTCATTAACATCTGTAGTAGCTGTGGAATAGCCATGTCAGCCTGTGCAAGTATTATAGGTGAAAACAAAATAAAGAGTAAAAGAAGACAAAAATGTGGTGGCATTTTGAAGAGTAACTTTTACATTTTTTAATGTGAGCTTTCATTGACAAAAAGTGCACTTGTCCATGAAAGTTCACATTAAAAATATATAAGTTAGTTTTCTAAGTGCCACCACATTTTTGCCCTTTTTACTCTTTATTTTTATTTTTTTTTCACCTATAATCAATAAGATCTGAATCACAAAACTCTAACTGAATGCTGATAACAACACAAGAGCTTTTCTTACTATTACATTTTTCAATCCTGTACTAAGCATTAAAGTTCCTTCGTTTAGAGGCTGACAAAGAACATGTTAATGCAAACAAAAACACTATATAACAGGATGATAGATAAAAAGGGAGGGAAAGAGATCAAGATAACTGCAATCAGCAAAGTACCAGAGGAACTTTCAGAATACCCAGTAAAAAGCAAACTAGTTCAGATATCAAATTGGGATCATCTACTCATATAATTCCCCAGAATGAATGATGCTATGGATGAGCATTCAAAGGAAAGCAGAGCCAGGCTAGCAAAAGATTACCTCTGCTGTTGCAGCTGCTACTAGAAAGGAAAGAAGAAAGAACCAGATACCAAGACCAGATGAAAAAATCTAAATGCAATAAGCCATAATTAGCACGCACTGGGATTCACAAACGAGCTTTCAGCTATAGACATATAACACTAGTTCAAGATTAGCACTACTTGTATGAGCTGGAACAAATCTAGACAAAGTCTCTGGCTTTCATACATGACGCTCCCCCTCCCATTCAGTCAAAATAACCGCTGCCAAGGTGAACTTTCACTCTCCAGGAAAAATGGCCCATCCTTCAGCTAGAACTACAGGCTGTGATTTAAAGCAAACTGTCAATTTCAAAACAAGACAGTTAAAAAACCTAGGTTGAATTTGCTCTTAATCAAAAACTTTGGTTTAAAAAAGCAAGGTTTCCTTGAAAGTGGATATGTAGTAGCAGGAGAGATGTCTGACAATTCATGTTGGCCTGTCCAAAACAAAGTTTGGAAGAGGACTTCTTTTTTATAACTACCATGCTGGTTTAGGTTCTGTCGGAGCAAGAATTCATAAACAAAGAAACAAATCCAAGTCATGTATAGTGTTAAATTCTGGCTTTGTGTTGCAAGCAAACTCTTCAGTGGCTTCATACTGTGTTTTCTGGCACAAAACCTGCTATATTTTAGCATGCAAGGCAATATTTAATGTTAGATACTGTAATATGTAAGCATATTTTAGTCAAGTCTTCTCCACTAAAATTGTTGCCCAAAGCAACAAAAATACAAAGGACTTGAAAGGGTCTCACTCCAAATTGCTACATTCTTCTGTCCATTCTCTTTTGCTTTTCCTTATTCTTTTTAATCTTCCTTTCCCTTTCCCAGAGTTCTCTAAAAAGGTTGGGAGAAACATTTTATAATACAAAATTCTACCATGGAAGATTTTCCCCTTTAGAAATACACAATTTCACAAAATTACTGTATTTTTCTGTTTATAAGATGACCCAATGTATAAGATGAGACCCCCCTTTTCTAACCCCAAATTTGAAAAATTGATCTCTGCTTTCCCTGCCACTTCCTAAACCCGTGGCTTAGCAAAAGGAAGGGAAAAGCAGGGTCAAAGGGCTGCACGATCACTGAGGCAGCAACCAGCGGTGGAGGCAGCAGCAGGAGGTGGAGACTGAGTCAAAGAAGCACCAGGGCTCTGCCACCTCTCGATGCTGCCGATTGACTGCTATCGCCACCGCCCAATCACAAGGAGATGATTGTTGGAGGGGGCAATTGAGCGGCGGTGGCAGCAGTCAAGAGGCGGCTGAACCCAGCTGTTTCTTTGCCTCAGTCTCTGCCTCCTGCTGCAGCCTTCCATGTATAAAACAACCTTCAATTTTTTTCTCTAATTATTTTAGGAAAAAGTGTCACGGAAAAATATGGTAATTACTAGCACAATGAATAAATACAATAAATGTTAAACTGGACAATTGTAATAAATACAATAGTAGCAATATTAAAATAAAATCTGTAATTTATTCACTGTTTCAGGTGACTACTTGTAGAACGGAATATGCCTCTGTGTATAACTCTGCAAACATCTCCCATACAAATCTGCAAATCCCTCCTTCCTCATATTTTGCTCTTGCCTGTTTATGTTTTCTGTCTCCTATGGGAATGTTTACAATAGAACTGAACACCTAACATAGATCATAAACAACATTCCCTCTATTTTTCAGCATTGCTGGGTGAGGTTTCACCCCCCGACACGTGGGGTTCCATCATGACTGGAACCAAAGGAGCTGAAAACAACTGCTGTGAGTGCACAGAGGTGGAATGCTGTACAGGGGGCCGAGTCGTTCACGCAATTGCACACCTTAAAGAGAACCTTGGTCATAAATTACTGCATGTGAGATGTAACCATACACTCAAGACTCGAATTGAATTAAAGTTTTGTATGTTTTACTTATCTATTCTGTATTTCACTCTGTATTTCATTTTATTCCATACGTCTGAAGAAGTGGACTTGATCCACAAAAGCACATGTGAAAATATAATAGTATTTAGGATGCCACTTGTTTTTTGTCCTTTTTTCCTTTGGATTTTGCCTGATTTGCTAAAATTGTTACACTAACAATTTGTACTGCTTTCATTTCCAACTCTCCTTATATTCTAAGGTATCGTCCTGTTGCAGTATGGGTAGTGTTAAAATGAAGGGGGGGAATACTTGGTCTATGGAGTCTGAAAAATAAATTTTTAATTTGCTCTTTATTTTTAATACAGTGGTGCCTCAATTTACGACCATAATCCGTTCCAGAAGATGGACGTAACTCGAAATGGTCGTAAGTTGAAGCACCATTTCCCATAGGAATGCACTGAAATGCAATTAATCCCTTCTAGCCAAACGGGAGGGGGTGTGTGCAAGACCCATTGGAATTGCACAGAAAACAAACAGAGCAGATCGAAAATGCACAGAGAACAAAGAGGGCAGGTTGGAAATGTAAAGAAAACAAAGGAAAAAGCAAGGGAAGCATACAGGACCCATTGGAAATGGGGAACAACCCCAAAAAAGCAACCAAACCCCCAAGACCCATTGGAAATGGGGGAAGCCAAAAAATAAACAAACCCCCCAAGACCCATCAGAAATAGGGGGGAAAACCAACCAACCAACAAACCCCCAAGACCCATCGGAAATGGGAAAAAAACACTCCAAAAAGCAACCAATCCCTCAAAACCCATCAGAAATGGGGGGGGCCAAAAAAACTAAACAACCCCCCAAGACCCATCACAGCACAGAAACATAACCCCCTCAGCTCTAAACCACGCTGCAAAAATACCCAGAACAGTTTTTAAAAAGCAGAAAACAGTACCTTACCTTACCAGGCAGCCTGAAGCCTCCCTGAAAACACATACACACACGCTCACTCAGAAGCAGAAGGAGGCAGTCCGAAGCGTCCTGGGATGCACTCTCTAACTGCTGGGGCGAAAGAGCTACAAAGAAGCAGCCTCGTCACCACCTATAGTTAGAAATTTGAATTTCTCACATTTTTCCCTGCCTTTTCTGTTCGCAAGTGGAAGCTCTGGTCGCAAGTAGAAGTAAAATTTTGCGGCTGGAGTCAAAATCAACTAGACAACACACAACTATTATTTATTATTTTAACAAAATCAGCCATTAAAAATACATGAATGATCAACATGCACAAGGGGACTGGCTGAAAACCTGTTGCTTAGTGCAGTAAGTCACACTAGACTATGCCCATTGAAATCAGTAGGGATTTGGTGAGTTAACTACTCTGCAAGTTCCATTTAAATGGGCCAAAATAACTGTTGGCCACTCAACTACCCACTGTGAAGATTCTGCACAGTACTTTGCAGACAAGACCACTCAGAATCACTCTTGTTTAGATGCCATAGTTGACATTGGTTCTGTGCATATGCCTTTGTATGAGCTACAAAAATGTATGTTTCAGTTGTGCAGCATGAGGATGTGAAAAGGGTGCTTGGAAAGGTGAGAGCCACTATGTGTCTCCAGGACCCTTTTCCTTCCACGCATATAGAAGCAATTAAGGTGGTGGGGGAGGGGGGAACAACTCATTATATAAGGGAAGTGGTGCAGTAAGTCAGGGTACCAGCATACACTACCTAAAGTAGGCAGTAATAAAACCATTGTTAAATAAGCTCTCTTGAATACCACTGGATTTGCCCAGTTAAAGCTGCATCTGTTTCTTGAGATGTCTGATCTGGCAACAGTGACACGTGCCTTAGTTCCCAATCATCTAGATCACTGGTTCTTAACCTTGGGTTACTCAGGAGTTTGGGAGTGCAACTCCCAGAAGCCTTCACCACCAGCTGTGCTGACTGGGGTTTCTGGGAGTTGCAGTTCAAAAGCATCTGAGTAACAAAGGTTAAGAACCACTGATCTAGATCAGTGGTTCTTAACGTGGGCAATAATGCCCCCCAGGGGTCGATTTCATTTTTCAGGGGGGCAGTAGAACGAAAAGGGGCGGTGTGGGGGCGAAAGAACAGAAGGGGGGCGGTAGGGGGGCGCTGGAGTGAGCCAAACCTGTGAAGGCGACTGCAGCCGCAGTGCTGGCAGTAGATCTGGTGCTGCTGCTGCCGCCAGATGATCCAGCTCTTTCTACCTGCCATGTCTTGCCTTTCTTCTTTAGGGCAGCACTGAGTGTGGATCAGGTGGAAGGAAAGGTTCTCTTGGGTCCTCATCCTCGCCCCGTGAAGCGCTGCCTCGCACCCGGGTGGGGAGGGAGACTAGGTAGGTAGGTAGGTAGGTAGCTAGGTAGGTAAGATATCACCTCAGGGAGGGGGGCGATGATAACATCCTCAATGGCTCAAGGGGGCGTTTCTTTCAAAAAGGTTAAGAACCACTGATCTAGATTACTGCAGCTGCCTTTGAAAAATGTTCACGAACTTCAGGTGATTCAAAATGCTGCAACCAGTTTGCTGACTGGCACTGGTTACAGGGACCACCTAATTACCTGCAGAAGTCATAGTCCAAAAAAATCCAAATGACACATACCTATTACATATCATAGGAAGAATCCTGTTGGGAGAAACCATGTGAGAAAGGGGATCCATACAGGTAGTCCCTCCTCTTTAGCAGTCTGTCATGTGCAGTGGTCACAAAATCTGTCATGTGGCCACCTGTGTAATGGACACTCTTCCAAAGAAGAGAACTGTTTGTGCACTTCTCCTTCTGTGTAGTTTCTCCCAAAAGTATTCTGCCCTGTAAGGTTTAGTTCTCAATTCATGTAAGAAAATCTTTTATTTCTGTATCAGTCTCAAAGTTCATCAAGCACAATAGAATCCAAAAAACCACAAAGCCATGAGAACTTCAGACTTGCTTTTTTACAACTCCTACCCCAAACTACCACCAATTACAGTATGTCATAGCATGATATTCAAAATCACACATTCCACTAGGCTAGGACACTCACTCTGAACCTAAGCAGCTTCATCTCTATCTTCTAAGGGGCTACCTAGTCATTCACAAGTAGAATGTTATAGAAATAGTGAACCATAATTGTTCCCAACATTCAATAATCAGTCCTTAAAAACCAAATTCAATTTTTGACTATTACTACTTTGGCTCCATTAATGTTTGTAATCTATCCTTAAAAAGCAAACTATAAGAGAAAAGTGGCTCATCAATACTTCCAGGGCAGCAAATTCTGTACCTCTCTGCAGACACACACACAAACAGAACTGCATAGTCATGGAAATAATAAAAGAAACTTCAAGCCAAAGGACTAGGATAGGAATACTCACTCCTTAAGAGCTCATAATAGCATTAAATCTTTTTTAGTACAGTAGACGTTTACACTGAAACTGTTACATATGTGATACTTATAGCTAGTATTGTAGTGGAAACACTGCATGTAACCAACAGTAACCTAAAAATGTTCTGAATTTGAAGGTAACAACTGCATATTTGTGTAGAATACAAACAATAGCAGGCAGATGTTTTCTTGGGGAAGGGGCCAAAAAAGAGAAGTATTTTCAAAATCAAACCACTGATTCTGAAAAAGCTAAAGGAAGATCTACATACAGAAATCATCTTAAAAAGCTATTTTCTCATCCTTGGTTCCTGGTGGAATATATAGCTTTACTGTTATAAAAATGAAACAAATACAGCTCACAAATTTCAATAATTCATTTACTACAAATGCAAGTTAGAAACCACTTAAGACAGTGGTTCCTAACTTTGATCCCCAGATGTTCTTGGACTACAACTCCAAGAAATCCTGGCCAGCACAGCTAGTAGTGAAGACTTCTGGGAATTTTAAGCCAAGAAGATCTGGAAACCCAATTTTGGGAACAACTGATTTAAGATATTTGCTAGACTAAGGGTTCATCCACATGGTTTTCAACAATTGAAACCTAACGTCCTATAGTTAGGTTCAGAAATAACTGCACACTGAGACAATTTTCATAATTCTATCTCTGTACAATAGACTTGAAATGAAACAACTGAAATGCAACAGAAGTGCAGACTTTCATCTTTAAATCAAGGGGTTGAACAAAAATATTGTATGAAATGTTTGAAAAACAACTATTTTTATACACAGTCCCCTTATTTCAGGGGCCAATATGTGACAAATTAACAGAACCATAATATCTTCATATTTAATACTCTGTCAAGAATCCTTTGCAGGCAATGACTGCTTGAAGTCTGGAACACATGGACAGCACTGGGGTTCCTACTTTGTGGTGTTTTGCCAGGCCTTCACTGCAGCTGTCTTCAATTGTTGTTTATTTATGGGTCTTTTTGCTTTAAGTTTTGTCTTCAGCATGTGAAATGAATGCTTGATCGGGCTGAGATCAGGTGACTGACTTGGCCATTGAAGAACATTCCACTTCTTTGCCTCAAAAAACTCCTAAATTGCTTTTGCAGTATGTTTTGGGTCACTGTTCATCTGTAAAGTGAAGCACTGTCCAATCAACGTCACTGAATTTGGCTCAATCTGAACAGATAATATATCCCTATATACTTCAGAATTTATCTGGCTGCTTGTCTCCTGTCATATAATCAATAAACACTAGTGACCCAGTGCCATTGGAAGCCATGCATGCACATGCCATCATACTGCCTCCACCATGTTTTAAAGATGATGTGGCATGCTTCGGATTATGAGCTGTTCCAAGCCTTCTCTATACTTCCTTCTTCTCACAATTCTGGTACAGGTTGATCACAGTTTCATCTGTCCCAACAAATGCTCTTCTAGAATTGGACTGGCTTTGAAAAATATTTTTTGGCAAAGTCTAATCTGGTCTTTCTGTTCTTGAGGCTTATGAATGGTTTGCACCTTGTCAAGACTTCTCTTTATGGTAGACTTGGGATAATGATATGCCTATTTTCCGGAAAGTGTTCTTCACTTGGCTGGATGTTGTGAAGGGGTTTTTCTTTACCATGGAAAGAATCCTACAATCATCTGCCACTATTGTCTTCTGTGGACATCCAGACCGTGTGTGCGTGTGTGCGTGTGTGTGTGTGTGTGTTTTCTCTCAGAATGTACCAAACTGTTTATTTGGCCACTCCTAATGGTCCTGCTATCTATGATATGGATTTCTGTTTTGTTTTGCAGTCTAAGGTTGGCCTGTTTCACTTGCATTGAGAGCCCCTTTGAACGCATGTTGTGGGGTCATAGCAACAGCTTCCAAATGCAAATGACCATACCTGGAATCAACTCCAGATCTTTTACCTATTTAATTGATGATGAAATAACAAAGAAATAGCCCACGTCTGTCCATTAAACAGCTTGAATCAATTGTCCAATTACTTTTGCCCCTAGAAAAAGAGGGGGCTACACATTAAAAACCTGTAATTCCTAAACCCTTCCTCCAATTTGGATGTGAATACCCTCAAATTAAAGCTGAGAGACTGCACTTTAAGCCCATATTCATTATTTAATTGTAACCTGAATTTGTTTTGCTAAACAGCCAAATTAACAAAACCTGTGTCAGTGACCAGTTATGTTTGGACCTAACTGTACAGGCCAAGATGGGATGTATGATCTCCAGGCTTAAAAGGAAGGTACCTCAAAATGCCAGATGCAGGGGAGGTGTATCAGGAGACAGATATCTAGTTGTCCCGTGTGCTCCCAGAGGCATCTGGTGGGCCCACTGTGAGATACATAAAGCTAGACTAGATGGGCCCTTAGCCTGATCCAGCAGGCCTTTATGTGAAGCTATTCTTTCATCCCAGAGTGCAGGACATGCAACAATGGGCTCATGTTACAGGAAGTTACAGGAAGCCAGATTAGGTTGAATATCAAGAAAAACTTCCTAACTGTTAGAGCAGTTCAACAGTGGAACCAATCACCTTGAGAGGGGGTGAGTGCCCCAATGCTAGAGGCAGTTAAGAGAAACTTAGACAACTACCTGGCAGATATCCTTTGATTTATATTCCTGCATCAAACAGGGGGTTGGACTTGATGGCCTTATAGGCCCCTTTCAACTTCACTATTCTATGCTTCTATTCATTCTAAGATGTTCACCAGAAACCCTTACCTGAATGCCCCTGCCTTCTGAGGGTAAATAAGTGCCTATCTAATGTGGAAGAAAGGAAACTGTGGAAAGATTGCATGTCCTTTATTATCTTTAAGCATCAGAGAAAATGTTGGTACACTTTGCTGCCTTTGACCAATATTTCAATCAATAAGTAAGTAAGTAAGTACATTTTCAATTTTGTTCCTATTTTTATTCTACTAGTTTTTCTCTTCAATCTGATTTTTTTTAATTTTTGGCTTTCTTAAAATTCTTTTAATGTTGATGGCCAGAATATGTATTATTTTCAATGTGATAATTTTTAACTTTTAACTGCCCCAGAATTTTTCTGATGACCAGTGGATATGTTATTGCTTTTGAGCTCTGCATTAAAGCCCATCTTAGATCAGTACTGTATTCCTCTTGAATAGGATTTTTAAAAATAGCGCTTTCTCTGTTTGGAAATTCAGTAACAGAGAAATTTCATTGCCAGTGATTTATTATACTTTCATGTATAATTCAACTGGCATGCTTGTACTTAAAACAGTTACTCTGATTTTTAAAATAAATGTTAAAGGCTTATGACAGAGGCAGATGAAACTCAAGCAGCTGGACAACTAAGGAAGGCCTGGATACAGCATTTGTTTTATTTTATTTTATTAAAAAAAGGTTTACTACACTCTACTGAAAACAAATATCATTATTTTTCCTCATAGGTGCATGCTTTTTCCCTGTAGTATATACCTCTGAGAGCTATTTTTGTAAAATGCATATATTTTTTGTTTCTTCCAGCAATGGCCTGGCATCACAGCTGCACTGCTCATAGCAATAATGTTGCACCAGGATGTAACATAAATATTTGATAGTCCCTTGATGCATGCTTTATGTGAGCAACATTTTTAATAGTGGAAAAAAGGTAAAGACTAACTCTCCGGAGCCTGGTCATGAATTCCAGCTGTGAAACTTTCAATATTTGGGTATATTTCACTTTCCATCCTTACTTTGCTTACATAAAACTTCACATAATCAGAAGGATCCCTATGCAGGATTCCAAAAGGTAATACATAGGAAGACTTGCCTAGTTAATATAAGTTAATTACTGTGTGGCTTTCAGAGGACATAAAGTAAATGACTCTCTTTGCACATTTCTGCTCTTTCAGACCATAAGAATACACCAAAACTGCAGGTATCCAGTATTGGGGTAGGTCTCAGGAAACCTGGGTTCAAATTGGTAAAGCCACTCCTTAAATATCTCACCTTGAAAACCCTGTTAGATTTATTCTGAATTGGTTCCAACTTGACAGAACATCTCTCTCTCCCTCTTACACAAACTGGCATGCAAATGTGACAAACAGTACTTGAACACATGGTTGTCATTACTACCTAACAAATAGTAACTTCTGTCTCACTGCTGTGTAACTGCTGCACACATGAAAACAGACCAAGTCAGTTCGGAGGACAACATGCTCCCTATCTTTGGACAATGACGGTCTACCCAGTGAGCTTCACAGGAAGCAAGAAAGTAGGAACATGCAACTGGTCTCCCAGTCTAATTTCAATGCCCTGTCCATCTCTAACCTATGACAGGCTGGCACCATTCACCAGCAGGCTAACAAATGTACACCACACTTAACCTCACCATACTCAGGCCTATCCCTACTCTGTGCAGGTAATATCTGTTCCTTAGTATTTTTACCAAGCCACACATGCCCTATATTCTTAAATTCCCAACCGACTTGTCGTGTTATTTTCATTACAAAGGAATGAAACAGTACAAGCAGGAATGGTGCTCTCCCACACAATTCCTAGTCATCTGAACAAAACTTGTGCAGGAAAACCAGAGATCAATGTTAGTTACGTGGCTGACTTCATCTTTTTTATTCTTTCAGATAACAATGGGTCAAAAAATAACTATTTCAGCCTGCAATTGGCATGGTTTGCCACCTGATCTGAAAATACGTTATGAGAGTGAATGTCCTTTGGATCCCAGGGATCCAGAACCAATTCCTAACATACAGTAAATCAGGTCCTAGCAGAAACTCCACAGAGACTTCCATGGATTTACCAGGGGCTCCATGAAGTCTGCTCTGCCCCACTATGGGGCTCCTCCACCTTCTCTGAACCCTTCAGTCAGGCTTCAGCAAGAATCAGGGGCACTCCTACTTACTAATTTCAATGGGAAATACGAGGGGAAAGCTAACACACTTTTGCAGAGTAGCAAATACTACCAAAATGCCTACAAAATATCCACAATACCCTTTTCGTTTCTGTGAAAAACTTGCAGAAAACTTAGTGTTTTTATGTAGCTTCCATTAATGGTAAAAAGGTCTGCCCAGGATCAATTACTGGTGGATTGTTGTTTTTGATGCAAGATTTTGCCTTTGGAATTAATGTGGACGGCTATCTGGATAGCTCTGCAGTTTAGGTATCTGGCTGCAGAGCTGAAGGTTGAGACTTTGATTCCCCACCATGCCTCCAGGGAGAACAGTCAGCCTGTGTGTCCTTAGGTAAGCTGTAGAGTCCCAAGGTATCCCCAGAAGAACAAAATGGTGAACCACTTCTGAGTATTGTCTACCTGGAATACCGTTAAAAAGGGTAATCATAAGCCACAATTGACTTGATGGCACATGAAAAAAAATTAAAGTGGAAGAAGAGACATCCAGAACAGACTATACAATAACCATCTCTAGAAACATTTCCCCTATAAAGCATCAGATCTGTGAAAGTTGATAGAAACAGGAAAATTTGCATTACACTTGTGGAGAAATACATACTGTACATTTCTACCAAGATCCTTTGGAGTTTTGCATTTTTTTCTCTTTAACTGTAACGTGAACTAAGTTATGTAATTATGAACAGCACAACAATACTGGAAAAAGCTAATCCAAACATCACTTTTTTTCTCTGAAAATCAGAGATCCAATTAAATCAATTTTCCTTTTAAAAGTGGAATAGCTGGCCTTACATCATGCATATAAATATGTATACTATTTTCCTTGGAGGATGCAATATATGAAACAGATGCCTAGAGTGCGGAGTAGGAGAATACTTTTCCCAGCGATTATCAATCAACTTGCTGTGCAGAGCACCTCCAATCCAGCTTCATACAATTTCATTAAAACAACACAATGTTGGCAGAGGAATCTGTAAAAACTGAGACAGCATTCCTTCTTTTACACAAACACAAAAGCATTATTCTTTTTCTACTGCAATGAAAAGAGATAGCTGTGAGATAGATGTGAACAAAGATTTCTAATAAATGGTATTTGAAGCAGTACAGTAAATCAGGTGTACAGAATCTAATGCCTCTGTTCAGCACTACAAAAAGTATGCATAGGAATATGGTAAGAAATAAATAAGGATACTGTACTGAATAAACACGTATCTTGTCTTTGTTTCTGGTGTGAACAAATATGAATTCAACCAGGCCTTTGAAATAAAAACTTTTCTTTCATTTTGCTCAAAATGAAGTAGAGAACATGACTAAACATTTCTTACCCTATAAAGACGCTCCTTCCTGTACACATGCAAATAAAGAAGCATTTGCATGAGATTCTTGGCTAAAGAACATCAGCCACATTAGAATACTGATTATTTTTCACCCTTTTTCTCAAAAAAAAAAAAAAGGCAGTGTTGTACAGGTCATCTCTGAATAAACCTGATTAGGATCAAAATATAAATTATTACACTTATTTCACTCATCAGAACTCATGTCCAAAACAACTGTATTTCAGATTGGAACCTAAGTCAACTCTTCCAACCCCATAGTCCAGATGTTCTCTCGCCCAGTTAGAAAAGAGTAGCCCATAAGAATTATGGAGGGACTTGATTCAGGGTGGACAGGTAATGGTTCAGTCTGCTGTTATGACCCAAAGCCTACTTGGTACTTGCTTTATTAAATCTTCCAGCCTCATCTTAACCATAGTTGTTCATGCAAGTTTCAATGTGGACTATACTCAAGTATTGCATTTAGGACAACTACAGCATATTAGCACATCCAAATGGAGGTCCGATAGGACTGCAATTCCAGGCATGCTAAATTTGCAGGAAATCCTATTTCTCTCAATAGCAAACTGGCATCCATTGGGCTATTTGCTGGCCAAAAATATTTTTAAAGCACATATTTCTTAACTATTAATCCTTCAGCAACAATTTTTCTAAGTTATGATTCCCCAAGGATCAATAATCTAACTAGGAAGAATACCTGGAAAAAATAATAATAACCATCCATGACATAGAACAGTTTGCAGAAACACCTATGTTGTTCTGGCAAGCTCTCCCTTCTGCAAAATCCTGGCAGTTGGCCTCAATGCTCAAGGATTTGGGGGAAGTTTCCTGAGAGAAAACCCCTGAAAAATAAAATATATAAAGGAGCTCTGCTCCCTTCCAGTGGGCCCCTCCGCTCCCCTCCTCTCCCCAGCAGCCCAGGCAGGCCCTTGTTTCCCTTTCTCTCCCCTCACCTAGACTACAGATGCGAATCTCTACCCCACAACTGGGGGGGAGGGGACGCCCCATTTTTCAAAGAGCTCTTCGGCAACTTTTGGCCTCCTTGCCCGGCCTCTTCTCGCTCTCACCTTTCGTTAGGGAACATAAACCGCAGACTAGGAGACTCCTCAGGACGGCGCCCATCTTCTCTCCTCGGGCTCTCACCGGCGGCGGGGAGGCGAAGGGGAGGAAGGAGAAGGTGGCGGTGGTCGTCGTCGTCGTAGCGGTAGTGGGGCGAGCAGCGGGGAAGGAAAAGGAGGCTGAGGAGAAGACGAAGAGGAGCAGCAGCACCACCACCACCACCTCTGCCGCTCTCTCATACTTTCGAGAGGT
This sequence comes from Pogona vitticeps, assembly GCF_051106095.1. Taxonomy (NCBI): domain Eukaryota; kingdom Metazoa; phylum Chordata; class Lepidosauria; order Squamata; family Agamidae; genus Pogona; species Pogona vitticeps. The sequence continues at coordinate 100,801,760 of NC_135787.1, read as the reverse complement.
TGGGGGCGAGAGAAAGGAAGCAATAACAAAAACAGACTGGGAAAGGAACCACCAGGACGAAGCGGCACCGAAACTGCCCTTTTCTCTTTTGTTTTTGGGCTTTTAAAAAGACTACTTTGCCCTTCGCTCCCTGCCCAGGCAGAAAAAGGAGAGGAGGCCAACCCGTTCCTCCATTTCTGCCTCAGCCACCTCCTGAAACCAAGAGACACGGCGGCGGCGGCAGCAACGGCGGCTCCTGCTGCTGCTGTGGAGGCGAGCCTTCCTTCCCCGCTTATAACTCCTTCCTTCCTTCCTCTCCTTCCTCCTTCCTTTCCAAGGAAGCTCTTCCTCCTCCTCCTCCTCCTCTTCTTCGGAAGACTGAGTGAGTGAGTGTGAGAGAAAAGAGGCGCAGGCACACATTCCGCCCCGGCCTCCTCCCCTCTCCTCGCTCGCCGAATGCAAAAAAAAAAAACCCTCCCACCGCCGCCCTCCTCCTCCTCCTCCTCCTCCTCCTCACGGCCAGCGTAGCCACACATAACAGAGAGCCATATCCCCACGCTCACTCCTTTCTGGCTTCGCCTGTCTGCTCGAAGCAGGCGAGACTCCCCGAGAGAAGTTTGAAACCACCGTCCTTCCCATCTTCCAAAGGGAATGGAAAACAACAACCCCAGTCGCATTCCTGAGGGACTCATTTAACGCCTTCTTTTCTTTCTTTTTTTTAAAATAAATTGATTAGGTTCTCCGCTGCGTAACACCCTGGACCTGAGAACTGTCGGAACTACTTTCAGGAATATAGCGAGAGCAAGCCGCACAGGCACAAAGGCGGCTGAGGCGCCGCTGTTTTTCTCCAGGTGAACGTGTAGCCCTGACTGACGGCGGGAGAGGGAGAGGCCAGCCTGAGGGAAGGGGCGAAGTGTGTGGGGGGGGAGGGCTGGTCATGATTTAATTCCCTTTCTTCCATTGAGATACAGTATTAGCTGTGCACAAGCACTCCGTAGAGGGAGGATGCTGGGAGCCTGGCTGACAGGAATGTAAGGGTCTTACATAATGTAACATACACGAATCTAGAACTAAGTCAATACGTTTCCTTTCTTTCTTCCGTAAGATTTCTGACCGGCCAGTGCAGAATGTTTAGCTCCTTTTGTCGATGAAGAAACATGATTTTTAAAAAAAGATCCTTGGCAGGTTTGCAGATGACATCGAAACACATGCTGTGAAAAGTACAGTATGCGTAAATCTCAACAGAGATTTCAAAATACTTTGGTTCAGCCATCAATCCAAATGAACATTACAACCGAAAAATCAGAAGACCTTGACTTGGAAGGGCGGCAATGAAGGAAAATAGAAAAGATAATCAAGTGCAAAGATGTATCACTTGAGACCAAGTCCATCCAAACTCTTGTATTTCTGATCAGTGGTCGCCATGAATGAGGGTTTTTTAAAATTTCATATGGCATTGAAGAATACATTATTGCATAAGACTTCACAAAATTAAATATGTATAAAATGTAAAACTTTAAAATATTGATTTATTAATTAATTGGTTAATTAATTCATTAACTCACACACATGTATGGGCGTGAAAACTGGATAGTAAAGAAGCTGACGGAAAAAATTGATTTGTTTGAAATGTGGTACTGGAGGAGAGTTTCCAAAACACTCTTTGTTTTAATAGCGGGTGTATTTGCAATTTGCTTGTACAGAACTGAGTAATTTGTACCTTTGAATGAAAGAGTAAGTTTTGCTTCTTTTAAAGTAAGCATGTATAAGACAGAATGTGCAGTAAATGTCACAAATATGCCAACTAGCAATTTTGTATACTAAAGTAAATTATGAACAATATGCTACATGCTAATGGAAGCAATGTGAATGTATGTGTGATAACTTTGGAAACCTGATCAATATACTTAAGACATATTTTCTACCCTTATTTCTGTGTTCACCTGGAAAAAAAAACCCATCAACAATTCTCCACCCTTTTCACATGTAAGATTTTCTTCCATTTTACTCCCTACCAGCTTCCATGGCTTCCTACCATGTTCCCCCGAAAATAAGACAGGGTCTTATATTAATTTTTGCTCCAAAAATGCATTATGGCTTATTTTCAGGGGATTTTTTTAAAATTTACAACCATCCATGTTTATTCAAATACAGTCGTGTCATCGTCTTCTGGGTGCTGCACAATGGTGGAGGGCAGGCTTTCACTTAACTAGGGCTTATTTTTGGGTTAGGGCTTATATAACGAGCATCCTGAAAAATCATATGAGGGCTTATTTTCAGGTTAGGTCTTATTTTCCGGGAAATGGTAGTAATTGACGACTAGATCAGAACTAATATCTAATATCTGGTGACAAACTCTGCATTTGCCTACAACTCCTGTAAACATTCCTGTAATGTTATAAGCACTTGCTAACCCAGGACTCCACTTAAGCCAAGTCAGTTGGGAGGGATGGTTGGAGTTATTAATAAAGCAATATGGGAGTATTTATATAGATTTCTAGTGAGACACCAGATGTACCAAGCATTCATTGCTCATTTTTTGTGAAAATAAGCCAGATGCTTACATATGGTTGCCTTCCCTAGCTGTCTGCACAGGAACCAGTGGTGTGAAGCAAAGGCAGGCAAATGTACAGCATGATGAAGTTATGTCAAACATTTCCATTACTACACATGAATGAAGAGATCAGCTCAACCAATTAAGTCATTCCAGGAGTAAATGATTTTTAAAACTTCTGAAAATCCCAATAGGTCTTCCCCAAGTATTAATTCTGGCTCCAACCCACTATTTAAACAATGACTCAGTTTTGTTTCTTTCTTCTGAAAGGGAGGTATTGCCAAACTAGGAGGGAAGGAGGTCTCTGATACCCATGCCCCAAGTAGAGTATGTGTGAGTCAGTACCACTTGCTCCATGTATTGAAATCAGTTGCTACAGCTCTGATTTATGATCTCATGTTGCCTTTATCCCTATCCAATACTAGAATGCACTCCCCACCAGGAACTTACCTAAAATTGAATTTGGCCTTCCAATACACCCTTCATGGCCCCAAGGCTGATGGGGAATATTTGTGAATGTTTCAGGAATTTCACTTTGGTATGGCTGCAACTCCTGCCCAATCCCTAATTAGAATAGAGAGACGATTTAGATGGTTGATAGGATCACCTCACTTTTCCTGACCTCTTTCATTCAGCAGAGGTTATTAATTCACTTGTTTTGACAGGAACTGGGATGTGAAACAGTTAAGTGAGGGATAATGTGTTGATTTGCCCATTGGTTAGCGTGTTGGACTAGGGATCACAATTAAAATCCTCACTCAGCTTTGAAACTCACTGGGACACCTTCAGACTGACATTCTGGGGATAAAGGGGAAGAGAAGAATGATGTACACTGCCTTGAGATCATTGGAGAAAGTGAGATATAAATGTAATAAATAAAACTCTGATAAGAAACTATATTTGAGCCTACACTCTGCTGATGATGATAGTAAAGAAACTGTGTTCCACCACGATCATGTCTCTGCTCAATCCAGTAATGCTCTTCCATGTAGCCATCACAAGTTTTAGCCTGGCTGACAGTAGGATGTAAAGGATCCATTAGTAGTCTATGATGAGTCATTGGCTAAGCCGTTTGAGGGCAAATTACCTGGATTCCACCATCCAGCCATCCATCCACCTATCCATCTGGTTAATTTGATTTATATACTGTGTTATAGACCATAGTATCCTGGATGGATCAGAGGAATTGTACTAAGGAGGTTCTGGTCTTCATCTGGAAAGCAAGTTGCAGAATACAGCACTGAAGGTCTACTGCTAGGATCAGTGTTTTCTGAGCAGTGGGATCCTACAAGAGACTATCTTGTGTCCAACTGCATTTGATAACTACATGAATCAACAGTGAGATTGTCTGGAGATTTGGAATGAGTCATTACTAATGTGCTGATGACGGCCTATCATTAACCAATTGCAGATGTGTGCTGTCCTCTGAAGATGCCGGCCACAGAGACTGGCGAAATGTTAGGAACACGGCTAAAGAGCCCAAAAAACCCACAACAACCATCAGATCCCGGCCGTGAAAGCCTTCGCGAATACATGATGTTGATTTTTTTCAGTTTGGTGATGGAGGAGGATAGTTCTAGGTCTCTTGGTTGAAGAGTGTGGATCTTTTGTCTTTGAACATTATGGGGAAACACACTTTGTGACAGTGGTGTCAGAAGCAATAAAATGAAATTGGGGACGTTATTGGGAAAAGTAAAGCTTCATTTGTTAAACCTATATGGGGCCTTATCTGAAATGTTAATGATTATAAGAAATAATAAGAAAGAAACCTTTGGATCCCCATGTTCTGAGGAGTATGTTTAATTTATATTTATGTGCAATCAAGTCCAAAAGCATGGTTTGTTAATAACTGGTCATGCCAAACAAATCTTATTGCCTTCTTTGATAAAGTGGACCAAGGAAACGCAGTGGATATAGCAAGTAGTATACTTAGACTTCATTAAGGCATTTGATAAGGTAGACCACAACGTACCTCTGCATAAAGTAGAACAAAGTGGGATAGGCAGCGCAACTACCTGATGGATTTGCAGCTGGCTGACCAACCACACTCAGCGTGTGGTCCTCAATGGAACCACATCTATGTGGAAGGAAGTGTGCAGTGGGGTCCCTCAGAGTTCTGTCTTGCGCCCAGTGCTCTTTAACATCTTCATAAATGACCTGGATGAGAGGATTGAAGGAGCACTTATCAAATGACACAAAGCTGGGGGAAATTGTTAATACTTTGGAAGATAGACACAACATTCAGAAGGATTCTAGACAGACTTGAACATTGGGCTCTATCCAATAAGATGCAGTTCAGTGGTGGGAAAAGTAAGGTCTTGCACTTAGGCAGGAGAAATCAGAGGCAGAGGTAAAAGATAGGTGCTACCTGACTCAATAGTAGTACCTGTGAAAGGGATTTAGGTGTCCTGGTGGATCACCGCCTAAGGATAAGTCAGCAGTGTGCTGCAGCTGTCAAGAAAGCTAACATAGTCCTAGGCTGCATCAACAGGGGGATAGCATCAAGATCATGGGAAGTGATAGTACCACTCTATACCACTCTGGAGAGGTTGCACTTGGAGTGCTGTGTCCAGATCTGGTCACCACAGTACAAAAAAAGACACTGAGGTTCTGGAAAGGGTGCAGAGAAGAACAACAAAGATGATAAGGGGACTGGAGGCTAAATCCTATGAAAAATGACTAAAAGAACTAGGTATGTTTAGCTTAATGAAGAGAAGACTGAGGGGAGACATGATAGCAGTCTTCCAATATCCAAAGGGCTACCACAGAAAAGAGGGCATCAATTTATTCTCCATTGCGTCTGAGGGTAGGACAAGAACCAATGGGTGGGAACTTGTCAGAGGGAGATCCCACCTGGAAATAAGGAGGAATTTCCTGACAGTGAGAACCATTCAGCAGTGGAACAGCTTGCCCCCCGATGTTGTGGGTGCCCCATCACTGGAGGTTTTCAAGAAAAGATTGAACAGCCATCTGTCCAGGATGGTATGAGGTCCGGGATGGTATGAGGTCTCCTGCCTTGGGCAGGGGGTTGGTCTAGAAGACCTCCAAGGTCACTTCCAACCCTATGACATTTCTGTGATTCTATGATTCTAACAAATCGTAACCCTCTCAAAGTCTTCTATATACAAAACACTAACAAGTGGTTTACCAGTCCCTCCTCCTGTGAGACTGTGCAGCTTGTCCATGGTGGTTAACCCCATCAGCCACACACACTCTGGGTATATTGACTGGCCCCTCTGCCAAAAGGCACAGCAGATATTTGAATTCCTGGCTCTAAACAGGTTCTCCGGGCCACTGACATACATCAGCACTTCAGGAGTATGTGTACTTGTTGTTTTCTACTTTTTGCTTTTCCCCCAAATTGTAATTCTGTAATTATGTTGAGGAGTGCCAGTGTGGTATAATGGATAGATTTAGGACATATGAATTCAAATCCCTGCTCTGTGGTGACAGCTTGGTGGGGCAGTGAAGGCACACTTCTCTTTGAACATCTCACATACTTCAAAAATCCTAGCAGAATCACCAAAAACCAAAAGTGACTGGATAGCACCAACAACAGCATTTTATTGATAGTGGCTTCAAGTTAGTTTGGATTTTTTCTGATGGCTACATGAACCAGAAATTATAACAAAAGTAAAAACAAAAGAGTTTGGGCACTTTAAAGATCAACAATTTATTCCTGTATCAACCGTCATAGATTATTATCCACTTCCTCAGACAAATGAAGTAGATTTATGTGTCTGGGAAAATGGATTGTTTTTGCCTGATATGAAGTAGATTGTAATCTATGAAAATTCACCCTGAAACATTAGTCTTTAAGGTTCCAAATTTTTTTTTATTTTCTTACTACATATGCTGAAACAGACTAATATGACTGCCTTGTTCAAATGATCTTGGAATTTATTCACCACTTATTTCCTTTGATTTAAGCAATCCTGTTTAAGATAATAAGACTGTGCAAATGCAGCAATTAGAAATTTATCTACTGAAGAATCTGTAAAAACAGAAGCAAGTACTTGGTTCTGGATGCATATACAGTAGTTACATATTCTATTGAGTTTGGTGGAACCATCATCCAAATGCATGCATTTTGAGTGCTGATGTAATTCAGCTATGATGCTACTGTTAGCTGGAATCTCTAGCATGAAATACAGCAAATAATAACAAGCTGATTTAGCCTTGCAGTGGTTTGAACAGAATAAAGGCATGTAAACAAGTGACATGATTGCCCTGTACTGATGATTTAATGATATTTGTGTTTGATTCATTTGTGATATATGTTTGGATGATCCTTTGGGAGAAGAACACAAACCAACAACAGGAACACAATTATTTTCCTACATAAGTTTTAAAGATGTAATGTTATTCTGCCCATACCTTGCTCTTTCTCCATGAAGTGTCAAGTACTAGACATCTTGTATTTACAATAAACATTTAGTCCATTAGGCTAAGAGCCACTTTTCTCTTGAAACACTTTCCAGTTGCTTCTGCACCATATTAGTTTCCAAACTTTTTTGGGGGAGGTAACCATTGGTTATAGGGATGTGGTGGCGCTGCGGGTTAAACCACAGAAGCCTCTGTACTGCCAGGTTAGAAGACCAGCAGTTGTAAGATTGAATCCACGTGGTGGAGTGAACTCTCATCGCTTGTCCCAGCTCATGCCAACCTAGCAGTCCGAAAGCATGTAAAAATGCAAGTAGATAAATAGGTACCACCACGGTGGGAAGATAATGGCATTCCGTGTCTAGTCGCATTGGCCACGTGATCCACGAAAACTGGCTCTGCGGCTTGGAAATGGGGATGAGCACCACGCCCTAGAGTCGGACACAACTCGACTAAATGTCAAGGGGAACCTTTACCTTTACCTTTAAACATTGGTTTGGAACTCTGTAAGGGTAAAGACAGTGTTCAGCAGGAACCTGATGAAGGAGAAAGACACTGGCAGAGAAAAGGCTAAGTGGCCCCCCCGTTGCCCCATAATGTGCCCCCACTCTATCATGTGATTGTCTCCCAATCAATCCCATAAGCTGCTATAACCTATGAAGGGCACCTCAGTGACTTCATATACAGTGGTGCCTCACTTAGCGACGTTAATCCATGCAGGAAAAAACGTTGCTAAGCGATTTCATTGCTAAAGGGAATTTAAAAGCCCATAGAAACGCATTAAAACGCCATTAATGCGTTCCTATGGGCTTCATAACTAACCTTAAGCGAAAATCCTCCATAGGGCCGGCCATTTTCGGTGCCTCTAAAGTGAGGACACACAGCGGGTGGCCATTTTGTTTACCTGGTGGCCATTTTGAAACCGCCGATCAGCTGGCCAAAAATGGGGGCTTTGCGATGATCACTTCCCCGCAATCATCGCAAAGCGAATTTTCCCCATAGGGACCACCGCTAAGCGATCGCTTAAACTCCGTCGCTAAGCGATTTCATCGCTCAACGGAGCGATCGCTAAGTGAGGCACCATGTAATAGGAGTTTCAGGAAGAGAGTAACAACAAGCGAGAGATACTAGTTTTGAATGCAAGCTTCTGCCAAATTATATGTAAAGCTGGCAACTGTTTCTAAAAGCTGTATCACAAAGTTAAATGATCAAATCTGTTGAGATTTTGATATGAAAATGTATTAAATATGAACATTGTATAGTTAAATGTAAAATGGCTGATTTTACCTCAGTCACTGTACTCACTGTATTCAGGTATGGGTATCAAGGATTAAGACTTAATGTTCTACAGCTGTGCACATGATCAAACTTGGTGTAACAGAAAATGAAGTTATGTATTTTCTGATTGGTCACAGAACTGTACATAAGTCGTGTAAAATGAACATCTTTATCTGCTGTAAATCAGATCACTTTTTCCTATGCTGTGTGTTGCTTCATGTCCTGTTATACTGCCAGAGGAATGTTTATTCTCTCTCTATATATGTAAATAGACTAAGTTGTTGGTTTTACTCTCTCAGTGTCATAGTGTCATAAGTATCTCTGCTAACCAAATATCTCCTTACTCTGCTGATGTTATGAGAATACACATTATTATCAAAATTCTCAACAAAAACATCATGTGGAAAAATTTCCTCTCCCCCCCACATGTTGCAAGTACTTCAAGCTTGATTGATAAAACATACTTTTCTTGTTGTTCTAAAAAGATCATGTTTAACTGCCAAACCCTGAAACTTTATTTCATTTCTGCTTGCAAAACATTCAAGAACATTCACCACATGGACCCCATTAACAATAATATGAGTCCCTTTTAAACAACAGCAATTGTAAATGGCTTTCTTCTTAGAACTCTCTCATGAATTCAATGTTCTATACTATACATACCAGGACATTCAAAATTTTGGGTAGTTTTAAAATGGAAGAAATATAACTACAATAGATTATAATTTATGCCTAGTATTCTCCCCTGACTGGAATAATGGCAAAAAAATTTATGCCTCCCACTTTTACAACATGATCATACTAATCACAGAAGTCCACATTCTAAAGGTGAAGGCAGCTGTAATTTTAAGTGTCATGGAAGTGATCTCAAATACTAGGACTGTTTGGCCATACAGTATTGGCAAGTGCCAAGCCATCACCACCTATCTCTTTCTCTGTCTGTGAAAAACATTTTTTTTTCAGTGATTTAAAAGTATTTATAGCTACTGCTCGATAGCTCAGTAGTTAGATATGTGGCTGTGGAGCCAGGAGTTGGGAGTTCAATTGCCCACTGTGCCTCCTTGACAGGGGCTGGACTTGATGATCCATAGGGTCCCTTTCAGCTCTGCAATTCTAAGATTATTATATTATGTGCTGGCTGGATAGTTCAGTGGTTTCATTTTCTTGCCATGGAGCCAGAGTTTGGAAGTTCAATTTGGCACTTTGCCCCTTATGAGTAGAGTCAGCCTGTGTGACCTTGGGCAAGCTGCACAGTCCTGGAGCACCCCCAGAAGAAGGGAATGGTGAATCACTTCTGTGTATTCTCTACCTTGAAAACCCTGAAAAGAGTCATCGTAGGTTAGAATTGACTTGATGGCACAGGATTAATTAAATTAAATTAATTTAATTGGCTAGAGGGAAAATAAATTAAGACAATTTAGATTTTTTTTAATGCTGATGGTCAAGGTTCCTGCTAAGCTGTGTGTGTGTGTGTGTGTGTGTGAGCGCACACACACAACTCAGCTTCCCTCCACTCAGTGATTGCATTAGGTTCTGGTCGCAACAGAACCCAGCACGCAGGGGGTGGAGTCACACACACACACACACAGAGGCGGAAAGCCATGCACATGAGAGGCAGAGCCCCGCCCAGTGAGGCTGGAAATTAGAGGGTATGTTGCTTATGGTCCATCTGAAATTTGAGAAGAGCAGGAAGTCAAACCTATTTTCATTATGGGAAGAGAAACACATTTCTATACACAACTGGAGCTGCTTCGCTGAATCCATGGGAATCTGGCAAGTCAGTTCCTCTGTAGGTTCCACTGATTCAGTGAGTCTATTCTAGTTGACACTTACTACATTAAGCAACCGGATTTCAGTTAGTATTGAAATTAGTTGCAATTGAGGGACCTGAAAACTGGCAAGCATTTATTTTCAATATCACATTTATTTCAAATTCAATTTTAGAACCCCAAGAGCTTCTTTTAGCAGACCTAAAATCCATGGCATACCCTCTGGATTTTTATGATTTCTGTTACTATCATGGATAATCAACACATTATACATTGTCATATAATTTACAATTATTTCATTTCACTTCCATGCAGTCTCATTGGCTTTCATTTTTGGGATATTGGAGGATGTGCTAAAGAGGGATTCTCTTCAGTGATCTCAAGGATACATGGCAGTGAGACATTATTTTAGCACCATGAAAACCGTTGATTTAATTAGGTTCCAGAAAGCAATTGACAACATGTACTTTCCTACACTCTGCCCAATGTAACATCAAGGCCATCAGATGAATTCTGGATCTCCTGCAGTTTCCAAACATTTTCAAAAGGCAGCCTCTTGTTGAGCAAATTCCAAAATCCTATTTCTGTTTTAAGTGAATGCATTATAGCAGGGGTCCCCAACTCCTGGCCTGCGGCCTAGTACCAGTCCGTGACCTTGAGAGGACTGGCTGCGGAGAGAGATATCCTGCTCCCCTGCAGACACCCCCCCATGCACGCACACCCCAACATGCATGCACGGACACCCTCCGCATGCAAGCTAAACTGGTCCATGGTGCCAAAAAGGTTGTGTGTAGGCATCCTTCAGTCTCAAGAGACTATGGTAACATGCTCTGAATAGAGGACTTGGAGCAGCATCTAGTGTGGCTGAGAAGGCCAATTCGAGAATGACAATCATTTCCACACTGAAGACAAATAGAATCTGTCCCCTGTCCAGCTCCCTGATTTTGCTGGTTTCAGGACTGCCTCTTTGCCTCCACCTGCTGGACAAGAGTCTCTTCAAAATGGGAGAAGCCATGATGTACGGTCTGCCTACAGGCTGAACACTCAGATGTCAGGCTTTCCCATCTGTTGAAGTCCATTCCTAAACCCTTCAAATCCCGCTTGCAGATATCCTTGTATTGCACCTCTGGTCTCCCTCTGGGGTGATTTCCCTGCGCTAATTCTCCATACAGGAGATCTTTTGAAATCTGACCGTCAGCCATTCTCACGACATGCCCAAGCCAACATAGACATTGCTGTTTCAGTAATTTATACATGCTAAAAATTCCAGCTCATTCTAGGACTACTCTATTTGGAACTTTGTCGTGCCAGGTGATACCAAAAATGCATTGGAGACAATGCATATGGAACGTGTTCAGCTTCCTCTCCAGCCGTGCACAAAGGGTCTAGGACTCACTGCAGTACAGGACTGTGCTCAGGACACAGACTCTATAGACCTGGATCTTGGTATATGCCGTCAGCTTCTTTTTAAGCCATACTCTCTTTGTGAATCTAGAGAACATGGTAGCTGCTTTGCCAATGCGTTTATCCAGCTCTACATCTAGAGAGAGGTTGTCAGAGCCAAGGTACACAAAATCATGAACAAGCTCCAATCCTTGTGTAGAGATGGTAATAGAGGGAGGTGAGTCCACACCTTGGCCCATGACCTGTGTTTTCTTCAGGCTGATTGTTAATCCAAAATCTTGGCAGGCCTTACTAAAACAGTTCATAAGTTGTTGGAGCTCTTCGGCAGAGTGGGCAACAACAGCTGCATCATCGGCGATGAGGAAGCCCCGCATGCATTTCAGCTGGACTTTGGTCTTTGCTCTCAATCTAGAGAGATTAAAGAGCTTTCCATCTGATCTAATACAGCATGACAGCAAAAAAGATCCCAGACAGGGTCAGCGTGAGGACACAGCCCTGTTTCACTCTGCTTTGGATGTCAAAGGGATCTGATGTTGAGCCATCAAAAACTACAGTGCTCTTCATTTCCTCATGAAAGGACCTGATGATGTTAAGGAGTCGAGGTGGACATCCAGTCTTGGGTAGCATTTTAAAAAGGCCATCCCTGCTAACCAAATCAAAGGCCTTTGTAAGATCTATGGAGGCCACAAAGAGTGGCTGTCATTGTTCCCTACATTACTCCTGCAACTGTCTGAGGGAAAATATCATGTCAATGGTAGATCTATTAGCTCAAAATCCACACTGTGATTCTGGATAGCACCTGGAGCCTCTTCAGCATGACACGGGCCAGCAGCTTCCCTACAATGCTGAGAAGAGAGATGCCATGGTAGTTATTGCAGTCACCCCTGTCTCCTTTGTTTTTGTACAATGTGATGATGTTTGCATCCTTCATGTCATGTGGTACTTCACCTTCCCTCCAGCAAAGACAGAAGATTTCATATAGCTCAGTGGTGATGATCTTTTCACAGCACTTCAGCAGGGATGTTATCCTTCCCTGGTGTCTTGCTGGAGGTGAGGGAATCCATGGCCACTTTTATTTCTGCTAAAGTTGGTTCGCTGTCCAGCTCTTCCAAGACAGGCAGGCACTCAGTGTTATTTAATCCCTCTTCGGTTACTACATTCTGAATATAGCTCAGTGAGGTGCAATGACCTCTCCCACTGTTGGAAGTAGCTCCTGGAGTCATGCTCTATGCCAATCGAGCAAAGACTTATAACCAGTAACTGCTACTTCCCGTGTTATTTCGACTGCATTATAGCATACAGTTGTGATAGATGCACTTTATGGTACAACACAACTGTGGTGCTCAGACTTGTTGCCCCTGTTTATTTGGCCCTCACACAGGCTCACACCCTTTTCTCTTCTAGCTGCCGCCAGGTATTATCCTCCTAATACCAATTATGTATGTTATACACGTGTGCTGCCAAAGCTAAGATTTATTGAACTTAGGAATCAGAGGTTTAATTAACAAATATTCTTTTATCGTCAAGTACATCACAAAGGTAAATCACGCAGGAACTGTATCAGGCACTAACAAGGATTTGATTATCTATTTGGTTGCAAGTACTTTTATTCTGAACTACTATATACTTTTACTCAACATCTATCTTATAGTACTTATAATTTCATTCCCGCTTGTTCAATATATATTAACCTTCTCAAATCACTCTTCTAACTCTCTCAGTTCAATTCCCTAACTCTCCTCTTCTCTCCCCTAAACCCTAACTGCCATTCCACACCCCCAAATGTCTCCCTCTAACCGTCTAACTGTCTCTTCCACTCTCCTCTTGGTTCTGCCCATCCTCTCTTCTCATTGGCTCTTCCCCTTGAGCTTCCAATGATGGACAGGCATGACGTAGGGGTTCTGCTATAGCAACATGGGTCTAGAAAGGACCTTGTAGCCCATGAAGTAAACCCCTTGCTCATCACAAAACTTCTAAGCCTAACGTATGGCAAACAGGTTTCTGTCCAGCCCTTCCTTACTGGAAGAGAGCCTCCATCCCCAAGTATATGGTATCATCATAAAACTGCTCATATCCATAACATTTATCCTCATATTTAGCATGTGTTTACTGTCCTGTAACATGAGCCTTTTAGATGAAGAAACAATGAATGGCTATATACAAATCAATCCAGTTTCTTCTGGTGCACTTTCTGACTTCGTAGTTAACGTAATGTTTCCTTTTTTTTTTTCTTACAATAGTTGTAAAAAATCTAATACTTTTAAGATTATCTCAAAGGAGCTTACACAGTACAAAATCCCTATTTAATCTTGGCATATTAAGAGCTTTTGCATTTGAACAATACATTTTACACTTTCCTCCTAAACATTCTTCTTCTCTTCTCAGCATAAAGCTCCAAAACAAATTTATATAGATATATAGGCACTTGTGGTTCATAAATCCTGGCAGGAGTACAGAAGATTATATAATCAGTACTTTGATGGGGAATCACCCGTCCGCAGCTCTAAAGTATTTTGTATTAGTTGCATCTTCCTAGAGATTGGGGACCTTGCAGCTGTTACTACTGAACCACAGATGGGCAGCTTTGGCAGTTCTGAGGGCCAGTTCACCTTCTCTATGACCCACTGTGGGGAGCATCCCATGCTGTTGCTCTGTCCTGCTGAAATTAGTAGCCAAAAATGAATGAATCCCTTCATGGATTGCTGCCTTGTCGTGGCAAAGGGGCTTGAGTAACTCAGAGAAGCTATGGGCTATGCCATACAGGGACACCCAAGACGGACAGGTCATAGTGGAGAGTTCTGACTAAACGCAATCCACCTGGAGTAGGAAGTAGCAATGCCACTCCAGTATCTTTGCCAAGAACGCCCCATGATCAGAAACAAAAGGCTAAAAGATATGACGCTGGAAGATGGGCCCCTCAGGTTGAAAGGCGTCCAACATGCTACTGAGGAAGAGCGGAGGACAAGTACAAGTAGCTCCAGAGCTAATGAAGTGGTTGGGCCAAAGCCGAAAGGATGCTCAGCTGCAGACATGCCTGGAAGTGAAAGGAAAGTCCGATGCTGCAAAGAAAAATACTGCATAGGAACCTGGAATGTAAGATCTATGAACCTTGGGAAGCTGGATGTGGTCAAACAGGAGATGGCAAGAAGAAACATTGACATCCTGGGCATCAGTGAACTAAAATGGATGGCAATGGGCGAATTCAATTCAGATGATTACCATATCAATATGAATCCAAGGCAGACCTTTCAACATCACAATAATCCAAGTTTATGCACCAACCACCATTGATGAGGAGACTGAAAGTGAACAATTTTATGAAGATTTACAACACCTTCTAGAACTGACAGCAAAGAAAGATGTTCTTCTCATTCTAGGGGACTGGAATGCTAAAGTAGGGAGTCAAGAGATAAAAGGAGCACCAGGTAAGTTTGTCCTTGGATTTCAAAACGAAGCAGGGCAAAGGCTAATAGAGTTTTGTCAAGAGAACAAGCTGGTCATCACAAACACTCTTTTCCAACAACACAAGAGGCGACTCTATGCATGGAAATCACCAGATGGGCAATATCGAAATCAGATTGATGATATTCTCTGCAGCTAAAGATGGAGAAGCTCTATACAGTCAGCAAAAACAAGACCTGGAGCTGATTGTCGCTCTGATCATCAGCTTCTCACAGCAAAACTCAAGCTTAAACTGAAGAAAGTAGGAAAAGCCACTGGGCTAGTCAGATATAATCTAAACCATATCCCTTATGAATACACTGTGGAAGTGAAGAACAGATTTAAGGAACTCGATTTTGTGGACAGAGTGCCTGAAGAACTTTGGATAGAGGCTCGTAATATTGTACAGGAGGCAGCAACAAAAACCATCCCAAAGAAAAGGAAATGCAAGAAAGCAAAGTGGCTGCCCAACAAGGATGAGTCACCCAGATAGGCGCAGTATAAATCAAATGAATGAATGAATGAATGAATGAATGAATGAAGAATAATAATAATAATAAGAAGAAGAAGAAGAAGAAGAAGAAGAAGAAGAAGAAGAAGAAGAAGAAGAAGAAGAAGAAGAATAAGAATAAGAAGAATAAGAATAAGAATAAGAATAAGAATAAGAATAAGAATAAGAATAAGAATGCCTTACAAATAGCAGAGAAGAGAAGGGAAACAAAATGCAAGGGAGATAGGGAAAGTTACAGAAAATTGAATGCAGACTTCCAAAGAACAGAAAGGAGAGACAAGAGGGCCTTCTTAAATGAACAATACAAAGAAATAGAGGAAAATAACAGAAAAGGAAAAACCAGAGACCTGTTGGAGATATTAGTGGAACATTTTATGCAAAGATGGACATGATAAACGACAAAAATAGAAGGGATCTAACAGAAGCAGAAGACATCAAGAAGAGGTGGCAAGAATACACAGAGGAATTATATCAGAAAGATTTGGATATACCGGACAACCCAGACAATGTAGTTGCTGACCTTGAGCCAGACATCCTGGAGAGTGAAGTCAAGTGGCCCTTAGAAAGCCTGGCTAACAACAAGGCCAGAACTATTTAAAATCTTAAAAGATGATGCTGTTAAGGTGCTACATTCAATATGCCAGCAAGTTTGGAAAACTCAACAGTGGCCAGAGGACTGGAAAAGGTCAGTCTACATCCCAATACCAAAGAAGGGCAGTGCCAAAGAATGCTCCAACTACCGTACAATTGCAATCATTTCACATGCTAGCAAGGTTATGCTCAAAATCCTCCATGGTAGGCTTCAACAGTATGTGGACTGAGAACTCCCAGAAGTACAAGCTGGATTTGGAAGGGGCAGAGGAACTGGAGACCAAATTGCTAACATGCGCTGGATTATGGAGAAACCAGAGACTTCCAGAAAAATATCTATTTCTGCTTCATTGACTATGCAAAAGTCTTTGACTGTGTAGACCACAGCAAACTATGGAAAGTTCTTAAAGTAATAGGAGTGCCTGACCACCTTACCTGTCTCCTAAGAAATCTATAAGTGGGACAGGAAGCAACAGTTAGAACTGGATATGGAACAACAAAATTGGGAAAGGAGTACGACAAGGCTGTATATTGTCCCCCGACTTATTAACTTATATGCAGAATACATCATGTGGAAGTCTGGACTGGAGGAATCCCAAACTGGAATTAAGCTTGCCAGAAGAAATATCAACAACCTCAGATATGCAGATAATACCACTCTGATGGCAGAAAGTGAGGAGGAACTAAAGAACCTTGTAATGAGGGTGAAAGAGGAGAGTGCAAAAAACAGTCTGAAGCTCAACATCAAAAAAACTAAGATCCCACTGATCCCATCACCTCTTCGCAAATAGAAAGGGAAGATATGGAGGCAGTGACAGATTTTACTTTCTTTGGCTCCAGGATCACTGCAGATGGAGACAGCAGCCACGAAATTAAAATGCGCCTGCTTCTTGGGAGGAAAGCGATGACAAACCTTGACAGCATCTTAAAAAGCAGAGACGTCACCTTGCCAACAAAAGTCCGAATAGTGAAAGCTATGGTTTTTCCTGTAGTGATGTATGGAAGTGAGAGCTGGGCCATAAAGAAAGCTGACCGCCAAGAATTGATGCCTTTGAATTGTGGTGCTGGAGGAGGCTCTTGAGAGTCCCGTGGATTGCAAGGAAAACAAAGCTATCAATTCTAAAGGAAATAAACCCTGAGTGCTCACTGGAAGGACAGATCCTGAAGCTGAGGCTCCAGTACTTTGGCCATCTCATGAGAAGAGAAGACTCCTTGGAAAAGACCTTGATGTTGGGAAAGTGTGAAGGCAAGTGGAGAAGGGGACGACAGAGGATGAGATGGTTGGACAGTGTCATCAAAGCAACCATCATGAATTTGACACAAATCCAGGAGGCAGTGGAAGATAGGAGGGCCTGGTGTGCTCCGGTCCATGGGGTCACGAAGAGTCGGACACGACTAAACGACGACGATGACCCTCTGTGGGGAGCATTCCATGCTGTTGTTCTGTCCTGCTGAAATCTGTAGCCAAAAATGAGTAAAAACCCATTTCTACCGTAAAATCCCATTTGCTTTTGCCCCCCTTAAAGCCAAGGTGCATTGGCCACACACTTTTTGGAAACAAAATTCTGACCCTTGGAAGCTTCAAAGAGATTTCCATTAAAAATGGGGTGGGTGGGGATGTTGTCTTGAGCTATAGCATTGTCATAGAATTTCAGCAGGTATTTGGGGGGGGGCTGGGACCTATGTTTAACAGCCTCTTGGACTGCTCTTTGCAGTGTGCAGTATGTTTCTACATCTGCTCAGAAATTAACAGCTGCAACCATGGGGTCACAAACTGCCAGATAGATGCGCTGGTTTCTGTTAGCTTCACTATGTAAGATTCCAGGTGACCTACAACAGATGTGCACCCCTGGCGTCAGGAAAACACCGGAATTATCCCTATAATTATTTACAGGAAATCAACAGGCAATAATTTTATCAATATTATTATATTAGAATCTTTTCCAATTAGATATATCTTTATGGCTAGAAATCTATTGGTGTTCGCATAAGGTTTGTGTATGTATTTTGCTGTGGCTCATTGATGAGGTACGGGTCACATCTCAGTCCCATGCCTGGTCATATGTCTGATTGTGCAACCAAGATGCACCCCATCACTTCATCAACGAGCCACAATCAACCATGGCAAATTACATAATCTTTATGCAAACACCAATATGATTCCAGAAAATTCACCTTACATTAGCTACATAAGTTTTATTCATATTGCTAGGATTCCTAATAAAGCAAATGGCTGAGTTATGGTTTACACTCGTACTCATATTCCAATACTTGCTTGCACTTTTATTTCAATACATAACAAATGAGCTCTTTAAAAATCCCTTTATGTTCTATTTCTTTCTATAGCAGCACTACTTAGTTTGAACTTTTAAGTCCCTGAATTCAGCAATGTGCTGATCAAATGTTTTACCTACAAATACTGGAAAGGCTATTTCTTGAGCTGCAATACATGCTCAAGTAACACCAGTGTGACTCAGAACCACAGGGTTACACTGCTACTGAGAACAGATAAGAACTGGACAATACTGGTTATAAACTACGGTTCCCAGCCGTTAATTACTTGAATCTTTCCACTGAATCTTTCCATCTAGAGGTGTACTATGACTGGGTCAATGATCCAATTATTTGATTTCTTTTCACAATTATGCACCATAAAACAATCCCAACAATTGGTGTGTGTTTGGGTGTGAAGTGCTTTACTGATGAAAAAAAGAGTCAGTTGCTAGGATTTTCCCTTCCTTGGTGTCACTTTGTGAATGGTAGTGTACACGAAAAGGTGCCCTGTAGACCAATTTGATTTCTGCCCTTGGTGTTGTCAATATTCAGGCTGCCCTTTGCTATGTAAAGATTGGTATCCTTTTTCCTGCTGGAAATGCAGGCATATATGCAGCAATATTGGGTCATTTCCTGATGTTTTGAATCATAGATACATGAACACACACTCATAAATCACAGGTTTTTTGAAGAACTGATTTAAATTATATCTTATTTCCATACCAGTACTCGAGTGCCTATAAATCCATTAAATGGTGATCCATATTCGTCCATTGTACTGAATTTAAACCAAGATTTTTTTTTCTCACCACTTGTGTGTTAATCTGCTTGTCTATGGTTGAATGTACATGTTACTCACCACTCACCTAGGAATGATTTTTATCAGCATTCAGGTCTGTATCTGTCATTCTGGAGGATTGTCCCTGGCTTTTAGTGGCCACTGACCACAATGACATTATGACTTACATTCCCATTATAATTCTTACTCTTACCCTGCCTGTTAATGCATAAATGTCTTTCTAATGAATCTATGCTCTGTGCATCTGAAGAAGTGGGCTGAAGCCCACAAATTCTTTGTGCCAAATAAAAGATGTTAATTGTAAAGGTGCCACAGGACTCTTTGGTGGGGTCAGGCTAGGCCGCAAGTGCCATACAACTTCACAAGTCATGTATGTAGTGGTAAATTTTGAAGTATCAGTTGTCATCATGACTATTCTTATGGTGACATCTCTAAAAAGAGCTGAAAAATCATGGCTGCTGTGTTAATCTGTGTGTGCCTGCCCATGTTCCTATATACACACAAACCAAGGAGCAGCAGTACATATTTCATTTATTAGGATCAAGTAGCAATCATAGAACAGCGAGTGGGCAAAAACAGTGCAGTTCTTAGCTGGTTGACTTTAGTCAGAGAGGCCTGACCAAAGCAAGATATGTATCTCTGAACATCATACTGCCACTCCAAGATTTTCCAGGGGTTACTCTTCCCAGCACCAGTACTTTACCACAAAGTCAACAAACTAGTTCCAGCAGTTTCTACCTCTGCCCGTTTTCTGTACAACTGTGTTATTGTGTGTGATGTGCCATCACGTTGGAACTGACATATAGTGACCCTAGTGGGCTGTTCAAGGTGTGCAAGATGTTTAAAGAGAGGTTTTGCCACTCACATCCCATTCTATGACTGAGCAGTGAATCAAACTCAGGTCTCCTGAGTCCTACTCCATTACTCTATCTACCACACCACACTGGGTACTCTTTGTACAGCTAACGAGACATAATTGTCAATTCAAGACTATGATGCCCCCAGAATAGTATATATTGACTAGGAAAATCTACCCACACTCCCACTCGAGTTACCCTGAAGACTGCACCTCAATCCAGTTGATCCCCAGGTAGATGCTCTGATGAGTAAGTATAACAGCCAGAGTCAGAATAGGAAAGTCTGTGGGGATTGGCAGATGACATCATGAAAAAGCACTTTGGTTGATTCCTGCAAGTGCTATCTTTCAATATCGTTGATCTTCAGATACGCCTATACAGGTTTTTAGCTGCAATTCTTTATCTTATGCTCTTACCATTACAGTATAACGTTAGTTTTTGCCAGTAAGTTACCATTTGGAGTATATGCAATGAAATAAATAAAGTCTTGGACTACATGTTTTATAACAAACGTTTTCCTTAGACAACTTTTCCAAGACTATTTCTTGTATTCACCACTTATGATTAAAAGTAACTAAGGCCTGTATGTTTTCAATTATCCTAATCCCTTGGTATTTCAACCATAGAAGGAATCAAATTTTTCTTCTGATATTATCTTAATTTCTATATTAAAACTAACCCATTCCTATTCTGTACCATTGGGTTTTTTTTAAGCAGAAACTTCCCCAAATTTGATATACAGATTTATAATTTTTTTGTTCTTAATTGTTAATGAGTAAAAAAGAAACATCTACATACCAGTTTCAATTGAAATTCTTCATTTCCTGCCTTAACAATGTTGATAACTTTATCTAATATAGATGGTCATTCTTGCCTGTTGCCTCTGTAAAGATGAAGAAAATGTTATCATGTCCTGTTTGCTCCATTTATGCTATTGGATATACTTGAATAATTTTGATCCAGGCTTTGTGATCTCTTTAGGAGAGGCTATGATGTAAATCCTGCATAGTCAAGACATTTGAGTGATAAGGAAATAGTGGGTCCCTCATGACATCTTTATTTAAGATTGTCAACATTGATTTTGATAATTGCTGATTCCCAGGGTGAAGACCAGGGATAAATTAGGCACAGACAAGAACCTGGAAATTTTGGGGTAGAGCCAACATGGAATTGGGTAGGGCAAGGCCAATATAAGCACTAGCAGGTCTGTGGCACATTGTGGGCCAGAATCATAACCAGATCCTGACAGTCTTGTGCATTATGAACAAAAGCGGTTTCATTGTGGTTTAAGCATAGGGGTTGGGGAGAAAGCCAGTGCAGAAAACATGCGAGAAAAACAGACTGCTAGTGATCTCTGCATTATTTATATTAAAAGCTTCAGTTTCCACGGCTGTCATTTCTTGGAATATACATGTTTTCACCAGAAGTGAGCATTGTTTTCACATGGGAAGCTCTATTCCTGTATTTTAATGACTGGAAGTGCCACACATGTTGTTATAATATATTGCTCAGATTTAAGAACTTGCATGTCAAGCAAGCCATTTTCACTTGTTTTGATCTTTTTGAATTTCCCACAGACACAAAAACCAGTGAGGTCTGCTTTGAGCTATCTGCCAAACAAACTCTATGGTGTTCTGTTGCTAGGTCAAAATGACTGACTCTAGTGTAACCTAGTCATGATTCTCTTGCGCTTTCAAGATAGTCCCACAGCATTCATGGGAATTTTACTATCATCTGCTATCATGCATATTTACCCTATTAGCTATGCATAGAAAATGACACTCTGTGTGCTGTGTCCCTGTGATATTTGATACCTAACCCAGTCCACACCCAGCCAGATATCCAGAATGAGACCACAGTGTGCCTGTCAAGCCACCATTCCACTTCCATGGTTCTAGGATATAGAAACAGTGCCCTCCACGTGTACTGTAAGGACACAAATGGGAACATCCTGTGTGGCCATATACCACGTGTAATGTAGAATCTCTTTATAAATGCTCCTCCAGTCAAAAAAGGTGTCTTGCCATCTGAGACAGGATACATAGCACAACAGCTCTTTTGCTGCTTCCACCTACCATTCCCATCCTGTTTTCCACATCCACTATTTCCCTACCTTCCTTCCTTGACCTGTCGCCCCTCTTATTGTAAAAACAGACTGGGTACCCTTCAGCAGTAGGGTCATAGGAGGCTCTCTGTATAATTTTATGACACCCTTAGCCTAATGTTTACACTTATTTGGTAAGGATCAGTTCAGACCTCTGGCTAGAATAATCTTACATCTCTTTGGGAGGCTACAGGACAAGAGATGCAGGGAGAGAAACAGAAGAGGGTAGCAGAAAGAAGGAGAAAGGGGGTGGTCCTGTCTATTTTGGTTCTGTTTCTGTCACAGGTGTATTCAGACTTACCTTCTACTAGCATGTGACCCATAACTGGAGCATAGCCTTCGATGACAAAAGGTTGTACACCACTACTCTTAAGGGCTACTTCTTCAAAATGAGGTACTGTTAACAGGGAGGACATGGAGACCATTTGGCTCTCCTTTTTTGACCACTCTGACACAATGCCTTGCTCAGAAAACACCTTCAGAACATGGCATTTGGAATTTACTTCTCAGCTGTAACATATACCATAGCTAGAGACTGGCCACTATTGATGTTGGCCTATAACGTCAGCAGGGGAGCGCTACACAGCTCCCGCTTCAGCACTGCATGCTTGGACTATGGGCCATGTGGTCAGCCAGTGAAGCTCTTCAGAAAAGCAACAGCCTTTCCCAGGAGTAGGGCTAGAGAGAATTAATCCCCACAGCATTCCACTGCCTAAGGTGGCCACCTCACCCTGCCTAATAGCAAGACCAGCCCTACCAGCAGTTATTAGAGTTTCCCCCCATTCATTGTAAGAGGTATAAGAAGTAGAAGAGCAGCCAGCATCTAGAGAGCCAGAAAAGGAAAGAGAGAGATTGGAGTAACTGTTTCTGAAATGAAGAAACTAATACTGTACAGCTCATGGTGAAAATATCCTTCCCCCCCCCCTTGTGCCAGCAGGTCTAGCAGGGAGATAATGCAATGCCCAGGGCATAACAACCTCCAGTTCTTCTTTCTCCACTCTCTCTGCAGATGCTTATCTTATCAAGCAAGGACATCCTAGCATAGATAAGTGCATAATTACATGCATGGTTGATCAGGGGTTGTTAGCAGAAAGGCTCTGAGGTAATGCGAATGAAAATTGTCTGAGTGATCATTTGACAAAGAAAAGTTAAATGATATTACAGACACCTCTGTCTTGATGACATTATTAATACAGAGAAAGTCTGTGACTCTATTCAATGAAGAGAAGAGCTAAAGTACTCAATGAATCCTTGTTCAGCTGTTTCCTATTGGAATCTGTCTTTAAAGTTTTGTGAAAGAATGGCCACCTCGGCCATGTCATGAACCAGGCTGGACAGAGTTTGGAAGTAGCCAGTTACAACTAATACAGTTCGTTTCTTTCCCCAAAAAACAAATGGATTACAGTATGAATACAATTCAACAAGAAATATCTTTACTCCCTTTAAGATATAAAGATAACATTTAAGTGGCTTTGATAGTCACAGAGTGTAGCCTGACTAAATGTGTGTGTGTTCTATGCTATCAAGTCACAACTGACTTATAGATATCCTAATAGGGCTTTCAAGGTAAGTGAGATATTTAAGGAGTGGTTTTACCAGTTCCATACAGCATCCTTTGAATTTCCATGGCTGAGTAGGGATTTGAACCCAGGTCTTTTGAGTCTCCATTGTACCACATAAGTAGAGGAGAAATAAGCACATAATTTAAGTACTAGCTCATATTAAGTCTCTTGCTCTGTCCCATTAAGATAAGTATAAGGAGGGTAAAGCATCTTCACTGTCCAGCTTTCATCTCCATACTAATTGACTGGGAAAACCTGGAGGAGTATGGACATTTTTGGCCTTGGTCCCCCATAGAACATCCATACATTTTTTAAAAAATATTTAAACAAATGTTGGCTGAACCAATATTTTGTAGGAGTTACACAAGCTTTTTGTGGGTTGTTGTTGTTTAGCTGTTAAGTCATGTCCAACTCTTCATGACCCCATGGACCAGAGCATACCAGGCCTTCCTGTCTTCCACTGCCTCCCAGAGTTGGGTCAAATTCATGTTGGTAGCTTCAATGACACTGTCCAACCATCTCATCCTCCGTTGTCCCCTTTTCCTCTTGCCTTCACACTTTCCTAACATCAGGGTCTTTTCCAGGCAGTCTTCTCTTCTCATGAGATGGCCAAAGTATTGGAGCCTGAGCTTCAGGATCTGTCCTTCCAGTGAGCACTCAGAGTTGATTTCCTTCAGAATGGATAGGTTTGTACTCCTTGCAGTCTCTTTATGGTCCAGCTCTCACTTCCATACATCACCACTGGAAAAACCATAGCTTTGACTATGCGGACCTTTGTCGGCAAGGTGATGTCTCTGTTTTTAAGATGCTGTCTAGGTTTCTCATTGCTTTCCTCCCAAGAACAGGCACCTTTTAATTTTGTGACTGCTGTCTCCATCTGCAGTGATCATGGAGCCCGGGAAAGTAAAATCTGTCACTGCCTCCAAATCTTCCCTTTCTATTTCCCAGGAGGTGATGGGACCAGTGGCCATGATGTTAGTTTTTTTTATATATACATTGAGTTTCAGACCATTTTTTAAAACTCTCTTCTTTCACCCTCATTACAAGGTTCTTTAATTCCTCCTCACTTTTTGCCATCATAGTGGTCTCATCTGCATATCTGACGTTGTTGATATTTCTTCTGGCAATCTTAATTCTGGTTTGGGATTCATCAGTCCAGCCTTTTGCATGATGTATTCTGCATATAAGTTAAATAAGCAGGGAGACAATATACAGCCCTGTTGTACTCCTTTCCCAATTTTGAATCAATCAGTTGTTCCATATCCAGTTCTAACTGTTGCTTCCTATCCCACATATAGATTTCTCAGGAGATATATAAGGTGGTGAGGCACTCCCATTTCTTTAAGGACTTGCCATAGTTTGTTGTGGTCGACACAATCAAAGGCTTTTGCATAGTCAATGAAGCAGAAATACAAGTAGATGTTTTTCTGGAACTCTCTGGCTTTCTTCATAATCCAGCGCATGTTAGCAATTTGGTCTCTAGTTCCTCTGCCCCTTCAGCTTGTACTTCTGGGGGTTCTCGGTCTACATGCTGCTGAAGCCTACCTTGTAGGATTCTGAGCATAACTTTGCTGACATGTGAAATGAGTGCAATTGTACGGTAGTTGGAGCATTCTTTGGCACTGTGCTTCTTTGGTATTGGGATGTAGACTGATCTTTTCCAGTCCTCTGGCCACTGCTGAGTTTTCCAAACTTGCTGGCATTTTGAGTGTAGCACCTTACCATCATCTTTTAAAATTTTAAATAGTTCAGCTGGGTTGCCATCACCTCTTACTGGCCTTGTTGTTAGCTGTGCTTTCTAAGGCCCACTTCACACTCCAGAATGTCCAGCTCAAGTCCAGCAACCACACTATCTGGGTTGTCCGGGACACCCAGATCTTTCTGGGATAATTTCTCTGTGTATTCTTGCCACCTCTTCTTGATGTCTTCTGCTTCTGTAAGGTCCCTGCCATTCTTGTCCTTTATCATCTCCATATTTGCACAGAAGGTTCCTTTAATATCTCCAATTTTCTTGAACAGATCTCTGCTTTTTCCTTTTCTATTATTTTCCTCGTTTTCTTTGCACTGTTCATTTAAGAAGGCCCTCTTGTATCTCCTTGCTATTCTTTGGAAGTCTGCATTCAATTTTCTGTAACTTTCCTTATCTCCTTTGCATTTTCTTTCCCTTATCTTCTCTGCTATTTGTAAGGCCTCGTTGGACAGCCACTTTGCTTTCTTGCATTTCCTTTTCTTTGGGATGGTTTTTGTTGCTGCCTCCTGTACAATATTACGAGCCTCTATCCAAAGTTCTTCAGGCACTCTGTCCACAAAATCGAGTTCCTTAAATCTGTTCTTCACTTCCACAGTGTATTCATAAGGGATTTGGTTTAGATTATATCTGACTAGCCCAGTGGCTTTTCCTACTTTCTTCAGTTTAAGCTTGAGTTTTGCTATGAGAAGCTGATGATCAGAGCGACAATCAGCTCCAGGTCTTGTTTTTGCTGACTGTATAGAGCTTCTCCATCTTTAGCTGCAGAGAATATCATCAATCTGATTTCGATATTGCCCATCTGGTGATTTCCATGCATAGAGTCGCCTCTTGTGTTGTTGGAAAAGAGTGTTTGTGATGACCAGCTTGTTCTCTTGACAAAACTCTATTAGCTTTTGCCCTGCTTCGTTTTGAACTCCAAGGCCGAACTTACCTGTTGTTCCTTTTATCTCTTTTTTTGTGTGGGTATTGAGGCATAACCCTCCCTCTCACTCCAGAGTAGTAATTTCCAACCTTGGGTCCCCAGATGTTCTTGGACTAAAATCCCAGAAGCCTTCACCCCTAGCTGTGTTGGCCAGTATTTCTGGAAGTTGTTGTCCAAGAACATCTGGGGGCCCAAGTTTGGAAACCACTGCTCTTGAGCTCTTGCTTGTGTCAACATAAGTCCCTCTGTGAAGGATGCACTGCAGAGTTCCGGTGCATTCACATTTATTTCTGGGACTATGCTACCTTTCTGTCTCAATGATGGTGAAAGATTGGAGAGGCGCAGCATAACTGTGACCATGTTTGTTTACTACTTTGGAAACACATACCAATACACTGGGGGTCCTCAGCCTTGTGGTTTCCTCCTTCTCTTCCTACATGTCTATACTAGTAATAGATTCTCACCAACACAAAGCTATGGCTGTATCAACCTTATTTGTCCAGCAGTACTGTTATGCTGTATTAATGTACAAAGAAGTGCAGGCTCAACTCTGTCTCCCCTAGAATCCATACATTGAATGTGGTGGGGAGCTGTTGTGTGAGAAATCTGGAAACAAGAAACTCAGAAACACTCTTTCTAATATTAATTTTATACTTTCATTATAACAGAAGGAAAACAAATCCAGGACAAATCACACAACTGAAAATGTTTGAAGAACTTCTGCCTCTTATAAATACAGTACTATACCTGGGTTGTGGAAAAACTAAGAACAGCATCCCCGGATATCCATGTGAAGGATCACGCCTCACCACAGGGAGGATCCACTGACCACTGAGCCACATTACCTTTGCTTAACCTGGTGTGGGTACTTGCCAGGTGGGTCAATGTGCTAGTGACTGGGAAAACTCCCTTCTCTCAACACCTTTGAGCCAACTTTGGTGCCCGAGGGAGAAATAAAACTTTCAGGTTGTTGCTTATAATGACAAACCAACCTTGCAAGGTAGAATGTATTAAAAACCCACAAAGTACCCACAACTTCCAAGTACAAGGCACTATTCTTTAGTACTATCAACTCCTTGGCCTGAGTTAAAACACAGCTGTAAAATGTTATTATGTGTATTGAAGGAATTCCAAAAGATCGTACATATTTAAAAGTAAGTTCAAAAATTCTAAAAGAATAATAACATTTTTGAAAATTATGAAATGTAGGGGCATAGCAGAAGCATTTACTTCCTGAATGCTTTTAGTGGGATGGTAGGATAAAAAGGACTTTTAAAAAATGGCATGAATAAACTACCCATATTTGAAACATGGGCTTTTTTGAGGGGAAAGTTCAGGTGGATGAACTATGGATTTATACTAAAGGGAAAATAATAAAAAAAGTGTACATATCTATTAGAGTATGATCTAGAGGATGAGAGGGTAAAGCAGGCACAAAACTTTGGATATAATATTGATATTGATGAATGGACAAAAATATGGAAAGATAACTATAAAACGATTAAG
This sequence comes from Pogona vitticeps, assembly GCF_051106095.1. Classification (NCBI taxonomy): domain Eukaryota; kingdom Metazoa; phylum Chordata; class Lepidosauria; order Squamata; family Agamidae; genus Pogona; species Pogona vitticeps. The sequence continues at coordinate 100,774,076 of NC_135787.1, read as the reverse complement.
CCAGTTAATCTTAGAGAAAACATCCTTAAAACATTTCTCAGATTGCATCTTACTTCGGAAAGATTGGCAAAAATATCAGAAGGAATAAGTAATGTTTGCTGGAAATGTAAAAAAAAATCCAGGAACTTATTATCAGGTACGGTGGTCATGTGAGAAAGCCAAAATATTTTGGTCACAGGTTTGGGAAATGTCACAAAAGATTGTTTAGCAAAAACAAAGTTTTAAACCTGCCATAAGTTTTGTTAGGAGTTTTAGGCGGTCCCGAATTTCACGTGGAAGTAGATAGAGTCTGAGCATCAGGAACATAACGATTTTTATTCAACTCTAAAATAGGCGTATCTATAACAACTTCAGTAGGCATAAACAAGTCCCAATCATTCAACTGTCTTTCAACTTTGTTAAATTGGTCCTGAACATAGTCTCTTCTTAGAACTCGGGTGCCGGTCCAAACCTCTCCTTGTTTGTAGGTTTCCTCAACGGTGCGCTCTGCACCACGCATGTGGTGCCGCAGCACGGATGGCGGGCCCAATCCCCCTCTGCTGGTGGTTTGTTGTAGGTGGGATCCGGCCACACCACCTTCTTCCAGGGACTGCGTCCCCTCAGGAACACCACCACCGTCCATTCCGTCGTTTCCCTCACTGTGATCCCTCCTTCTGCAGACACCGGATCAGGCAACAGTCCTCCAACTTTTAGGTTGGGAAAGTCCTTCAGCAAATCATTCACCTCCTTTTGTTTCCTCTCCTCTCTTGCTCTACTTTTAACTTCTATCACTTGAAAATCCTGCACACCAGTTCCCTCTTTTATATCCTCCTCCCAAAGCTCTAACCGCTGCTCCTCCCCTTTCCCTTCACTCCCTTCGGACAAACAAACCTGTATCTTAACCCTTTCCTGGTCAATCTTTCCCTTTGACTCGTCCCTCTCTCCTCCTTTCTTTTCAATGCCCTTTCTTTCTGGAGGAGACGGCGCACTCAAGTCCTCTAGTCCTCCACAAAACCTGAAATATTATTATTGAATATAATGCCAGAAATTATTGATAATAAAATAAAATATAGTTGACTGTATATATTTACTGCAGCTAGGTTACTCTGGGCCCAAAAATGGAAGAATGGAGAAACACCAATGATGGATGAGCTAATAAACAAGCTATTGGACATTGCAGAACTAGGTATGCTTTCAGAGGCACTATGGGATCAATCAAGACACTGTGTAAAAGAAAGCTGGAAGCTGATATATGTAACTGGGCCCAGGAAAATACAGGAATTTAGGGGAATATTTATTTATTTATTTATTTATTGGACTTATATACCGCCCCATAGCGCTACAAGCACTCTCCGGGCGGTTTACAATTTTTAATTATACAGGCTACACATTGCCCCCCCCCCAGCAAGCTGGGTACTCATTTTACCGACCTCAGAAGGATGGAAGGCTGAGTCAACCTTGAGCCGGCTACCTGGGATTTGAATCCCAGGTCGTGAGCACAGTTTTAGCTGCAGTACAGCGTTTTAACCACTGCGCCACGAGGCTCTGGGAAGAATTAGTTTATGGTGAATCAGTGCTCACTAGAATCCTTTGGTGATATTCAGATGACCAGATGATGGCAAAATCTCTGTTCTATAGGTGTAGTATGGATGTTTAGTTTTGATGTCTCATTTTTATTATTGTTAGATTTTAGTTTTTTGTTCTGTATGTCAGTATGTATGAATACAAATAATAATTAAAAAAATAAATTACCCATATTTGGATCTTTCTGTGATGTAATTGAAAAATTACACAGCTAAATGGCAGAAAGCACAACTGGGTGACTGTATATTTCAAGTCTCTAATTTAAAAAGCACCCTCTGATCAGTTGAATTGTAATTGTATGGAACAACAATGTAACTGTATTGAGTAGTAGGGAGGGAACTATGTGGCCCTCCGTATGTTACTGGAGAGCCACTCCCACCAGCTCTAGGCTCTAGTCTAGCCAATAAACAGCCAATGGTGGGTATGATGATAATTGCAGACCCACAATTCTTGAAGGGTGGCCATGTACATAGGCAGGGATGGGCAATCTGTGCCCCTCCATGTGTTGTTGGACTGTATTATTTGCCAAACATCATTACTGCTTTGCTCATGAGGGCTGATAAAAATTGTAGCCCCCAAACATCTGGAGAACTATAGGTTGTTCATTGCAGTGTCAGAGGTTGCAAACTTCACACTGCTGTGGTATGGTTTCCCAAACACACATTAAAATGGCCCATTATTGATTTCAGTATCTAGGAAGGCTTATTTGTAAACTTGTTATGGGTCATGCATAACCCATGGGTTATGCTTGAGTCACCATGCTGGGTGTGCCTCCTAACTGAAAGGAGGCATCTTATATGTGCAGAGACATAGTGGATTGATTCTTTGGCAAGTGTTGTGTTTTTGAATCAAGTGACTGAGAGATCCAATCAGACACAAGAATGCAGAGAGAGGAAACCTCATTGATATTCCCTCCCTGCCCTCAGACATACTGAAAGTAGGCAACTATAGGGCAGTAAATCATGCACAGATGCAAGATATAAACATTTACCTGGATGAGTGCTCTGTACTTATAAGAACCTTTAATTAATGTTGTCTTGTGCCACAATCATGCTCCCTGTGCTTGTTTACATATAGTTCCTCCTCTCTTGCCACCAAGTAACTACTCATTGGCAACAAAAGTTCATTAGGTGATTCCAGTCTGTCACCATTGATTTGAATCCAGATAACCAATCCATATCATTCTTTATGTGTTAACCGGCTTACCCAGTACCAGGATGCTTGCATTAGCAGCAGCAAATCTGTGAATGGGCAATGTTAATAATGTGATCATCACTGTCAGTAATTACCAGATTAAATTTCCTTCTGAGCTCAGTGCCTACTATCTGAAACCCAACCATTTCTGCTGTGTCTGTATCTGAAATTCTGGATAACTCACCATGAGCCTACTAATGAAGTGGAGTATAGTTCATGAAAACCTATTATAAATGTATGATGTTGTGTAACAATTTTTTTATCGTTATCTTTTATCTTCTTGTTTTGGTTGATAGCTTTACTCAGGGAATTACTGGCTTAGAAGACAAACATAAAAACAGAATCAAGGCTGAAGAAAGTTGACAGTGTTTAGCAGACAGCAAAACTGTGTAAAAGGAAAGAAAATATGCCCTTGGTACAAGTCTAGAGAGCCATTCTCTGCCTTCTTGGTACTGTATAACCTAAAAGCCTACATACTGCTGCAGTTGCTGACCTGGCAGTTTGGCTGTGGTCCTAATAATTCTTAGTTAGAGAAATTTAGTGAGTTTCCCTGAATTAAAGCAGAGAACTTACGGGATTCTACAGGATGGAGTCATGGCAGTTACAGTGGAATCAAACTGTTCCAAATGTGTAAGACAGATACACACTGGCCCATGCATCATGTTATCAGCATTCAGATGCTGATCTGGGCCAAAAAGAGGTAAAACCCTCATGAGTTTTAATTCCTTGTTTCTTCCTGTTCCTTTAATTAGAAGCAGTTCATCAAACTCCCTTTTCAACCAGCAACTTTGTCCACCCAATCTTCTCTGCAGGGTTACTTTAGAAACTGCGGACCCATCCAAAGCTTTCCTCTGTGCACTCTCTATTCATGTGATAAGCTATATTTGATTATTTTAATGTCTAGCACTGGTATCCAGCTTAATTCTCTATCAGTGAGAGCCCACCTTCAGTCTACTGCATGCCCCCCACTTCAGCATCCAGACTCTTTCCCTTTGCATCATTGATCTGACCTAAAGACTCATGCCCCACAGTACAGTGGACCCTCTACTTAAGGAATTAATCCATATTGGAACAGTGGCTGCAAGTCGAAAATTCTGTAGGTCGAATCTCCATTGACCTACAATGCATTGAAAACCGATTAATCCCATAATCAGTGGTTTTTATTCTATTTTTGTTCCATTTTGGTTTTTTTCTGGTCTGTAGGTCGATTCTCCGGCTGCAAGTCGAATCTAAATTTTGCAGCCAGAGAAGTCTGTAACTCGAAAAGTCTGTAAGTCGAGCCGTCTGTAAGTCGAGGGTCCACTGTATATGCATGGCAATATCCATATGAGTTTACACATACATAATGGATTCAGTTCCCAAATCTCAGGCTGGATCCAAAAAGATCTCCATCACATTGACACAACCCTCCACACCACTGGAAAATCAAGTCTTGAAAAATATAAACCTACCCTGTGCTTGGGAGATTACAAAGCTGAAACACTGCAAAAACCCACTGCTGCACATTTAACTCTTGGAGCTCCTGTTGGGGCATTCATACCAGTTCTCGACAAGAAAACTCAGCCTAAATTTGTTTTCACTAAAGCCGTAAAATGGCAGGAATGTTAGGGAAATAATGGCGTGCTTGGCTGATGCTCAAAAGCTTCGAGGCAAGGGCGTGTTCATCCCCACAGCTGTTTCAAAAAATTTCTGGGATGAGGTAGCCAAAACAACAAAAACAATGAAATTTACGGTGCCTTAAAGGACTGATAAGTTTTATTTGGCATGAGCCTTTGTTGTCTGCATCCCACCTTTAAGGTGCCGGAAGATTCTTCTATTGTTTACTGGTACAATGGGATGAAGCTCTACAGAGGGGGCAGATGAAGCACTCTTGGTAATTAAATGTACTTCTTCATACCATGCTGTGGTTGGGTTCATTAGAGAACTAAAGCAGTTCCTCCTTTTTGGCGGGAAATGACAACTGAGTCTTTTTTGGAACATTAACAGATTTACTTAGTGTAACATTAGGTGACTCTACAACAACTTCTACTGGTTCAAAACTACTAAGATCAGGTAACTGTCCAAACTGTGAGGACGATAACTCTGTCTGGAAACTGACAGGATTCACTGAGGGGATGGCCCAAAACATTCTTGATCAGTGGGCTTCCTCAGCGGAGCACTCCGAACCGCGCACATTGTCCCACAACAAGGGTGTCTGGCCCAATCTCCCTCTGGTGGTAGGTGGTTGAAAGAAGAGTCTGGCTGAATCACCTTCCTCGAGTGACCTTGTCCCTGCGGAAAGACTACGACCGTCCATTCTAGAGCTTCTACCAATGTCCCTTTTTCTTTAGATGCGTCCGGATCAGGTAGCAACCCTCCTACCTTAGAAGTCTTCCAAAAACCCTCACATTCTATCATATTCATATTCTCTTCCCCCCCCCCTTTTCCTCTCCTTCCTTCTTTCTTTCCCTCCTTGGTACACTGAACGGTCTCCTCCCACTTTGCTCCCCTATATCCTCCTCCCACACAGATAAAATTAACTCCACCACCCTTTTTCCCTCCCTCTCTCTTCCACTAGACAGATTTCAATTTTTTCCTCTTTCCCCTTTGATTCCCTTCTTTTTTCTTCCTCCACATTCAACTCATCATTTTCCATTATCTTCCCTACTTCGATATCTCTCTTCTGCTCAGACGTCTCTAGCTGAGGGATGGCCCACTCTGTTCTTTCTCCTTTTGGTCTACCATTCCTTCACATGCTTTGTTTCTGTCGCCTTTGAAAGTAACTTTACTTTACCCATCCTTGACTGTACGAGTAACAGCTCCTTCCCACTCTCAGAATATTTTATTTTTTCCAATGGGCCTTGGGACCTGGGATTTCTGGTCTGCCTTTAACTGAACAGGAAATTTATTTTATAACTTGAGGTTTTTACTGTTAGGTATTATTTTACACCCCTTCACGGATTGCTGTCTTGTTGTGGCGAAAGGGCTTGAGTAATTCAGAGAAGCTATGGGCTATGCCATGGATGGACAGGTCATAGTGGAGAGTTCTGACTAAACGCAATCCACCTGGAGCAGGAACTGGCAAGCCACTCCAGTATCATTGCCAAGAAAACTACATGGACAGAAACAAAAAATATGATGCTGAAAGGTGAGCCCCTCAGGTCGGAAGGTGTCCAACATGCTACTGAGGAAGAGCGGAGGACAAGTACAAGTAGCTCCAGAGCTAATGAAGTGGTTGGGACAAAGCCGAAAGGATGCTCAACTGCAGACATGCCTGGAAGTGAAAGGAAAGTCCGATGCTGCAAAGAAAAATACTGCATAGGAACTTGGAATGTAAGATCTATGAACCTTGGGAAGCTGGATGTGGTCAAACAGGAGATGGCAAGAAGAAACATTGATATCCTGGGCATCAGTGAACTAAAATGGATGGCAATGGGCGAATTTAATTCAGATGATTACCATATCTACTATTGTGGGCAAGACTCCTGTAGAAGAAATGGAGTAGCCCTCATAGTCAACAAAAGAGTGGGAAAAGCTGTACTGGGATACAATGTCAAAAATGATAGAATGATGTCAATACGCATCCACATCACAGTAATACAAGTTTATGCACCAACCACCCATGCTGAAGAGGCTGAAATTGACCAATTTTATGAAGACTTACAACATGTTCTAGAAGTGACATCAAAGAAAGATGTTCTTCTCATTATAGGGGACTGGAACGCTAAAGTGGGAAGTCAAGAGATAAAAGGAACAACAGGTAAGTTTGGACTTGGAGTTCAAAATGAAGCAGGGCAAAGGCTAATAGTTTTGTCAAGAAAACAAGCTGATCATCACACACATTCTTTTCCAACAACACAAGAGGTGACTCTACACATGGACATCACCAGATGGGCAATACCAAAATCAGATTGATTATGTTCTCTGCAGCCATAGATGGAGAAGCTCCATATAGTCAGCAAAAAATGGTCTGAAGTTCAACATTAAAAAAAACTAAGATCATGGCCCTTGGTTCCATCTCCTCCTGGCAAATAGAAGGGGAAGATATGGAGGCAGTGACAGATTTTACTTTCCTGGGCTCCATGATCACTGCAGATGGTGACAGCAGCCATGAAATTAAAAGCCGCCTGCGTCTTGAGGGAAAGCGATGAGAAACCTAGGCAACATCTTAAAAAGCAGAGACATCACCTTACCAACAAAGGTCCGCATAGTCAAAGCTATGGTTTTTCCAGTGGCGATGTATGGAAGTGAGAACTGGACCATAAAGAGACTGCAAGGAGTACAAACCTATCCATTCTGAAGGAAATCAACCCTGAGTGCTCACTGGAAGGACAGATCCTGAAGCCGAGGCTCCAATACTTTGGCCATCTCATGAGACGAGAAGACTGCCTGGAAAAGACCCTAATGTTGGGAAAGTGTGAAGGCAAGAGGAAAAGGGGACGACAGAGGACAAGATGGTTGGACAGTGTCATCGAAGCTACCAACCTGAATTTGACCCAACTCCAGGAGCCAGTGGAAGACAGGAAGGCCTGGCATGCTCTGGTGCATGGGGTCACAAAGAAGCGGACACAACAACTAAACAACAAAATTATTTTACATGTTTTGTGTTACTGTTTCATAAGAATGTAAGAAGAGGTCTGCTGGATCGAGCCAAGGGCCCATCTCGTCCAGCTTCATTCTGAAAGGTTTGTGAGGCAAGACTTACAGAAGCCATGCTGGTTTTCCCTCAGCAAGGCTTGTTTTTCTATGCATTTTAATCAGCAAGGGTTGTTCTATGTGTTTCAGTTAAATATATTTCATATTTCATTGTTTTAAAAATGTATCTTGCAAATAATCTTCAAAGAGAGGTATAGAAATGCTTGAAGTAAAAGAAAGTATTAGAGTTGGCAACTCTTACAACAAAAGCTCTTACATGGAATCACATGAAACTAGTTCATGGTACGTCAAAATCCCCGGATATGCCTGGGGCTTGTTATGGCTGGAGCACTGGCCATCTGCCATGTTGCATGGCCAAGCAGAGTGGGTGGTCAATGCATTGAGCTTGGAACCTCAGGTTTAGCAGCAGTTGCACATATTTCAGAACTTGAAAATCAACAGGTGCAAAATTCCATTGAGGGATTTGTTTGCATGAATTGATCCCCTTTTGTAGACTGTGGATATAGACAGGACCCATGAATGAATGCCAGTGCCGGAAACAATGAAAAGGGTGGACATTCCTTTTATGCTGTTCTGGTAAGCTTCTTAGAAGAATCGGGCTAGCCATGATAAAAGTGCAACATCGAGCCATGGTTAGATGGCACATAAGTACCCTTTGAATTTCCATGTTGTTTGTTTGTTTGTTCAGTCGTTTAGTCGTGTCCGACTCTTCGTGATCCCATGGACAAGAGCACGCCAGGCCCTCCTATCTTCCACCACCTCCCGGAGTTGTGTCAAATTCATGTTGGGTGCTTCAATGACACTGTCCAACCATCTCATCCTCGGTCGTCCCCTTCTCCTCTTGCCTTCACACTTTCCCAACATCAAAGTCTTTTCCAATGTTTCCATGTTACAGTGACATAATATATTGTTTTTTTAATCAGGACACTTTCTTGTCAACAGAATAAATAGTTCAGATGTGTGCTTCCTGTCTACATTATTTACTAAAGTTTATGGTATCAAGATTGCAGGCTGGGTTTTCCAAAGATGTTCCTGTGTTAGATTGTCTCAGAATGTTGAACATGAATTAACTGGAGAGAAGGAAAACCAACCCCATCCCAAAAAAGGAAGAAAGGCAAAGCATGGCTTAAAATCCACTTCTTTAGATTTGTACTGTTTGTGTCTGAAGAAGCTTACAGTGAAGTAAATCTTGTCAGTTTTTAAAGTGCCATCATACTTCGCCTTTTCTTTTTCTCCTATACTAGTTTTGCCAGCAAGTTGGGGTTGTTTCTTGATCTTTGATACCCTCTAGTGTTCATATTAAGCATAGTATCTTCCCTACTCTGCACTTCCACTAACTGGGAACATTTCTGTCTTGCCTGGATTAAGGGTCTTTTTGCTCAGCCTCACGTAGCACATGACACTGATTTAGAACTGGAATAGCTTTCCTGGATCTTAACAGAATGGACAGCTTGTCATCATCAGGCTAGTGACACTGAACCATGAATGTCATGGAAGAATGTACACGACAAATAGGGGGAGGAACAAAAGCAATGAGGAGCAAAATACAACACTGAGGAACACCATCGGCCAGTAGGTACTGCATCAAACAGGAGTCCACCAGCACCATCCTCAGAACTTCCTACTGAGCTAAAATAAAACAAGGTCTTCAAATCTGAACCCTGAGAGGATGGATAAACAGACAAAAAAGCAGAAAAGTGGGTGGTCAATCAAATTAAGCCTGAACTTTCACTAGAGCAAAAATGAGTAAACTGTGCCTATCCTACTATGCACATATAATGACAGAAGTGATCAGAATAGACTATATTGCTGGAAAAGTGGGGTTGAGCAGTAGGAAAAGAGGAAGACTAAACATGAGATGGGTTGACTCAACAGAGGAAGCCACAGCTGTTAGTTTGGAAGATCTGAGCAGAACGTAATGGTCTACAGGATACCCTCTTCGGATCACTACCATTCAGACTTATTGAAACACAGCCCCAACAGTTGTTTCATGTCTGTGTGAGAAATGCGTATCTGATGAAAAAAAAAGGAGTCAGCTTCCGGGATTTTCCTTTACATGGTTACACTTTGTGAATAAGTACTGAGCAGAAGAGGGTATCCTGTAGACCATCTTGACAGCTGCTATTGACTGGCATCGTCAACATTCAGGCTGCTATGTAAAGCCTGGCATCCTTTTTCCTGCTGGCAATGTGGGCATGATGTTGTGCAGCAATACTGGGCCATTTCCTGGATTTTTTGAGTTGTGGGTACAAAAGTACAATATCTCACATTCAAAAACCAAAGTTTTTTGTTTTAATTTTAAGAACTGAATATCTTCTGGTCCAGTGGGAATTCTATTGTATTGTGGGCTAGTGGCAGGGTGAGGGGGAGAATTAAACTAGCATGAAAAGTATTTTGCATTTTCTGATCCCACTGAGAATTCATGCCGCAGTGGGATCAACTTACTTGACAAGGTTTGAGGAAATAGTAGCACTGAATCCACCACCACCAGCCAGCTGAGGAACACCTTACAATGTAAAAAAAAATTTTTAAAGAAATTCTTGGTTCAGGCAACATTTCCCTTCAAGGGGTGAGTAGGACAATCCTGCCACATTTTGAGGGCCTCAGAGTCACCCATGCCCCATTTAAAAAAAACTGGCCAGTACATGGGGATTCTTTTTCTATTAAAATAATTTTTTAAAAGAAAAACATTTTGGGAGATGTGAAATATTGGTGCAGATGTGGCCCTTCAGGATCCAGTGATTGGTGTGTATGGCCCTGGAACCTTTGGAAATTGCCTGCTTCCAGCAATTGCCAATTTCCAAAGGTTCCAGGGCCATACACACCAATCACTGGATCCTGAACGGCCACATCTGCGGCAATATTTCACATCTCCCAAAATGTTTTTCTTTTAAAAAATTATTTTTAATAGAAAAAGAATCCCCTGTACAAGATTGGCCAATTTAGCCAGTACCCAAAATGCAGACAGATAATTTTCTTCTCGAACTGCAACCCATGTTAACTGAATGGAAATGTTACACATCATGCATGTACAAGAGCACTTCAAACTATAAAAGAATTTTTGAAGTGGAAAATTAGAGACTCAGCATACCAATCAGAAAATGGAGAAGTTACATTTTTGGCCCTCAACTCCCCAAATCCTCCAGGAAGCACATTGTAAAAGAATAAAGCCAACATACGAGAACTTTTAAACATCCCAAAGTGCATGTAACAGTTCACAATAGTCTCGTAAGAAAGAGAACACAAGCTCGGTCATAATTAATTTAACCCATTTTCTTTCTATAAAGGCTACAAAGAGCTGGGTTGAAAGGGGTGTCTCTACATTTAACAGAAATGAACTTCTTCTCACTTCCTCTTCTATCACATGTTGGCATACATGCCATTGATCAAGTAGTCCAGCCTAGTGTAACGCCTCTTCTGAAGAGATTCCAGCATCATCCTACCAACCAGCACTGTAACTAAAAGCAAGAGTATCACTCCAAAGAGCAACGCCGTAAGAAGTATGCTTTTGTCACCAAAGCGAAGTACTTCTTTCCTGGCTGGAGCTCCTTCTGATGACTGTCTGCTACTAAGATGGACACCAGGTAAAGACACAGACAGACTTTCTCTGGGTGTACTGGAAGGCAAAGGGACGAAGTTGATGGCAGTAAATACAGAAGCCATGGGTGACTGGAGAACAGTCGTGGTACTAGGATTCACAGTTGGCTGGTGTGAATTTTGATGATAAGCTGTAGTAGGCCTTATGGCTGTTGCGCTGCTTGGAGTCCCATGAGGATATACAGCAGCAACAGCAGTACTGTGGGTGCCAGTGGTAACAACAGGGTGCTTAGCTGTGAACCCTACTGTGGGAACAGCAAACTGAACGGTGTTGGCAATCGTTGAGGGCAACAAACTGCTGGTTTCAGATACTGGTGAGGACTCTAAATCCTTTGACTCACTTGCCATTTCGCCATTTGGATGCTCTTCAATCTTATCTAAGTATTTCTCTACATGGCCCAAGATTCCTTTCCTCTTAAAGGCAGTGGTTTTTTTCAAAGAAGCCCGTGAAGGGCCTGGACTCGCAAGATCAAAGCTGGAGATTTCTGGAGACAAGAAGCTCCCCTTCACAATAGGATGGGAGACCTTGGTTGAGGAGGGACTCGGCTCAGGCACCCCTGTGTCTGGAAAAATAAAACGCAGCAAGAAGATTTTGTTATTTATTATGCCAAGACGATAGAATACAAGACTTCTCATTTATTATAAGACTGTTATCCTCCATTTGTTTGTAGGGAGATTATTAGCCTCGTCCTGTTTATTCAGAAGCAGGCAAGAGGGCACCCTAACTACAAATATGGGCCAGTTTGACATGGCTTGTACTCATGGTTTTTGCCCGAGGAGCTCTTGGAACTGTACATTTTGCAAGATGGTTGGAGAATGCTAAGTATGCTGAAAGGCGAATGGCCAAAAGACACAGTGTAGTTATTCTACCTTCCTACTTCAGCAGATTCCACCCCACCTCACTCAGAAAAAAGGGGGACAAGAAATGGTGGACAATATATGTACTAATGGGATGCACAATACAGTAACATCTCTTCAGTATCTCTGGGCTTAGGGCAATGCCCAGGGTTCTCTGGAAATGATCCTGCCAAAGTATGGTGCTTGTGCCAGGCTTGCAAGAGAACAAGACATGATCCACTTGATTAACCAAATAGTTTGCATCATTGTAATTTGCCTCCATCCCTTGAAACACACACTGCCGCCACTGAGATGTGATGGCTGGTGATAAGAAAAAGCAGCACGGTTCTTGAAGAACAAGATTTGTTTTAAAACATAGTTATATTCTTGGAAGCCCCCTTGAAACTCCAGTAGCTTGTGCTTTTACATGAGTTTCGCCCCCTTCATGCCTTGTTTTCAAATTTTAAAAAATAGCTTTTCTTGTTTTGTTGTGGCTGCCTTCATATCAACAAACGTTGGCAGTGGCAGCTCCAACAGTGTGGATGGGTAAATGAATTACTTTTATTATCTTTAAACTGCTGATTTATTTAAAATATTTTAGTCTTCATTTTAGGGCACAAATCTCCATTTCATGTCTATATCTGTTTTCACTCTAAAAACCTTTCCTCTTATTTTCACTGTAGAAAACCAGGACCACTTGTGGATGGTCAACTGATGGCCTGCAAGGTCTGTGGCAGATGCACCAGGACTTTATCACTATGTGCCTGCGACATCCACCCCGTGCCCTGTTTGTTTCCCTCCAACCACAGGTCCACGCTGGTGACATTCTTTCGCTGCCACCAGTGGATTTCTTTTATCCACAATGTAAATTATTTTACTCAATCACTGGCTGCCAACAATAGAAAGTTTTTATTAAAGTTACAGATGTTCTTTATTTATTTACTCAGAATCACAATAATTGAAATGTCCTCTTTTGTTTAGTTATTTGTAATTTAACCAGCTTAGGTATTTACTTGTTACAACTCTCACTTCTAACTTTGACTCTCTAGCTCCTTCTGCAAATCTCTCTATCTCATTTCTCTCTCCAACTGACTAACTGACACCTCTGACTAACTCTCGAGACTCTGCCTCCGCCCCCTCCTGTCCTTCCATTGGCTCATGCAAATGAGGTTCCGATGCGATTGACAGGAGTGACGTGGGCATCCGCCACAGTCCCAGATAGTCAGCGTAAAGAAACTAGAAGCATTTAGTTAGCCTGAAGCTCCAACTCACCCTGTTTGTGTCCCCCCTCCTATTAGGATATGAAGAAACACCCCTTTCTGTGTGTCCCACCCTTGTGAGATCCTGCAGAGAAGGGGAGCCATCCTTCCAGTGCTTGAGGCAGAATCCCGACTGACCTGAAAGGCCTTCTCTTCTTGTGACTCTCCATATAGCTCCATCCTTGAAGTAATTGGTAGTACAGATCATCATCACTATGGCTGAAATCCTGTTCTAGTAAGCGTAGTAAGATACAACTAGAGTAGGCCCATTAAACCAGTGGGAATTTGGTGAGTATACTGTGACAAACCCAGACCTACTGGGATATGCCACAGTTTCACTAAGCTGCCACCAACCATTCCCTGTAAGGAGTCACACAGACCAGGAATGGATTTTTAACAAATAAAAGAACAAGGTTTATTTAAATAACACACAGGGAAAAATAAAAGGATCAAGTGAATAAGATACAGTAACGTGGCTTAGTCTCAATCATGCATACACACAGTTTGGTTCACACAGAACACTTAACTTGAAGCACAGACCCTGAACCTATCAGTTCTGGCTAACCCTACAGACACCTGAACCTATCAGGTTGGTACTGACTGACACACAGTAGTACCCTGTCTGACACACAGACTCTCACTCAAGCTTCTTGTCTCAGCTCTTCTCCAGCTTCTTCTTCACACGCTCCACATATATATACAGTACAGCCCCTCCTCTTGATGTCCCGCCGTCCACTCCCCATAGGATGGAACTTTCCCTCCAAACCCATGACAGACAGGTAACATCAGTGCTGTATGTAACACCTCCCCTCTTTATAAGTTGTTTTGTAGGGGGAAAGCTAAGGTGCTTTTCACCAAAAAAACAACCTGGACCCAAAACAAACAAAAACAGTCATATAATAACATACAATACCATACTTACTTATACTTACACTCTATTAGGCATTTAAACATTTACCATTAACAATACATCAAGTTACCTTTATTCATACAAACCAACATGTTTAATAAACAGGTACACTTAACTTTTTGTCATCAAAATATATACATAGTCCATGTTTCTTTCGCCGTCTTCATTCTTCAGGTCTTCTTGACAAGGCGTCAGCAACACAGTTCACTGACCCTCTGACCACCTTCACTTCAAAGTCATAGTCTTACAGATTTAAAGCCCACCTCATAAGTTTACTATTGTGGGTTTTCATTGTCTTTAACCATTGCAGTGGTGAATGGTCAGTGCACAGAACAAAATGTCTTCCCCAGATGTAAGGCTTGGCCTTCTGGATCGCGTAGACTATGGCCAGGCACTCCTTCTCCACGGTTGCCAAATGTCTCTCACCTTTCTGGAGTTTCCTACTCAGGTAGGACACTGGATGCTGGTCACCATTTTCATCCTCCTGGCAAAGAACTGCTCCTATCCCGCTGTTAGACGCATCGGTGTAGATGATGAACTCCCGGTCGAAGTCTGGAGCACGCAGCACTGGATAGTTGATGAGCGCCTGCTTCAACCTCTGGAACGCCTCCTCACAGTCGCTGGTCCACGGGATGCGGTCATCAGCCTTCTTCCTCGTCAGATCGGTCAGCGGAGCCGCAATCTCGCTAAACCTCGGGATGAACTTTCTGTAGTAGCCCACCAACCCAAGAAATGATTTGACTTTTTTCTTGGTGTTGGGTCTAGGCCAATCACGAACGGCTTCTATTTTGGCCTCTAGGGGTTTTATCACTCCTCCCCCTACCATGTGACCCAAGTCTTTTATTTCTGGGCTACCCAGTTGCAGTTTGTTTTCTTTGCAGAGCCTAGGCCACAGCACTTCCTCCCCTGGATCAAAGTGCCTCTCCCTGCCTTCCTGGTTATCCCAAGTTTTCTTTCTGACCTTTTGAGCTTGCAGGGTCTCTGCTGCTAGCTCTAGGTTTCTCTTTAGGTCATTCCTTAAAGAGTCTATGTATGTCACAACGTCCTGTGGGTCATCCTGGGTGATCTGCTCCCAATTTTGTTTGATCAAATCAAGGGGCCCTTTCACCCTTCTCCCAAATAAAAGTTCAAACGGACTGAACCCGGTACTGGCTTGTGGCACTGATCGATAAGCAAACAAAAGGGATTGCAGCTTCTGGTCCCAATTGTTTGGATTCTCTGCCAAGTAAGCCCTAATCATACGCATTAGAGTCCCATTGAACTTCTCAGTTAACCCATTACTTTCAGGGTGATAGGCAGTGGTTTCCTTGTGCTTAATTCCACAGATTTGCCATAACCGTTTCATGAGCTTCGATGTGAACGATGCGCCCAAATCTGTGATTATTTCTGAGGCAAATCCCATCCTGGACATATACCCCACCAAGGCATCTGCCACTGTGTTAGTTTCAATGTTAGTCAAGGGAATGGCTTCAGGGTACCTCGTGGCATGGTCCACAATGGTGAGAATGAACCTGTTCCCCCTCTTTGTGGCCTTGGGCAAAGGTCCCACAATATCCACCCCTATGCATTTGAACGGAGTGTCAATCACAGGCAAAGGGCACAACTTTGCTTTGGTCCTGTCGCGGCTATTCCCCTGCCTTTGACACACATCACATTGTTTACAGAACTCCCTGATCTGCTTCCCTATGTCAGGCCAGTAAAAATTCTGTGTGATTCTCTGCTGTGTTTTGTTCACCCCTAAGTGTGCAGCAAACATGTCAGAGTGCCCCCTTTGTAAGATCATGGGGCGATACTTTTCAGGTACCACTAGCTGACTTCTGCTCCCATCTCCCCCTTTTGAGATATTCCTCAGGGTCTCTCTATACAAAATCCCCTTTTTCTCTAGAAATCTCACTGGGGTTTCAGGTGTTAGCTGGGCGTCAGTCACCTGTTCAAAACACTTTTGGAGAGTGGCGTCTGCCTTTTGCTCTTGGCCAAATCGGCTGTCTGTGGTTAAGGTATCCACCACAGCTTCTGAACTCCCCTCTGCTTCCATCTCTGGCTCATCATTACCCCCCTGAACTGTCCCCGTGGTGGCTTGTGAACGTGTAATCACTAGCACCCGTTTCACATGTTCAGCCAGGTCATTTCCCACGAGCACGGCTGCTGGCAGAGTCGATGAAATCGCTAGCCGCCAAACTCCCCTCCAGCCTTGAAAGTTCACAGGTACCTCCGCTACTGGCAGTGAGATCACCTGCCCCTCAATCCCTGCCACCTTCATGCTCTCATTTGGGATTATATATTCCCTAGGAATAATATCTGGATGGCACAGGGTCACCTGGGAACAAGTGTCCCTCAGCCCCCGATACTGATGGTCAAGTATTCCTACGTCCACCCCTGCTGTTTCAAACAACTGAGAATCTGTTCTCACGAGCAAGCAGCGCTTGACCTCCACAAGAGGACCATTTTCCTCAGCCTGATCAGCAGATGTAACTGTTCCAGATTGAGTAGCCATGGCAACAGGCTCCCTCAGTGACAAGGGGCTTTGCTCTTTCTGGACACAGAACACAGCTTTTGGCTTGGTTCCACTCGAATCCTGAGGCACAATTCCTTTTAGCTGCTTTAATTTCTCACACTCTGAGATTAGATGGCCCTTTCCCTGACAGAAATAACATTTTCTGCTATATTTTGAGTCTTTCTCATCTTGTTTTGGTTTTCCCTCCAAAATCTGAGGTCTTGGTTTCATGTCTGAGGGCTTCCCTTCACCATGGGCCCCTCCCCCTTGCTGGCTTTTCCCTGGTCCCTGAGAGTACTTGCTGTAGGTTTCTTTAGGTTTCCCCATCGATTTCCCCTCACCCAAGGGCTTTCTTATTTGGGAAATAAAATCTGCGATCTCGGCTGCTTCTGCCACAGATTTCGGTTTCCTTTCCCTCACCTGGAATTTCAGTTCCCCATGCAGGACTGAATAGAACTGTTCCAGCGCTATCAAGTCTTTGAGCTGCTGAAAGGTCTCTGTCCCCTCCTGAGATAGCCATTTCTCTAGCAGCCTCACCAATTGGGCCCCCACTTGGGTAAAAGTCTGCTCTGGCTTCTTTGTGAGGGACCTGAATCTCTGCCTCAGCTGTTCCGCATTTATCCCATGTCTGGCAAACACCAGTTTTTTAAACTCTGCAAAATCTTTCATCAGTTCCTCTGGCATCTCTGCATAGACTTCTGCAAGGCTGCCACTGATTAGAGATCGCATGATGGTCATCTTCTCAGTTTCCCTTACTGAGAAGTCCACAAACGCTCTTTCCACTAGGGAAAAGAACACCTCAGGACAATCTCCCTTGTGGTACACAGGGAATTTCTTCAGGTCAGCTTTAGACAATTGGCCTCCCTCAGAATCCCTATTGTTATTATTGTTCTGATTCATCAGTTCCAATTTTCTTAACTCAAACGCCATCCTTTCTTTTTCCAGAGCAATTTTCTCTCTCTCTAATCTTTCCTCCCTTTCCATTCTCTCTATTTCAAATTGCCTTTGTTTCTCTCTTTCCCTTTCCTCCATTTTTTCTCTCTCTAATCTTTCCTCCACTTCAAATTGCCTCATCCTCAGTTCATGCTGTTGGGCTATGAGCAATTTTCTGAGTTCTGGGTTCTGTTCTCCTGTGCTGTCACCTTGCACTGAGCCAAATTCATCCTCAGAACCTTGGTCAACCTGGGGGTCTTTCACTTCACCCATTTCTGCCATTTGGCTTTGAGTCAAGGGCATAATCCCCCCCCCAGAACAGGCTGCTTTCAAAAGTCAAGCCTCAAAATAAAGCGACCACTTTTTTTTTCTCTTTTGCCTCAGAACCAGCCTTCTTATAGATTGCTGCTGTTCTTCAGCACTGACTTGCAACAGTTGCGAGCCAGAGTCTACCCCCCTCTGCTAGGCCTCTCAGCAGGCAGGCTAGATCACTGCTACTACACAGTTTTGCCTCAGCTTTTTTCCCGCCAAAACAGGCTGCCTCAGAGCTCCCTAATCTAGTCCCCAATCTGAGGTTACACGTTCTTCTACTAGCGCACCTCCCCGTGAGGTACACCTAGAAGATTACCTACGTGCTCTCAGATTGTCCCTGACTAGACCCCCCTTGCTCTGGGCACACTTGCCAAGGCTTTGCTGGACCACTGGACAACTGGACCAGTCGTATCCCACACGCTGGACACCAATCAATGTGACAAACCCAGACCTACTGGGATATGCCACAGTTTCACTAAGCTGCCACCAACCATTCCCTGTAAGGAGTCACACAGACCAGGAATGGATTTTTAACAAATAAAAGAACAAGGTTTATTTAAATAACACACAGGGAAAAATAAAAGGATCAAGTGAATAAGATACAGTAACGTGGCTTAGTCTCAATCATGCATACACACAGTTTGGTTCACACAGAACACTTAACTTGAAGCACAGACCCTGAACCTATCAGTTCTGGCTAACCCTACAGACACCTGAACCTATCAGGTTGGTACTGACTGACACACAGTAGTACCCTGTCTGACACACAGACTCTCACTCAAGCTTCTTGTCTCAGCTCTTCTCCAGCTTCTTCTTCACACGCTCCACATATATATACAGTACAGCCCCTCCTCTTGATGTCCCGCCGTCCACTCCCCATAGGATGGAACTTTCCCTCCAAACCCATGACAGACAGGTAACATCAGTGCTGTATGTAACATATACTCCTATGTAAGTTCCACTGATTCAATAGACCTACTCTAATTGCATCTTATTATGCTAAATAACAGGATTTCAGCCATTCTGTTGATGATCTGTATTACCAACCGCTTCAAGAATGGAGCTACTCCAAGCAGGATATAAAGCTTTTTTAGATAAAGAATGTTGACACTTAAAGACTTGCTTAAGATAATGATGTCTGAGATGAACCGCAGTGGGAAAGAATGACGTGTTCCCTGAAAAAGGTGTGAGATGCTGGAATAAATGTCTAAAAGAGATGCATCTCTGTGTCTCCCTGTTGAGTTTTAAGAAGCCTTTGTAAGGCTTGTCTTGTGAAGCAAGCTTTTTAGGAATGACTGCCCTTTTTTTTTTTAAAAAGAACAAGAAAAGAAAGCAGGTCAGATGGCTGCTGGTAGACAAATATTGGCTTTTAATATGTCATATGTTTATGAGTTTTTAAATTGGAAATGGTGCTGTAAGTAATCTTGAGTAATGGAGTGGTGGTGGAACTGATTAGGCACATTCTGAAAAAAAATACAGCATTTCTTGAATGATGGATTTGCCACTGGATTTTTAACACTACTTACCTCTTATTATTCTGTAGGTGACTAGTCCTAATCCTTCCTTCATTGGACAGATTTCTTTCATGGGATAATAAAAGAGATAGCAATTGGGAGACTGGCTTTTCCTTCTGGCACTAAAGACCACATAATTGCATGGCTTGTTGCCTGGAAAACACAAAGCAAAGCTTTAAATGGATTTTTAACAATAATATTGTACAGTATTTGGATACCTTGGCTTGATTCTAGAAAAGCAAAATCTTCTCCTGCTAAGATTCACTATCCTACACATATTAAACACAGATATATGGGGCACAGCGGTGATGGTGCTATGGAATAGTGGCAGAAGGACATCTTGTCTTACTTCATTTCCAAAACAAGCAGAAGTGGGTTTAAATTCCCATGTGCTCGATGACTACATACGAAGTCAGCCTTCAGAATGGCACCTATGGGCAAACTGCAGAGAGAGGCAAGACTAAAAGCAAAGTTCAAAGCCCTGATCCTGGAAATATTCAAAGTTTACTCTTTAAAAAAGGAGGGAGGAGGGAACAGCAACATATTTTAAGTCTTCAAAGAGGGCTATTTTTCCATACCATGTAAGTTCCAGAATACAGGTATTCCTGAAGAATAATCACATGCAGTTTGAAATGGGAAAAAGTTGGAGGGTAGGTGGGAAGAAGTCCTATAAAATCTGAAGGGATTCTAAATGAAGCAAATTTATGTTTAAGCTTACAGCATTCACTCCCTGCGCTAATAGACAACATCTTTGAAAAGGCACAAGGTAGTACAAACCTCTCATCAGTTTTACACAAGCTCTGGATTCCCTCCACAAATTTTGGGCAATGATAAAAATGTCAAAAAATCTGGGATTCTCTAGATTTCCCTCCTCCCACCCCAACTCCAGCTACAGGGTAACAGTTCCAAAGACCTCTGGACAGAGAATGAAGAGTGGTTAAACATATCAACATATGCAGACATCTGTACACAGACATGTATACATGTATACACACTGTTACTTTGGAAGTCCTACTGGACTCACAGAGACATATATCTGAGTAAACAAGTATATGATTGTGCTGCAAGTCTACAAAACATAAGCATCCACTGGGCATTGTTGTTACCTGCTATTTTTCTCTCCAGACAGCAAAAATCAACACAGGCTTTCCATGTTGTTACGCGGATGGGGTCTGCTCCCTTGATGCCTTTGGAAATCGCTGCTTTGATATCAATGGTGGTGTTCTCCATCTTCTCTGTGGAACAATCTTGACTTTGGGATGGTTTCAGCATGGCACAAACCATCACTGCTAGTACACAGGTAGAGCACCATGAAATCCAGAGAGACATCTCTCTTTTTAAAGTGTGACGAGCTTACCTTTTTTCCTGCTATCACTAGGGCCATTTACACTCAGGATACAGCAATTTCAGACTGTGTTACCTGCATTCGTTCTAGTAAAAATATATATGAAAAGATAACTTAGAACATAATGTCAGATATTGGAAGAATTCATATCCATTTAAAATTAATTCAAAACATATCCATTTTAGTCTAAGAACATCTGGGGTCCCAAGGTTGGGAACATTCCAGGTTCAATCCCTGGGATCCCCAGTTAAACAGATTGCAGGCAACTGCACAACCAAGGACTCTGCTTCAGAATTTGGAGAGCTGCTGTTCACATCTCTGCCCTGTGGGCTGGATGTACCCTCTTTGCCTCAGACAGAAGCTATGCTGTGACAGAAACACTGCATACATTGGTTTGTGCATGGATTCACAGTACAATCCTATTCACGGTTCTTTGGAAGCAAATTTCATAGGCTGACATCCTGTTGCTTAGCGTAGTAAGTTGCAAATAGAGTAGGCCCACTGAATCAGTGGGGACTGGGTGGATCAACTCCTCCCATACATTCCACTGATCCAACAGGCCTACTCTACATACAACTTGCTACACTAAAATAAGTCACAACTGGAGTTGACCTATTTGAATCAATAGAATATACAGAAAAAGTGTCTCATCAAATCCCCACTAATTCAATGGACCTACTCTAGTGCAACATACTAATCTAAGCAACAGGCTTTCAGTCAGCAGGTTCATTGGAAATGGTGATTTGTTTACAACTATCTTCATGTATTTCTTGCAAAAGTATATTTATACTCTCCGGTTTACTGCACTTGGGTCCTTTCCCATGGACTGTTGCAAACTAGAATTGAAAATATGATGAAGACATATATTCAGGGAAAAGCCAAGTCTCTCCTCATTTTGTTTCTTTTTACTGGATTGGCCACATAGAAATGTGCTATTAATCTTTCAGTTTATCTTGGTATCTATATAATCCTGGTAATGAACATAGGTACAAAAAGGAAAGGGATTGTCGATGATGGGAATGAAATTCAGAGCAGTAAAAGAGAAGGAAATAAAAGGAAGCACTCCTTGAAATATTAAATACAGCCTTTAAATATTTGAAAGGATGTCATGTTGAAGAGGGGGCCGGTTTGTTTTCCAGGGCTCCAGAGACTAGGACACAGAGCAATGGTTCCAAACTACAGGAAAAAAGTTTCCATCTGAACATTAGGAAGAACTTCCTGACCATCAGGGCTGTCCGGCAGTGCAATAGGCTGCCTCGAAGGGTGGTGGAGTCTCCTTCTTTGGAGGTTTTTAAGCAGAGGCTGGATGGCCATCTGTTGGGAGTACTTTGATGGATGTTCCCACATGGCGGGGAATTGGACTGGATGGACTCAGTGGTCTCTTCCAACTCTATGACTCTCTTTCCTGCAGGCTGAAAACATTCAGTTCTGTAGCTGTAAGCTGCAACTCTATAATTGCATGATACCAAATGGAAGCAAAGGACTCAGTAGGACTTTTTGCTTCCTGTTGTATTTTTTATACTTCATCTCCAAAAAACACTTGTACTGTATATCTAAAATGAACATTTTAAAAAATAATTAAAAAATAAATGTATTGCAATTATTGTATTTCAATATCTTTGAGTAGTTTTTCACACCCTTGCAAGTTGCAGGTGACTTCTCCCACCATTTACTTCCCTGTCATTTTCATGTGTGAGTGCCTGCTGCTAAAGACAGAACAGCAGGGGCAGAAGACAGGTGGCAAATCTTCGGAACAGAAGGGCGTGTGAGGAAGCAGGGGCTGCAGCGTCATTGTGATTTCCCTCATCCAGGGAAAGAATCACTTCCAAATCTAAGCTGTCACCA
Source organism: Pogona vitticeps (assembly GCF_051106095.1). NCBI lineage: Eukaryota > Metazoa > Chordata > Lepidosauria > Squamata > Agamidae > Pogona > Pogona vitticeps. Next base: position 100,751,638 of record NC_135787.1, on the reverse strand, counting down.
CCTTCCTAAGCACACTTCTCTCTTTCTTTGTCCTTAAGTGAATGGCATTCACTGAGGTGAACATAAAGACTGGAAACATTTTTGTAAGTTAAATTTTATGGAGCGATTTTCAGGACTACATTCATTTCTGTGCATTAATTTATTGGAAATATGTTAACACTGGCTGCAACCAGTTGAACTATGCTGTGTAAATTGGAGGAAGAAGACAAATAAATGGTTGGCATTGTGAACTTTATAAAAAGAAGAGGTTCCACCAGGCTAAGGAGACATTGCTCTTTTCCACCTCATACACTCAATGATTTACAGCCCTTTCCAACATATTTTGGGAGAAGGTTGCCACTTATTTTTCGTGATTCTGCTCCAGTGCCATTCACAGCAGCCAAATAGAGCTAAAGTCAGTTTGTAAAATGAAATACAGATACAAATACAGCCCCCGTTGATAAACAGTAAAGGTCTCTCGGTTTCATTTACTTGTGTGTAGTCAGATAGTAAATTAACCACAGACTTTGCAGGTAACAGAAAATTAAGGTAAACTCTTCAGTCTGGGAATGTTCTAATTTTGGACTACCACTTGCACAGTCCCCCAGCCACCCATGAGGATAGCCCCCACCCCCAAGAAACTTTGCAAGCTCTTGGTTTACAGAACTTCAGAAGCCTTGCATTACAGCATGTGAGAAATGAAAGAACGTAGGTACAGTATAATACTTATTTTTGCTAATACGAGGGGGTATTGAGCCTTTCCCAGAAAAAAATTGCGCTAGGAAGCTATAAATTGCAGGGTGTGTTGGCCAATTTGTCTGTATTCAATGATGCAAAAATCAACTACAGTACCTATGATTTTAACTTATCTTTCATGTTCAGGTCCAAAGTGAACATGGCAGCACCTCCAGAAAAGTTCAGTGTGGAAGAGCATAGGATCATAATCAAGTTCCTGCTTCTCCAAGGGAAAGGTGCAAAGCAGATCTGTTATGGAAATATCCACCTATAGTAGAAATAAATCTACAAAGCTGAGGTGAAAGTGAAAAGGAGTTCCTTTATTGTGACACAGTTGCAACCGGAGAGAAAGAGAAAGCAATTAGAAAATCTCAGTCTCTCACTCTGCCAGAAAAGTGTTGTGCATAAGATTTTATACCTACAAACCCCCCATCCCCTCTTAACTGTCTCCATTGACCAATTTGGCCGATGAGCTCACAATCTAACTAAAATACCACCCCTAATCTCCCCTTACTACATGATTTGGAATTCTAACCTAATGTTTACTTTTGCAAAACAAGCTACAGTATCTTATCTTAAATGTCAGGTTCCACCCCATACCAGAAATTCTTCAGCAGGCACCTAGCAAAGAGCAAGAAATAATATAAGCAAAGAATATGTGGAAGGCAAAACTTGCTCAATACAGTTACATTTCTCTATCAATATCAGATCCATGATGAAATGTCACAAACTATGGGTGACAGTGGCCCTTCATATGCAACAGTTGAACACTGGGTTGTCAGTTTTAAAACTGGCCATTTCAGTGTTGAAAGTGAGAAACCCAGTGGAAGGCCTGTTTCTGTCTCTGTGCCTGCAAATGTGAAAGACATCCATCACATGATCATGGAGGCCCGCCGAATATCACCCAAAAGCATTGCTATATATCTGAGAATATCACGTGAGTTGGTGCCATTATCCACAACGACTTGGAAATTAGAAAGCTGGCAGCAAAGTGGATCCCCAAACGTTTGACAACCGAACAAAAGAGGAAACATGTGGAGTCATCTGTGGCTGTTTTGGAACATTTTGCAAGAAATGAGTCAGATTTCCTGGGCAAACTGGTAACTGGTGACGAGACATGGGTCAACTGTTATGATCCTGAGACAAAGGAACAGTCTAAGGAATGGAGCCACAGTGGTTCGCCCAGGCCAAAGAAGTTCCGAGTGTCAAGGTCGGTGCAGAAGCAAATGGCAACCTTTTTTGGGATAAGAAGGGACTACTGCTGGTGGACTACCTCCAACAGGGTTCAACCATCAATGCAAAATATTACTGTGCTTTACTGATGAAGTTGAGGCAAAACATTAAGGAAAAATGTTGAGGAAAGCTCTCCAATGGTGTCATCCTGTTGCATGACAACACCTTGTCACACACTGCAGGTGAAACAATGACAAAATTGACCTCCTTAGGCTTTCAAGTGATGCCCCATCCACCCTATTCTCCCAACCTGGCTCCTTCTGACTGTTATCTGTTCCTCAAACTCAAAAAAGATTTAAAGGAACAATGATTTGGGAGTGTTCTGGAGGTAACTAATGCTGCAAATGAGTGGTTTCACCAGCAGTTGGAAGAACTTTATTTGCAGGGACTTAAGAAGCTGCAGGACAGATGTCACAAGTGCACTGACTTCCTGGGGAAATATGTAGAATAGTGTGGCAGTTACAGCTTCCTGGCTCAATTTTTTCTGGGGAAGGCTCAATACTTATCAGCATCCCCTCGTATGCACTGGGCTTTACTGAGGACAAGAGGGCAGATCTCTGCTCCTAGAGGATAATGCCTGTAGATCAGCCCATGGGAGATAATGAGGCAGGAGCACAGGGGAAGATAGGATTATTTCATCTAGACTTTCTACTCATACAAAATGGGTGCTTTAAGGTTGTATCAAAGAATTCAACAACATAGTGGGTTTGAAGATCTAAAGGAATGGGACTAGAAATACACACAGAAATCTCACTGCTATGGGTCTCCTGTCTAATTAGCTTGCATAGAGATTTCACACAATTGTTTTGCCTAGAAGTGGCATCTGATTGTAGCTGGGACTTAGATCAAAAGAGCTTCAATGTGACGAATGCTTAGCAGATGTTGTAGAAGAAACAACAGTTTGGTCATTTTTAATGGGGGGGGGATGAGCAACGCAGAAAGCTATGAGTTGGCAAAGCTGTGTGTGAAGCGCCTGGAGGTGTGGAGTGCTGATACAGTGCTATCTCCTCACTTTCATCACTGCTCACAGAGGAGGCAGGAAAATTCACAGCAGCCACACCAAGAAGCACCAAAGGCATGGGTCTCAGAGCACGGGCAGTGAGGCCCTGGCCAGTATGTGGGCAGGTGATCAATGAGGGATGTTCTTGATCCTTTCCCTGCACAAGGCAGAGCCTTCTCTCAATTTTAAACACGCAGTATTATGCCCCTTGTCCTTTTAAACTTGAGCAGTTAAGGGAGGCAGCACAAAAGGTAAGGTGATAGGATTCTCCCTGCCCCCTCCTTCTATGCTGTGGCAATTTCAACACTTTTTAAAGGGAAAAAAAGCTTTAGGCAAAATGCAGTACAAAGAGTGAAACTGAGCTAAGAATGCGGAAGAAAGTTGATGGCACTTAAAATGAAAAGCGGCAATATGTTACAGAGGGAGAACAAGATATGCCTGTTAGTGTGACTGGTCAAGAGACAGGGTACCCTGAGCAGGTGGGGTAATGTAGCCTAAAAAGTGGCCACAGTGACTGGGATATTTCAAGGACTTATAATACCTCCCCACACATACACACCAATTCTAAGCTCTGGAAAAAAAAAGGTATGGGACTACACCTCTGGATTGATTAGGGTTGTGCAGTTTCCTTGGCTCTGACTCTTGCCCAAGGAAGAACCTAATCATAATAGCTTTTTATTTTGATGGGTAACTACCGGGGCAGGTACCTTATACAATGGGGGTTCCGGCTTCTGTGAAAGCTTATGCACACAGAAATCTATGTGCATGGATTTTTCTTTGCCAATGTCCTAGTGCTTAGTCAATGCATAGATGTCAGGGCAAAGCGAGACTACCAGTCCCTTCTTCCTGGGCAAGGGCCTCCTTTGTTGCACAAAGGGGGCTTAGATCTAAGAGATTTCCACTTGGGGTTTGTTCCACCACCGGGTGGCGGGTGAGTAGAACAAAGAGGCACCTCTGCTGAAATTCTGGGGTACCCCTTCAGCTAGGACTATGGGCAATCCCTGCTGGCATTCCTGAAAGAACCATAAAGACCAAGAAATGGGGCAAGAGGCTGAAATTCATAACCCAACTTGAAACAAACAAGTTTAAGTTCAGGGTTTTTCTTCGTAAATGCAAACTTTGACTACAAATAATGTTTTCCGGTTTTAGGGTTGACAGCTGTCAGTGCAAAACAACGTGAGGATTAAACCCAAGCACAATTCACACCTTGCCAGATTACAAAATGTACTAGCTAATTTTGCTATTCCAAGTAACTCCGGTCAGAACTTGTGCTTATTGAAGGCACACGACAGAAAGATCGCTGGAGCATCGGGGAAAGGAAATGGGGTTTGAAATAAAGATCGCATATTCATTCTTGGACGCCTCACACGTCTGTGTATGGCTACGTGGCTGGAAGTTACTAATCCCCACACTCCACCCAAGATCCTAGAGACCGTCTAGAATGCGGATCTTCCTTTTACTGTTCCAGGGAGCAGGCGAGTCCTTTCCAACTCTCACTGCAACGCTACGCGCGCTTGCTCGAAAGAAAGTCCAAAAGCAATCGAAGAGCTGTATTTCTCTTTGTATGATCAGGAGTGCGCCGAGCCAGGCTTTTCGCTGCGGAACTGCCCCAAACCCTCGGATTTCGTCTTACCTGATGGCCTCTTATCTCGGGTGAAGCAGGAGACTGCTCAGATCAGGGAGTTGCCGGGGCCACCAGCTGCCTTACGCGGGTGGGCCGAGATGCCTTTGCGGTTTCTCCGCCCCAACTTTGGGAGTGGGAGGCGCACAAAGGGAGCCCTCGGGTTAAGCAGCGGTGGAACAACGAAGGTGCGCTCGGGAGGGAGTACATCGTAGGCGACGGCCCGCCCTAGACCAGAGCATGGCCACCCTTTCACGTGTGTTGGATCCCCACGCCCGCCCCCATTTCACCCAGGAATAAGCAACACTTAAGAATCCCAGCGGTTCGGGTTCTAGCCCTGTAGCGCGTATTTACGCAGATCGGAGACCTTTCGCATTCAAACGGATTTGTTGCCGACCACTTTTATTTTATTTATTTAAAACATTTTTACCCCGCCTTTCCTCTTAAAAATAACCCAAGGCGACTTTACATCTTTGAAAAGACGATATGTAGACGCTAAAAAACAGTACGTATACAAATATTTAAAGAAAAAGAATTCAACAAGTATTACATTAAAAACAAGAATACAATCAATACCAAAACACGTTTAAGGCTACAGAGCCCAACTATTCATTTAAAAGTCCTTCTCAGCCCACCAGTTATTAAGGGAAAGCTTGCCTTTTATAGCACTTGCTAAAAAACGATGGGAATAAGTCCCATTGAACTCAAACACACACCCCCCATCCGACTTTGCGAGCAAGGCGATGCACGCCTCTTTACTTGAGAGGAAGTCCGCCGGCACTCCAGGGGCGACCAGCGCAAACAAGGCAAGCGCGACCCCGCCCGCTTGCCCTCCCTGCTTCCCTCCCTCCGCGTCTCCCGCCCAACTTCATGTTCCTGTGGGCGCGGCTTTCCTGCTGACCCCGGAAGCGAAACCATCTGGCTGCCGGGAAGCCGGAAGCGGCGACCTGGGCTTTCTAGCCGAGGCGGGGCTGCCCGGGAGAGCCGGGAGGCGCTTCTGAGGGGAGGGCCGCGGTCAGCGTGCAGTCACCATGCGGTGCTCTGGACTGGCCGGCGCGGCGCGGTAGGGTGGTGACCTGCGCCGGCGGGAGAGCCTGCAACAGCCGTTTCTGGAGCGCGTCCCTTTACGTTATCCCGCTATGGGGGCCGAGCAGAGCGCCGAGGCTGAAAACCGGCCTCATGAACCGAATAGTTCAGGTGGGTGCTCTGCCTCCAAGACGCCGGACGGCAGCTGTGGGTGCCCTTCATTGCGTGAAGCTCGGTCTACCTGTAGCTGTCAGGGATGCGTTGCTCTTCAGATCACACAGCTGAGGGCTCCGGATGACGCTACGTTCCTCTCTCTTTTTATATATGTAGATTTTTAATTTCCCTACATCCCAACGTAGTTGTTGGGGGGTAACGGTTCAACTCTAGTTTGCGCGGTTTCCTCAAATCCTTTTCACAGTCAAAGCCAGTACTGTAACTGCCACGGCAATGAATCTTATAATTTAATTGTATAACAGAAACAAAGCAAAAGAGGCACCAAGGACTTTCAGGAGAATAGCACTGTAGCCCTAAAGGGGGAGAGGGACGCTTGGTTGCAAGGTGTGGAGAGCAGCAGTCACATTTTAAAATGATCTGTGTCTGAGTAAATATCCCGCAAGTTGTTTTTGAAAAACAAAACAAAACAAAACAAAGCAGTTCAACAGCAAATACTTTGTAGCTGAAAGAAACCTGATACATGGGGACTTTTAAAAATCAGTTTCCCACTTTGCACCGTGAAAAGGTACAGACTGCTTTATTACTGCAAGTTTAGGGCAGCAAGATTAATTTTTGCAAGAAACTGGAGAAATGATAATCAGTTCAGTTTAGAGGAATGGTACAGAGAATTATGGGATGTGGCAATTAATAATAGACTGACATGTAATATGAAAATAAGAGGCCAAACAAAAAATAATGATTTTAAGAAAATATGTGTATTTTTGGAATATGTCAGAGAGGGAAGGGGTATACACCGAGAGAAGAAACTATGAATTTTTGGAGAGAAAATCGATTGAATGAAATTTAATAATAGCCCTGAAGGTGACGGTGGCACTATATGATATGTAATTGTATTTTATTGTGTTTTTTTCTGTGTGGTAGGTTTATGTTGTGTAATTTAATAAAAAAATTTAAAAAGTCACTGCAAGTTTCTAGCATTTTATTCCGCTGTAGTTGTAGAGTAAGTGTAATTGACTTAGCACCATTTTTAGGGATCTTCTTTTATGAACATCTGCCTTTTGCATGCAGCCTTCTTGTCTTGTTATTCTCTATCTTGTCTACCTTAGCTTCTCTTATCTCCTCACTGCAGCTCCTTTGCTCTCAAATCAAGATGACAGTGGCTGGGGGAGAACAATGAACAGAGCCATCAAATTTTGGTCACATGCAGCTCAAATACAACACGCTTCTTGATACAGATTTTTTGCACATCCCATTGAAAGTCATTCTGGCGATGTGCTCTGTAGATGCATGTGTTGGTAGTTGCTGCATGAATACCAAAAGGGTGTTAGGGCACTGTTCTTTAGTAAATTGATAAATGCATGAGTTTTGTATGGTTATTTTTATTTTTTATTATTCTGATTTATTGTAACTCTTTTTAGGGTTTTCCAAGTAGAGAATACTCAGAAGTTGTTTGCCATTCTCTTCTTCTGGGGGCATCCTGGGGACTGTGCAGCTTGCCGAAGACCACATAAATGGACTCTTCTGGAATGCATAGTGGGGAATTGAACACCTAACCTCTGGCTCAGCAGCTGGATACATTTTCCTCAATGAATGCTTCTGGTGTAATAGCTAAATGTTGTTCTTTTTTTAACCTGGTACTTGTTTAAATCCTTTTTTCTCTGAAGATGCTACCTAAGCAGGATTAAATCTGTGCTACTACAATTACTGTGACAGTGGCTTTATTTTTCTTCCTTTTTTGCTGGATAGTTCAGTGAAATGGAGAACTGAGCTGCAGGGCCGGAGATCACATGTTTGAATCCTCACTATGCCTTTTAGGGGAAGAGACAATGTGTGTCACACACCCACAGAAGATGGCAACAGTGAACCACTGCTGAGTATACCTCAAAAATGCTGGGATAGTTTTCTGTAAGTAATTATGATTATGTTTTCTTCAGCATCCCCTTCACCAGCTAAACAACGAGCCAAAATGGATGATATTGTGGTTGTGGCACAAGGGACACAGTCATCACGAAATGTGAGCAATGACCCAGATGTCATTAAACTGCAGGAAATTCCAACTTTCCAACCCCTTCTGAAAGGTAAGACATTACCTAAAGTTTCCCATGTTAAAAAGAGCATTGCTAGGGATGCCCTAGCCCTGCGGTTATTTTGTGTCCCATAATCTGCCAGTCATTCATCCATATTCCTCTTTGCTGTTCTGTTTGCTGGAAAATAGTAACAGGAACTGGTAATATTTGGAACTATATTTAGATCACTAATTATGTTGAAACATCAAGACTGTGTTTAATGTCAGCATATATTTTTCAAATATTTTCCACAGTCTTCTTGTCCAGATTGACTTCAGCACCAGTAATCTCTTATTAGTTGCAGAGAAATAGGGTATCCCTCTAAAACAGTAGTTCTCCAGCTGTTCCTGCACTAAAATTTTTAAAAGGCATCACCACTAGCAATACTGGCTAGGATTTCTGGGAGTTTTAGTCGAAGAACATCTAAAGATCCATGGTTGGAAACCAGTGCTCTAAAGCAGCCATTCTCAACCTGCTTTTCTTTTTCGCTATGGCCATAAAAACAATATGAAAGAAACATAGGCCAAATCAGCATTGTATAAGTTACATAATGAACCATGTAAGGTGGTGTGTGAAGAATTATTTCCAGTCTGTGGCCCCCTTAAAATGTAAAACGGTTTCCCAGGAGGCCATGTAGCCCCCATTGAGAATGCCTGTTCTAAAGGAATCGACATAAACCAAAGAAATAAGGAAGACAGTCTTGGAGATTTTAATAGCACTTTCAAGAATATCCAGAATTGTATCATTTTGAGGGAAGAAAAAAAATCCTACAGGAGTAACTTTGGATAGAATGGGAAGATACATCATCACATACAGACTTTCTAAAGCTAATAGCATTTTAAGAACACAAATAAAATTTGGTCCAAATGAAAAAAATTAATGTTTTTTTTAAATTTTAGACATTAAAAAACTAGAAAATGATTTATTTGTATCCACTGTGTATTGTCTTCTACAGTTAGATTGCCTTTACCTTTAGAATAACTGGATAATTCCTAAAAATAATAGGGTGTTACTGAGGTCATCCTTCATGCATGCACCAATATGTCTGTTATTCTATTTGCATAGTATGTGTGAATGAGTATAAAGTCATTCAGGATGAGGAAAAGGCTACCTGACCAGCTTTCAAGGAGTTCAAAGGGTACCCTGGATTACTATAAAAAATATATACTGTATGTTAATTGTCTGCACTATTTATCCATGCCGCCAGATGTCAGTATATATCAACAGACATCTGGATGTCCTAGGACTGCTTAATATACATCCAGATGCTTATATATTAAGCAGTCCTAGGACATCCAGATGTCTGTCTGACATCTTTTGGCATGGATAAATAGTGCAGACAATTAACAGAGGTAGTGTCGGTTAATTGAAACACCAAAAAGAGAAAAATATATTTTTTCTTATTTATGCAAAATCACAAATAGTTGGAACAACTTGAGTATACAGTGTAGGTGGATAATTTCCCAGTTTATATGAAATATGAATAAACAAACAGTGAAAGATTTGAAGGAAAACATCCAGGCATTATGAATTATATTAGCAAGTGTTATATCTTAGCAAACCCTACTATTTTGAGTAAATGAAAATGCAGTTTATGTGTAAATATATTACCTCCATATATAATGTCCCTCTATTTTAATCAATTTGGGGAATCAAAAATTGTTTCTAATAGTCAACAAGGCTTGATTTTCTTACCCCCTTTTTCCAGATGCCAATAAACATATTATAGTACCTGCAATCCAGCTGGAGGGTTTTAGAAGAGCAGCAGACATTTTGTGTGCCCATTGTAAGCAGCCCCTTATCTCCAAAGAGATTTACGGGGGTGCCGGAGACTGGGATGAGTCCGAAATCCAGACAAACCTCTGACTGCTGAGCAGAGCCCTTAGGTCTCAGCAAGGTCCTGTCTAACACTTCTTCCTCAAAAGCCAATCTCCTTTATTAAGAAAGCAACACACACAGACAAATCCATGAGTTATACTCAGAATAATCTGGCTCTAAATCTTTGGTAGCAAACACACATGGCCAATTAGACATTCAGCTAGTCTGTACAAGAACCAATGCATGCAGATCAAATCATTACTGCTTTATTGAAAATAATTGCTTTAGAAAAGGTTTCAGTTGATGGTAAAATAGTTCAGTAGGTACATTTTTATATCAAGACAAACGGAACACCCCCCTTCCCACTCCAGCTATAAAAATAAAGAAATGGAATTATGCTAACTAATAAAAAGCATAACACAGTCCATCTCACGTGTCTTGGGTCTTCACAGGCTGACGCTAGATGAAATCCGGTTAACTTCCATCAGTCCATGGTAGGAAAAATAGTCCATAGCAAAGTTATAATCCATTATGGGAAAAAGCACGTGTCTGACCTTTCTCAGTACAACTCCATCTTTTTCCAAACTCTTACCAACTTCCTTCTTCTTCCCAGAATTCTTCATAAGGAACACCCCCTCCTGGGTCTTGTTGTCCCACCTAACTTTCTCATGAGAGCTTGAGAGTTGTTATCATGTTTTGTGGCAGAATTATTTTGACTACGAAAGTCTCTGCTCTCTACCCATCTTAGCAACGAGATAACCATAGAGCGAAGCTTCTCTGAAACAGCATGAAAAACTTTCCTACTACAGAGCAGACTTTAAATCAAGATGGATGCTATTGGGACAATCTTAGGACTACATATCCCATTCTAATACACATAAAAACACAAATCATCACACCCATAGCACTCTTCTCCCTCTGTCATAATGCTGATTTTCTGGTCCAATATGAGCTTCAGCCTGATCCCATTTTGAAAGATTTACACTCCATTTTGGAGTGTTGCACATTGCTTGCTCCTGCACTAGAGCATCTTAGAGGTCTTTGGCACTAATTGCTAGTATTATGGTTGTTATTAATGGCTGTGCAGCCATATTTGTGGAACCTGGTACTCTTATAATAGTAGAGGGCACAGTATTAGGCTCCAGCTACACTGACAAACTGAATTTGGCTTTGCTGCAGCTTGGCTGACAGCCTGTTTTAAACTTCTATTCAGATTAGGTGATTACATGAAGACTGCAGATCAACATTCCCTTTAAGTTTCAGCTCCATGCTTTGCCCCTCTTGTGTGCAACACTGTAGAATTCTGTCACAACCAGAAACAAAGGGGCTGAAAACAGTTGCTTGTGGATGAACGGAGGAGGAGCGCTGCGCAGACGGGGGTGGAGATCTGTGCACACAGGCACACACCTTAAAGGGAACCGTGCTGCAGATTGCTTTGGTCCCAGTGTCCACACTGACCCCTCTGTCTAATAGAGTTAGATCCCATCCGTTGATCCCACCATCTGCTGCTTCTTGGCTTTCCTTTTATGGTTCATTGTAAAGGCAGTGGACTGTTTAAAGTGTTGCGTAACACTAGGGGAAAGGGATAATTTTCTAAATTTCTCCATAACTTATAAACACGTACTGCAGAAACACAGTAGTTTGCTGTAGTTTGTTGGAAATATTTCTATTTCATATCAATGTTTCTTTTTTTTTGTCGGTGCAGAGGTGATCTAGTACTAAACTAATACAGTGGTGCCTCGCAAGACGATGTTAATTCGTTCTGCGAAAATCGCTGTTAAGCAAAAACATCGTCTTGGGAAACATGTTTTCCCATTGAAATGCATCGAAAACCTGATAATCCGTTCCAGTGGGAACGGATTGTCATCGTAAAGCGAAAATTGCCATAGGAAACATCGTTAAGCGAAACGTGGTTCCCAAGCAAAGACAGCTGTCTAGCAAAACAGAGACTATTACAGTGGGGTCTTGACTTACGAACGGCCCGAGTTGCGTACTTTTTGACTTACGAACCGCTCTGAGAGGAAAATATTTCCTTGACCTACAAATGTTATTTTGAGTTACACACCCCTGCCAAGCTTTGCCTCTCTGCTCTGGCCGCAGCTTCTCCGTGCTCGGGCAGGCCCTCCCCGCACAGCCACACCCAACCCCTGCCGTCTGCTCTCTCCCCCTCACCTGCTCCTGCGGTGGCATGGGGCAGAGGCCCTCCCCAGGGGGCTCCTCTCCCTTCCCTCCACCAAGCTTTGCCTCTCTGCCAGGCTTTTCCCCCAGGCTGGCTCCCCTCCCTCCACTCCCACGTGCTTTGACTCTGCTCCTGGCAAGGAATCTGGCCGCCCACGGTTGCAGGTAGCCCCTTTCGCTCCATGGCCACCCATGCCTTGCCTGACTTTCCTCCCCTCCCCTGCCGTCTCTTCTCTCTCCCCTCACCTGCACCCGGCCAGGAATCTGGCCGCCGCCGCCACCGGGAGCTGGAGCAAAGTCCCCCCCCCGAAGCCAGGTCCAAACTGAGGCAAGAGACCAGCTCAAAGGTAGGAGAGACTGGCACGGGGGAGTGGGAAGGAAGGACCAAGACTGGGAGGACTTTTCTAGGCAGAGAGAGATGTGTTTGTTCTGGAAGGCAGGCATTTTTGTGCTGGAGGAATGGTTGCAGGATTCTGTGCCTTGTTGTGTGTGTGTGGGGGGGGGGTTAAGGCTTGGCTTGGCTGAAACATGTTTTGCAAACTGTTCTGTTGTCTGAAAAGTGCTTGCTTTAAAAGGTGTTCCTTCCCTCTTTTGCTTGCTCCTTTTCCCCCAAAACGGGCTTGGCTTGGCTGAAATGTGTTTTGCAAACTGTTCTGTTGTCTGAGATGTGCTTGCTTTAAAAGGTGTTCCTTCCCTCCTTTGCTTGCTCCTTTTCCCCCAAAACGGGCTTGGTTTGGCTGAAACGTGTTTTGCAAACTGTTCTGCAAACTGCTTCCCCCCTCTTGACGTAAGAAAAAGAAAAAAGAAAAAATATCCCCCTCTAGTGGTAGAAGGCAGAATAGCAGCTTCCCATTAGTTTCTATGGACAGAAAAGAGCAGATACGGATTAAATGGTTTTCAATGCATTCCTATGGGAAATGCAGATTTGACACAAGAACTTTTCGACCTAAGAACCACCTTCCAATACGGATTAAGTTCTTAAGTCAAGACCCCACTGTAAAAGACTCGTATAGCGAAGCAAGACCAAGCTGTCAAAAACATCGTAAAGCAAAAAACAGGGACCTAAAATTTAACCATCTTGCGAGGCAAGGTCCCTAACATCGTAAAGTGAAAATCGCCCATAGGAAACATCGTTAAACAAAGTGCAAGATTGCTCCGAAAACCTCATCGTAAAGCGAATTCGTCATCATGCGAAGCAATTGTCTTGCGAGGCACTGCTGTACATCAATGCAGTGGTAAGGTGATCTAGTGCTAAACTGGGTATTTGTTTAAAAAATAATTTAGGGAAGTAAAATTGGGAGAAAGATTCTGGAGATGGGGTGTTCATGTTGTTCAAAAGGTCATTCCCAGTTTAGTACCTTAACAGAATACTGCCCACAGTCCTTCTGGAGAACAAAACAGCTGATACAGTGAATACACTTCTGAATACCTCCAGCTTGAAAAAAGTGGAAGCCACCCAAAGCTGTGCTTCAAAACAAGCTGGGGCTGATTCCTGTTGGCCTTTATGTCATGTACCAAGGAGTACCAGTATTTACATAAATATGCTCTTTGGAGAAGTATCTTTTATTTAAGATGCAGAACAATGAGACAGAAGCAACGTTTTGTGAGTTAGAGACTATGGTATTCACCCTAAGTTATGCATTGTTAGTTATGCATTATTCATGTTATATGTTAATGTAGTTAAGAGGCGGGGCCGAAAGCGATGCTAAAAAGGCGGAGCCTGAGAGAGAAGCCAGTCGGGCTGAGTCTGGAATCAGAGAGAGAAAGACAGTTTTTTTGGGGGGGGGTCTGAGGAGTAATTATTTAGAGTTTAACCTGTGATAATTAATATAGAAGGTTAATATTGATGATTGACGAATCTTGAAGAATGTGCTTATGAATTATTCCAGAAACCATCTGTAATTAATAAACTTGTTCTGTTGAAACATCAGTTCTGGATGCACCTTTGGTTTTTTCTAAGTAAACTAAGTTGATAAAAGAGATCAACTGGTTCGCAGCATATCAGAGGTCATGCTGAGTACCTTGTGAGCTCTGTGTTTGGGGAAACAAGCAGAGGCCAGAGAAATGGAATTAAGAGAGATGGCATTTGAGCAAGAAAATAGACAAAGAGAAATGGAATTAAAACAAATGGAATTTTAAATAGAGATGAAAAGATTGGAAATTGCTGCTCAAAATAATAATAGTAATAAGGGAAACATTAATAAGGGAAATCTCTCAAAAATCAAGTTAAAGAAATTTCCCCAATAGAGGCAAGGTGATTGCCCTGAATCTTTCCTCATTTCATTTGAGAGAGCATGTTGGGACTTTGATATTAAGGATGATAAAAGAATGATAGTGTTAAGATCACAAATAAGTGGAAATGTAGCTGAGCTTTATTCTCAGATGCCTCTAGAGCAAGCTAGAGATTTTGAGGCTTATAGAAAGATGGTATATTCAAGATTTGGCATCTATGCAGAATACCTGAGAAGAAAATTTCATTCCCTTACCAAAAAGCCTGAAGAATCTTATTCCCAGTTAGGGGCTAAATTGGTTCAATGTTTGGACAAATGGATGGAACATGAAAATGTCACTTCTCTAGAACAGATGAAAAATGTGATTGGGTTAGAACAATTTTATTCCATTTTGCCTGGGGAATTGCGTTATTTAGTCAAAGATAAAGATCCTAAAAATTTATTGCAAGCATCAGAATACGTGGATTCCATTAATGAGATTCGGGACTCCAAATTCTCTGAGGCAAACTTTTACAGGCAGAACTGGAACAGCAGTAAGAAACCCTTCAATAAAAATTACCTCCGTAAAACATCAGGGAAAGAAGGCCATCATAGTAAATTCACCTAAGTTGCCAAGGCCTAGTCCTCAGAACCAAATGAACCTTGAGGAAAAGTTTAACAGATTTCCTCAGAATGAATGAAGGACTTATAGACAATGTTATAAGTGCGGTGAGTTTGGGCATTTTCAATTCAATTGTATGAAAAACAAATAAAAATGGAAAAGATGATAATCAGACCAAGAAAGTTTACTGTGTAAAACCAGTGGAAGCCACTGAGGGAAGCTGTAACCATAGTTCTGTCTCCATGGCAACCAAGGCTGCTGCCGAGCCTGAGGAAATCCCTGAAGTCCCTGTAGTTCATTGTTTTTATATAGAATATTCTCTGCTTAAAAACTCTGGGAAAGCAATAGTAGTAGATGGAAAGAAATATATCGCTCTAAGGGACACAGGTTCACCCTAAGTTATGCATTGTATCACACATTCAGACCTGATAGACCAGGACAATATAATTTCAATTAGAGCTGTGACCTTTAAAGGAATTGGGAAATAAATTTTAGTTTTGAGAGTGGCAGAGGTTCAAATAACCTATGGGAACTGATCTGGAAAGTGGCAAGTGGCCATTTTGGACTAAATACTGGCTGCTTTTCTCATCGGTTGGGACTTTAATAGAGCATGTTAAGAGTGCTTTTGTACTTACATGCTCAAGGGGGGCAGAAATCACCCACTGCAGTAGAAATGGATACTGTAGCGGAGGGAAGCCTGGAAGGAGAAAGTTCCTTAGAAAATCAGCTTAATAACCATTCAGAAGCTGATCACATGCTTTTGAAGAATCCAAATAAAAGTAGTTTTGCCCAGGAGCAGAAGGAGGTGGGTTGCTTTGAAGCGGCCAGTTCACCCACTTTATTATATCCTGTGTGCCCTGAGAGATTTTGCCTAGATAAGAATCTTTTGTATAAGTTTTAGCCACCCCATACAGAGGAAAAGGAGAACCGCAAAAGCAATTAGTGATCCCAAGTAAATACAGAGAGAAAATCGTAAATCAAGCTCACAGTAGTTTGTTTGGAGCACATATGGGAATCACAAGGACCAAAAGAAGGGTTGCACAGAACTTCTTTTGGCCAGGTATGGGAAAACAGATTACGTACTATTGCAAGACTTGTGACATATGTCCAAGAAGAGGGACAGGACAGGACAGAACCAAAGCAAAATTACAGTGGTGCCTTGCTTAACGAAGATAATCCATTCCAGGAAAATCTGCGTTAAGCAAAAACATCGTAAAGCGAAATAAAAAACCTAATTGAAACCCATTGAAACCCGTTCAACGTGTTCCAATGGGGTAAAAACTCACTGCCCAGTGAAGATCCTCCATACAGCAGCCATTTTCGCTGCCTGTATAGCGAAGAATCCATTCCTAAACACAGTGGGTAGCCATTTTAATTACCCGGTGGCCATTTTGAAACCACCGATCAGCTGCTCTAAAAACATCGTTTTGCGAAGAATCGGTTCCCGAAGCAGGGAACGATCATCACAAAGCGAAATTCCCCCATTTGGACCATCGTTTTGCGATTGCAATTGCGATCGCAAAAAGATCGTTGTAAAGCAGATTCATTGTAATGCGGGGCAATCATAAAGCGAGGTGCCACTGTATGTCTTTTGCCAGTCATCTCTACCCAATTCCAAAAGCTATGGATCAATCTAGTCCGTCCATGGCCTAAAGCCACCAGATGGGAGAATAACAGGTGGGATTCAGCAGGTTCTCACCTATTCTATAGAACCACTTCCTAAATGTACTATTGGTTCTTAGAACCCTTTGTTGGCCTGAGATGAATGAAGGAGGAGGGGCCAGGTGACCAGTGACGAGCGAGGGGGAGGGGGCACAATTAACTGCCTCCCTTCCCACTCCACACTGAGCTGTCTGAGGTGGGATATGGGTGAGAGAGATAAAGCCCTGGAAAGAGCAGAGGTGTCACTGGGGGAAAAGGGGGGAGGATGAGTCCTTGATGTCACTGGAGGAAAGCCCATGGCCTCGAGGCAGAGGGTGTGTGTGATTGACAAGGCATGAGGGCAGGACACAGAGGGAAAAAGTTTTGGGGTGAGACCGCTTCAATCAAACAAACAACCGTCCTCCTTTTACTATGATTTTTTTCAAGTTAAAGGTACCACATAAGACTGTTGCTCTGCCTAGAAACAGTTTTTTTAAAATCCCAGAGAATATCCAATGCATGAACCAGTGACAGTCTCACTGATCCACGCAAGCAAGGTATGCAATAGAAAAGTCACTCACACCACAAAGAGATGAAACCTCCAAGCCTCATTTAGAGTAACAAAGAACTCTTCCTCCTGCCCCAAAACTGACAATTTCGGGAGACAAATGGCACACAGAGATGGCCCACTCTGTTAGAAGGAGGAAGACAGCTATCAGTATTTTGACACTAGTAAGACTTACTATTCTTGAAGGCCATATATCCAGGGCCAAGAAAGGAAAACACATAAACATATCAATAGATAAGGGGAATTGAAACTCTTCTCTCCAGACATTCAGACGCATCTTGACCACAGGTCAACATGGGGGGTGGGTGGGGGCCGGAGGGACTCCGAGGGGGAGGGACCATCATGAGAAGGCAGCATTCTACAGAAAAGACATACATGAGAGCATACTAATCAAGCATTTGTTGATATTGGCTGTTGTGGGTTTTTCGGGCTCTTTGGCAGTGTTCTGGACCGATTGAGGTGGTGGGGTTGAGGTGGAGTGGCAACAGATTGAAAAGAGACCATACCTTCCAAGCCAGAAGGAAGCGGGGGGGGAGAAGAACTCCTCAACAGGTGTGCAAAGGCAGCCTCCAGGTAACGACAAGCAGGGCTATCAGTCATTTCAGGAGCAGGAAAGGGGATGGAAGCAATTTTTACTGGTGAGCTATAGGGTGAAATAGGAGGTAAAGGGAAGGAGAGATGTGTCAGTTCTCTGTCAAACCTGGTCATAAGCACCCACTGTGAGGTGTGTTTGTGTGTGTGTGTTTGGCACATGCCCATGGTGAGGTTAACAGCAGCGGCATGCCCAAACAGATACACTTATCCAGATATCTTAATCATGTGAGAAGTAGTTGTGATGATAGGCAGTAGGGAGACCACTGTAGAAGAAACTCTCATCGGATCCCACTGTCCTGGGCATGCATTTATTTATTTATTTATTTATTTATTTATTTATTTATTTATTTATTTATTTATTTATTTATTTATTTATTTATTTATTTATTTATTTATTTATTTATTTATTTATTTATTTATTTATTTATTTGCCATTCGGGCATAGAACCTGTTGTTAATTTATTTGAATCCCACCACTGGAGAATAAGTACATCTTTACCATCATGGACTTTGCCCTCTGAGGCAGTTCCTTTAAGCAACATCGAGACTGACACTGTGGCAGATGCCTTAATAAATTATATGAGCCGATTGGGATTTGCTAGTGAAATAGTGATTTGGGAACCAGCTTCACTTCTAGACTTATAAACAGGTTATGGAAGGCCTGTGGAATAACCCAAATCAACTCACCTTATCTTCCTGAGACTAATGGGCTAATTGAAAAATTTAATGGCACATTTGTTGGGATCTGCAGATGAAGCCTTTGTCGGGATCTGCAGATGAAGCCTTGTTGTAGGGATCTGCAGATGAAGCCTATTGTCGGGATCTGCAGATGAAGCCTTGTTGTAGGGATCTGCAGATAAAGCCTATCCCCCCTCTTGACCAGCAAGGAGAAAGGAAGAGGCGAAGCACTCGAGTGTGATTTCAGGACGGGATCCGGATGATCAAAACAGCATGCTGTTCAGCGGGAATTCCTCCCGATCTTTCGCCGCGCCCCCTTTTATTTTTTTTACTACCTTTGCATAAGTTAATCAAGTACCATTCTAAACAGAGGCGGGTAATATCCTGAATACACAAGTAGGGTAAACAGAGGGGCCAGTAAACAGAGGCAGGTAAACCCTAAATACACAAGCAGGGTAAACATTCCTGAATACACGAGCAGGGTAAACAGAGACAGATAATACCTTAAATACACAAGGAAGTTAATATAATTTACCCAGAGACAGGTAATATCTTAGATACCAAAGCAGGTTAATGAATCATCCTTTACTGGAAGCTAGCACACTGTATACGTGACCTGCGCGCCCAAGCACAATGTCTGCTACTGCCACAGATATATACATTGTAAAAGCATACATTTTCCCCACACACATTAGTACGCATGATCAAGGCCTATGTGACAGAGAACCCAAATATCGGGATTGCAAAATACAACCCCTATTATATGCCTATAGGAGCATTCCTCAAGAAAGTACTGTGATTCAGTCCTTTCGAGTTGTTACTAGGATGGGGGGTGCGAGGACCTTTCGATTTGCTCCGTATGAATTGGGAAGACCATACGGAGAGTGACCCAGAATCAGTCATCGAATATATGAATAAGTTGTAGAACACCCTGCAAAGATCTATGAAGATAGCAGGAGAGAACCTAAGGGCTGTCCAGACCAAGCAGAAGACCTGGTATGACAGGAAGGCCCAGGAAAGAACTTTTGGGCCTAATGATGAAGTCCTTTTACTTAGACCTGTCAAGGGACATAAGTTACAATTAGCTTGGGAGGGTCCCTATAAAATAGTGTCAAAAATGAACAATGTAAATTACCTGATTCAGAAATAAAAGGAGGGTTGCAAGGTAGTGAATGTCAACATGCTCAAACCTTATTATAGAATAAATCTTTTACCCTATATGCTATCAGAGAGGACCCAGGTGATAAAGAAGAACTTATGTGCTGGGAAGGGAGAGGTGAACAGCGCTTTAACCCAGAAGAAGTAAACCTAGGGCACTCCCTTAGTATACAACAGAGGGAGGAAGTAGCTGAGATTTTGCAAAAATACCAAACCATATTTACTAATATACCTGGGAAAGCAAAGGGGGTAGTCCACCGAATTGACACAGGGGATGCCAGTCCCATAGCTGTCACCCCTTACAGAATGACCAGGGATTATGTCGATAAAGTACAATGGGAGGTCCAGAATAGCGGGAATAATCAACCCATCTGTGAGTTCCTGGGTTTCGCTCATATACTAATAGACAAGCCCATTGGTAATGTCAGATTTTGTGTAGACTACTGAAAGTTAAATCATGTCACCAAGGCGGATGCATATCCCATGTCACGCCTGGATGACTTGATTGAGACAACAGGAGGGTGCAATTACATCTCATGCATTGATCTCATCAAAGAATTTTGGCAAATTCAGATGCACCCCAAGGACAAGGAGAAAACTGCTTTCCGGAGTCCTCTAGGCCTGCTTGAATTCCGGGTCATGGCTTTCGGATTAAAAATGGTCCTACATCTTTCCAAAGATTGATACACAAGACCTTACATGGCCTGGGAGAGTTTACAGTTGCCTATATGGATGACATTGGCATTTTTAGTCAGACATGGGCTGAGCACAAAGAACATTTAGATCAAGTGCTGCACAGAATCCAGAGAGCCGGTTTGACTGTAAAAGCAAGTAAATGCCAAATTGGAGACTCTGAATTAAAATACCTTGGACATTTAGTTGGTGGGGGAGTGATCAAACCCCTGGACTCTAAGATCGAGGTGATTATTAAATGACCAAACCCCACTTCCAAAAAGCAGGTCAGATCCTTCCTGGGATTGGCAGGCTGTTATTGGTGGTTCATCCCACACTTCAGTGCAATCTCTGCGCCATTGTTGGACCTCAGAAGGAAAAAGGAGCCAGAGAGCATCAGATGGACCACTGACTGCCAGCAGGCGTTTGTCCAGCTGAAGGAGGCGTTAACTACTGGACCAGTCCTCAGAGCACCTGACTACAGCTGGGAGTTCACCATCTTCACAGATGCATCGAACATCGGACTAGGAGCGGTGCTTTGCCAAGCAGATGAAGAAGGAACTTTGCATCCGGTAACATATATAAGTAAGAAATTACAACCGAGGGAGAAACATCTGTCAGCTATTGAAAAGGAGTGCCTAGCAATTGTTTGGACTTTACAGAAACTTAAACTATATATCTGGGGACGTAAATTTACACTATGTACTGACCATTCGCCTTTACTGTGGATGCGGTCAATGTGAACTAGTAGTAAACTGATGAGATGGGCCCTTCTGCTGCAGGACTTTGACATAAAAACCATAAAGGGAGCCCACAACATTGTCACAGATGCACTATCCAGAAGGTCAGGCGAATGATTCAAGGACTTTTAAAATAAACCTGAATGGACTATTGAGTAACCGTTTATCTATGTAAAAGCTTCAGAATTATGTTATATTTCTGTAAGGTTGTAATGTTAAATGTCATAAGTATAAATCATAAGGTAAAGAATATAAGTGAACTGTATTGGCGTATTTAAAGTGATAATATATTGTGATTGTTATATAAGATGTTATTGTTTGAAGAATTTTTGCCAGCAGGTAAGTAGAGTTTTTGTGCAATGATGTATGCTAAACAAACATATTTAAGGGGGGAGGAATGTAGCGTTCACCGTAAGTTATGCATTGTAAGTTATGCATTATTAATGTTATATGTTAATGTAGTTAAGAGGTGGGGCAGCAAAAAGAAAGAAAAATAATACTCTAAGACTCTATGTTTATTATTCAACAGAGCCAATGTTTTTGAGAATATATTGTTTCTTTCATGAGGAGCAGTTGGGTACAGTTTTTGTACTCTCCTTTGGTGTCCATAGTGTGTTCACTCTGAATCTAGCCCTCCTTATTTTCCAAAACATGTTGTGCATTGTTGAATTACAAACACAGGCACTTTGAGAAATATTTTTCTCTTCTAGTTATCCTGTTTGTTCCCATGCCTTCCCTCCATCTTTTTGAGCTCTTCACAAGTAGGTCAAGCTGAGATACTGTGTCAACTTAGTCGAAGATAGGCATTTGGTCTAACTATGTGACTGCTATTGGGAAACAGATTCTGGTCAAAGGACAGAGCTGAATTTCTGTTTACTGGTATTGCTCATCTTGAACTTGTGATAATGTGGCATTTGATTTGCCAACTCCAGGGCAACTATTTAACATATTGTGTGTTAGTTGTTGTGGGTTTTCTGGGTTGTTTGGATGTGTTCTTAAGGTTTTTCTTCCTAACATCTTCTGAAGATGCTGGCCACAGAGACTGGGGAAACATTAGGAAGAAAAACCTTAAGAACACGGCCAATCAACCCGGAAAACCCACATCAACCATCAGATCCCGGCCACGAAAGCCTGTCGTAACACTGTCTCCAATAGATGGCACTACTCACTGCCTTTTTGACATAATACTGCAAAGCACTTTTAAGTACTCCAAAGCATTTGAAGCAGTGAAGCAATTTGTAAAAGACTAAGGAGTTGAAAAGTTAGCAAACAAGCAAAAACAGAATTTACAGTGGCGATAGTGAGGTATTATCGCTGTGTTATTGCTGCCATGCTGAGTTGGTTTCAAATTGCTTTGGAAAAGTGGGGTTGAAATGGAAGGCACTGTGGCCTTGGACTGTAGTGCAGCAGCAAAACCAGCTGGTCTGTGTGACTCCATGGAAGTGCCGGAGGTCTTGGGGGAAATGAAGCTGGTCAGACTATTACCAGGCTTGGTAGACAAGAGATTTGACTCAGTAAAACTCTCCTTCGTGTGCACTCCTTTGCACTATCACCTATGGAGTATGTTCAAAGCAAGTGTTAAGATGGGGCAACATGTAGCTCTACAGATATTGTTGGACTGCAATTCTCATTGTCTCCCACCCTTGACTTGGCTGGCATGATGGGAGTTACAGCGCAACAGCATTTGAAGGGCTATGCATTTCCTGCCCCATATTAAACCAAAACTGCTTTCTGTTTTCTCGTTTATTTGTTTGCTTATGCACTTTCTGCCTCTTCAGCCAGGAGACTTGCTCGCTTGCCAACCAAAGAGATTATTTGCTGAGGTTTGAGGGCTCTCCCTTCATTCAGCAGGGGTCTGAGGAAGAAACAACGTTTAACTTTGGGGGTGGCTTGAAATTTTAAAAAATATATATATCACCAGCTGACATCTTTTAAAAAGCTGTTGGAATGTCCAGTCAATTAGAGTCAGTATAACATCCCAGACATTCTTTGGAACCTCATCGCTCATAACATCCTTGACAGTTAACAATGCAGCCCTGTCATTTGGCAGTTGCTAGTTCCCAGTTTCACGCCAGACAGTTGGTGGAAAGTGATATGCACTTTTATACAGATGGATTCACTGAATTTCTGGATTATAATACTGTCTGGTTTACAGCAAGGATGGACATATATGAACTGTGAATAGGAATACTGTATATAGGTCCTATTCACAGTTTATTTCTTTGTGGGAGGCTCAGGGTTTCACAGGTTCTCCCTTTCCTGTTCATCACCAGATAGTGAAATTGAGGAATTCAGGGCAGAGTGATTTTCTCCTCTCTTGCTCCATGTTGAGAAAAAAAAGACTGAACAATCAGTTGTTGTGGAGATGTGCTTTCTGTTTTGGAACAGCAGCTATTTTCTCTGGCTCAGTTCATATATCATGTTCCTAATGTCCTCTGAAATATTGCATGCAATGTTCCTCATCCTTTTTCTTTGAACATGTAAAGTGTTGCAAAGCTTTGTATTTCTGGTTAAAACTCCTCTAGCTGTGCAGCAGAAATGCAGCAATTCACAAAGCAAAATAGCTTCAAGTTTTCCCAAATTAGACCACCTTTTTTCTCTCATCAGCTGACACTTACAGTCTCAATAACTCACTCTGAGACATTGGTAAGAATAAGAATAAAAAGGTTTCATTTACTTACAGTTGAACAGATAAAAAACAGCACACTGAACAAACATTACTTGTATCAGCAGCAAGCCTCGATATACTCACTGATTGCTTTCAGCAGACCCAATGCTGCACGCTAACTGTCAGCAGATTAAAAGAGAGTGGAAAAATACCTTAACATAGAGGTTAGGCTTTCTTTTGAAGTCAGAGACAGGAAGGAACAATTGGTTACTGCTGGGTTAATTGACAGTGACCTCAGTTTAGAAATGTCCCTCCCAACCAAACCTACTAAAGATAGCATACGAGTTTGATAAAACTCCAAAATGAAGCTGTCTTGCACAGAGTCACATCATTGGTTTATGTAGCCCAGTACTATAATTATATAGTACCTAACATTTGTGTAGTACTTTTAGATGTTCTGAGCACTCAACATGCATTATCTAGTTTTATCTCAGCCCTGGGAAATAAATGCTTCATTTTGTGGGAGGTGGGGAGACTGGGAATGACAGAAAGAGTAGGGGGACATGGAAAATGCATGGAAGAGGTAAGATTCAAATGGGGGCTTCATTAGTTGATGAGTATACTAGATGTTGCAATACTCAGCAGTATTGCAGGGTCTTTTTCGCATTTAGCAGATGTCATACTTAATGTTAATGGGAGTTTGTAAATCCACTTTTAACAATACTAATGATAACTGGTTGACATCAGACACTTCTGCAGGTATAATATGCATCATTATTTGTATTGATTCAGAAGTAATACTGAACCCTGTTTAGCTTTGGCAAGGAAAGAACATGCTTACATGTTAGATGCTACTAGTTCTTTCACCATTGTGAAGTGCTACATTTGAACCAATTAATCTTTCTTTCCTTTATCGTATCAGAACATTGCACAATTTAAAATTACGAACATATATGAAATTAGGTAAAATTCAAAACATATTAAGATAATTAGACTATTTTTAACCAGAAGTGGGCTGCTTCAATAGTTTTATCTTGGCCATTTGCAAAATCTTTTTTTGCACACGTAGTGGGGCGTACATTGTAGGCACATAAATGCTGCATAGATGGAATTGTCCCACAATCACAAAATTTGTTTTGTATCCAAGTACCCTCATTTTGCTTCATTGTTCTTTGATCTTCCTACTTTACTTGAAGATTATTAAGTGACTTCCAGATCGTCTAGCTAGAGTCTTGTCCATGTGGGAGACCGTCTTCAGCATTTATCCATTCAACAAGGTGTGTTGTTTTTGTTCTCCATAGGTTTCACCTAGCCTTTTCTGGTTTACTTGCAATATAGAGCTTGAGATCTGTGCAAAAAAACTTTTCCTCGAGATAATGCACAGATCCCCATGATTTTTCTGTAGGATCATCCCCAAACCACTGTCCACTCGTAGGCCCCATCTGTGCCCACAGACTACACCACAAGAATCGTGGGTGCCCCAGCACATGGCTTTGCAATAGTGCAAAAACACAGATCTGATGCATGGATCCCCATGAATCCCCATAATTTTTCTGCAGTATCATCCCCAAACTACTGTCCACTCATATGTCCCAGTTGTGCCATAGGTTATACCATAAAAACCATGGGTCCTCCAGTGCATGGCTTTGCAATGCTGTAAAAACATGGATCCAGGATATGGGCATGAGAGGGTTCTAAGTGTGGCTCTACATTTACTCCAAATGAATCAGCAGATTTCTTAGGTTTTGCAATAGGGGTAACATTTATTGGATTATTTAATAACAGTCCAGCATCAATGAATGTGCTCCGAGCTTTCTCCCCATCAAACAACCAGTCAACCAGTGGTTTCCAATCTTCAAACTTTAAAGGGTTTCCACTCTGAACATTCCAGGGGCGGGGTGTCCGGATTTAATAATAATCCTTCCTCTCCTTCCAATAGGGTGGTGGTGTCCTCCTCTCTAGTCCACCCAGTCACACTCCCGGGTGGGTTCCCCTATCTGCCATGGGGTCTCTTGATTCCGCTGTGATGCATCTCCCACGTCCTTCATTCCAACCTCTCTCTCCGCTTCCTCTCAACCTTCTCCTTCTCTTCCCTTAACTTCTTCTGCCACTCCTTAGTCTCTCTCTCTCGCTCCAATATGATGGTTTGGGAGTGAATTCTCTCCTCCTCCGTGCATCTGCTTCTTCCTTTGTAATTCTTCGCTTTTCCACTTGCCCCGTGCATTCCCAATTACCTGGTAACTCCCCTTCTCCTCCTTTTATATCTCCCAATCCTGCCTCCACTACTTCCCGCCCTTTTTCTCCCGCGGCCACCAAACCAAATGAACCATTAGTTCATTTAAACCCTTCTCTATGTTCCTCAGGTTTGGTCCGGGTGATCTTGTCTTCCTGGGTGGGGGAACTGGCGGGGTCTGACTTTCTTTCTCAGTTATTGGCGGGAGGGACGGCACTCCCGTGAGAGGGGTCTCTCTCACACTCACTTCTAGTCTCACAGGATCCTAATGGATCCACATGATTTTTTTTTTTTTGGCAGGATCATCTCCAAACCACTGTCCAGTCATAGGCTCCATTTTTGCCCATAGATTACAACACTGATTACAATCATGGATCACTGAATGTATGGCTTTGCAGTGGTGCAAAACACTGATCTAAGGCATGGACAACAACAATAACAGCCTTACAACTGCATCGCTGGAATGAACCCTGTGGATCATCAAGTCAAGTCCCTGACAAGGAGGCACAATGAGGAATCGAATTCCCAACCTCTGGCTTCAAGCCAGAGACCTGAATCACTGAGCTACCCAGCAGTTTGTGGATCCACATGATTTTACAAAGAATCATCCCTAAACCACTATCCCATCATAGGGCCCATCTGTGCCCACAGACAACATAGAAACCATGGGTCCCCCAGCTCATGGTTTTGCAGTGGTGCAAAATGTGGATCTGTTGCATGGATTCTCATGGATCCAAATGATTTTAACTAGGATGATTCCCAAACCACTGCCCAGTCATAAACCCCGTTTGTGCTCATAGAGCAAAACACAGAAATCATGACTCCAGAAACATTCTATAACTGGTCAGAATGCTAGAATGTTCACATTTCTATTATAGGTACATGGTACAATAAATAGACTCAGGTTACTCCATTTTGCTTGAGTGAAAGTTCATGCTCGACTTGATTGAGCACCCACTTTTCTGCTTTTCTGGCTTTCTTTAGTATCTCTGCTAACACCACATTTCAAACAACTAGTTTTTTCCCCCTGTCTTCGTTATCTTCTTTTCATATAGTATGCATGATTTTCACATTGGTTTTCAGTGACTGAGAGAGAGGCCTCCTGAAAGATCTCAAAAAGTAGATGGAGTTGGGTTTCATCAGCACACTGGTGGTACCAAACCACAAAATTCTGGACAGCCTCTTACACGTTTTTCATGTATATGTGAAATAGTATGGGGAATCATGGAACCCTGGGACACTCCACAAGCTAATGGTCAAGGTGTTGAACAGGAGTCTCCCAGCACCATTACCATTCACAAAGTGACTCACACAAAGAAAAATCCCAGAAGCTGAGTCCTTTTTTCATCAGTTAACCCCTCCTCACCCAAACGCAAAGCAATTTTCAGGGCTGTTTTTCAGCAAGTGTAAATGGTAGTGAGCAGAAGAGGGTATCTTGTAGACCATCTTGACTGCTGCCATTGGTGTTGTCAAAATTCTGGTTGCTCATTGCTATATAAAGCCTGGTATAGCGATCACCCTGCTTTAGCTCAGGTAGAAGGTTATTTGCAAAAGGGAAGGGTGAGTCAGAGTCTGTGGAGTTCAGTCAGAGAGAGCTGGAGAAGAAAGAGTTTGGGGTTTGAGGCAGAGAGGGTGTTTAAGGAATAGTCAGAGTGTGACCTGTATTAATTAAGATAGAAATGGTTAAAGTAAAATACTGAAGCTTTGTGTAACTAAGAGTGTGCTTAAGAACTACTCCTAAAACAACTTGTAATCAATGGGATAGTCAAGTATAGCTGTGATTATGGTGATCAGCGTGTTTTTTTCTTGTGTGTGTATTGTTGTGATAAGGGGAGAGATGATCTGTTACAACAATACACCCACAACAAAAAACACACTGATCACTATAATCACCCAATCTCCTGAAAAGGACAAAAAGCTGATCCCACAGTTATAAATACTCAACTGTCCCACAAACTGCACCAGAGCACAGACAGAGTTCTGACTTCTGTCCTCTGAAGATGCCGGCCACAGAGACTGGCAAAACGTTAGGAAGAAAAACCTAAAGAACACGGCCAAACAGCCCGAAAAACCTACAACAACCATCACTGTAACTCTTTGGCGCAATATGCAGTTCCAATTTCTATACTGTAGTTCTAATTTCGTCTAAATATAGTTCTGGCATAGGCTTGAACTATGTGAAACTCAAAATAAATGTCTGCATAGCTGCATTACTGGTGTCTTAGTAGCTCCCAACAAAGCAAAGCTTTGACAGACATATTGTTGAAAGGATAGCTGAAGTATATTTACATCTCTTTTACTCTTTTAAGATCTTTCTACAGATCTGAATTACAGCTAAATATCTCTACCAGCTTTTTTATTAGCCATGAGCCAGGAAACATGGTTTTCAGGGAGTTCAAAATATGCTTGGGTAATCTGATTGACTTGCTGTTATTCTGGAATGAATAAATGAATAAATCATAGAAACAGCTGTCACCTTAGAATTAAAAAGTGCCATCCATGTGGCTAATGTCACTGATAGATTGCTTCCCAGAGCAGAACAAACTTGGCAACCTGATCCATAGTTTCACTGCTCATTTCTGAGAACTTAATTAGAATTGAGGTAGCTGTTTGTGGTTAAGTGTTACCTCTACATCAGACCTAAGATGTTTTGGCCTTCTTGTTGGCAGGTTCCTAGCCCCTGCTTGCCAGAGAACATCCACTCCAGGTGATGGACTTGCTGAAACCCTTTCTGCTATATAGGTCTGTTAGATGAGAAGAGCTCCATTTCAACTGAGAGATAAGAGACTTCCTACCTACTAGTTCTAAGCATCTGAAGTAAGCACCTATTTTATAGCTTTATTTATCCAGTACTTTTCACACTGGATATTTTTCCCTTAGCATATTCTATAGAAAGCATGCTTTGTATCTCTGAAATCCATGCAACTGAGACCCACCACCATCACCAGCAGCTATGTCATATGATGCTCTTTCAGTTGAAGTAATCTGTGGAATCTATTGAGCTAATTTTAGTTGAAATAATCTAACATCATGTTATCAAGAAGGTGACCAACAAAGAACTAAAGTGAGAAAATAATGAAACATACATACAAAGTGCAGAAACTAGAATATTTCAGAAATGTAATGTAAAAGAGAAAAGCTTCTTGGCTGAAAACCTTGGGAGGATGGTTTGAGATGAGTAGTTCCCAGCCTTGGTTTACCAGATGTTCTTGGACTGCAACTCCAAGAGGTGTTTGCCAGCACAGCCAGTGACTTCTGGGAGTTGCAGTCCAAAAACGTCTGGGGACCTAAGGTTGGGAACCACTGCTTTGGCCTGCACCATTGTTTAGAACTGCTGCATACAAAGTCAGAATAGCCATGGTGACATCCAGTCTCTTGTATAAGAGGAACAAGGAGAATCTGTGCACTTTCACTGAGACTCTGTTTGCAGTTGTTGAATGGCCTGAAGGATGGAATATAGATTATGTAGGACAGACGCATTATTCTTGTTTTATGTTTTGAGAATAGAAGTTGGAACTGAAACTTCAACATCCAGTTCTTGTAGTCTTCAGCCAGCTCTTTTACCTACTTTGAATGGGAGCTGAATGAAGTACGTTCAATAAAATCACATGCTGTGGGCAGTGCTGGCTTTTCTGTGATATACTAGTTTCCTGGAACAGTAAAAAGTTATTGCCCCCACTCCACCCACTTTCATAGTTCTAAGCACTGCAGTGTAGGAAGGATTCTTGTATTTCTGTTCTAATAGTTACATGGCTATTAACGAACTAAGAATGATTTCTGTAAAGCTAGACTGGCTGGCTGACTTTCAGAATTCAGCTATATCTTCCTAAATATATCTGTACCTGCATGTTGCATCACATAAATGCTTGCTAAGAACTTTTGTAACGGATCTCAACCTAAGTGTACCTTTTCAGAGGCTGCTGTGTGAGACAGTGCAAGATAAACAAATGTGCACACACCCTCATTCACATTCACATTCACATTCTCTCTCTCTCTCTCTCTCTCTCTCTCTCTCTCTCTCTGTGTGTGTGTGTGTGTGTGTGTGTATGTGTATGTGTATATGTCATGCATACCCAGAGATATGAGGAGGTTAGGTTTGGTGGTGGCACAGCAATGGAGCACCTTTCTCAAAGGAGCTGTGGTGATTGTCCTGTATTCCCAGTTAATGTATGGTCAATTGGTTAAAATACCACTGTGCATTAATTAGTTTTGTGTATAGGATGACCTATGGCTCCATCTTGCTTGCTATAGGAACTAGAGAGTGTGCATTTAAGGTGATCAGTCATGCTCACGGGTGAGATTGAATTCAGCTCATAGAAATTTTTAAATTTCGCTGTTAGTAATGGTAAACCAGTCGCTGTTTGTAGTTTTGTTGTAATAACAGTAATGCTTTAAAAATACTTGGCCACCATTTGGTCTCGTTGAGATGAGTATTTTTGAACAGTCAACATGGCCCATCTTTTGTGCCTGGTTTCTTGGTGCAATGCTTTTAGTCTGTTGTAGAATAACCCTTGTATCTACCTGCATTAGCAGGAAACTTTTAGCTGTTAACTCTGTTTTCTTGCCAGTCTTAGGCCTTGCATGTGCATGGCAGGATTTTGGGAATAAACCTGTTCTCAGTGTCATGTTGCACAAATATTTCCACATATGTAAAGTCAACTTTCTCATCCATGAATAAATGCAACAGGAAGAAGTTTTAAGTATTTTGAGAGTCTGTCACTGCTCTCCTTAGCCATTAACTGCTTGCTATATGACAATTTTTATGTAAAATATAGACTTCATAATTTGGGGGTAAACTACTATAAGTTTGATTATGGTAAATCGCCATAACATGGAGAGGACTTGATGGCACTTAACAAAAACATTGCTGAAATTATAGACATGTTTATGTCTGTAGATTTCCTGAATCTTCTGTCCTTATAAAGAGGCACTTAAGAGCATTTTCAAAGATTCTGCTGAAATATAAGGTGGGCAAACATTTTACTGTATTTTTTGCTCCATAAGACGCACCGGACCTTAAGACACACTTAATTTTTAGAGGAGGAACACAGGGAAAATATATTCTGAACCAAATAGTGTAATAAAATATTTAATAAACTATAACAGAATAACATTTGAACCCAAGCTGCCGCCAAACAATGCCTGAGAGTGGAGCTCGCTCCCAGCCTGTCTGATGACTTGCAAGCAAGCTAGTTCAGCTACTTGTTTCCGCCCACTGGTCGATTGGGGAGTTTCCTGGATCAAACGTGGGTAACCACCATTCCCCTGTGATCCACAGGCTTCACCTCCATTTCACCACCTCCTCGCGTTGGTTTTAACTCCCTGGGGGGTCCCAGACAGGTCAGAATTCAGCCCAGGAGACGGAGCCCCGTCCTCCTGCTGCTGTCTCGTTGCAGCGTCAAGCTGGAAGTCTCGGCAACCATTTTCTTGATTACTTGTATACAAAATGCTTACATAACCTCATTTCAAAGGATATTTTTCCTCGTGAACTTCCCTTATTTTCCAGCTTGTGCATCCATATATGGTGATTTGGAATACCGTGGTATGGATGAAAGTCTTTAACACTTAATTTCTTCACTGTACTCATTAAAATTATGTAATTCTCACATCAAAGGTGCTTGCAGGTTACGAGTTTGTAATCTTGTACAGTAGTATTAAAATAATGCACAACTGTGTGCCCTGTATTGTCATGAGCATATTTCTGTATTCGTCTTTTCCTTTTCTGTAAATTATCTGTAGACTAATTTTAAATGACCTAAAAAGATTGCCTTCTTCACGGATTGCTGCCTTGTTGTGGCGAAGGGGCTTGAGTAACTCAGGGAAGCTATGGGCTATGCTGTGCAGGGCCACTCAAGACGGACAGGTCATAGTGGAGAGTTCTGACTAAACGCAATCCACCTGGAGTAGGAAGTGGCAATTCCACTCCAGTATCTTTGCCAAGAAAACCCCATGAACAGAAACAAAAGGCTAAAAGATATGATGCTGGAAGATGGGACCCTCAGGTCGGAATGCGTCCAACATGTTACTGAGGAAGAGCGGAGGACAAGTACAAGTAGCTCCAGAGCTAATGAAGTGGTTGAGCCAAAGCCGAAAGGACACTCAGCTGTGGACGCGCCTGGAAGTGAAAGGAAAGTCCGATGCTGCAAAGAAAAATACTGCATAGGAACCTGGAATGTAAGATCTATGAACCTTGGTAAGCTGGATGTGGTCAAACAGGAGATGGCAAGAATAAACATTGACATCCTGGGCATCAGTGAACTAAAATGGACAGGAATGGGTGAATTCAACTCAGATGATTATCATATCTACTATTGTGGGCAAGAATCCCGTAGAAGGAATGGAGTAGCCCTCATAGTCAACAAAAGAGTGGGAAAGGCTGTAATGGGATATAATCTCAAAAATGATAGAATGATGTCAATATGAATCCAAGGCAGACCTTTCAACATCACAGTAATCCAAGTTTATGCTCCAACCACCAATGCTAAGGAGACTGAAATTGACCAGTTCTATGAAGACTTACAACACCTTCACCTTGGAGTTCAAAACGAAGCAGGGCAAAGGCTAATAGAGTTTTGTGAAGAGAACAAGCTGGTCATCACAAACACTCTTTTCCAACAACACAAGAGGCGACTCTACACATGGAAATCACCAGATGGGCAATACCGAAATCAGATTGATTATGTGTTCTGCAACCAAAGATGGAGAAGCTCAATACAGTCAGCAAAAACAAGGCCTGGAGCTGATTGTGGCTCTGATCATCAGCTTCTCATAGCAAAATTCAAGCTTAAACTGAAGAGAGTAGGAAAAAACACTGGACAAGTCAGGTATAATCTAAACCACATTCCTTATGAATACACAGTGGAAGTGAAGAACAGATTTAATGAACTAGATTTGGTGGACAGAGTGCCTGAAGAACTTTGGATAGAGGCTCGTAACACTGTCCAGGAGGCAGCAACAGAAACCATCCCAAAGAAAAGGAAATGCAAGAAAGCAAAGTGGCTGTCCAAAGAGGCCTTAGAAATAGCAGAGAGGAGAAGGGAAACAAAATGCAAGGGAGATAGGGAAAGTTTCAGAAAATTGAATGCAGACTTCTGAAGAATAGCAAGGAGAGACAAGAGGGCCTTCTTAAATGAACAATGTAAAGAAATAGAGGCAAATAATAGAAACGGAAAAACCAGAGATCTGTTCAGGAAAATTGGAGATATTAGAGGAACATTTTGTGCAAAGATGAACATGATAAATGACCAAAATGGGAGAGACCTCATAGAAGCAGAAGACATCAAGAAGAGGTGGGAAGAATACGCACAGGAATTATACCAGAAAGATCTGGATGTTCCGGACAACCCAGATAGTGTGGTTGCTGACCTTGAGCCAGACATCCTGGAGAGTGAAGTCAAGTGGGCCTTAGAAAGCTTGTCTAACAACAAGGCCAGTGGAGTGATGGCATTCCAGTTGAACTGTTTAAAATCTTAAAAGATGACACTGTTAAGGTGCTACATTCAATATGCCAGCAAGTTTGGAAAACTCAACAGTGGCCAGAAGACTGGGAAAGATCAGTCTACATCCCAATCCCAAAGAAGGACAGTGCCAAAGAATGCTCCAACTACCGTACAATTGCACTCATGTCACACGCTAGGAAGGTTATGCTCAAAATCCTCCAAGGTAGGCTTCAACAGTATGTGGACCGAGAACTTCCAGAGGTACAAGCTGAATTCCAAAGGGGCAGAGGAACTAGAGACCAAATTGCTAACATGCGCTGGATTATAGAGAAAGCCAGAGAGTTCCAGAAAAATATCTACTCTGCTTCATTGACTATGCAAAAGCCTTTGACTGTGTGGACCACAACAAACTGTGGCAAATCATTAAAGAAATGGAAGGGCCTGACCACCTTATCTATCTCCTGAGAAACCTATATGTGGGACAGGAAGCAACAGTTAGAACTGGATATGGAACCACTGATTGGTTCAAAATTGGGAAAGGAGTACGACAAGGCTGTATATTGTCCCCCTGCTTATTCAACTTATATGCAGAATACATCATGCGAAAGGCTGGACTGGAGGAATCCCAAGCCAGAATCAAGATTGCCGGAAGAAATATCAACAACCTCCGATATGCAGATGATACCACTCTGATGGCAGAAAGTGAGGAGGAATTAAAGAACCTTGTAATGAGGGTGAAAGAGGAGAGCATCAAAAATGGTCTGAAGCTCAACATCAAAAAATTAAGATCATGGCCGCTGGTCCCATCATCTCCTGGCAAATAGAAGGGGAAGATATGGAGGCAGTGACAGATTTTACTTTCTTCAGCTCCATGATCACTGCAGATGGTGATAGCAGCCACAAAATTAAAAGACGCTTGTTTCTTGGGAGAAAAGCGATGACAAACTTTGATAGCATCCTAAAAAGCAGAGACATCACCTTGCCAACAAAAGTCCGCATAGTCAAAGCTATGGTTTTTCCTGTAGTGATGTATGGAAGTGAGAGCTGGGCCATAAAGAAAGCTGACCGCCGAAGAATTGATGCTTTTGAATTGTGGTGTTGGAGGAGGCTCGAGAGTCCCCTGGACTGCAAGGAGAACTAACCTATCAATTCTAAAGGAAATCAACCCTGAGTGCTCACTGGACGGACAGATCCTGAAGCTGAGGCTCCAATACTTTAGCCATCTCATGAGAAGAGAAGACTCCTTGGAAAAGACCTTGATGTTAGAAAAGTGTGAAGGCAAGAGGAGAAGGGGACAGCAGAGGATGAGATGGTCGGACAATGTCATCGAAGCTACCAGAATGAATTTGACACAACTCCAGAAGGCAGTGGAAGATAGGAGGGCCTGGTGTGCTCTGGTCCATGGGGTCACGAAGACTCGGACACAACTAAACTGAAATTCTGCTGGCACCCTCGCTGGGAGTTTTCAAAACTGAACTAAAAACCTGGTTATTCAAACAGGCCTTCCCCCCAGTCAACTAAGTATTTTTTTCTTTTTTTTCCTCTTGTTTTTTGACTTTTGCCATTTTGTATTATATATATTACTTATACTGTATGCTGTTTTAATGTGTTTTAAATTATGTAAGCCGCCCCGAGTAGACGTCTAGAGGGGCAGGGTAAAAATTGAATAAATAAATAAATAAAGAACGACGAAAAAGATTGCATGGGAGTGCCAATACAGTATTGTATCAAAAATGTAGAGGCTGTTTCTTATGTGGTGCAGCTGAACTCAGTGCATAGGCCTGGCATCAACTTCTGTTCTTCATACTTCTGAAAGCTAAAGCCAGGTTTACATTGTTTCAAACTCTGAAGATTAATCCTGGTGTGGGTCTATCATTACTCATTCTGTTTAAATTGGTTGGGTTCCTTAGTTTGTGGATAGGAAAAAGAGAGCAGGAAAGAGGAGAGAAAAATCTTTTATCAGCATTTTTGTGCTGCTAATTAAACCCCCGAGGTTGTGTGTGCACACACCCCACTCATGTTCCTGCCCCCGTACCTTTAATAAGCATTCATTTTGACTGTCAGTCTCTAGTCAAGAACTTTAATTACTCAACTGTAGGTATTTTTCAAAAGTTTTGAATTTTTTAGAAATAAATGCTGTAAAAATCTGCACACACAGATTTGTGCAAGCTCGTTACTGTTCTTTGGCAAGTTGTACATGTAAAAAGCAAAGTGTGCTGTAAGTGGGTACCTTTGTTAACTCCAGAAGGCAAGTATGCACAAGCCCTCACTATACTTTAATTTTGTATACTGTGCTTCTGCCTGAGATGGGAGCCCTACATCTGGATTATAGTGGTTCAGAATGCAGAAGGCCTCACACAGTTGGGTGATTCCCCCATATGTATACAGAAACCTTACTCAAACCTTTCAGCCTCAGATTGAGATGTTGCAGCACAGAGATGTAGTTATCTACAACAGAACAGAAAGTCACAGAAGATGGTGGAAGTGATGCAGCACAAGCATACATGTATCAACATTGGGAGAGGTTAACCACCATTGTGTACTCATTGTTTTCAACCTTAAATATTGTCTTTCAATGTTTTAAGCCGCCTTGGCTCCTTTTCAAGGAGAAAGGCAGGGTTAAAAGTATTATAAAAAAACCCAAACAAACAAGTTGACCTATGTTTTGGCTAGTAAATAAACACAGGAACGTGCTGGGTGTGTATGTATGCTGCCCCAGCAGTGGTGTGCATTAAAAGCATCCTCCTTGCTGTTCTACCTCACTTGATGTTGGCCTAGTTTTCAGGCGTCTGTTATCTTGTAAATGTCCAAATGAATAGTAGTCATTCACTTTGCCTTTTCTTAAGGATGAGGTAACTCCTTTTAATATTTACAAAAATTACTTCATTGGTTGCCTTTTAGCAACAAAAAAAAGTTGTTGTGTGGGAGGGAGATGTATTGTTATAATCACAGAATTAATCCTGCATTAAATTTTGAAATGTTGGTTTTCTCTGGTATTATGCTGCTGTTATATACAAACATGATTTGATTCCCTGACGGCAGTCTCTGCTGAAGACTATTGCTGTCGCTGCAAAGGGGTTGTTTCTTTTCAAAATATTTCTTCACATGTGGTGGCTCCAATCATGGACTAGGACCAGGAAAAATTTTACAGCTTCATAGTGAGAACTCTGTTTAACACAACACGGTGAGGTAGGAAGATCACCAAATCACCCCAAGTATCAATTATGTGTGATTTGTTAGCTTGCAAACAGCTTTTTGTACACATGCACACAAATAAAAATTATGTTTGCAACAAATAGTTCTCTGTTCCTCCTCCTGGATTCCTTTTTCTCTGTGCAACAATAACCAAGCAAAAGAAAGAAAGAAGTAGTGAATGCAGACAGCAAAAGGCTGCCAGTAACCTTGGGGCTTTGAAACTTTGCAAATGTTTGTTTGAGTGAAATTCTCCTGTATATCACCGAATAAGAATGAGCTGAGGTCACCCTTGGCAAGAGGCAGCCTCCTTTTTTCCACACAAACAGCACAACATGAGAGAAGGGGCAAAATCAGTGGTGGTGGTGGGGAAAAGGAGGAATCTGGGAGGAGCTGGGATCAGGTTACTGTAAATATAATTTTTATAGTAACAAAATTTTATTAATGTATATGTATACAAAAAGCAGATTTCTTTGTTTGCAGGCTTTGAGAACATAAAGAGTCAAAGCTTCAGGATACTTTTGGTTTTCTTCCTACATCACAGCTTACATGTTGCACATTGTTCCCTGACTGAAGCTGCATAATTAGTTTTGGTTCCTATCCAGTGAGACTGGCCACTGGCTTAAGCCTCCTCTCTAGCAAAACCATAGGATCTCAACAGATTCCTGCTTGCACCAACTCTTTCCTTTTTCCATTGCTTGAGTTGTGTTACTCATGATGCTCACATTTAGAGGGTAAGCAAATAGCAGTGTGACAGTTCAGTCCTGTATCCAGTGGCTTCCTGCCTAAATCCGGTGTGGACCCTCCCCCCCTCCGAGATTTTTCCCATTAGTGACTACCTCAGTCACTTTCTCTGCATGAGATAAGAAACAGGCAAAAGATCTATTAACCCTCCAAATAAGTATCGTAGAAGCAGCAATGCAATTATTGTATTTATCTGTATAAAATAAAGATTTCTCTGTTTGTCTTTTTGGTTTAAAGTGATTTTTAAAAGTCAGTTCTTCACTGAATTATGCTGTGTTGCTCTTTTTTACTGTTCTGTTTAAATTGCATTCAAAGTAGTGGTGAATACCTTCCTCACACTTGAGGGATAGTCTCTCTGCCAGAGCCCACAGGGGAGTTGTAATATCAAATTTGTTGCTGACATTTGGAAAAATGGTGGCAAAAAGGCTGAGTTTTATTTATTTATTAGGTTTATATCCTGTATTTCCACTAAAGGATGCTGCTCTGAGTGGTTTAAAGAGTCTTTGAAAGGAACAAGAGCTTTAGAGAGCAAAAGGAACCTTAATAAAATAATATAAACCCACCCCACTGTAAAAATCAGCAATATACTACTTAAAAACATGAAAATTGGAAAAATACTTTCTCCTTAAAGCAGGCATTAAATCTTATAGGCAGTCAGCCGATGCACTATAAGTTCTTAATTTCCAGGTAAAGTGAAGATGATGGCTTGAAGGTGTTTTCTTGTCCTGTGGGAAATGGTCTTCTATCTCTGAAGGAGGGAGGAGTTGGGGCCCAGCCCAATTTAGCCTTTAAAACAGCAGCTGCAGCTGAATAGAAGGGTGGGTGGTGATTCTATGCAGTATGTTCAGTTCTATGCAGGGAATAAAACCGTATGACCTTCACTACCCCTTCACTCAGTTCGGCCCAAAGCTCCTGAAGGAGGTTGGCCCCAAAACTCTTTTGTTTTAAAAAAAGGAGATGGTGAGGGGGAAGCACCATGAGTCCACTGCTGCAAGGCTGCAGCCCTATGCTGTTTCTATAGTAGTATGAATGAAGTGGACCTTATGTCTGCATCGTAGGAAGCGCCACCATCCCCAACACCCCTTCAAGGTCTGAGGATACTCAGTGAGCAGTGTGTAACACCCTAACTGGCTGTTGTGGGGGTGGGGAAGCACGGCAGAGCCAGGGTTGGTGGGATGGGGTGAGGTTAGGAGTTCAGTCTTAAAGAAAAAGTGAAGTCCTAGAAAAGGGCTGCCTGGTTTATTGCAGCAATGAACAAAAGTAGTCCGTCCTTAACTTTAGAAATTTTCCTATTACTAACCATGGCAATAAACTAAAGGTTCGAAGTGAAACAAAAGCAAGAAGAAAGATCAGTTGACAAAAACTATGAGTTTGAGTCTGATTTCAACCCTCACAAAAACACTCTTTTCTGTCATATATGTCAGATAGGCTACATAGAAAAGGGAAAGACTAACCCCTTGAAAAGGATAATCTAGGTGCATTCCATGAAAAACCATTCTTAAAAAGCAGGGGCCAAAGTGGAGTTTGCACAGAATAATACAAGATCATTGTACTTTTAATCCAGCAGCAGCCCATTCCACAAAATATTTATTGCGGTGGTGATTGTGGGTCTGATTCCAGTGTGCCTTCCTTGGCACACACAGGAGTCTGCTACAGCAGCACCAGCATCTCTCATAAAAAGGAAGATCAAGGCAAACCCAAGAAGGTTCAAAACAGAAGCTTGAGTGCTATCTATTGTGTGACCTATCGAACAGCACCCAAAAACACCCCTGTGGTCAATACTCCCTCTAATTTTCAGCCCTGCTGGGCATGGCTTTGTCCCCACATGCACATGACTTCTTCCCTGCATGGGGTTCTTTTGCAACCAGATTCAAAGGGGCTGAAAACAGTCGCTGTGGGTGCGAGGAGGAGCCCTGCACAGAGGAGGGCAGAGTTGTGCACATGCACACAGGTGTGCACCTTAGAGCAGGGGTCCCCAACCTTGGGCCTCCAGATGTTCTTGGACTTCAACTTCCAGAAACCCTGGTCAGCAGAAGTGGTGGTGAAAGCTTCTGGGAATTGTAGTCCAAGAACATCTGGAGGCCCAAGGTTGGGGACCACTGCCTTAGAGGGAACCTTGGTGGTGACCCTACATTGCTGTATTGGCAATTTACCTCCTCGGGATATTTTCCAAGCTTTTTATAGCCATGGTACAAGGCCCCCCCAATTGAATTTGGAAGCACAGTTTACATTAAGAGTGGTAAAGTGATAGAATAGGCAACCCTGTATTTCTGAGCAAGGATGACAGTGGTTGCTGCAGCAGAGGTGGCCTTGATGCTTCATTCTGCGCTTTACACAGAGCTGGTGAAGAATTACAGGACCCCTGTTGGGACTGATTGGAGGGAGGCAAGGGCAGAGCATTGTGCCCTGTAACGGTGGGATAGCTATCTTTTCCTGTGAGTATGGTCACAAGAGGATTTTGGATAGCATCATTTAAAAAAATGTTTTCCACCAATACTTCTACCACAGCCTGTTGGTATGTCTTTGCTTACAGCCTGGGAATTTGCACAGTGTGTAGAGACTGGAAATAAAAGCAGAGTGTAACCACATGTGTATGCTGGATACAGTATTAGGAAAGCCAATTTTAACAAACACAAGGATAGATAGGATCCCATGGCAGGAAATCCTAACAGAGGAAAGGAATCCAAGATCGGTGGGAGTTTCTTTAAACGGAAACTCTAAACTTACAACAAAGAGTACAACAAGAAAAAAGATGGAAGACAGCAAAAAAGGCCAGTGTGGCTTCACAAACAGCTGAGAGGACCTCAAAACAAAACCATTTTGAAAATGTATTTATTTTATATATTTTACCCTGCTTTTCTTCTCAAAAGAACCCAAGGCAAAACCAAAGAGGAACACATATAGGAAGTCGAAGGAAGGACAGGCTACAAAAGAATACAGTAGTAATAAAGAATTGTAGGGATGGTGTGAGGAAGAGAAAAACTGAGAATGAGCTGATATTAGCAAGAGATGCTAAAACCAACAACAACAACAAATTCTTCAGATACATGTGTAGCAAAAGGCATAGAAAAGAAATAGTTGCTCAGCTGCCCAACGGGAATGGAAAAATGATAACACAACAAAAGCAGAAGTGCTTACTTCCTACTTTAGTTCTGTCTTTTCCCAAAAGACAATCTGTGACCCTCCAGACAAATACAAAGTTCAAATGGAGGGGACAGGATTGCATCTGGAAAATAGACCATTATTTTGGACAAGTTCAGATCTCCAGGGCTAAATGAACTGCATCCAAGAGTATTGAAGGAACTGGCTGAAGAACTCTCAGAACCACTGTCCGCTATTTCCTTGAAATCATGGAGAATGGGTGAATTGCCAGATGATTCAAGAAAGACTGGTGTCCCTATCTTCAAAAAGGAAGAACCAGGGAACTACAGACCAGTCAGCCTGATATCAACCTCAGGGAAAATTCTGGAGCAGAATATAAAGTGGCCTCTTTGCAAGCACCTTGAAAACAATACAGTAATATCTACAAGCCAACATGCATTTGTTAAGAACAAATCCTGCCAGACTAATCATATTCCATTTTTTAAAAATCAGGTAACCTTGCTGGTAGATGATGAGGATGCTGTAGATGTAATATATCTTGGTTTGTGAGGTGGATACACAGTTGGTTACAGGACTGTACTTGGAGAGTGCTTATCAGTGAGTGGCTCCTTCTCAGAATGGAAGAAGATAACAAGTGAAATACCACAAGATTCAGCCCTGGGCCTGGTGCTCTTCAACATTTTTAATTATGCCTTGGATAAGGGAGTGCAGGGAATACTTATCAGATTTGCAGATGACACAAAACTGGGTGGAATAAATACTTTTGAAGTTAAGAGAAACAAAATTCAAAGATACTTCAGTAGGCTTGAGCACTGAGTTGAAAACAATTAAATTTAACAGGGATAAGTGCAAAGTTCTACACCTGGGATGCAGGGACAAATGCAAATACACAGTTACAAGATGGGGGATACTAGCCTCAGTAGTACTGGAATTATTGTAGATCACAAGCTGAATACAAGCCACCAATGCAATGTGGCTGCAAAAAAGTCAAATGTTATTTTAGGCTGTCTTAACAGAAGTATAGTCTTCAAATCCTGTGAAATATTCATCCCCCTCTATTTAACACTGGTTGGGCCTCATCTTAAGTATTGTATTCAGTTCTGGACATTGCACTTTAAGAAAGATGCCAACAAACTGGAACAAGTTGAGAGCAGTGCAACAAGGATGATAAAGGGTACTGTAAACTAAGCCCTATGAGGAAAGATTGAAAGACCTGGGCATGTTTAACCATGACAAAAGAAGAGGAGATATCAGGAAAAGCTTCTTAAGTGAAAGAGACATATGACCATAAAACCAATTATTACTCAGGAGGTGGTGAGCACTCCAACGCTGGAGGCAGTCATGAGAAAATTAAACAAAGATATATGTCAGATTTGGATGCCTGCCCTGAGCAGGGGATTGGACTTGATGGCCTTATAGGACCATTACAGCTCCATTATTCTGTGATTCTGTGACCAAATAGCTAGAGGTACAGTGTGTGAGAACTTGATGACAGCTGGATGGGTGGGAAAGAGGAGAGAGAAATAGAAGTTATTTGCAAAATGATTGTTTTGCTTTAGCAGATCTCTCTTGTGTGCTTTTCTTAGTATAATTCAGCCACTCATGTCATTTCTGAATATTACTGTAAATAGGTGTTTACTTAAAAAGTCTTGGAAGGAACAAACAGCATATTTATTTATTATTATTTAAAGCATGAAGTAAGCCTGTAGTCAAATCTTCCAAAAAGCAAATATCCATAACTGAAGTTGAGTTGTTTGAGGTTTTCTTTTCTTTTTTCTTTTCATACAGATGCTAATAGTTTGTAGCT
Organism: Pogona vitticeps; assembly: GCF_051106095.1. Classification (NCBI taxonomy): domain Eukaryota; kingdom Metazoa; phylum Chordata; class Lepidosauria; order Squamata; family Agamidae; genus Pogona; species Pogona vitticeps. Next base: position 100,709,800 of record NC_135787.1, on the reverse strand, counting down.
GAGTGACAGACCTACAATTTAATTTTTAGAAATCATCAGTCACATTTCAGAAAGCTCAGCTCAAAAGACTTTTGTGATTGAAATAATTTCCTGAAACCTGTTAGGTAAATACAGTATCTAGAATTCTATTAGTGTTTTGTAAGATTGACATAACTTGCCATGGTTAATTGCAGTTAATATACGAGGTCTGGGGTCACATCTTGGTTGTGCATTGGGGTAGATAACCAGGTATGTGACCAAGATGTGCCCTGGCACCTTCTCAACTGTATGTAAGCACCAGTAGGGTTCTGTTCAATAGGACACTAGTAAGAAACATACACTTATAACCAAGCATTGTAACAGAGTGTCATTACTTTTAATTAATAAGTAATCATCCAGCTTCAACTGTGGTTTGGATGTCAGTGATAGTTCTGTTAAATGCTCTTCTGGTACAGTTTTCATCTCATAAGTATAGTTAGGGGAAAGAATCCTCCAAACACCTATCATGTTTTTGTTACTCTTCAAAATTGGTCATTCACTTCCCTGCAGCCGTCACCACATCAGTGCCATGTTCATCTCTCTGTTTCCTCCTTAAGTGATGTCACCCCTTAAGGAAGGATCTTATGCCCATTATCACGATATTGCCAAGTCTGATAGTCAGTCAATCAGATCTTTCAAATGATGTTACCATTAAGAGCATATAAAGCCCATTTAGTTCAAAGGTAGCACTTATACTGGTCACATGGGCAGTCTTAACCAACTGGATAGCATTCTAATCAGTGATAATTTTAACAACTAAAATTTTTCTGCACTTTACTGCTGAAAAATATTGCTAAAATGAAATATCTGTGCCAATAAATTCTTCCCTATAATTGATCCCTATTTTGGCCCTGCCCTAGTAGGTGGATCTTGTTATGTAATACAGCCTCCCTATAAGTTAAAGGTAAAGGAATAAGATGTGGTCATGATAGAATAAGACAAGTGAAAAAAATTGAACATTTTCTTTTAAAGAATTTTTTTTTAAAAATCTGATTTTTAAAAATTCAGATCCATTTATTTAGTCGTTAAAATTCTCCCTCTTTTAAAAAGCTGTATTTGGTGATATTCAAAATACGTGATAGCTCAAATATTTCATTATGTAATAGAGGTTATAAATTGTAAATCTATATTATGAGATAATGTGCTAATATATTTTCATTTAAATAGCATATGTGAGTTCTTTGACTAACACCTTAATTTTATGAGGTTCCATAGGCTTCATTATAGATTATTTAGGCAAGTCTTTCTACTACTCAGTCTTGTAGATACCAGACAAAATGCAGTGCAAATTTTTTATAACCTTGCTCAGTGCATACTTTCAGGCTGTGGAAATGTCAGGGGAGATTAGGGGTGATGGAGTCATTCTGTGCAACGAGATTGTGAAAAACGTGTGCGCGCGTGTGTGCGCGTGCGCGTGTGTGCGCGCACACGCGCGCACACACAAGAATTCTGTTACTTCTGTCTGCCAGCAAAGGTCCATCAGTGTATATATCCCAATGGTAAACTGTTGCTAGTTGAGAAGTCAGGGGTTCTATTTTGTGTTGCTTAGTAGTTGCATGCTTTGTCGTGCAACAGAAAATGCTTAACTACCCTGTTTCCCCGAAAATAAGACATTAATTTTAATTTTTGCTCCAAAAAACACATTAGGGCTTATTTTCAGGGGATGCTTTTTTTATGTACCGTTTAAGTTTATTCAAATATGGTCATGTCATCTTCTTCTGGTTGCTGCACAATGGTGGAGGGCAGGCTTTCACTTAACTGGGGCTTATTTTGGGGGTAGGGCTTATATTACAAGCATCCTAAAAAATCATACTAGGGCTTATTTTCAGGTTAGATCTTATTTTCAAGGAAACAAAGGTAGCATCAATTTACTGCTGAAATGTTTGCCTGTCGACTAACACCAACATAATTATTCAGTTGTTTCCAGCCATTGTACCGTTATAGGAAGCAATTAAGCACTTTCGGGGGGGGGGATTGCATGATGAAATAAATACTTTTTGAATAGCGATTTGAATTGTGATTTAAATTTGGTTTAAATCAACTCCAATAATGTAAAAAGAACTGCCTTGTTGGAGGTGTGATTAAGTGTAAAGAGATCCCCTGGATAGTTGAGGGCTTGTGCTTTGTTTAGCATGTGATTTGGAATCCTGGTTTTACTACCTTTGGTTGTCAGAGGGGAGGAAAATTCCTGAAGTGCTCTCAAGGCAGCCATGTCCTGGGATGGATAGGAAATAGGTACAGCTCAACTTCCAGAGATTCCCTGCCCATATAAAACTATAGTGGTTTCAATCAAGGCTGCCATCTACATCAGTATCCTTGGGGTTCTTTAGTTTTGTAAACATGTTGTAATGCACAAATCTGTACCAATATAATTTTCTAAGTTTCTTTTCTTTCTGTATTCGAGTAAGTCACTGTAATAGAACTAAACTCTACTCCATGGTACATGTTATTCAGTTCTAATTTTAGAGATGGTGCTTGGAGAACTTGTAGTCTATGAAAATCCTTTTTTCTTTCTTTTTTTTTCATTTTATAAGAGAAATGGAACTGAACAATGAAACACGATTTTCAAAACATTTCTCACTGGATTGAATAGCACAGTGCCACTTCTGCCTTCCTGGATTTTTATGTCCCTACAGTCTGTCAAGTGTGTGATTTCAGGTTGAGAATCCTCCATAGATGTACTGTTATTTACAAAAGTAGTAATAATGAAGTATAGATGAAAAATGTAACAAAATGGTAAGTTATCCTGGAAGGTAGCAAGCCAACTGATAAGATTAGATCTCTTATCCCATAGCTGTAAAGCATGGGGCAAGAGACAGGTTTAGATACCTGAATTGGTGCAGTTTTTATGTTTGCAGAGAAGGGAAATCTCCATTTTGTCATTTTCCAGGTGAGCTTTGCTGAAGGTCATGTGATACTTGCATGACTCAAGCCATGAAGAGATTAGTTTCGTCTACCTTGTACTTCAAATCCATCTTTATTCTTTTTTGTGTAGGTAGCATCAGGTTGTATGATTATTTCATATACTTGTCCCTCGGCCAGTTGGGATGAAGGGGGAGGCATTGTTTGCATGCCCTTCTAGTCCGAGTCACATGTCCATTCAATGCATGCCATTTTACTGAGCTATTTTCAGTAAGTCTGTTTTCAGTGACAAAGAAAAACAGTCAATACCTTCCCCAGCACTACAGAAATAGTATTTTTTTCATGTGCTGACAAGTCAATTCTGACTTACAGCAACCCTTCCCCAGGGTTTTCCTGGTAGAAAGTAGTGTTCAGAAGTGGTTTAGCACTCCCTTCTTCTGGGACTGTGCAGTTTGCCCAAGGCCATGTAGGATGGCTCCATTCACCAGAGGCAGAGAGGGGAATCAAACTCCCATACCTAAACCGCTGATCTGTTCAGCCAGCCATAGCTAACATCAGACCTGCAAACTGGAATATTATTAAGGAAAGTTAAGCATGAGTGTGATTTGATTTTTAAAGCTATAATGTTATACCTCTCTGTTTGGCTAATTCTGAGAATGTGCTAGCCTCTTCTGAAAAAAGGAAAGAACTGTCTTGTATACTTGTATCCTAGCAAAATAAATTATTGTTGATGTTGGTAGCCACTTGATCCTCAGCCACAAGCAAATGAGGTCTATAGAACTGCATTTATTTACATTCACTCCTTGCAATCCTTGACTTCATTTCTCTCTTGTTTTCCTGTATAACGGTAAGCTCTCTCTCTCGCGTGCGCTCTCTCTCTGTGTGTGTTTGATTAAAATCAAATTGATTTAAATCACAACTTAAATCACAATTTAAATTTTAAAAATTGCTTTGACAATGTAAATTTTTTAAATTGTTAATTTTTAAAAAATTATGATTTAAACCAATTTGATTGCCACAGCCGAAGATATCCCAGGCAGTCCCTAGCCAGGGGCAAGGGCACCAGGACCCAGTCCACCATGCACGGTATCAAGTCCCAAGGTACTCACTGCACAGCTGGTTGTGACCAAGCAAAGGAGGGAGCACAAGCCTGAGAGCAAGATGCAGGAGACAAGCAGAGGCAAGAGCAGGGGCCAAGGCAGGAACAGGAGCAAATGCAGGAATACTGGAACACAGAGACTCTGGCACTCAGGAGCAGTGATGCAGGCAGCGCAGCCAAACACCTTTCTTGCTGAGGCAAGTGCTGGGAGGGAGAACTACTCCTTAAATAGGTCGTCCCCCCAGGTTTCCAGGTGAGCCTCATGAGTGGCCCAGCAGCTGCTACACAGGCCAGGGCTTGAGCCTGCAAACACCAGGCCATTCCTGGGTCAGGCTGGCCCTGACCCTAGGGCTGCCAAGGCAGTATGGGCCAGATCCTGATATTGATTTTTATTCAACCTGGCAGAAATCTTGACTGTTTTGCAGGGCATATTGAGCAGCACACCTTCTTCTGCCCTGAAAGGTGACATTTTATAATCAAATCATACTGAATGTAACCTCTTTCTGATAATGATGGTGTATCAAAGCTGTTTTAAGTAGCAATTGCAATAGTTTTTCTCTGCTTGTTGTTGCATGGTAGTAAAAACCTCAGTGGAAGTCTGTACAACTTCTTAATTTCCTAGCAATGTTTGTTTTTCATTGTTCTCCAGAATGCAGCAGCCAGACTGGTGGTTGGTTCAGGTAAATTTGATCACATCACTCCAGTGGAGCTCACCTCCACTGGTTGCCCATGGCGTCATGTTCAAGGTTTTGAAACTCACATACAAAGCCATAGTGTGGACCCATTTTACTTGTTGGAGCATCTCTCCTTAATATCATTTGCCCAACCCACAAGGTCATCCAAGTCAAGGCTCCTCCGGGTGGCCACCCCGAGGGAGGCTCATAAATATAAAAAGGTAGGGCCTTCTTTGTGATGAGTCCAACCTTATGGAATCAGCTTCTGGAGGAGCTCTGCCTAGCCCCCTCCCTGTGGACTTTTAAGAATCAAGTACAGTGGTGCCCCGCATAGCGACGATAATCCGTTCTGGAAAAATCATCGCTATCCGGATTTGCCGCTATGCGAAAAGAAAAAGCCCATAGGAATGCATTAAACCCCGTTTAATGCGTTCCTATGGGATTAAAACTCACCATTCTGCGAAAATCCTCCATATGGCCGCCATTTTCGCTGCCCGGTATGCGAGGAATGGGCGCGAAAACACTGCGGGCGGCCATTTTGGAACCTCCGATCACCTGTTTTTAAAACATCACTATGTGAAAATCGGTACGCGAAACAGCTTACTGATCATCGCAAAGCGATTTTTTGCCATTAAAAACATTGCAATGCGATCGCTTTTGCGATCACAAAAAACAAATCGCTATGCGGATTCTTTGTTAAACGGGGCGCTTGTTAAGCGAGGCACCACTGTAAAGATATTAATTTTCAGGGAGGCTTTCCACACCAACCTCAACTGACCACTTTCCTTCCCCCTTTTTCCCCTCTCTTCCCTCCTCCTCATCCCTCCACTCTTTTCCTTCATTTGCTCTTAGATTAGTTGGTGCCATCTCTTTTTTTAAAGGGTTTTTGTTATGAGTTTTTATATTTCTATTTTCATTTGTGGTTTCTGTTTTATGAGATTATAACCCTCCTAGAGTAGTGCTACGACACTAATGGGAGCAGGATACAAAATTAATGAATGAATGAACTCTCATTCTTTTGTTACTATGGTGAGCAACCTTTGCAGTAATTTTGCTGCATTATTGTTTTTTCCTAGGTCTTCTCAGTGGACAGACATCCCCCACCAACATTAAACTGGAGAAGCTAGACTCTCAACAAGTTCTGCAGCTTTGCCTCCGGTACCAGGAACATCTTCACCAGTGTTCAGAAGCTGTTGCCTTTGACCAGAATGCACTAGTCAAACGGATCAAAGAGGTACAGAGTATGTTGCAATTAAAGCAGGAAAGAGGCCAACTGAAGTGTCAATAATATCTCTAGTCAACTTGAGGTGGGGTGTAATAGCTGTTGTGATGGTACCTGGTCTAGGCCCCCTTCTATAGCACTCCACCAACTACTCTTGTTTTTTCCTGAGGTGGTTGAGCCCAAGAAAGGGTCAGTGATGGATGATGACTGTGGAGCCTGACAGAGACTGTGTTACTTCCAGAACCTCCAGATTACTCTGTTCTGGCAGTGTCTGCAATGAGTTAAAAACATATATAGCACCTCACTGTAAAGCCCATGTGCCTTTGGCTCACTTCCCAATTTAAAGCTGAATATGCTACTGTCTCTATTTTTTTGATTCTCTAAAAGAAATATATTGAACATGAATATGCTAATGTTGTTGGCTTGTTGCTTAATCAGCTCTTGCTTTTCATATGGAGTGCCCTTGATTCTTAGCGTGACTTAAAGCTTCCATATGGTTGGCTGAAGAATAAATATGATTCACAGTATTTGTTGAGTGACTGCAGCCGTTTATGATATTCTGAAACTTAATGAGATGAGAACCGTTTTTTTTAAGTACAGTGCTTTAAAATAACAAATGCCCTTGAAGCCAGCTAATTATACAATGTGCAACTGTATCTGCACAGTGCAATGATTAAGGTTACTTACATCCAACAGTGTCTTTAACTGCCAAACCTATTAAGACAGTCTTAAGTCAAATAAAGCCTGGCAATCACTTTCTCTCTGATGGCACTCGCTCTTGGCTGTAGCTGGCATGGGACATGAGTAGGGCAAGATGCAGCCATCTCTTCATTCTCTCTATGAAGGAAAGGCTGAAGTTTCCTCTGGGACAAATGGTTCAGGGTGTGTGGCTGCTTAGCTTGTGCAGAGCACAAGGCTAATCTGTGGACTGCAAAAGGGAGCTTTAGGTGTAAGTGTTTGAAGAGGATGTCTAAACTTTAGGCAGGTACAGCTGTAGAGGTGCTGCTGTATGTTTGATACCTTGTTAGATTTCCAGGATCAATCCTAAACAGCAGTGAGTAAAACCCATCAGTTTATATTCCTTGGAGAACAAGAAACTCCTCACTCTGGTCTCCCCCTGGCATGCACACATGGACATGCACGGAGGCATGCACACACACATGGAGGCATGCACACACAGTTGGAGACCCACTTTAACAAGGTGAGTGTATCAGGGAAGCTGAGGGCAATATTATCAGGGAGCTGAACTCCATTATGAGTCCGGACTCCTAATGTATCCATTAGGACAGTGGTCCCCAACCTTGGGCTTCCAGATGTTATTGGACTTCAACTCCCAGAAATCCTGACCAGCAGAGGTGGTAGTGAAGGCTTCTGGGAGTTGTAGTCCAAGAACATCTGGAGGCCCAAGGTTGGGGACCACTGCATTAGGAGCAGTATCCAAGGCAGAATGATCAAAGCTGAGACATCAGACTAAGATGCAACCATTCACTTCAAGAACTAATGGGCATAACAGCCAATGAGTGATGAGAAATTCTACTGGGTAGGAACAACAGCCTTTGGTCCCTTGTTGGGAGAAATGTGGCAAATAAATAAACAGTGGAAGGTGACTCTGATGAAGAGTTCATACCCAGTGGCAGTGACACTCAAGCTGACTGATTAGTATTGAGAAGGAGGCGGTAAGAGCAAGCTATCTAAATGTTTTATACCTCAAAAACCCAATGATAAGACAATCCAGAATGAAACAAGAGACAGTGCTGGAAAATGAGACTGCCAAGTGAAAGGTATTCAGCTACTGGATGAGTATGGGTACTGCTATTCTTAATTATGGAACTAGATCAAATCTGAAAGGACATTCAGCTGCATGATGCATATAATAGGAATTCTGAATTTAGAAGCACTAATCAAGATAATGCTTGAAATTCTAAAAAAAGTGTAATATATAACCATCAGAATACTTGATATGAAGGAACTAAAGTCGATTGGAATAAAACATTTGCAGTCAAATAATGGCAATATTTTACTCAACCCAAAAGAAACTGTAAGGCTTAAATACTGAAGCAAGCAGTAATGATAAGTAGAGATGGGAGGTCTGACTGAACATTTTAAATCAGACTTAATTCAAATCTTTGCTCCAGCTGCAGATACTGGAGGAGAAGAAATCGAAGCTTTTGTGCAAATATCCATCAGGAAATTGATCACACAACAAAATAGCTTATATTAATAAGCATGAGTAACTGGAATGCAATAATAGGAAATAAAACAGAACCAAATATCCTTGCAGAGTTATGTGTGAGAGAGAATAAGCAGGAAAGTGCTTCTTTGAATTCTGTGAGGTCAACAATCTGTTTATTGCAGGTACATGTTTCAAGCAATCAAACGTAGCACCATATAACACATGGACAGCACCAGATTGGAAGCAGAAAGTGAAGAAACATTATTGTCTGCCAAAAAAAAAAGGCTAGCAATCTACTGTGAATAAAGACCACAAACTGTTACTATTTAAAAATTAAAGCTGAGGAACAGTAAAGCAATAATTTGAATGACATTCCTGAAGGGAGAAATGTAGAAGGACCCTTCCTGTACCTAAAAGAAAACAAAAGCCTCAGTGGATGACAGACGAAACTCTTAAAATTAGTAACAAAGACAAGAAACAGAGGTAAAAGGTGAGAGAAATAGAGTCAGAATTCTTAGTGCACCTTTCCAGTAAATGGCACGTAGGGACAATCAGTACTGTTTTAATAAACAGCGGAAAGAAAAGAGGACATCCAAATGGGAAGACAAAATCTCTTCTATAAAATCCAAGAAATTAAAGGGAAATTTAAACCAAGATTAACTATGCTGAAAGATTAATGGGGGAAATACTTTATCTGAACAGGAGAAAATAGACAGGACAGGAATAATATATTGAAGAACTATAGAAAAGAGTTGTGAGAACAGAATGAGAACTGTGCAATTTTAGATGATGAAGCTGCTCTTAAACCAACTACAGTGGTGCCTCGCATAACGATTGCTTCGTTTAGCGATTTTTTCGCTTAACGTTTATTTTTTCAGAGTCGGATTATGCTTCGTATAATGATTTTCCCTATGAGCGATTTTCGCATAGCGATTTTGGGACCATGCTTCACATAACGATTTGGTTTTAGGTCCCCGTTTCGCTTTGCGATGATTCTGACAGCCCGGGGAATGTGCATTGTTTGAATGTTTTTTTGAGGTCGTTTTGCAATCTGCATTGATTGAATGGATATTTAAAGGTCGTTTTGCGATGTGATCTGACAGTTCCATTGGTTCCTATTGGGGGGGGAAACAATTCACCGTAAATTAAGGAAGCCTCAGCAACTGTTCTAAATGCTTGGGTTCGTTAGAGGACCTTCTAAACCCTGTGCTGACTTAGTTTGGCTTTGTTCTGAGCTGTCGTTAATTTTTGGTGAATTGTTTTCCCCCACCTTTTGACAGCTGTCAGATTTTGACAGCTCCATTGGATCCTATGGGCCGGAAGAAAAAATTCACCATAAATTAACGAAAGGTCAGATCAAAGCCAAATCAGGTTTGCACACGAACATAGGAAACATCGTTAAACGATACAATGTTTCCTCCATTGGAATGTATTGAAGCCGACTCAATGCATTTCAATGGCTTTGCGAAGTCAATTTTTGCAAATTTAAGTGTGTCATAAAAGGGTCAAAAATGGTTTTAAATGCTTGGATTAGCTTCTGCACCCTCTAAAACGGATGCAAAAGTTAATCAGATTTTGACAGCTCCATTGGTTCCTATGGGGGGAAAAAACAATTCACTGTAAATTAAGGAAGCCTCAGCAACTGTTCTAAATGCTTGGGTTCGTTAGAGGACCCCCTAAATCGTGTGCAAACCTGATTTGGCTTTGATCTGACCTTTCATTAATTTATGGTGAATTTTTTCTCCCCCATAGGAAAGCATGGAGCTGTCAGATTTTGACAGCTGTCAAAAGTTGGGGGGGAAAATTCACAAAAAATTAACGAAAAGTCAGATCAAAGCCAAATTAACTTTCGCATCCGTTTTAGAGGGTGCAGAAGCTAATCCAAGCATTTAAAACCATTTTTGACCCTTTTATGACACACTTAAATTTGCAAAAATTGACTTCCCAAAGCCATTGAAATGCATTGAGTCGGCTTCAATACATTCCAATGGAGGAAACATTGTATCGTTTAACGATGTTTCCTATGGGTTTTTTCGCTTAAGGACGGCAATCCGTGCCTATTGGAACGGATTAACCGGTTTCCAATGCATTCCTATGGGAAATGGTGTTTCACATAACGATTTTTTTTGAACCAATTAACATTGTTATGCGAGACACCACTGTATAAGAAATAAATCATCAATAGACCAAGTACTAATAAAGCTATTCCAATCTGCAGATAATGAGTCCATCAGCATTCTAACAAAAGTGTGCCAATAAATATCAAAAGTGAAACTGGCTCAGAAACTGGAAGCATTCAATATAAATTCCAGTCTCAAAGAAAAAGCCAAAGATTGCAGTAAGATTAGAATCATTGTATTTATTTTCTTTGAAAGCAAAATGATGTTCAAGGTTTTACAAGAAATACTTTTACCATATATAAAGCCAGAAATATAGGTGCTGAAGCTAGATTCAGAAAAGAGGCAGGAGAAGTCATATAGCAAATATACATTGGCTAGTGGAGCGGATCAAAGATTCTTCATCGTGGTCTTCTGTGAATGCACACGAAAGGGTTAACCCAGTGCCAGCGTTGGTCCTCTCGAAAAATTCTCAAGCTTTAAGAGAAAATTAACAAGTTTAAGGCTGCCTATACTGTGCATGCTCCGCCAGCCCACGCCTCAGTTCCATTTTTCTGCCTAGCGATTTGGAACCTCTCGCTTTGAGCTCTGTTTTTTCAATCTATTTTCCATGTATTTTTCATGTTTTTTCAACCGGACTGTACTGACTACGAGAACTGCTATATCCCTGGACGCGGACCTCGTTTTTCACAGACTCTGCTTTAGTGTTTCCCTTCGAACTTGGCTGCCCTGGACTTCCTGCCTTTTTTTCCCTCGCCTCACAATGGCTCCCTATAGACCTTCTTAGCTTTATGTCCCCTTCAGGGCCTTTCAGCCGTTGTGTGCTTTGTGATCGGAAGATACTCCACCAGGACGGGCATGATCATTGCCTTTTTTGCCTGGGAGAAGCCCATTTATTAAAGGCAAAATCCTGTACACACTGTAAGGCTTTTACTAAGGCGGCTTTGAAAGCCAGGCAACAGCGTCTGAAATACCATCTGTGGGAATCCACACTGTTTTCCACCAAGCCCTCAGACATGGAGCTTGCCTCACCATCAGCTACTCCTCGTTCCGAGTCCACATCTTCCCCTCAACCATCTACTTCTAAGACAGGCAAAACTGTGAAAAAGTCTGCTCCCCCTAAAAAACTCGGCAAGACTTTGGATACCGCTTCAGTTCCAGCTCCCAAACCTGTAAAGCAAGCAAAAACTAAAGCTGCAATTAAAGCGAAGGAGCCTTCCATCCAGCTTCCTCCGATATCCGAGTCATTACCATCACCGATTTTTGGAGGAGTCTTTGAGAGATTGTGAGTCTTTGTCGGAGGCAGCACCATCTCTGCCTCCTCGACAAGCTGAGCCGGTTATTCCGCAGGGCGTCTCTTCTCCGACACCGAGTCAGCTTCCAGGAGTCACCGCAGGTCTGACTTCTGCCCCACAAAGCCCAATTTCTCATGGGCGGGGGTCTTTGGCTCTTTCAATCTCTTCAACGCCTTCGAGGTTGAGGTCCCCTCATAAGAAGCGCTCGTCAAAAAGGAAGCATAGTTCTTCCCATCAATGCCGATCGAAACATCGACGTCAAGACCGTTCCTCCACTTCAGATGACTTAGGAAGGCTTCGATCAAGGAAACACCACCGACGTTGACGACATTCAAGCTCCTCTGATTCCTCTTCGACCTCGACTGATCGACGTCGAAAGCATAGGAAAGTCAAGTACATTTATGTTTCATCTTCCTCAGACTCTCCTCGGCCCCGTCATCATCATCGGCGTCGATGGGTTGACATCGAAGCTCCTAAGGCTTCAGTGCCTTTACCAGCAGTGACTGCGTCTTCTGATTTGAACACTCCCTCGACCTCTCAACAGACTCACTCTTCAAAGTCGAAGGACAGGCACGACATCAAACGCGGACCCCGTAAGAGGAACAGGGATGCTTTTTCCTCTGACCCTGATGAAGTCTCTTCTCATTCCTCAGATTCTGATCCTGATCTTCCAGCTCAGCCTTGCCAGGGGGACCTTCCTTAAGGTGAGGTTGTGCCTTCTGATACCGGGGACCCCCATGCTTCCTCCCCGTCAGAGGATTTTTCTCCATACTCACAAATGCTTTCACGTCTAGCACGTGCACTAAAGTTAGAAGTGGACTAACCTATGCCTCTTTCTGAAGACCTTGTCTTTGGAGACATCAACCAGGAGAGGTCTCCATCTCCCAGCCTAACTTTTGTACCGGTTATTATGGACATTATTAAAGAGTTTTGGGAGCAACCTGCTACTTCTCCCTCTATTTCTCGATGAACTGAAAACCTTTATCGTGTTCACTGCAACGACATGAAATTGCTTCTCAAGCATCCTATTCCAAACTCACTAATCGTCAAAACCAGTTGTTCTAAGCTCACTGGAAAATCGCACATTACCCCCACAAATAAGGAGGGTAAGAAGTTAGAGATTATCGGAAGGAAGATTTACTCTTTAATCTCATTCCTCCTTCGAATCATAAACTATCAAACTGCTTTAGGGGCGTACCAAAAACAACTCTGGCTCAAAATTTTACCTGGTCTCAAGATGACCCCAGAAGATGTAAGACAGGGCTTCTTGAATTCTTATGAAGAAGCACAAACCGTATCAAAACATCAAAGGTTGTCAACCCGGCATGCAGCAGAGACCGCTGCCAGAGTACTCATGTCTGCACTCAGACATGCTTGTTCACCACGCCAAGAACGTTCACAAAGTGCATGGCACCGGTAGCAGCATACCTTTGTCTACACAACATTGCCATCTTCCTGTATATAGATGATTGGTTGATCGTAGCTGCTTTCTTTCAAAAGGTCATTCAAGACACCGAGTTCGTTCTACAAACACTTACAAACCTGGGCTTAAAAGTCAACAGGAACAAATCTCACCTTTGACCAACTCAGGTCGTAGATTACATAGGTGCATGTCTCGACTCCATCAATGCAAGAGTGTTTCTCCCACCCGAATGGGTTCACAGGTTAAAACGTGCAATCCGATTATTTCATCCTCACGCCAAAGTACCTGCCTACCACACACAACACCTTCTAGGACTGATGGCATCAACTACATCTGCTCTCCCGCATGCAAGACTGAAGATGCATTCCCTGCAGTCTTGGTACCTGCCCAGTTTGATCCTCTTGCAGACGAGCCATCCAAGTGCCTCTGCGTAACTCCAGAGCTGGTGAAACAGCTCAGGTGCTGGACATTTGTACCAAACCTTCTAATAGGGTGCCCATTCCGCCCTCTACAGCTCACAATTCAGGTAACAATGGATGCGAGTCCCACAGAGTGGGGAGCACACTGTGGTCCCCACAAAGTTCATGCTCTTTGGTCCAAGAAGGAGAGGCTCCTACATATAAATCACCTGGAAATGTGGGTAGTCATCAAAGCCTTTCATGCTTTTCGTCCCTTAATAGTAGGTCAGGGTGTCCAAGTGGTCACAGACAACACCACAACCCTGTATTATATCAACAAGCAAGGAGGCACCCATTCCATGTCACTTCTGTACCTGGCAATTCATCTATGGGTGTTATGTACATCACATTTTTCCTGTAGCCATTCATGTGTCCACGGAAGACAACGAAGTGGCCGACACCCTCAGTCGGATGAATATCCAGACACATGAATGGCAACTCAATGAGACTGTCTTTGCCATGCTCTGCAACCGGTGGGGGTCTCCGGAAGTAGACATGTTTGCGACTCACCTCAACACCAAGTGCGACATGTTCTGCTCTTGGGCAGGAAAGGGGGAAGCATCACTAGGAGATGCCTTCATGGTGGAATGGAAGGACTGCCTTCTTTACCTCTTCCCTCCCATCCCACTGATTCAGAGAACTCTAATCAGAATTCATCAAGTACAGGACAATGCCATTCTGATTGCCCCACGGTGGCCTCGACAACCATGGTTTACCACTCTCAAACAGATGGTGTCCGAGTTCCTCAGACTACCAGCACTGCCACATCTGCCCATGCAGGATGCAGGCACTATCTGTCACCCGGACCTGGATTTCCTGCACTCTAATCATGGAGGATTCTCCCATGATTAGAGGAGTTCTGGATAAAGCCAGAAAACCCTCTACAAAACTATTACATTCTTATAAATGGAACAATTTTCTAAAATTCACTGAATTAAGAAACTTACAATCTGTCCCAGTATCCCTTGACACTTTCCTCACTTACTTACGCCATCTAGTTGACCAAGGCTTAGCCCTTCTACCCTTAAAGTCTATATATCTGCCATTATCTTTTACCAGCCTCTTCAATCAGAGTCATCCTGCTTGTTTTCAAACCCCACACTGAAATTGTTCTTAAAAGGTCTATAAAACATCCACCCACTGACCAGTCCACCTCTCCCTCAATAGTCTTTACATGTTTTATTACAAGCTCTCGCGCCCCTGCTGTTTGAACCTATGGCTTCATCTGACTTCCGGTTGTTATCCTTTAAAACGATATTCTTAGTTGTGATAACATCTGTAAGGAGGGCAACTGAGTTAGCCACCCTTCGGGCTGATGTGCCTTACCCATAGTTTTTTCTGGACAAGGTGATTCTGTACCCTGACATCTCCTTTCTTCCTAAAGTTGTTTCAAGTTTTCATGTCAATCAACCATTGACTTTTACCTACATTGTTTCCTAATCCCTCTTCAGATGTTGAGTGAATGCTCCACTCATTAGATGTTCGCAGTGCTTTGGCATTTTATACAGCCAGAACTAAGGACTTTCGCACTTCTCCCCGGTTATTTGTTTGCTTCTATGGTCCTCATAAAGGTTCCCCTGCAACTTCACAGACCATTTCATGGTGGATTGTGACTACAATTACTTTAGCCTATGAACTGTCTGGTAAAACCCCACCAGAGGCACTAAAGGCACATTCTACCAGATCTGTGGCAACTTCAACGGCCCTGCTGTGTGGTATTGACATCTCAGACATCTGCTGAGCAGCCACATGGCCCACTCTGTCCACCTTTGTGACTCACTATTATTTGGATCTCAGGGCTAAGAAGGAAGCAAGATTTGGGAGAGCTGCGCTAACTTCGTTGCTGGAGTGACGGCCCACCTTCCGGTAAGTGAGCTTTCTAGTCACCCAGTTGTGTGGATTCACAGAGACCACATAGAAGAAAGAGAGGTTACCTACCTGTAACCATGGTTCTTCTAGTGGTCCTCTGTGAATCCACACGTCCCACCTGGCCTCTCCACTGTCCGTCACTCATGGTCTTAGTTTTCAGGGCTTTGACAGTGGCGGACATTTGGAACTGAGGTGCATGGGCGGGTGGAGCATGCGTGGTGCAAGACAACATGCTACTAATGTTTCTTATTTTAAGCTTTAGAATATTCCAAGGATCCGGCACAAGCACAGTTTTAATCCAGTTGTGTGGATTCACAGAGGACCACTAGAAGACCATGGTTACAGGTAGGTAACCTCTCTATTTCCAGCAGACAAATGTATCAGATGCTGGTGCATCTTATTTCTTTGTTCATTTTGCATGTAGACATAATATATGGGAAGCTGGATTAGATTCAGATGGCATTAATACCCGCTGAGCCTCACTGCCTCCTGGGAGTTGTCTCAATGTTCCATGGGAGGGTAGTGCAGTGAGAGGCTTCCCCATAGAGCGTAGTGGGCAATGAGACTACCCTGCCCATAGGCCATTGGGGCAGTTCCCAGTAAACAATGAGACTGAGGGGGGCATTCCCTTTTACTTGCCAGCAGATGCATGTGAAAAGAAGCATAATATCTTTTTGCCTTCTTTTCTCCCACTCCCAAAAGCCTGCCTGCAGGATTCTAGGTGACCACTGGAGCTGGAAGGTGTGGAATTCTGATAATTCCATCCCTAATAATTGATTGGTCATTTACAATGAAAACCTGGAGGATGTGTTTGGAAGAGGGAACAGTTTGTACCTCGCTGCTTCCATACATCTTAACACAGTCCCTGCACCTTATCTTTGCCTATAGAACTGAGGTCAGCAGTTGTGAACTGTTAATGGATTTAATGAGCTCCTTGGAAAAGCAACTGTTACCAGCTGAATGAATGAATTTGATTAACATCAATAGAGCCAAAAGGTTGCAAAACCAAATAGCATGTAATGCATTTTACTTAAACTCCTTTTAAACTTGAAAAGCAAACAGTTCTCAGAAAGATTGTTGTTACATGAGTTGAGTACAAGAAATAAAAGATATCAAAAACCTACATCTTTATACCTAGGGAGGGTGGAAAGAGAAGCAGGTCAAGGTTGGATAAATGGTGCATTTGGGAGAGAAGGCTGTTTAGTCATCCTGATGAGCTGAAATAAACTCAGAATTGGCCTTAATGGTGAATTATCATTACACATAACAGCCTTCCAGCTGTGTCTGCATCTAGGATTTCTGAGGATGACTAATATGGTGTCATTATCGGAAGCAGAGGAACTGAGAGATTGTAGGTTATAATATTAGGGTATAGAAAATGAATGTTCTGTAATCTTTTTCTACATTCTATCCAGTTTTCACCTTTTAATTTACAACAGACAGGTGCATCCTAATTTTTGTCCTTTGGATAACTATTTTTTTCAGGGATCAAGTGAAACAATGTTTCCCAGTACACTGGTGGGTAATAACAACTTAAAACTGGAAACATGTTTCATTGTTTCAGCTGGAAAGGTTTATTCTTACAGGAAAAGTAACCTGTTTCAGAAGAATTAACTTTTGTTTGTATAAAAGAACAAAGTCTTCCTTCTGGGTGTACATATTGTTCTCCAGGATTCAACACGTGTGTGTGTGTGTGTGTGTGTGTGTGTGTGTGTGTGTGTGTGTGTGTGTGTGTGTGTGTGTGTGTGTGTGTGTGTGTGTGTGTGTGTGTGTGTGTGTGTGTGTGTGTGTGTGTGTGTGTGTGTGTGTGTCTCAGAAACATCGTATAGTGACCCTAATAGGGCCTTCAGGGTTCGTGAGATATTTAAGGACTGGTTTCACCAGTTCTATTCCCAAGTGATTTTCCATGGTCAGGTGGGGATTCAAACCCAGTTCTCCAGGGTCCTGGTCTGTCACTCTATCCAATACACCACACTGAGATATCTATAAAAGGCAGTTTTTATAGATTGCCTCTGGAGTCAAGAGATGAAAACTTCACTGAGAGCACTAATGAAAAGAAACCAAAAAGTCCTCTTCTCTCCCTCGCCTTGTAATATCTGTGTTATGAATTATTCAAAGTCCCTTAGAAGCACTGGCCATAGAAATTATACCCTAAGTATATCATTAAAAATTATTTGAGGAATTCAGAATATACATGACATACAAATCTGAAAGGTAGGAAGCAAAATAAACGTGTAAAATTAAAGCATACAGTAAAATATAATCTTATGACTCATATAATAAATGATGGGACATTTTTACGAGCTTCTGTACTGCTCGGAAATCTGATAAGGCAAGCCAAACATACTGATAAACCCTCTTCGTACCGAAGCATTAGATGTGCAAAGAACTAAAAGGAACTGAGTGGGCAAAGACTTGGCATTTCATACATGCCTGTGCATTCAAGGCATTCAGCTCTGGCATGAACAAATCAGATGTCTGTACAAGGCTAGTTTCTTGTGCCAGAATGAAGCACTGAGCCTGCCCAAAACACTGGGGAGCCATTGCCAGAGTGGACAGTACTGCTCGATATGGACCCAAGATCTGAGTTAGTCTAAGGCAGGTTCCTGTGTTTTTTGCAAAATTGCTAGTAAAAGGAAGGAGATGCATGATCTGGGCTGTCCCAGAGTTTATCTGGAGATGAAAAATCCCATGTTCCTCATTCACAGTTCATGCCTTGCATGACTATACTTTTGACTGGAAAAATGCTTGTGATCTTGAAGAAGAAAGTCTTAGGGAAATGTATGATATGTGACAACACAAGTATATTTGGGGCTTTAGAGGCAAAGAATTTATGTTCCTTTTTCAAATCTCTTATGCAGATTTTGAACAATGAATGGGTGAGTAGAACTAATCAGCAGCTATAACATTCTTAAAGAGTTAAGCTGAATGTGAACCTTTCCTATTTCATTCTGATGTGAGCAAAACAAAAATGTAACACAACCATACTGTTTCATAACTCCTCAAAGGCGCTTGAACTCCCATTTTTCTTGCCAGTCTCATTTTGAGTAAATCGAAGGTAGTATAGTAGGTAGGGTGTTGGACTAGGATTCAGAAGGCCTGGGTTCAAATCCTTTCTTGACCATGGAAACTGTCAAGACGTGGTAATGGTCATGGCTCTTTGAATATCTCATATACCTTGAAAACTCTATCAGGGTCACTGTAAGCTTGAAGTGACCTGATAACACACAATAACATCATCATATATTACACAGCTTCTTCTTCTGCACTTCTCCGTGCAAGATACACTCACGGTGCCATGGTACCATTTTGTCTAACTTTGCCATTCTTCCTCATGCTATCCACTCAGTTTTGAGCAATGTAGAGAGCCCTTAAAAGATGGTACACATGACATTGGACAGAGAATGTACAGGCCAGTAAGTCCTACTGGTGTGGCTGTAGGTTTGTGTGACTGCCACCTGAGTTGACATCTGGATTTGTTCTAGAACAGTCATTCCCAGCCTTGGGTAACCCCAGTGTTCTTGGACTACAATTCCAGGAAACGTTAATCACCAACTGTGCTGCCTAGTTTTTGGGAGTTTCAGTCCAAGAATACCTTGGTTACCCAAGGTTGGGAACCACTGTTCTAGAGCATGATCTAGAACGGGCTTGTGGGTCTGTCAGGTTGCCTCTCGTTCCTGCTGGTAAGTAGTCACTTTAGATTAAGATTTGCTGTACAGTGGTGCCCTGCACCACGATGATAAATTGCTGTTAAGCGAAAACATTGTCCAGCGAAAACAGTTTCCCCATTGGAAGGCATTGAAACCCATTTAATGCGTTCCAATGGGGAAGTTAACTCATCGTCCAGCGAAGATCGCCCATAGGGGAAGCCATTTTCCAAGCACCGATCAGCTGTTAAAATGGCTGCCCTGCGAAGCATGGGTCCGGAAAACACAGGGCAGCCATTTTGCAGAGCCGGAAAACATCATCGTCTTGTGAACAAATGGTTTGCAAAGCACGGACCTAATCATCGTCAAACGAAAATCCCCCATAGGAAACATCGTTTTGCGATCGCTGTAGTGATCGCAAAAATTCATCATCCTGCAGATTTGTCGTACAGCGGGGTCATTGTCTAGCAAGGTACCACTGTATAAGTGAGAAGAGGCCTGTTAATCCCCCAGGAATTTACATGAATTTGGAGTGCTTCTGTCCCATGCGCTGGCAGCCGCCTGTATGGAGAAAGAAGTCTCAGCCAGGGCTGATGCAAAATGATGCTTGCTGGAGGATTTACTTGAACCTTTATGAGGGGAGGGGAGGGACTTAAATTAAGGCATCTGATTGGTTGTCTCTTTGCTTGGTTCTAGTCTAGTACTGGACCAAGGATCTGAGTCAGTACAAGACAGATTCCTTGTGTTCTTTGCAAATCACAGGTAAGAGGAAGGGATTCTATAGAAGAGTGATCCTAGTTATCAGCCAGTGGAAAGTTTGTTTGGCCTCTTCTCTGGCTCTTAAGGTTTTTCTAGCAGCATGCCTGTATTCATCAGATGTGGGGAAAGTTACCTTTTTGTTCTTATTGGAACGCCCAGAATCCTATCACCAGAATGGTCAGTGGCCATGTGTGCTGATGGGTGTTATGGGAGGCATATTTCCCCCTCCCTGTCTCTACAGCCACAATGACCAGACACTTTCTTTGAATAAAACATACACTGACACAAGATCTTGAACCCTGGTCTGTGTCTGGGTGGAATTAGAATATGTGTACAGTTGTGGTTCTTGTCAGAGATCCAAGATCTGTCAGATTTTATTTGAGGAGAAAGGTTTTCTCAATTTACCATTACAGGGATGTCTTCAGCCCACGTTGTGGCCAAGTCAGTGCACATAAGTGGAGGAGCAGGCCTTGGATCTTGCCTTGGAGAAGAAGTCAGCCTAGATGAAAGGCATTTGGTGTCCCCCCCCCCCCAGCCAGACATCTACTTGGTATTCGTCCAGGAAACAGTCAGTTTTCAATGGCAAACGGAAGCCTTCCTGGCTGGCCTGGTATCTCTGGTGTGTTGTGTGCTGTGGGTTGGCTTGCCTGGCATGTTTTCTCATGGTCAGGCCAATTACATTCAGATGCTACCTTTTGAAGAAAAGAGTCACTGTTGGGGAGGTGAGGGGAAATATCTGGGTCATGAGCACAAGCTTTACTGCACGTTGAAGGAAAGGTTTAATCGAAGCTGTGTGAGTTGATCCTTTTTGTACGTACTAGACTACCACCGTTCTGTGGTATAGCCAGGGGTACCTAAAGTCCAGGCATTTTTGCTGTGTGTCAGATATCACTGGCCATACATAGTAATGGGAAGTACCAGCAGGAGACCAGTATTTGCTTTTGCTTTTTCCATAGGGGACTCACTGAACTCCACATGGTTGTCTTCATCTGTCAGCAAACAAAAAGCTTTCTTATCTCCTAAGCATTTCAGGTTTTACCTCTTAGGGCTGATTGAATGTATATATTGAGTTGTTTATTTTTATTTTATTGGATTGGATTCTTTTGGTTTTAATATATTCGCGAAGGCTTTCACGGCCAGGGTCTAATGGTTGTTCTGGGTTTTTCGGGCTCTTTGGTAGTGTTCTGAAGGTTGTTCTTCCTGACGTTTCGCCAGTCTCTGTGGCCGGCATCTTCAGAGGACAGCAGGTTGCCAAAGAGCCAGAAAAATCCAGAACAACCATCTTTTGGTTTTCGTGATTTTTTTGGATAAGTCTGTTTGTTAAAATTCAGTTAAAACAAACGAAATAAATAATAGTCATTGCTTCCATCCATTGGGACATTGTGGAGGGTTGCAGATCAATCCTAGGGCACTCCTTTGGGCTTTTCATGACTCCTGAATTTGTAATGTTGCTCCATTTAATGAGGTGTCTGAGCTTCTGCAGCCCTGCTTCTCATTAAGTGGGACAGCCAGTTTTTGTTTTATTTTTTAAAATTGGCTTTCATTTGCTTCTACTCATACACCAGTTGACCTGCTGGTGGTCTGTTTTACCATGCTCCAATTTACAGAGCTAACCCCAGCATACAAACCTTATCAAAGCTGATTTACTTTTATTGTGTTAGTGGAAACTTCTGCACTTTGCTTAAATTGTTTCTGAGCCCAGCCCAATGTCTTGCTCTACTATTTTTTTTAAATGTTGTTTCATGTGTGAAAAGGGAGAAGCCACAAGGAGGAAGATGGAAAAGCAGTGGCTACAGCTCCCACATAAAACACACAAAAGGTTTAAACTGAGAGTCAGTTTGGTTTAGTGTCAAAATGTTGGGCTGGAACTCAGGAACATAGCCTGCTCATGCCCGTGATCTAGTACCATCAGTAGCTCAGCATGCAAGCAGCAGATATATGAGAGAGACACTGTCCTTTCGTGTGAGCTGGAAAATGGCAAGTAGTGCATGGGATCTTGTAGAGCTCATTATTCCCATGAGTACAGTGAGGTCTTGACTTAAGAACGGCTCGAGTTAAGAACATTTTGACTTCAGAACCGCTCACATAGGAAAATATTGACTTGACTTAAGTACTTAGATTTGAGTTAAGAACTGAAAAAAACCCACGTGGGAGGCAGGGAAAGTGCAAAATTTGAACTTTCAGTTAACTGTTGGCCAGTGAAAAGGGTGCCTGTCTGCTTCCTCACTCCTCCCAGCGTTTAGAGAGTGGATTGGGAGACAGTCTTCGGACTGCCTGGTACTGTACTGCCTGGACTGTATTTTCCCTGCCTTCCCTGAACCTTTCTTGACCTAAGAAAAAAAATATCCCCCTTTAGTGGTCGAAGGCGGAATAGCAGCTTCCCATTAGTTTCTATGGACGGAAAAGAGCAGATACGGATCAAATGGTTTTCAATGCATTCCTATGGGAAATGCAGATTTGACTTGAGAACTTTTTGACTTGAGAACCGCCTTCCAATACGGATTAAGTTCTCAAGTCAAGACCCCACTGTAGATTATTTACACAAGTAACCTTCTAACAGGGTTTTCTCTTCTAAAATTACACAAGCAGGTTCTTTAAAAACAAGTTTGTACCATCTAACTGCAGAAAAACTCCTTTTGCTTTCATTTCCTTTCTTGCTGCTCCCCATGAACATGTGGAGACATGTCCCGAGGAGGTGCCTGCTTGAAACCAGGCTGGAGAGCATGTCGCCTCTGGACATGGTTGGACTGCCGGTCCCATCAGCCCTAGTCAGCATTGCCAGTGGTGAGGGCGTGGCACTCCCTGGCTTAAAGGGAAGCTACTGTCAGAACAATCGTATTTGTGTGCCAGGCTTTATTTGTTGAGCTTCTAAATGGGAATGGGAAGAAGTAGGAAGTCTAGCATGCTTTGGTTGACTTGATGTGCAAGGACATTCGGAAAAACACTGAAGGCCTGAATGGTATGCTCAGTGAAACGTGTAGAGACTGGCTGAGCTCCTCCAAGAGTCACTTATCTCAGCAGTGGATTATTTCAGAGCATTTGGAGTATTTCTGCCAATTCTGAATGAGAGGCGTATGCTTGTGATTTTTTGATGAATGACAGAGTTTTAAATAATGGAAGCAGGAACTTGGCCTGCCAGAGATTTGTCACAAATGACTAACAGCTGAAATTCTTGGTTTGTTTGAGATTTTGTTTTGATGTTTTGCTTTAAGAGGTCATGAATCATAAAAGTGGCAATATCCTTTGCCACATCTGACACATCTGGAGGGTGCCAAGTTGGTGAGGGCTGATGAAATGTTTCTGTGAGGTACATGGATGGTACCATGAAACCAGAGCTTCATACAGACACCCTGAATTAAATTTGTTGAACAGGAGGCAGGGATGGTGACAGAATTCCAGTTGGGAGGATAGTAGCACCAAACGTTCAGTCTTTCCCAAACTCCAGCCAACATTGTGGTCTTCATCTGCCAAGAAAAGGAGCTCTGCTGATCTTTTGTTTATTACAAAAGGAAGCACACCACTTCATGAAGGGCAAGAATCCATTTGGTCTACAGGAGAGGGGAGGAGGAAAAGCCAACTTAGCTGTGGGTGACCATCAACAGTTATGCAAATGCAAGCCTTGTTACCATTAAGAATTGGAGAAGAGGGGGTAGCCCAGCTGCTTGCCTTCTCAGAGCGCAGGCTGTTCTCTCCCCAAATGGTCTCCTCCCTAGGGGTCTTCTTTGCTCCTTGTGTGCCTTCGCCGCTTTGTCCAGCACCCAAGGTGTCCTCCCCCCCCCCCGGCTGGATTTCTTTTCTTTCTTTTTGCCTGCATGCTCCTATCCCACTAACTTTCGGAAAAGCAAAGATGCAGATAAAGGGGACTGAGTGACAGATGTGCAGGAGTGGAAGCCTTCAGGGGGGAGCAGGGAGTCAAAGCTTCTTTGGTGAATGTAAATACAGTGGTGAAAAAGAAGAAAGAAGCAACTAGGGCCCATTGCAGAAGGACGGAAGGGAGGAGAGGTGCATGTACATAAGGAGGGAGAAGTTCAAGACTGATCCTAAGGAAAATTTCAATACATTGAGGTTAACAACAACATTATCCTGTGAATCTATAGATGTCCTTCACTGGAACTGGTCTGACTGCCTCCACTGCTGTCAACCCCACTCTTTGCTTCACTCGGAACGTGCCCTTTTGTTACAAATGTGTCACCAGTAGAGATGGGCATGAACCTGAAAAATAGTGTTTAGTCACAAACCAACCAGAAAACCATAGTTCATATCGGGGGGGGGGGCTGCTCCTGTTGCACCGCCAATGCTATCATCATGCCGATGCTGCCACCATCAGAGACAGTGGGTTGGCTTCCTTGCGAGGGGCTGCCTCTGTGCATGTGCCCAGCATGTGCACATGCACAGAGACAGCAAGCTGGGCTCCTGGAAAGGAAGCCGACACACTGTCTCTGACGATGGTAGTGGTGGCAGGATGAGGTAGGGAGGCAGTGGGGGCCGTAGGAAGGGGCGGACAGGCATCCATTTGCTGAAACAAAACGAAGCACCAAGGGGGAAAGGGTTCGGTGCTTCATTTTGCTTCAGCAAAACGGGATACCCAAAATGAGTTGTGAACCCAACTATAAACCAGCTTGATTTGTCATCTGCTTTATAGTTTGCTTCATGCCCATCTCTGGTCACCAGCCAAGCATTTGATGCAATGAGTGGGTTTGGAGGTGGTAATTCAAGGGGAAGTGGTGTAGTTATAAAGTCAAGGAAGAGAAATGGCCACGATGCTAATTATGGCTACAGAGGTTTCTGGCAAAGACTGCCTGTTCTGTGAAAGGTGACCTTTAACTTAAGCACCACCACATCTTTTCTTTTCCTCTTTGTAAAACAGATGGATCTTTCGGTAGAAACTCTTTATAGCCTAATGCAGGAGCGCCAGAAAAGATATGCCAAGTATGCTGAACAGATCCAGAAGGTCAATGAGATGTCTGCCATCCTTCGCCGTATCCAGATGGGCATCGACCTGACCATTCCTCTGATGGAGCGGCTGAACAGCATGTTGCCAGAGAGTGAGCGCCTGGAACCATTCAGCATGAAGCCTGACAGGGAGCTCAAGTTGTAATTTTCCCTCACAGCCTCCATGTACCTTCTCATGGACCCCACTTGATAAGGAATATCCTCGGAATGTCTTGCACTCTTCAGAGGTCAAAAAGCACTGGTGCCTCTTTTGTGATAAGAGAAGAGGTACACTTGAATTTCAGGGACAGCAATTTAAAAGACAGTGACTTGAAATAAAGTGCTATATGCTTACCACTAATACCATTATTTTGACCCAGTAAAATTGTGCTTTAACAATGCCATGGTTGTGAACATTTTGCTTTGGGAGCTGTGCCCACATGTTTGTTTACTGAGGAGCCCTCTTGTCGTCCACAGATTCCCTTCAAGATGTATTGCAAAGGCAGGAAACCTTCTGGTCTTGGGAGGAGCCCTCTTGTTGTGATTTGACATCTTAGTGGAAATTTTGAGGCATATTTCCAGGCAGTGGGTTTCCAGCCATATTTTTTAGGAATCCTGGTTTCCCCTATGAGAAGACTGATGATAGCAGACAAACAGCTTACGGAAGAGTTTCTTTGTCACTGTGTGTGGTTCCCTGTAGTTCAGAACTTCTGTGAATTGCTAGCTGCACAATAATATTAGCAGTCCGCTTGGAGCAAGATGACTACCAACCCATATGACTCCCCCCCTCCACCCCCATTACTCTGTGTGTCACACTTTGCCAGAATGCCTTAGCAGATAGATGAGAAGACATATGGAGGATGTGAGTGTCAAAACTGTTGTTCTTTCTCATACCGTCAGTTCACTCAGAGCATGGGTCTTCCTCCTCATTGATTCCTTATGAAATGGAGAGCCAGACCCCATGTTCCTTTGTCCTGCTTTGTCACCAGGAAAGGAAAGTAGCTGCAGACAAGCTGTCTTGCAGGGAGACTTGTTTGGCATTATCAGTTAAGGAAACTGTGGTAAGGTTCTGAGGAACCTCCAGGTTCCCCATAAGACAATGTGAAAACTACTGCTCTCCTAGCACAGGAACATTTCCTTTGGCTATACTGCATCAAAATAAATTGGGAATACACTGTCTGAGAGCCTTCAGGGAAGAAAATCCAAGTCTCCACTTCTCTCCAGGGAAATCTTTCAGTCCATTTAGTGATACCTGTATAGCTTACATTATTCTTAGCTTTTGAACTGGTGCATATTCCTTTGGCTTGTTCATAGCTGAGTGTATAAAACCAGAAGCAGACTTATTAAACCCACCTACTATATTCTAATACGATGGTGCAGACCGTTTCCTTTTGGGGATCTCATCGACCTCTCCTCCCTTGAGGTATTCTGTATGTTTTTAAATTGGCTCCTTATTTTTTATAGGGCTGTTAAATGAATAACCGTTTGAGCTGTGTAACTGTTGCAGCTACACAGGCCCCAGGGCTAAGGCCTCCCATGTAGGGTGGCGGGATTGATGTCTCCCCTACCGAGACCCCACTGCCTGTTTCCATGACAGCATTCTGAATGAGGTGCACCCCCTCTCTCTCCTTCATATTGCTTTGCTTTGTCAAAAGGTCCCTAGCAGAATCAATTAATAAGGCAATTCCCTGCATTATTGGGAATAGAGGCCATGTTTAATCTATGGCTACAGGAAATTGGAACAGCTGCCAAGCCAGAGAAAGGTGAATTTGTGTTTATTCCTAAGGCAGTGTCAAACTAGTTATGCCAAACATAAAAAAATGTCACCATCCACTTGTAGCGGGGCTTGGTATATCCCTAAAACATGGCCAGACAACTTTAAATTCTCAATTTAAGGGCAGGGCCATGGTTTGTTTTGGCTTCTGTCTCTTATATTTTGTAACTTAAGTGCAGCTTTGGAGATTTGCTGTTTTAAGCATTGAAGTAGAATTACATGGGCTATGGAGGCTATATTACAGCTGCTTTCCATATTTAAAGCAAATATCCGCCTCATACAAATGCTGACAAAACTTGCCATAACTACAGAACAGAAACCAACTTTTTTTCCTGAGGAAAACACCCAGTCTTCATCCAGTCCTATGCAGGGTGGATTTGATTTAAATCACAATTTAGATCACAATTTAAATTTTAAAAATCGGCTCTTTGACTATTTAAATAAAAATATTTTTATTTAAATGAAATTTAATCTTTATCCACCCTGGTCCGACGTGTATTTAGCCTGGTGTGGAAAATATCATGGTACTCCTAATTTTTGTACAGCTTCTTACTCACCTGCAAGCATTTGTGTTCTCTTTCATTGTGGCATTTCCTCTTCTGGCCAGGTCCTGAGGAATCCTGAGGCTTATTATCAGGTTATGCATTTTGTTGTTGTTTGCTGTTTAGTTGTTAAGTCATGTCCGACTCTTCATGACCCCATGAACCAGAACACGCCAGGCCCTTCTGTCTTCCACTGCCTCCCAGCACTACCAAAAAACCCAGAACTCTCTCTTATCTCCCAAGTCTTGGAATACAAACACAGAAAGTTGCTCTTATATACCTGTTCTTACTTAATTTGAGAAAAGACTTTGATGTATGGTGGGGGGGGGGGGGAAGGAACCGGATACTCTTCATTAAGAGGAGGATTTGAAACCTGGTTAGCATGATTTTGTTGTGCCAGATAATTGTACAGTTTTGACACTGAGCCATTTTAATTTTCATCTGTTTGCTCTTTTTTGTTGGTGTATTCATATTTAAAACTGGATTATTATTTTGAAACATTTTGACATTAATTCTTGTTGAAATGCAGTATGCAGCTATTTTAAATAAACAGTACAAATTGTAGAGACATTCTGACCAACCATCCTGATCTAAAGGTGAAAAAAGACTTAGGCTATAACTGTCATTTCTAACTTTTGGCTACTCTTCTATAAGCAAAATAGCAGAGGCCAAGCTCCAATGGTGTACTTTGTTATCCTGGACCTAGAGGAACTGGGATTTCCTTCTGTTTTCCTCCTACTGCAGCCTGTATGATGTCAGCAATAGACATGGGCTGTTCGAATTAGTATCCTTAGGGATTTGAATATGACCCATGGTACCACAGGTGCCACGGAGGCCCATTCCCTTTCCCCAGAACCAGCTAGTCCACATACTGTTTGCCATGCAACACCAGGCTCCATCTTCACCATTGCAGCAATCATGGAAGGAGCCTCTCTGGCTCTTTCCCACCTCCCTGCCCAGCCACCCACTCATCAGCTGATCAGGGAGACTCCGAATCCTGTCTCTGCACCAAAATGGTCAGCTGCTCTGGGAGGCAGGGAAGAGCCAGCCGGGCTCCTGCCACAATTGGAGCAATGACGACAACAGAGCTGAGTGCCATACTGCAAACAGTAGGTGGACTGGCTGGTTCTGGGAGGAGGAAATGGGCCTCCGTGGCACCTGTGGTATCCCCAGGGATGCAAATACAAATAGCCAATGTCTAGCCAGCAACCTTCTCCAGAGTGTTACCAGCAGTCCAGAGGAGGTTGCTAAGGGTGTTTTGGGAAGGAACTGCATCAGTCCTTGGGGAAAGAGTGGGATCCAGCAGGAGTACATAATCAGAATTTGCCCATAAAGTTGTCTTCCTGAGTGTTTTCCTTTCAAAATCTAAAACATTCTTCAAAAATGGATGCTGGTGACTGCCTTTTAAAACATTATTATTTACTTTTCATTATATAGTATAATTCCAAATAAGAAACTGTAGGTTAGTCTCGTACTATGTGGTGGCCCAGTTGAGCTTTCAAGTACTGGTACGTTATGAGTGCTGCATCCATTCATGAGAAACACTATTCTGCTTACAGATGAAATTGGGTTTGTGGTGATGTTGAAATTAAGTTACCTTGAAGAACAAAACAGGCTGATATACTACAGTACTTTGATAGCACGTTATACTGACTATATTGCAGACTCCTACTAGTTTTACTCTATAATGATAAACCAGGTCCCTATAAAGTTCATTTCTTTCCCACATCTCCCGAGCATATTACAGTACACAGTCATACTTCTTCCATTTTCTCATATTCACTTTGATTTTGTGGGATATAGAAAAAAACTGGGTTGTTGTTGTGTGGGTTTTTTTTAAAAAGAATAAATGTAGCAGTAAAAGTACTCAATGGTTTTGTGCTTTATACAGAGAAATGGGGACTGAAGAAAAGATCAGATTCCTGTTTCTGTGCATTTAGAACCCCATTTATTAAGAACTATACATCTTTTTTATCACTTGGACATCAGTGCTTTCTGCAGTTGTACTTTTATTATTGTTTTAAATTTGAATTAGCCAAATTCAGATTTACTCAACACTTTTCATTTCTTATCTAAAACCCAATTACATGACACTCCCATTTGATCCCAAAATTAAAAATATACAGAGGACAGGGTAAATCTGAGTCTCACTTCTAGAAGGACAAAAGCAGTGTGGACCACGGTACAAATGTCGGACAGTCCCTTCCTCTGAAGGAGGAGGAAAAGCTTGAAAACAAAAGGCTACTGAATACAAACAGCCCAGCTCTAAGACTGAATTGTCTTGCTGTCCCCCACATTAGCCAGTCTGGATTTCCTCAACAATATCCTTTTCTTTTTTTTCTCCTTATCTGGCAAAAGTCCCATGCTGTGGCTACTTCAGATCTCTTATAGGGCCTGCCAGTATCAACCCCATAGTATTTCTATATGGAACTGTTGGCAGGATGACATTGGGATCTGAGTGTGGTGTGATACGTATATTTTGAGTTATCTCCAAAAAGAACTGACAGAATATTCATTGCAAAAACAAAACAAAACAAAAACCCAGACCAGTTAATATCATCTCCCACAAACCCATCTTTCTCCTCAGCCAGGCCATGGATTAGAACCATTCCTTCTGGAAAGCAGTGATGCTTCCCTGTGTCACAGAATGCTATTGCATCCTTTCTTCCTTGGACTAAAGCCACCTGCTCAGTACATACTAACAGATGGAGAGGGAGAAACCTAACAGGAGGTCTTAATTTTCCAAAACATGCTTTAGCATGCATGCGCACAAACTCTGGGACAAATGTAGGCTTAGTGGAGACCATAATGTTTTAATATCTTGGATGCCAGTCAGAGTATTGGTGTTTGTGGAGAGCTTGAAATCCATTTTATCCTTAAAAGAACACCACATAACAACTATCTGACAAGCAACCAGGTTGGTGGAGTGCCAGAAAACAAACAAGCAAACAAACAAAAACACACCAGTTCAAGCTTCTTATTCTGACATGTTGGTCATCAAAAACCATTAAGTCGGCATTCACACAATACAGCCTCATGACAGACTTGTTCTCAGTCCAACCTTCCTCCTAAACAATTAACAGTAGGAGTGTACTTTTATCCTCCACCACCACTACCACCCCCACTCCAAGGAAATAATCTTCAAAGGCCGGCTCAGTCTCAGGTTCAGATGCATTCCTGCACTTGGGGGGGATAGAAAGAGCTTTCTGCAGCTGAGCTTTCAAACAAATAATTCAGTAGAACCAGATGATTGGCCAGATTTATGAAAGGAAAATCCATTAAACACAAACAAGACATGCAGTTCTTTTGTCTAGTTCTGTTTCATCTGTCAAAGGGCACAGGTGGGCAAAGCGCAGTCCTTCAAATGTTGTTGGACTGCAGCTCCTCTTCCTCTTCACAAGCACAACCAAGGGCAAGGAAGGCTGGGAGTTGTAGTCCAGCAACATTCAGAAAGTTGAACTTTGCCCTTCCCTGATCAAGATAAATGAAGATAGCTGCCCTTTCTGCCTTAAGGGTGGTAATAATAGGCAAGAGAAGATAGCTGATCAATCACTGCACATTTTTTTACTTATCATTAAAAGTTCTCTTTAATACACACACACACACAGACAGACAGACAGACACACACCCCATAACATCCTTCACACACTGAAGCCCCACAATCCATAATTTCAGATTTACAGGGAATTTTTTTACACATGAAGTGTGAAATCACGTTTCAAGATACTTCAATAATCTCCATGCTGCCTGAAAAACTGGACTGGCTGCCCACTTTCCCCAGCTCCTCTCGGCTCCTGTTCTCTGACATTATACTTTCCCCGAACTCCATCTGGCAGCTCCTTCTCTTAAACTGCTTCTCAAAGGAGCTCTCCTCGTGCCAACTCCGACGAGAGTCTCCCCGGTCGCCATGCTTCTCTCTCCTGCGCACAGGATGGGCTTGCTCACAGCCTGTGGGCAGCTGGCTGCAGCTGTAAGCAGAGTAGGCAGTGCTGCTCCCATATATAGCAGAAGCAGAATAAAAGTGAGACGTGTCCGCAGCAAAATACCAGCTGTTGGTCAGAGATGCTGCAGAAGCCTGAGGAGCTAAAATGTCCGAATGCCAGCCTTTCAGGCCCAGCCCAGCCGCTGACTTGGCCAGATGCTGCTGACTGGTCGAAAGGCCAAAGACAAAGTTTGTTCTATAGTTATCTTCCATACTGCCACTCCGGTGCAGTGGGTACAAGAGCGACCTCTGCGTGCCACTAGTGGTTCTCCCCGAGGGCTGCCATTTGCTCTGGCTGTCCAGCTGCCAGGCATTTTGGGATTTCTCAGGAAGCTTGGCTTCCTCTTTGTCTGGGCTACTCTCAGGTGTCTGTTCTGAAACCTCCTGAACAGGAGAGAACTGGCACAATTTGCTGCTGCTTTCCAAGGTGGCTGAATGCTTGTAATATTCTAAGGTGTCCTCCAAGGAGGTGTAGCCCTGTCCAGAAGGAGCAACACAGTTGCTGCTAGCCGTGCATGAAACAGACTTGATATCCAAGGAAAAGGAGCGCTTCAGCCTATTACTGTCTTCAACTTTATCAGAGGACATGTTTAGCCCAAGTATGCCTTGTACCAAGGGGCTGTCTTCTAATGATAGCAACGAGCAACCCGGCAGTTTTCCAGATTCCACTGGCCTCTGCTCCACAGTCTCTGAGGTAGACGTAGTTGAGAGCTGAGAAGAGGAGCGGAGGCTGCTGCTCTGTCCACTTCCCAGTCCATGGTCACTATTTTTTTCTAAATGCAAAAGCTTGAGTTTGCTGAGTGGTGCTGCTTGGCCACTCTGACTCTTTATTTTCTTCTCAAAGTCCAGAAGTTGGCCAAGGAAGTTGAAGTTGGGAGAAATAGTTGGTCTCTTCTCTTTCACAAACCTAAACAGAAAGTTTTTTTGGGGGAAAAAATTAGTAACCCTCTGATGTCAGAGATGAATTCAGTAGACAGCCCATGTCCTGCCAGAGGCAGACTGAGATAGCCTATTCTGCAAACAGTACAGATTCTATAAATGAAGAATGTTCTCCCTAAGCTTTCTAAAGACTCACAGCTCTTCCAAACAATCCTTTCCCTTTCCCTTTCTATATCAAGCAATGTTTTCCATGTAGGCTTCTCCTTCAAACATGAAGAAAGCCCCTACCTAAATCATATACAGTGGTGCCTCGCAAGACGAATTTAATTCATTCCGTGGTTAATGTCGTCTTGCGAAAAATTTGTCTTGCGAAACACGTTTTCCCATAGGAATCTATTGAAATCTAATTAATGTGTTCCTGTGGGCAAAAAAAGTCAGAACAAAGTCAAAATTAGTTTAGAAAGGGTTTATTAAGTGCTCTTTAAAGCCATATTGTGCAGATTATTTCAAAAATTTCAATCAAAAAACTAACTTTTTAAACATCATAGAAAAATATTTAAAAATCAGCTAACATGAGGCAGGAAAAAAAAAGGAAAACATTTGTCTTGCGAAACACAGCCATAGGAACATTTGTCTTGCGAGTCATCAACCCCATTGCCAAAACCATTCGTCTTGCGAGTTTTTTGTCCCGCGAGGCATTCGTCTTGCAAGGCACCACTGTAGAAGCTATACTAGCAGTCACGCTGCAGATCTTTGACATCAGCTCTCTGTATTGATTTTGCCAAGAAAATGAGCCCTGTTTCTTACCTATAGGCTTCATCTAAGGACATATCCATTCTTTTCATTATGTATGCAATTGCAATGGTGGCAGAGCGGGATATTCCAGCTAAGCAGTGAACCAAAACACGACCATTGGATGCTTTTGCTTTTTCTGTGGGAAAAGAAAAAAGAAAAGAAGAAAGAAATAGTAGGTCAGACATTTGTGTTCTAAAATACAAAAATGAGCAAATCCCTCCTTTAAGAAATGCTCAAACAATTAAAAAAACTCAAATTCCTCCCAGTTGTACAATGAAGGTGAGTATTTTTAGTACCTTAAAAAGGCAGCTCCTTGTTTAACTCAACTGTAGTCCACCTTCTATGAAAAATAATTACAGACATTCACAACTGTATCTTGAAATTCTAAAGCTTTAACTATAATGGGCAAAATTCTGTTCCCCTATTCCATTCTCACCATGTTCTGCTCTTCTAGCAATACGACATGTATGGAGCTTGTGCAAGGGGGTCTCTTGTATCTCTTTGCACAAGCCACAGCCCCATTGGCTTTAATGGGCAATCTCCACATGGAAAATGGGTGCAGCCAGGCTGGCAGCATGTCATGCTCTGCTCACAGTCAAGTAACAATGCCCAATAAATACATATATAATTTGAGCCATCACTCTTGTTTCTGTTGCACCAAACTAAATTACAGAGATAAACTGAACAAAGAGATCATACTAAACCACTACTTGTGTTTATGCATCCATTGACACGAGGGACAACCATGAGAGTATTCAGCAGAATACAGTTCTTTCCTGGTGAAATTGAGGATTAGGGAGTGTAAGGATTACAGGTTACTATTGCGTGCCATGTCTGACACACGGAGGCAATTCAGGACTCAGGAGGCATGGTGAGTGTAATGTTCTGCTATCGTCCCCTAACTATTTTTCCATGTTTCCTCTCAAACTCTTAACACAGAAGTTACTAGTTCACAAATAGTTTTACTAATCCATCTGTCAATAGGCACTTATATCAGTTATGACACACCATCATGATCTTTAAAAAGAGAAAAAATAAGAATCAAATGCGCTTCCAATCCTGCTAACAAAACTTTCCCTTCATTGTTGCTGATAAATATTTCTTGCTCACTTCAGATGAGCAGGATGGCTGAACGTAAGAGAACAGAACATGTCTTAAAACACATAAGATTTTGCAATCAAAATAAAAGCAGCAGCTGCTTTCTACAGGATTGTGCTGTTTGTTGATGAAACATTTCCGCATGTTTTTGACAAAGAAAATATAAGGTGGGGGGGGGAAGGCCTATAACTAAGGAAAGAGTCAGCCAGGTACACAAACAGAGGGTAAACACCAAGTATTAGTCCCTAGAGCAGACCCATTGAATGAACTGCATTTGTTGAGCCAATATTTGGTAAATGCCATTAATTCAGTGGGCCTATTCTAGCTGGAATAGATTTAGCCCAGTGTATTTTCACTGTCAGACACTTTGCATTGCAATAAAACACAGACGAAACATTTTCCATGGCAAAAAAAAAAATCTGAACAAACTACTGAAATCCAGTTAATGAGGATGTCATCTCAGAATGCATGTTGTTGCTCATGCCCCACTGATGTCTAGTCTGAATATACCAGGAAATATTACCACCACTGCAGTAATCTTCCTTTTCAAAGTAATATGAAACACCTTTACTTGACAAAATGCGGAGCTAATACAGGGGACCTATACCTGAAATGCACCAAGAGGACAGACAGCCCTCTTCCAAAAACATGTTAGGAGGGGGATATTAATATTACAAAGCCTAGGCTACATATCAGTTCTCCTGGGCCTAGAAAATCACAGCAGATCAGATCTCTCTGGTCTAGAGTGACTTACTAATTTGCATGAGTTATACACTCAGTAGCTCTGTTGACACAGGTAATACATAACCCATTTTCTGAAACCAAAAGTGACTGGAATGTCACTTTCAGTTTTCTAAGAAAATACTATGTGGGCCTGAAAAAATGAGTGAAATAACTCCAAATAATATTTAAGTAGAGAAAGGGAAGATTTTTATCCTAGTTTTAGAGAAAGACTCTTGAAAGCAGCCAACACCCCCCCACACACACACCATATCCTTGTGCAATAACAAGCAGGCATTACTTGTTATGAATAAAACATTTACCATTTTAAAAATACTGAAAATGTTTGTCTACATCACATAAATAATGGTTAAAACAGCACCATCTGCCATCATTACTTTAAAAAAAAAAGACAAGTGACCTGGTTATTTCTCATTTCCAGCCTTTTCGCTGAAAAGATATTTGTTACCAAGGAGCAACAGTGATACATAAAAAGGTTTCCCAGTTGCTTTTCTGTTGACCATGCAAGAATCATCTCAGAGAAGGCATGTTTGAGTAAAAGAGAATTATTTTACCTATAAAGTCGACAGATTTGTCCAGCCAAGGAAAAATCTTCTCACAGAAACTATCATTCACAGGCACTCTTAAGAAGTGGGATTCTGGGATAAAGTCAGGCTTGGGGCAAGTATTACTGGCATTTAATACATAGCTAATGTCATTCTGCTGCATCAACTCCTGCAAAAAAGAAGAAGAAACAGCCAATGGCGGCCATTAATAAGATGGCTAAAATCAGTCTTAAGAAAGTAACTTTTATTAGAGGGAAGCAAAGCTGAAACCAGTTGTTGTGGGGGAATGCTTTCTTTATTTCTAATCAGGACTCTTGTTTTTCATGAAAATTTTGTATATCCACCAGATTACACCTCTTGCTCTGAACTCCAGTAAATTTTACTTAACTAAGTAACTAATAAGGATATTATTCCATAGCCAAAACGGGTTTGTTATGAAGCATAGTGATGTTCCAGTCACTATGTCACCAGGCCATGGAATGTGTAGTTTAAATATGTCACCCTAGAAAGAAAACTTTTCACAACTGTCAAAAGTCTTGCTGATCAAACCTCCTTCAAATCAGTTTGAGTTAAGTGATGATGTCACTAATCAAGTAAATCAACGGAGGCTGAGAGGCAACAGAAAACCATAAAAAACATAGAATAACATTTTCACAAAACATCAAAAGGAGCCAAAGTTGTCCTTTACCTCCATTAGTAAGCAGCACCATATTTCAAAGCACTTACCTTGTTGAGGACATCTCTTTGGCACCCAAGGTAAAGATGAGGAAGAATCCGGGTTGGCCCAGTGTTGGAGACTGGTAAGCAGGGTTGAGAAATACAAGAAGGGACTAAAACAGATTTTCCTTCACAAAGGCCAGGGAAACAACTGGAAAATTCAACAAAGCCACCTGTAGGAACAACCATTCACGTTTCAGTTTTAAGTACAACATAGCATTACAAAACAACCATTTCCAATTCCATTCCACAAGAGGAGATGCCAGATACCTGATGGCTGAAATACCTCCGTTGGACGTTGAATGGACAGTTCAGAGTTGGAGTGTCTGGGATCGGGACTTGGATTTCTCCCTGCTGCTTCCAGAGCCAACCTGTATGGCCTTGAGTAAATGCTGTGGTCCCAGAGAACCCCACCCCCATTCCAAAAAAGGCATTGATAAACCACTCCCATGTATTTTGTATCTAGAAAATCCAGTGAAAGGTCATTGTACGTTGAAATAGACTTGATGACACAAAATTATTTTTGTGAATAGGCCATTAGAAAATCCAGCAGACAGAATTTACACAGCATCCCTGGTGTCCAGTGCTTTCCCAGGTGATCCCTGCACTCACTCAGGTGTCAATCAGCAAGCATACAGCTCAAAGATCAGGGGAGGCACAAGTTCTTTTCAACCAACCACTGAGTTTTTTTTCTTTCTTTTTTATGTTTAAAAAGGGAAACCAACAATCCCCCTCCCCAGGTGTGCCTTTTAGTTTCACCTATCCACCCTAACCACTACCCCAACTACTACTGGCCATGATCCAAAGATTCTCTTCTCACTTTGGCGCAAGCTTCCATTTGCAGAGCAGTCTTGGACAAGGAAAATCAATCCTCGCAGAGGGAGAATCTCTTCCACATGACAAAGCTTGTTGCACACAAATGTGTGCATGATTTATTTGATTTAATTTCTCTCACAAGAAATGACACAAAATCTCATTCCTCTCGCAGCTGAAGCCTTCGTCATAGGAAAGCCCTACACGTAAAATGGCACATTAAAGGCTCAGAGTTCCAGCTGCTCGACATCCATTTCGCCGTTTCTTGTTTATTTGTGAAACACCTAGAAACAGTATAGCCCTTTCAGGGCAACTGACATAAAAACTGTATCCCTAGGCTACCCTATGCCAGAAAGACTTCCGCCAGAAACTGGTCCTTCTTGATTATGGCACCAGCCTTTTAGAATGGGTTTCTGATTGAACTGTGCCTGGCCCTCTCCTTCCAACCTTTAAGAGATTGTTGAAGACAATGCTCTTTACTGAAGCTTTTCAGAGCATCATTTCATGAAGGGCTGCCAAACTGTTTCTGGCTGCCCATCTTTTGTTTTTGATGTTGAGCAATCTGCTAGTTTTATGCTGTCTTTGATTTGATTTACTTTATATGAGAGAGTTTTGCTGTAGTTTTGCTGTACAGTGGTGCCTCAAAAGACAAATTTAATTCGTTCCGCGGTTAATGTTGTCTTGCGAAACGCGTTTTCCCATAGGAATGTATTGAAATCTAATTAATGTGTTCCTATGGGCAAAAACAGTCAAAACAAAGTCAAAATTGCTTTACAAAGGGTTTATTAAGTGCTCTTTAAAGCCATACATACTGTGCAGATGATTTCAAAAATTTAAATAAAAAAACTTTAACTTTTTAAACATCATAGAAAAACATTTAAATATCTGCAAACATGAGGCAGGAACAAAAAAACGGAAAATATTCGTCTTGCGAAACGCGGCCATAGGAACATTTGTCTTGTGAGTCATCAACCCCATCACCAAAACCATTTGTCTTGTGAGTTTTTTGTTCTGCGAGGCATTTGTCTTGTGAGGCACCACTGTATTACTAAAATAGATTTGATTATTAATTGCCCTGATTAGTGCCTCACACTAATTGGGCAGTATAAAAATTCAAGAAACAAATAAAAGATATACAACAGCTAACAATACTCTCCCCCCACCCTCCATCCCCATTTGTTATTATCTGTTATGAGGCAGACAACATCTTGTGATTGTTTGGTAGGTATGAACTGTATTAAAGCTTGCTACAAATTGGCTGAATTTGCACACAATGCTATGTCATCTTTCATTGCCACTAGAATAAGCCTGTGTGAGTCTTGGCCTTGTATCCTGATCTCTTCCCTCTCCACTGATGGGATGGGGCCACAAAGAAACTGGAAGCTTCTTCTTCTATTTCAGAGTAACTTTAGTTTCACACAAACCTGAAATATAACTTAGTTATTTTGGGTAACAAAGGTGTAACTAAGTTACACTTCAAAATCACATAACAGGTAGTTATAACGTTACCTTGTGGCAAAACAAGCCACATTTTCCAATTACCTACTAAAATACAATTTTAAGGCATTTTGACAGGAATTTTTAAGTTTAATGTCTTCTTTTTTCAGTCTCAAGTGACAAGTAATATTTTGTTTCATTTTCTATATTTATTACAGTACCCTGTTTCCCTGAAAATAACACCTAACCTGAAAATAACCCCT